>NC_091414.1:7315049-7915049 GCF_032191515.1 Phaenicophaeus curvirostris
GTGAAGGGTCCCTGCCTGCCACGGCAGCAACGAGCACAGCCTCATCTTGTACTTTCAAATCATCAGCCCCAGGTGCTGAGGCTGTTGTGGGAATGCAGCCAACCATAGCCACACATGTACATTCTCATGCACAAACATATGACTCCCCTTTGCCTTTGAGTCACCAATGTTCGAAACCTCCTCTGCCGAGAGCCTCTGTAGATATATTCCCCCTTCTCTCTCTCTGTTTCTCTCTCTCTTTCTCTTGCATACAGGCTAATTTTATCTTCTGTCTTTCATCTGTCTGTGCATCTACCACTCCTGACAAAAAAAAAAAAAAAAGGAGGTTTTCACAGATTTTGCTAGTGCTCACCGGCTTTAAAAGCTTTCATCTCCCTCTGACGAGGAGTGCATGTCATCTGCTCGCTCCAAATTACAGCGGAGGCCTTCACACTCAATCGGAGCATTTTCTGCCTAATTTCCCAGGCAGAGAGATTAAGTGCGGGCTTGAGGCTTGCCTGGCGTGATCCACAGAGCAACCCAGCCCTGGGGAAGCCAGGAGCACACCTCGTGCTGCCTTCTCCAACGCACAGCCTTGAAAGAAGATGTGCAAAAGCAGCATCTCCAGAAGGCAATTCCTGGCTCCACAGAGTGCAGGGGGATGCCTGAGCAGGAGGCAGAGCCCTGAACTTTGATGGTTGGACTGGGTGATCTTAGAGGTTTTTTCCAGCCTTACAATTCTGAGTGAGAGGAGCTCTGAGCGCTGCAGGTTCAGAAAATCCCCTCTGCACCAAACCCTTCCCGGGGCAAGTCCAGCCAGCAACAGCAGCTTTTCCACGTGCCAGTTTGGGCTGGGACAGGGTGAATTTTCTCATAGTACCTACTCCGGGGCTAGGGTTTGGGTTGGTGCCAAAGACAGTGTTGATAACACAGAGATGTTTTCATTCCTGATGAGCAGTTCTTACTCTGAATCAAGGCTGGTTTTGCTCCTCACCAGCAAGGAGACTGGGGGTGCACAAGCAGTGGACACAGCCAGCACAGCTGACCCCAACTGCCTCAAGGGATATTCAACACCCTCAGACACATGGGGTGAATGTTAGAATTGTCCTATGCGGGTACAGGAGTTGGACTCGATGATCCCTTCAGCTAAGGACATTGAATGTTTTTATAATTCCATGATACGGCATCATCTCAGCATATAAAGGCTGTCTCAGAAGCAGCAGAGAGAGGGGAGCAGCAGATGGGGGGTTAACTCCCAGTCATCTCTGTAGGGTTCTCATGGGGGACAGCAGGTCAGCAGGTCCCAGGTGGCAGTTAAGTGCCTCTCTGCCCTTATTGCACAGTCCCTTCCCTCCATCGTCTTTATTCAAGGCTTTATAAGGAGGGAGAGAGGATGTCTTGGGCAAGCAGAGCCCTCAGCAGGGATGCCAGTGCTGAGGGTATCATTGTGGGTCCCCAAACCCCACCAGCTCTTTCCCACCCCTGGCAGGCATCCCACACTGCAGGCAGCTGCCAGGCCAGTCCTCACCCGCTCTGCCTCCCTGCAGCACCACAGAGCATCTTCCCAGCTCATGTTGTCCCTGTGACCCACCACCAAGCAGGAAGGATGCTGTGGTCATCATGCACACCCTTTCTTCTGTCAGAGGGGGCTGGATGAGCTTGGGGTGCATTCATCAACATTTATGACACAGGAAGATGTGCCAAGATCTCATCATAACAAAATTGCACCAGGGCACTGGCTGCAGGGCTGGCTGAGGACTGGTAGGACTAAGATGACCTTTCCTCCTCCCCATCAGTGAACTGTACAAGGCCAAGGTCTGACTTTCCTCCCAGTGTCCCCATGGTCAGGGGGTTCAATCTGGGGAGCCCTTTGCAGCCTCAGGACATTCCATCCTTCCACACCCCCCCCCCACCTCTCCCATGTCTCCCTGATATTCTGGTGAAATTGAGGTGAAACCTCTTTTTTTTTTGCAGCCCCCTCTCTATTCAGCTGTGCTGTTGGCAAAGACACCTCTCACAGGAAAGGAGACTGGCCCAACCCCCCTTTTTCTGATACAGCCAGCCCTGACAGCAGTTTCCAGGCCCTTGATGATGTCTCTGGGTGCTCTGCAGCCACACTTCTGGTTTCTGTGAGGGTGAGAGCTACGTTGTCCACATCAGGATGTGCCAGCTCCTTCCCAACAGCCACTGCTCTTCTCCCTGGGCTGGGTCTCCATGGGGCAGAGCCCCAGGTGCCACCTGAGCATGGAGATGGAGGCACTCTTTGCTACTTGAAGTGATGCTGGTTTTGAGCAAGGCAGAAAAAAACAGAATGGGGGTGTCATTTTGACATGATCAGGTACCTCCAGCCCAGGGACAACTCAGCCTCCCAACCTTACAACCCCCCCTTGCAGTTCCCCATCCATTGACTTTCATCCTGCCTTATGGGTGGAAAAATCTGGTCCCATCCCTTTAGGACTTCCATGTGCATCTGCTCCAAGAGCACAGATGTGAGGCTGTGCGAGAAGCGCTGGGCTGAGGGCGCACACCAAGCATTCACCCACCACTCCCAGGCAAGAAGCCTTCTCCTCCCATGGTTCGGTGTCGTGGGGAGTCAGCAGCTCCTCCCTCAGCTCCCGACAGGCAGAGCATAAGCTGAGATGGAGTGAGGAGCAGACAGCACGATTAGCTCTGCTCAAAAAGGTCAAAACACTTATCAGACATGAACAGCAAAGCTAAAAATACACTCAGCACCTCCCTGGCAATTCTCTCCCAGGGAAATAACAGCCGTGGTGGGTGGGGAAGGGAGGTGGGATGTGAACAGGGCTTCTGTGCTCCTGGATGGGTGCCTGGATCAGCAAGGATGGGTGCCTCCCATCCTGAGTGTGACTGAGGAAGGGCAGAATGACACCACCACCAGAGGTGTTGGAGATGCTCTGAATGGGATGGGTGGGACGAGGCAGGAGCAGGGTGATGCTGCAACCTGGAAAGCCAGGCTGAAAGTCAGGCAGTAGAGAAGTTAGGGGAAAATCTTCACTGGAGCTGAGACATCAGGAACCAACATGACAGGGGGAAGAACAAGGAGGTAATGAGATGCCACAGATCATGCATCCATAGAATGGTTTGGGTTGGAAGGGACCTCAAAACCCATCCAGTCCCAACCCCTGCCATGGGCAGGGACACCTCCCACTGGATCAGGGGCTCCAAGCCCCATCCAACCTGGCCTTGAACCCCTCCAGGGATGGGGCAGCCACCACTGCTCTGGGCAATCTGGGCCAGGGCCTCCCCACCCTCACGGGAAAAGATTTCTTCCCAAGATCTCACCTCAATCTTCATCTTTCAGCTTAAAGCCATTCCTTCTAGTCCTATCCCTGCCCTCCCTGGTCAAGAGCCCCTCCCCAGCTTTCCTGGAGCCCCTTTCAGTACTGGAAGCTGCTCTAAGTTCTTCCTGGAGTCTTTTCTTCTCCGGGCTGAACAACCCCAACTCTCTCAGCCTGTCCTCGTACAGAAGGTGTTTAAAGCCAGGTTGGATGGGGCTTAGAGCAACGTGATCCAGTGGGAGGTGTCCCTGCCCATGGCAGGGGGCTGGAACTGCATGGGCTTTGAGTTCCCTCCTGACCCAAACCGTTCTATCATTCTATGTGTTTTGATGGTTTTCATCGCGGTGCAGCAAATACATCTGCTCACACTTCTGGAGCTCCCCTGTTTCTGTAGTGCTCAAAGCTTCAATGGGAAGGAAATTCTCAGTGATGTTGCAACTCTTGGCAATGTTTTTTTCTTGAGGTAGGAGCATGCTTATTCACATCTCTCTGTGCCCCTGTTTTACCTCTGAACACATCTCTTTCCACCTCAGCTCCTCCCTCAGCTCAGCACTGAATGACTCCTCTGAGACTTTTGGGCAACTTGGCCTTCCAGTCCTAGCAAAGAGAATGTGTAACCTTCTGGCCTCACGGGCAGAACGCAATTGTGCCTCTTGGGTTTCATATTTAAAGGGTTTTTTTGCTGGCAGAGGCTGAGAAGAGGCTGTGTAGGTTGTGGTCAGAGAGTTCTGGGGTTGTTCTGGACTTACACGCTCCTCCCTGGCTCCTGTGGTCACAGGGAGCCCAGCCCAAGACCCAAGGCCATCCCTCCACCACCAGTTCCCATGGTGGAAATGCCTTGGGTGGGACTGAGGGATGAGAAAGTGCTACTTTCCAACAAAAACTGTTCCAGGCCAGTGTGTGGGAACACACAGAGTGGGAAAGCCCTGGGATGCTGGTGTGACACGAGGGATGGGGACCCAGCTGGGATGTGGGCAGCTTCTCTGCATGAATCGGGGTTGCACCAGCACAGTCTGCAGTGACAATGAGGAGAAATGACAGTGCCAATTTGCAGCAGGGCTCCTGAACGCTGTCACTGCCAATCACTGTCACCACATAGCCCAAACACCTCACCTGGGCAATGGTTAAGCTCCTGGTCTCCTGGTCTCATTAGGAGCGGTTACCATCATTATTCCTGCTTTTGCTCCTGCCCTGCACTGTGCAGGCAAACGCTGGCCCTGCAGAAGCCAGCACTGCCCCTGCAGGGGTGGGAGCTTGGAGGTGATCTCCATGGTCTGCAGCCATCTCAGGCTTTCCTGGGGTGCTCAGGTGGCCAGGACCAGCCTCCAAGAGCTCTTTACTGTCCTGGGATACAATGCAGTGAAGTGGGGCCAGCAGCCCTCATCCTGCTCTCCTCCACCCTGGCCCCAAGTGCATCAGTTCCTCCTGGATTGACACTGGGGGTTACGTGTGCCCCGTGGAGAGTAGTGCAGCCTCCGTGTTCCACTGGCACAGGGCTCACTCGTGTCCCTGAAAGTGCAGCCTGGGTTTCCTGAGTCCCTGCCACTGCGTCCTGCCCACCTGCAGCTCCAAGGCAGTCATTGTTGCTCCCTGCTCCATCAAGAGTCTCCATGTCCTAGGAGCTGTGCAGCCCTGATCGTGCTCAGGGCAGAAGGGGCTTGGAGAGGCTTGGTTCTTGTGTCCTTGTGCCTTAGAACAGATCTTATTCCCTCTTACACCCACAACCTTCCTTGCACCCTGGTTGTGCGGGGAACAGAAGGACTGTGTCGTCCCTCTGCTCCTTTCCAGGGACAAAAGCAGAAAGGGAAGCGGTACTTACTGCTTCATCTCCACTTTACCCTTCCTTTAGGTGAGGGCTTTTAATTTCCTTTCAGGGCCAGAGCAGCAAGCATTAAATGATGTCAGATCCCTCGGTGCAAAGCCAGGGAATCCCCCAGCCTCCGGCTAAGCCCTGTTTAAATGACAGCCCAGTACCTGCAGGTCAGAGACCTCCCTGGTGGTGCTGACAGTTCTGCTAAAAGCTCTTTGTTCCTCAACCCCTAAGGCCCTGCTAAGTGGTGAACAGCACAGAGAGCATCTGCAGAGCCCATGAGGAGGGTGTCCTGGCAGAGAGATGCTCTCTGGGCTGTTTTCCCTGCTCCTCTCAGCAGCGCTGGGCAGCATCATGGCTCACTCCGCTGGCTAGTGGAGTGGTGGCTTCACCACCGGCAGGCTGGGACCTTAGGCCAGGGCTGGCTCCTCTCCCATGGATGTGGTGCTTTCATGCGATGCTTTCCACGGATGTGCACACAGAGGGGATGGAGCCACCACTGCTAGCAGTCCCTCATCCCACCTTGGCTTCCCTACCCCTCTGCTCCTCTCCCATCACCTCCATTCCCACCAAACCTGTTGATTAAGGACACAAGCACCACAGTTCCCACTCTGCAATCACCTGTTTGGTGCTGCTTCTTGTGGAGGAGCCTCCTGAGAGGAGATGTGATCAGCCACCAAGCCAGGACTCCTTCGGTGGGCGCCTACACCTTTAAATCAGGGCAAAAAAAATAATAAATCCTTCGCCTAGAGGGCAGTGGAACAATTTTGACTTTAAAAAGAGAGCGAGACAGAGAGAGCGAAGTGAGCGTTAACAACTCCTGATCCAGTCCCTGGGCATTCATTAATGTTTCATGGCGCTTTCAATTATTGCCTCCTCTGCCACTGCCGTCATCTGTCTCTTCAAATCGACGGTATAATAACCACTCAAGCAGAAATCCACTCTGCTGTCTGCCCGCCGCTCCCCTCCCAGCCTCAGCAACTCCCTCTCTCCAAGCTTTTCATCGGCGCCTCGCACAGCTCGCCTTGGAAATGCCTTTGCCCCTTTCCTGCACATCGCGGGTGGCCCTGGCTGGGGACAGTGCTGGGGAGGGGGCAGGGACACCGGGAACCAAGGAATGTGTCAGACCCTCCTCTTTTGGAGTTAAGCTTTTACCAAGTAGCTCCCACCCCGCATCATGGGGTCTGTCCAGGTTTGGACCCACGCTCTGTGGCGCAAGGGGGGCATCTGGCATCTCTGGGTGAGCTACGTGCACCCCACAGCATCCCCCTCAATGCAGGGCATATCACACCCACCAGCTCACAGGACCCTGTGTTCCTTGTCAGGAGACACACAAGGGCGTGCAGGGACCGTGTGTACCGCACACCATGCACACACCCAGCCCTCTGCACCCACACACGCGAGAGCAAAGCACCGCGGAGCAAGGCGGCTCTGCCTGCACAGGTGGCGACGGGCAGGCTGTCTGTCTGCTGCGTGCACAGCCTCAGGCTCAAACCCCAGCACATGGTCACTTGCCAACAGATGTGTCCCATATCCATCCTTCCCCTGCTACCTGAGACCTCCCAGGAGAGCTGCAAGGTGAGCGTGGGCTCCCTCGGTGTCCTCCAGCGATGGCCTGAGAGCCTCTGGGTGCTTAGGGCAGGCGTGGAAAGGTGCTGGAGGAGGTTGGCAGAGACTATGAAGCCTCACCTGTCTATGCAGCCCTCTGCAAGGTGTCCTGGCTCAGCCAGGGGAGGTCTGCAGTGGGTTGGAGATGGGTGAGGAACACCTGAAGGACCTACTGCTCACTGTAGGTTGTGTGGAACCAGAGAGCTCAGCTCAGCCTTTCAGTGCCTGGGTACTCTCAGATCTGCCAGCAACAAGGCTGCAAACCTTACACCAAGCCTCATAAATCTTACTTTTGCCTTTCCTGGTCTTCAGTGCTCACAAACTCAGTGTTCCTGGGACTCCACACCTCAGTGTTAAGGAGCCAGAAACTTCAGCTTGGGACAAGGATCTGTGAAGGACCAAAAACTGAGTTCCCAACGACACTGCCCAGCACCCACCAGCCTGTCTGGACACATCGTCTCTATCTGGGATGGGAGGAAGGGCTTGTGGCTTCCACCGCAGACTGTGATGAACTCAAACCACCCTGTTTTGATGTCAGTGTTTCTGCTCAGGAAGACAAAGGCATTTGGCTGAGATGAAGTCATGTCCTTCAATCCCACCCATGCATTCACACCTCAGAGAGGTGTTGGGACTCTGCATTTTTTACCATTTATCATTTTCTCAGAATGGAAAGAGTGTTGTGTCATGGTTGAAATGTCAACATTTCCAGTGGGACATTCCCTATTTTACTGTCCTCTCTGGGCTGGGATTTATTGCTGACAACTGAATCACCCACATCTTGTTGCTATTACCATAAAGCCCTTCTCGCCCCTGGGGTCCTCCCCAGCTCTGGTGTCCAAGTGCTTTCCAAGAGGAAGAGGATGCTCGGAGATGTACCACGGCCACCTGAGGGATGCGGTGGCAGATGGGCATGCGGAGGATGGTGGCCACGCTCTGCTGCCTGGAGGAATGTGCTGCCATTCCTCCCCAGGACAGGTTTGCTAAGCAGGCTCCCAGCCTCCTCCCTGATCTCCTGCCGCCAGCACTCCCAGCCAATCCAGCTCTGCAGGGAGGCTGGAAGCACCCAGCTCCTTGCAAACGTTCACTGCTCCTCCTTTCCTCCTCCTCCTTACCCCACCGTGCTGCTTTTCTTTTTGAACCTCGCTTCGTCCTTTCCTGGAACCCTTCTGGCTGGAGGAGGCAAGTGAGGACTTGGCCCTGGGTAGTGGCTGGACTCAGCACAAGGTGCTGGGATGCACAGGAATGCCCCAGCAGGAGTTTTACTCTCTCTTTTCTTTCTCTCACTCTTCTAAAGAGATTCCGGAGTCCCTCTGATGGGAGCCAGATGTGCCCCAGATGTTTCCACTTAGCAGAGTGCTGGCCTGCCTCCTGTGCGCTCTTGAAGGCTCTGTGTGTGTGTGTGTTTTGGTGACATTGGTCCAGCCCTGCTCTCCACGGCGCTTTCACGCACAGGCACCACTCACCCTGCGCGTGCACGGAGCTGCCAGGGGGGCTGCACACACCAGCAAGGACAAACAGGCAGGGGCAGGTGGGCACAGGGGCGCATTCCCTGGCTTTACTTGTGCACATCTGCACATGTTCTTCCATGCACGTGGCATGGGGAGCATTCCAACACACATGTGCGCTTGCAAACACACCTGTGCTTGCCCCTCCAGAGCCCCTTTCCAGATCCTGCATGGGCCAGCCAGCAGCTGGCACTCCAAGAAGAGGTTTTCATGCTCTGCTGGAGCCCTGCCCTCTTCCAACAGGGCACCCTGCAGCACAGTGGCACAGCGTGAGCACGGGCTGTCATCACCTCAGTGCCCGGCACGAGCAGGCAGGCAGGCACTGGCCAGCACCTTATCCATGGCACATGCAGGGGCTGCTGTCACCTCAGTGTGCAGAATGAGCAAGCAGGTAGGTGCTAGCCATCACCTCCTTTCAGCAGAGCACTTTGCCTGACATGTGCCGGCAAGCCTCACATCTCCAGAGCCACGCTGGAGAGATGTATCTCCCCCTACCCACTGTGGCCTTCAGGATCTGAGCTCACTTCTCTTTCTCCACACGCTCCCAGCACCAGTGTGATCCCTCAGAACCAGGCTGGGCCAAATCCCCAGTGACACCACAGAATTACCAGCCATGGACAATTTCCTCCATCACTCACCTGCCTCTGAGTAGCATCCAGCCTTCTCTCCCTCCAAACACCCATGTGTACACAAGATGTCCATCATAGCAGTCTTTTCCCCATGTGCTCCAGTGATGCCCTCCTGCATGCCCTGGGAGTGAGGTACCAGGGAGATGCAGGATCAACCCCCCAGCCCAGTCCCAGCACTTCCGTCACACACTGGGCTGGGTTTCCCGGCCCTGGGTTTCCCCCCTTGGTGCTGCAGAGTTGGGTGGGTTGAAGAGGGGCACAGATGGGGCTTTGTGGTCCCAGTACATCAAGGTCGTGACTGGCAGGTGCTGGGAGCTGTTTCCTGGCTGGACCCATGGTGTCACAAGGAGGGAGGGCTCAGCGCCCTGGATCCAGCCCTGCCAGCGTCAGCATGCAGCCCCAGGACCAGTCTCCTTGTTTGGGCTCTAGTTTTCTTTCCCATTTATGGGCTCGTGTTGCCGTTCACAGCTCATTGTGCAGCATAAATCTCAGCGATGCTGGGTGACATTTAAGTGCAGGCGGGTGGGGATTGGGGGGACAGCGGTGTGGTGGGAGGTGGAATACAAACCCATCTAGTGATGCTAAACCTCAGATGAACCTGGAGCAACATGCCAAACCCAGGAGCTGGAAGTGACCCTCCACTTGCCAATCCAGAGAGCTGGTGCCAATGCCCAGGGGCAAGCGGGAGGTGCCAGCTGGGCATCCCAGTGCAGAGCTGTGTGCATGGGAGGGGGTTGCACTGCCTGTTCCCCACCACCCCCTCCTCCGCTTCTCCTTGCTCACACCCCCGCTCTCTCTCCTAATCCCCACAAATGCTAAGATATTTAAATGTGGTATTTTCAAATCTAATCAGCGTTCCAAAGCTGTGCTGCCGCCACTCAAATTTAATTTGATCCATTTACCAGCTTTGTGGTGCATCTAATCAAAGAGAGGGAACAATTAGGTTAATGTCAGGGGTCACCTCGCAGGCTCCTCCACCACTCAGCAACAGGAGGCATCCGTGGTGAGGCCGGACCTGAGGAACAAAAGCAGGAGTCAGGGGTCTCTGGGGCCTGGGCTGGAGATGCCCACAGAGATGGAGGGCATCTGGGTCGTGCACATCACAGGGACGGCTCAGAGGCAGGCAGCCTGGCCAGGAGGCTGGGGTGCATCACCCCTCTTAGCTTCAGAATAAGTAAAGGTCTAGGTTGTGCAGGCCAGTTTTGAGTGAGGGTGTGCATCCTGCTCCAGCCATCTCCTGACCCATCCATTCCTAGAAGAGGCTGTCTTGGGATGTGCTTCACCTTGGCCAACTGCTGCTACTATTACAACTCCTGACACAATAATCTGGATAAGACAAGCTTTGTGTCTCCACCAGTATCCACATCTGGGTCCTGGTCAGGGCTGGGAGAGCTTCAGGTGGGGAAACTTCAGCCAAACTCTCTCCTACCTTAACCAAAGTCGGAGTACCACATCATACATGGGTGAGACCACTCCAGGTCAGACTGACCATCGTGTTTCCCAGCCAGTGATGGGCAAACCAGATTTAATGAGAAGGACCAACCAGGTTCTCAATGCCAGCAAACCAGACCGACCAAACCAAGCAGTGTCATGAAGCCAGGGCAGAGCACAGAGACCCTGGGTGATGGGTACCTTTCCTCTGCCTTATTTGGGGTCGTAACTCTAAGATGGAACATCCCCACCATGGCAGGATTCAGCTTGCAGGCTCTCTGTGCTCTTCACTCATCCTAGGACAGGACTGAGCCCCTTTGGGAAAGGTCACTGGAAAGACAGAGGGATTTGCCCTCCTCAGGTGTAGTCTCCAGTTTGGTGCTGGGCCGCTCCAAAGTGCTGCACATTCCTAAGCCCAGACACAGCTAGGAGGTGATGAAGATGAAAGATAAATGTCTCTGGTGTTGCATTTTATAGCCCAAATTATGGCAGAGCAAGGAATGTCTGTCTCCTCCTCCCCTCCTCCCTGATGCTGAGCAGCACGCTTTGCCTCGCTCCTGAAGCTTCAGCCCATCCCTCACCCGGGGAGACATCCCACTGTGTGTGCTTGTTGGGCTTGGCTTCAGCCCCTGCTCCATTCCTGAACCCTGATCTTCCTGCAGGTTCTCTGTGGGGTGGAGGTGAAGGGCTGGTGTGGGGAGCAGGGCTATGGGGATGGTGGGGGCAATAGGGTCGGGGCAGCAGGAGCACCAGCTGCAGGACTTGGGGGGGGAAGGAAAGAAAAAGGAGGGGGGAAGAATAAACAAACTTTGGGTAGATTTATTGTTTCTTTTTTTTTTTTAATACATTCTTTAAAGGCTGGATGAAGAAATGAATGGGAGGCAGGCGTGGGGAAAGGTAACACGTGTGATGCCTGCTCTACCCTCCTCCTGCTACAGACCTGAGCCCAGAGGGACCCACACTGGGGGTGCAGCAGCTCAAGAGATTTCAGGGGGGCTCAGGGCACTCTTGGGGTGCAGGGCTGCCCTCCCAATAAGTTTCTGCACCCACAGTCCTCATCACCACCAGAACCTCTCAGAAGCCAAATGTGAATCACCCTCCTGCTGCAGTGTTGGCAAAGTCTCTGGGCTGAGCTGGGTTAGAGGTTTGGGAGCATCAGGTCTTGAAATGGACTTAACAGAAAAAGAAGCTTTTTTTCCCACTACCCATGGAATTCCTAACCCATACTTGAACTGCTGTTGTAGAAAAGCCTCGATCCCTCAAAACCACAGGAAGGAGGAAAAAAAAGAGCAAATACAGGAATTGTGAAAAGCTGGGTCAGAAAACAAAACAAACCAACAGAAAATGGAAATAAAACTGACCCAGCTTTGCTTGCTACAAAATCCATTATTATTATTTTTATTTCAGGATTTTCTTTTTCACCACAAGAAATCCTCTGTCACTCCATAAGCAGCCCCAGCACCCTGACGCGTTTCCCATGCCTGGGCTTCCATCATCCCCTTCCCCAAGCCAAAGCCACGGAGTTGCCATTCTTTGCCCAGGGAGCTGTAACGCTGGAGATGGGCTCAGACCAGCTGATTGAGCATCGCTCGTCCGCCCTGGTGCTGGAAGAGGGACAGTAGAACTCAGAGCTGGGACTGAAGAGAGGGTCAGCCCAGTGATGCTGATCCCAAGCAGAAGTGATATCCCTGAGGAGGAAAGGCAGCTCAATGTACTCCCATGGAGCTCCAGGATGTAAAGAACATATCAAACACATCCAGACCTGTGCTGGATGGGTGTTGGAGTAGGAGCTTGTGAGTATGTCCATACACATCTGAATGCACCTTTGTGTATTCTGTGTTTCCTCTGCCTGTTGTGGGTGTCACATTCCCATATCAGTACCTGTTGCTCCCATAGGACCAAGCCCACTGTGAAGAAGAGGAGGAGTCAGAGTGGAAGATTAGGGCTTTAGCACTGTACCTTGTGACTTTTCAGTCCCCTCATGTCCCAGGGATGGATACCTGGAGATCTGAAACATGGTTTGGATCAGAAGGGACCTCAAAACCATCCAGTTCCACCCCTTGCCATGGACAGGGACACCTCCCACTGGATCAGGTTGCTCAAAGCCTCATCCAACCTGGCCTTGAACACCTCCAGGTTGGGAGCATCCACATTCCCTAGGCAACCTGTTCTCATGTCACACCACCCTCATATGCCCTCCTTCCCTGGTGTCCTAAAATCACTTTTCTCTAGGGTTTTTACAGCCTTTCCTACTGATTCCCTGCTTCCCAACAGCAGCAGGATCTCGGGGACCGGGGCACACGTGCCACCACCCATGGCCTAGGTCCCACATCACCGCTGACCGCTCTGTGCCCATGCTCCCCAGGGCAGAAGTGTAGCACCTCTCAAAGCCATGTCCCAGCCTGTGGTGGCTTTTCGCTCCAGAAACGGGTTGTAAGGATGTTTCTACACTGTGTGATTTAAATACACATGCTTTGCAATCTGTTGCAGAGTAGGGTTACTTGGCAAGGCTCCCCTGCCCAGGCTGTTCAGGGACTCTTGGGCTCAGACACAGCTGGGGTTTTCCAGCACAGACCAAGCGAGTAAGTGGAGGCAGAGATGTGTGTCTCACGTCCTCAGCGTGCTCAGCTGGATGAGTTCCTGCCCAGCATCCCTTCCAGAAACCTGCCACTGCTCCCCAGTTTGTGGACACCCAGCAGGGTTCAGTGCCTCACCCCACACCCAGAGCACTGGGGGGAGAGGGGGGTGAAGGACTGATGACCTGGGAAAAGGGGGATTACAGACAGAACTTTCACATGTATTCCTCCTTCCCTGAACAGAGCTGCCTCTCTGAGGCCCATACAGCACAGTGGACCCAGGTTGATAACAAGAGCTGGATCTTCAGCCCATTTGCCAGCACTTCAGCATGTGCAGGGCACGGGAGCACCAAGCTGCCTGTTTCCTTATGGGGTAAAACGGAGCTGGAGCCTCTTCATCCCAGGGAAAGGGGAAACATGGAGCTTAAATGCCTGCTAGGGCCTCTTGTTATTTGGGGCAGACATTTTCTCCTTGCTTGTAGCCTCCTTCCACTGTCTCTGCTACCCAGCATCTCCCTCCACTTCCCCTTCAACCATGGTCTGTGAGTCCAAGCACAGACTGGAGCCTCCTTCCTCTTCCCCACCATGAGGATGCCTCTCCCTCTGCACCTCTCAGCCACCTCTGAAGCCAGTGGGTGCATCCAGGGAGCAGTTTCTTACAGGAGGATGGGGAGTAGAAGAGTCAAGGGATTGGAGAGACCAAACTACCAGGCTGTTGGAGAGACCTTCGCAGGTAGGAAGCCACTAGGGTGGCTTCCCTGGTAGGAAATCTCATAGATCTGAGGACCTG
The DNA here is from genome assembly GCF_032191515.1 of Phaenicophaeus curvirostris. Taxonomy (NCBI): domain Eukaryota; kingdom Metazoa; phylum Chordata; class Aves; order Cuculiformes; family Cuculidae; genus Phaenicophaeus; species Phaenicophaeus curvirostris. The sequence continues at coordinate 7,328,677 of NC_091414.1, forward strand.
GAAGAAGGCAGCACACACCGGTGGCACAGAGGACCCCCTTCTCTTGTGCCTCAATCCTCTTCTCATCTCCTACACCCTCTCCCTGTTGTTTCTCCTGCATGCATCCCTCTCAGACATCCCTTTCCCTCTTCCATCTCCCCAGCTGGTCCCTGCCAGGGTGTGCAGCCCTCTCCCACACTGTGCTGCCCTCCAGCAGGAAGGAAGACAGTGCGGGGCCAGGCTGGACCACAGCACCAAGGAGCACACATAGAATTACAGAATCGTTTGCTTGGAAAAGACCTTTGAGGTCACTGACTCCAACCATACCTGTCCACTACTAAAGCAGAACACTGAGCACCTCATCTGCTCATCTATTAAACACCTCCAGGGATGGAGAGTCCACTACAGCCCTGGGCACCCTCTGCCAGGGCATCATCACTCTGTCAGTAAAGAAATCTTTCCTAATATCCATCTGAACCTCCCCTGGTGCAACCTGAAGCCATCCTCTCTTGTCCCATCACCTGTTACTGGGGAGAAGAGACCAACACTCTTCTCTCCACAACCTCCTTCACAAGTTGTAGACAGTAATGAGGTCTCTCCTCAGCCTCCTTTTCTCCAGGCTAAACAACCCCAGGTCCCTCAGCCACTCCTCATAAACCTTGTTCTCCAGCCCCTTCCCCAGCTTCATTGTCCTCCTCTGGATGTGCTCCAGCCCCTCATCCAGTGACAAGGTCTCCCCTCAGCCTCCTCCTCTCCAGGCACTGGAGGGTGCGTCTGTGCACTGTGAGGACATGGGAACGGCATCAGAGAGATGACACCGAGGAAGCGAGGAACACAGAAGGAGTTTAAAAAGCCTGCCCCCCTGTTTGGTTGCAAGGAGTTAATACTGTGATCTGTTGCGTGAGTTCTGATGAGAAGCTGGTTGACATGCAGTGCCGGAATAATGAAACGTAATACACATTAATAGGACCTCCCTCTGTGTGATTGCTTCTGCTCCACTAGCCCCATTGAAGATTTCACTTTTCTTTTAACAGTCAGAATAACAGAATGTGACATTAAGTCTTTTACATGCAGCAATTTATTTTAAAATATTGGGGCACTCAAAACAGTATCCAGAATGTTAAATAAGATATGCATGAGATGGAAATCAGAGCAGCACTGCAGCAAGGAGACAGGAGTCAGACAGAGCCTTGCGCAGGCAGAGGCAGCTCCACTTTTATTCTTAATTGCTCTTTAAGGCACAAAGATATAGCCAAGTTGCGGAGAGCTCTGAGGTACTGAGTATCTGAGCCTCTTAGCTTGCAGGTCCAGATGGGAAATGAATGTCCAGCATGGATCCCACCTACCGAGCCATCCCTGAAGTCACTTATGTCACCTGCCTGACCTTGGGGGTGGCTGGGAAGGCTACAGGTTCTGCAGGCACACAGCCTGGTCCACTGATCTGAGTCCATGGAGGGTCTGCTGCTGCTGGGAGCCTGCATTTCAGTTGTGCTTGCAATGAGAGGATCCCTCCAGCTTTGCAAAAGCATGCCTTTTCATAGAATCATAATGATTCTTTGATTGGAAAAGACCTTTGAGATCATTGAGTCCAACCATACCTGTCCACTACTAAACCACCCCTGAGTACCTCTTCTGCCCATCTTCTAAACCCTTCCAGGGACGGGGACTCAACCACCTCCCTGGGCAGCCTCTGCCAGTGCCTGAGAACCCTTCCAGTGAAGAAAGTTTTCCTAAGACTCAATCTAAATCTCCCCTGGTGCAGCTTGAGCCATTGCTTGTTACTTGATAGAAGAGACCAGCACCCACCTCTCTACAACCTCCTTTCAGGGAGTTGTAGGCAGTGATGAGGTCAGCCTCCTCTTCTCCAGGCTAAACAACCCCAGGTCCTTCAGCTGCTCCTCATAGGATGAGCTTCATCATTTGCTTCATCTGGGAAATGCGGTCTCTTCTGTCATGGAACACATCAAAGCTAACAGCACCAGGGAGTGTTGTGAGGCTCCTCAGGTGGGGGTCAGCTGGGAGTGATGTGCCCTGGCTTTGCTGGTGTTCTGGCCTCACTGAGCCCACCCTCCAAGGACAAAGCTGGCTTAACAATGGCACTGAAGCACCGTGAAATGCCAAAGATGCTCGTGCCTAAAGAAGGAACCTTTGGGATCTGCGGGGTTTGGGCAGCACCTCTTCACATGCCCAGTCACATCTTGGAGACTCTCTGCCCCATACAACACAGTCCCACCCTGTGAGCACTCAGCAGGGTTGTCTCACACCACTGCATTTACCCTCTCCACTCAGTCTCCCTTTGCTTCCCAATGCAAGCAGCTCTGCCCTGTGGAGCCTTCATCCATCCATCCTCTCGCAGGCACCAAGCTGGGCTAAGCCAGCTGCTGATTCACCACCAAAGTCTAACATCAACCTGACAAGCAGCAGCTATTCAAGGGGACCATGATTCCTGTCAGCAGCGGCCTGTCCCTTGTTCCTCATCTCAGGAGGTGTTCAAAAGACACATAGATGAGGTGCTCAGGGATCTGGTTTAGTAGTGGACAGGTACAGTTGGACACTATGAGCTCAAAAGTCTTTCCCAGCCAAACAATTGTATGATTCTAAGCAGGCAGAGGGAGTGCAGGACCCAGGAGCTGTCAACCCTTCGAAGAGGAGCTGGAATGTGAGGATGTTCATCAGAGCTTCCAAGAGCAGGATTCTGTGTTCCCAGTGAGCTTCCCAGAGACCACAGCACTGGCCAGATCCTGCTCCTCATCCTTCCCTGATACACCAGTTCATGTTCGCACCACGCTGCCAGGACGGGTGGGCTGCACTGAGCATTGCCAATGTGGCACAGCTGGATGCATGGGGAGCTGGGGGCCTCATTCCCAGTTTTGGGACCCCTGAGGCTAAGGGCATCTTCTCCCAGTGGGGTAATGGGTGACAGATGAGCCCAAGGAGGAAGGGTTGGGTTTCTGCAGGTCCCCGTGCTGCAGGAAAGGCAGCTTCACAGGTTGTGTGTGGTGGCATCACCAGCATGATGCTCTTCAGGGCAATTAGGGGGCTCCTGGGGGAAATCAAAGGCACCCACAACCCTGTGCTAGGGCTTGGATCTGATCTGCTCCCACCCCAGTGCATGACTGCAGCAGGTATTGAACCTTACATGTCTCTGCCTGCTCCTATTTCCGTCCTCAGATGCTCCCGTAGACCATTTATTTGCCCCACAGCAGCTGCTGGAGCACCTGCAGCTCACAGAAGGAGGAGACTGGGGACGGCAGCTACCAGCATCTCTCCCAGCATCACTGGTTCCCAGCTCACACAGCTTGGTGCATCCTTTAAAGGACAAGATCTTCAAAAGCCTCATTGGCTTCTGAGCTTTCTGCCACATCTTCAGGCTTATCTCTGGAAGTTTGAACATCACAAAAAATATTCACCCACACCCTGCCTCCCCTCCCTGCCAGACTGAGCCGCAGACACATGCAAAGCTGGGTGTGATCCCTTGTGGAGGAAGGGCAGAATCAGGAGTTTCAGGGTTTCACTGTGTCTTTCAAGCAGCACACACAGTAAAATCATCTTAAATACCAGGCTTGAAGGACCCATGAGCTGGACTTCAGCATCCTCTGAACTCCCCCATGGGATGCCCATTGATTTCTGCAAGGATCAATGGGGAAATCTCATGTCCTGTTATGCCAGGCAGCAAATTTCCCTAATACGACTCCAGAAAAATGACGACGACGTTCCTAAAGCAGCCAGCAATTTGCATGTCATCAGCTGGCACTGCCCTGCTGAGAGGGGCTGGTGCCACTGGGGGCTGAGTGGCAGGTGCCCCCCCGCGCTGCTCCATCTGCCCCGCACACAGCATCGGGAATGGCAGCACCTGCTGCCGCGGGTGACGATGGCTTCTTGGCTCCTTTTCCAACACTGAAACATTTCTGCAGGGAGAACTGCCTGCTGATGTCGTTTTTTCTCCAGAGGCAGAATGATGCTGTGAGGACAGGCTTGGAGATCTGGGGTTGTTCAGCTTGGAGAAGAGAAGGCTCAGGGGAGACCTTAGAGCAGCTCCCAGTGCTGAAAGGGGCTCCAGGTAAACTGGGGAGGGATTTTTTTACAAGGGCCTGGAGAGACAGGACAAGGGGGAATGGCTTTAAATTGGAAAGGGGAAGATTTAGATTAGATCTTGTGAAGAAATCCTTCATGATGAGGGTGGGGAGGCCCTGGCCCAGGTTGCCCAGAGCAGTTGTGGCTGCCCCATCCCTGGAGGGGTTCAAGGCCAGGTTGGATGGGGCTTGGAGCCCCTGATCCAGTGGGAGGTGTCCCTGCCCATGGCAGGGGGGTTGAAATGGGTGGGCTTTGAGGTCCTTTCTAACCCAAACCATTCTATGATCCTGTGCTGCCCAGTCCCTGTCTCCATGGACCCAGCGCCTACCCGTGCGTGCCGAGGTCTCCATTCAGCCAGGCTAGAATTTCCCTGGAAATCTTTCCTGCCAAAACCTTCACATTTTGCATTTGTCCTTACTTGGCCTGAACCCGTGCTTCAAAGCTAGGGCATTTTTCCAGGGAGGGGACTGGCATTCCGTGGCTGGCTCTAATCACTGTGAGTGCTGGGGTGTCCCTGTGGTGGGGTGCCTATGTGGTGCCACCAACAGGTAGCAGGACCCCATATTGAACTGGCTGAGAACCCTCTGCTGCTCCTGGAGCCCAAACGCAGCTCTCACTTGCTCCTGGCTTTTGCCATCCCTCGCCCACTGCCCAGATGGAAAATTTCAAGATATCTTACGTGACTGTGCTTGGTGGCATCACCAGCGTGACGCTCTCAAGGGCAATTAGAGTGATCTTGAGGAAACCAAGGGCACCCACAACCCTGTGTTAGGGCATGGCTCCGCTCCCACCCCAGTGCATTGCATCAGCACGACTGCAGCAGGGACTGAACCTCACACATCTCTGCCTGCTCCTGCCTCCATCCATCTCCTGCTTCCTCCATGCCTCAATGAACATCCAAGCAGCCTGCATGGCTCTAGCCATGGTACAGCCCTTCCAAGGATGTTTGGTTTGTGCTAACAAGCACCCTCGCTAAGCTATGCCCATGGCCTTGCTCTGACAGACACTGCTCATCCTGCTGGGGTGTGTGCAAGGGGTCCAGCACCATCCTAATTGCCCCGTGCAATCGCAAAGAGGCGATGACAGTGTGACATCCACCATCCAGCCTCTATTGGGGCCACAGTGGGGCTCCAAGCAGACCCGTCATGTGGGAGGGAAAGGAGGAAACCAAGACATCTTCCACCTAGAAGATGGAAATATCCTGATATACCCACCTCTCTCTTCCTTGCTGTGGGAGATGATGCAGGGACTCTTAGGTCTCCTCGAACCTCAGACCAAACTGCATTTCTCCCCAGACTCCTCTGTGAAGCCCTGGGACTGTGGGTCAGACACCTGAAGAAAAGCTGAGTTGCTGAGAATGGAGAGGGTGCTCTCTGCCTGAAGCATCCCCTTCATAGGATGGTGGTGAGTTTGCCCCCCTGATCTGGGGGACATCTCTGCTTGGCTTTAAATCCTGCAGATTCCAGAGCCAGGCAGCACCTCCCCACTCGTGCAGATGATGTGAAGAGCTGTCCCCATGTGCCCTTTCCTGGGTTGAAGCATCGCTGGCAACATAGATAGGACATGGATTTGTTGGAACGGTTCCAGAGGAGGCCACAGAGACCATCAGGAGGCTGGAGCACCTCCCAGATGAGCATAGGCTGACAGAGTTGGGATTGTTCAGCCTGGAGAAGAGAAGGCTCCGGGGAGGTCTTAGAGCAGCTTCCAGTACAGAAAGGGGCTCCAGGAAAGCTGAGGAGGGACTCTTGATCAGGGAGTGCAGGGAGAGGATGAGGGGGAATGGTTTTCAGCTGCAAGAGGGGAGATTGAGATGAGATCTTAGGAGGAAATGTTTTGCTGTGAGAGTGGGGAGGCCCTGGCCCAGATTGCCCACAGCAGTGGTGTCTGCCCCATCCCTGGAGTTGTCCAAGGCCAGGCTGGATGGGGCTTTGATCACCTTGATCCAGTGGGAGGTGTCCCTGCACATGGCAGGGAGTGGAACTGGATGGGATTTAGGTCCCTTCCAACCCCAACTATTCCATGGTTCTATGATCTCCTCCCAGTGACACCCACAGCAGTGGAGCACTCGGTGCAGCCCCATGATGTGCGTACCAGTCTCCAGCACTCCATTCCCTACTCAAAGTGGGAATAAAAGAGCCAGCACCCAGCAGAACTGCTCCTGAGTAACAGCCACCTCTGCTGATACTAGTGTCCTCTCTGCCTGCAAGGTGGCAGATCCAGAGCAGACAGCTGCCACCTCTGGGAGAGGGGCTGGTGGATGCCGAGAAGTGGGCTCGTCAGCCGTGCCACAGCACTGACTCTGTCCCCTGGCTCCAGGGCTCTGGAGATTCTTCATCTCAGAGGAAAGCCAACCCACCACTGCTAAAGGGGCCTGGGAATTTGTTGGTGTCCTTCCTGCCTCCCCCGGCAGGCTTGTCCCTGTGCCAGCTTCACTTCAGTATTATTCTAATTTAGGGAACTGATGCAAAAGGCTGTCCTGGCAGTTCGACTTGGCTGGGACTGGGGTTATTTTGGTTTAGCTTCAGTCGTCTGAGGACAGGTCACTCTTTATCCAAGTCTACCTCCACACAGCGAGAGATTGCAGAGGGTCACAGACATCCACGGAGTGCATGAAAGTGAGTTCCTTGCCTGAGCCCTGCATTGAGGCTGCACAAAGCCCCTGAGATGCAGCACAGGAAAACTCCACAGCTGTGATTTTGGAATATTCTCCGTTGTGCATGGGCACCCGCACTTCCTGAGGATGGTCTAGAGCACGTTCCTGAGCTGGGAACTGGCTGACTAGAGCCCATCTGGTGACAGTCCGTCCTAGGCTGTGCTGAATGGGAGAGAGGCCATAGGCTGAAGCTGCTCAGGGGATCAGAAATGTCCCTGTGTAATCCTCCAGGGTTCCAGCAGTAGCAAAAGAAGATCATGAACAACTGGCTGAAGATGGATCTGTTTTAGCGAGGTGATTCCCATGATGATGGTATTTAACAACACCACATTCATCACAACTTAAAGACAACAGAGCCCAGGATGGCTCCCAGGGTTAACACTGCCTGCGTGCACCCAGTGTGTTCTGCAAAGCTCTTCTCTAAAACACCAGGGAACCTGGGACCAAAGATGAGCAAGTCCCTTAGCTCCCACCCTGGGAAACAGGGAGTCTGGGGGCAATTGGGAGCCTGAAGAGCACAACATCCTATAGAGACATCCTGGAGATTGAGGGCAACTGGAACCAGGAGGGCACAGCATCCTACAGAGAACTCCTGCAGGTGGTGAACCTGGGGCTCATGCTGGTGTCAAGCACATGGAATCCCCAACTGCAGGCTGGGCATGCAACCCAGAAAATGGAGCTAATTGGTGCGGGTCCCATGGCTACACTCCCCATCCACTGCAGCTGAGCAGAGCCAAGGTCCAGCCTGGCGTCCCAGTAGATGTTGATGGTGCACAGGCAGCAGCCTGAAAAGGAGCCTCAGCCCAGTGCATCTTGTTTCATTGGAGCTGGGTGACAGCAGGGCTCATTCGCCTCATGCTTGGCCAGGGCCACTTGACCATGTCCCACAAAAGCAGCTTTTACCCTGAGCAAGCACTGCAGCCATCATAGCTCTGCAGGGGTAGCTGACACCAACCAGCAAGGCCAAAGAGGTGTAGTGCCCTTTCCACCTGCCCTCCCTGGCATGGGGAGCTGCTAGCCTGGTTATGACCATTAGCCTGGGCTGGAGATCCTTTCTCCTGCTCTTTGTGCAGGAAAATGTTGCCCTCAGACTCAGGTGGCTGGTGGGGGCATCGCTCTGTGTGTATGTGCCCTGACTGCTTTAAATGCCTGCTCCATGCAGTCATTATTTATATTTATGGTCCTTGTTAAGCAGCAAGAAAAATAATATCAGATACGTGCAGTGAGAACTTGAACTCACTTGGCAATGAAGGCAGCATGCGCCATCTGAACACGGATCCTTGAACCCGCAGCAGCCCTGCAAGGAGCTCTGTGTCTTTAACGGCTGCGCAGGACAGCAGCGGGAGCAAGCTGGGAATGTTCCTGGCAGGGCTGCACAGCCCAGGAGCAGAGCAGCAGCGGGGATAAAGCACAGTCTTGTTCAGCTGACGGAGAAAATGCCTCCCTCTGTGCCCATTCACCGTGTCCAGTGTCAGGGTCCACAGCAGGGGCAGAGCACGTGTTCCTATCTCAAATGACTCTCCTTGATTTGGTGCCACACAGCCCCTGAGCTGCTGGAGGGGTTGCTGCGCACGAGCCCTGCGTGCAACACTTCTCATGTCCTGGCATCGCCTCCTCTAGACCAGGCGAGGTCCAGGACACCCGCGTCCCAGAGGTGCTGTGACTCCCCGAGGTCACAGGGAAGACCAGGGAAGAGCAGAGAACAATGCTTAGTCCCACGGCTCATAGAAAAATCCCTCTCTTGTCTCTACACCCACGTGCAATCCAGCAACACGATCTGCTGGCTGCAGCACAAGCACTGAGGTGGCACTGCCCACCTCCCTCCAGGAGCCCTTGCAGCAGGAACAGATGTAGCCTCCCCTGGGTCCTGAGCTCCTCAGTGCTGGCTGCAGACTCCTTGGCTTTCGGTCCCACTCTCCCTCGAGTCGTGATGGTACCAAGGAGCAGCGATGCCAGCGTGTGCGAGCGACCTCCCTGTGCGGCTGGGACTTTGTAGCTGTGGATTTGTAGCCTGGCTGCTTCCTAGCTCAGCATGGAAGATGCTCTACAATTTTTAATTTGAAAAAAAAAGCCCTCTTTTTAGTTTACAGGGACAGAAGGGGCACTTTTATGTGCAATCTGCACAGCTCTCCAGAAAGCACTTACATTTATGATGTTCATGAAATTTATAGCCAGTTGGCAGTGCTGCTCTCTCCTCTCCTCTCCACCAGCCACCCTGGCAGGATGGCAGACTATAATAAGCAAGCCACACATTCAAGTGGCATAAAAGGCATTTCTACAAGTTAGCCTCCTGCCCAGTCTTATAAACTCTAACAAGTCTCTAACAAGTAGGCAGGATCTCTTTATACCCAGGGAGAAAAACCCCTTTCAGAAATGGCCTTTTCACAAAGCCCACACCTTTCTTCTAATTAAGGTTAAATAGCTCCATGTTTTCTGGCCAATTTCATTCTTTCCCCTTATTCCCCTCTTAACAAGGCAGCCTTTAAAAAGACATCACTAATTGGTGTCTGCTTCTCACATACCATGCGTGCTTTGATAGTCAGTTAGAAAGCCTTCCTCATCGATCAAACTTCCACTGAAAGGCTGCTAATGTGCTCCATGTGTCTGACACAGGACAAAGCCAAGTGGCGGGTCCCCAGTTCCCTTCTCCTCCCGTTCCCAGACTCCCTCCTGGGAGCAGGGGGTCCCCAGCCAGGTCTGCCCCCAGCACCCCCAGCCTCCCTGGGAAGAGCCTGGCCCCAAGAGCGATGCGGGGAAGAAATGACTCGGCGATGTGTGTGGCAATTCGGAAATTAATGGGGAGTGGTTAAATGTTAAGGGTAGGATGGAAACCAGAGCGGGTGAGAGAGCAATTGTCATGCTGATGAGCCTGGAGGGAGGCCAGGGAGCAGTTCTGGGAATCCCAGTCTCCCCAGTGCTTTCTGGGCTATTAATTGAAATGTTCCTGGAGAGAGAGACGGAGATGGCAAGGGGCATTGATCCCCTTCCCTGCCGAGGATTCGTTCGGGAAGGAGGCAACAGGCTTCCTGGGTGAGATGTTCCCCATTCCCTGGTCACCAAAGGACACAAGCTGCATCTGCAACTGGAATCATAGAATCATTAAATCGTTAATGTTGGAAAAGACATCAAGGCTCATCCAGTTCAACCATCAACACAATACCAATATGTCTACTAAACCATGTCCCCAAGTGCCACGACTACATGTTTTTTAAACCCCTCCAGGGATGGAGACTCCACCAATGCCCTAGGCAGCCTCTTCCACAGCTTGAACACTCTGTCACTAAAAACAATTCTTCTAATATCTGATCTAAACCTCCCCTGGTGCAATGTGAGGCCATTTCCTCCTATGACTTTTTACTTGGGAGAAGAGCCCAGCACCCACCTCACCACCATCTCCTTTATGGGAGCTGCAGAGAGCGATGAGGTCTCCCCTCAGCCTCCTCTTCTCCAGACTAAACAGCCCCAGGTCCCTCAGCCGCTGCCACAACCCCTGGGCTCCAGAACCTTCCCCAACTCCATTCCCTTCTCCGGACATGCTCCAGCCCCACAATGTCTTTCTTGGAGTGAAGGCCCCAAACTGGACACAGGATTCGAGGTGTGACCTTACTGGTGCCAAGTCCAGAGGATGATCCCTTCCCTGCTCCTGCTGGCCACACCATGGCTGATCCAAGCCAGGATGCTCTTGCTCTTGTTGGCCACCTGGGCCACTGCTGGCTCATGTTTGGATGCTGTTGACCAGAATCCCCGGTCCTTTTCCACCAGGCAGCTTTCCAGCTGCTCTTACCCAGGCCTGCAGTGCTGCACGGAATTGTTGTGACCCAAGTGGAAAACCCGGCACTTGGCCTCGTTGAACCTCATACAACTGGCCTTGGTCCATCAACCCATCCTGTCCAGGCCCCTCTGCAGCTGATCAGCCCTGCTCCAGCCAGCAGGTCAAAGCCACCACAGGCCCCTGGGAAAAGCCAGAAGAGATGGTTGTCACTGCAAGCCAGATCCTCCCCTGTGCCTGCTCCTTTGCACCCACACTCATTTGCCTTGGCCCTGCTCCTGCAGTCCCTCTCCTCACTTCCAAGGAAGATGCTCTCCCCTGTCCCAGCTCCACTGTGGCTGTCACCATGCCAGCTGCATGCTGTATTCCCAGCTTTGGGCCGAGCAAATCTCCCATCCCATGTTGCTCCATGGGGTCTAAAGGGGGTTTAGCTTTGGGTGGCTGCAGGAGATGCCACCCAGCTGGGCTCCTGAGCGAGGGGCCACGTCCAGAGGATGTGCAGGATCACATCAGGACTTTGCTGCAATGCTGTTCTGACAGCAAACATCTCGTCCCTTTCCCAGCTGGCTGCCATACCTCCTCTTAGGTGTAGGTTGAGAGGTCTCTGGTGGGGCTGTTCAGTTATGCCTGGAAGTGTTGTCTTCCAGCCTGGTCACAGGGGCATTTTCCTGGGGCAGGAGCCAAGGATTCCCAGAGGAAGCTCAGGAGGGTGGCAGCCAAAACCAGGCATCTCCTTGGCATTGCTACGTGATGGGCACATGCTTGGCACGAGATGCAGCACCCCTCTGACCACACTGCAGTGATGAGGTGATGGGGTGTCCCTGGAGGACACACACGTGCAGCAAGTGGTTTTTAGCGCTGCAATTTGCAACCCATTTCGCTGCTGGAGCCAAGGAGGAGAGAGATGGTTGGTGGCCAGACACTGGCTTCCCTCCCAATGCTCAGTGGGGCTTGTCAACACCATAGGTTGTGCAGATGGAGACCTGCCAGGAAACGGCGTCCCCAAGCCTCCCAGGCGGGCTGACAGGTGGCTTCCCAGCTCTACAGCCAGAGATGAGGTTAGTGAGATGTGCAGAGCCCTGACACAGTTTTAGAAAGCCTCCTGCATGCTTGCGGCCTCCCCAGGCCCCTGAAAGGGAATACCTGGATTTTTACAGCTTCATCCCCATTTTTCTGCTCCCCGACAGCACAGGAGCAGGACCTGCTCTCTCCCCTGGCTATGCCATGGAGCTCGCTCCTCTGGCAGGCACGGCCACCCCAGCAGATCCCATTCCTGGGCACAACAACCGTTGCCCAGGCTGGTGTCTCTGCACCGAGGGCATCTCCCAGCTCCCCTCTGCAGCCAGATGAGGTGCAGCCGGTTCCATGGGAAGGCTGCCAGGCAGAGATGCTGTGCGTGCATTTTGGTGGCTCCAGACAACGGATAAATGGCACACCTGCTTGGGCAAAGTTCATTGAAATGGCACCGCTGGTGCCGCCGGCGGCCTCTCGCAGCGGTTAGCAGGTGTGACTTGGTAGCTGTGAGCACACATTTTCCACTGCACAGCCCTTTGTTCAGCTCCTGCTGCTACCCTGGCTCCATTCCGGCTGCTAAGCTCACAAATCTCCCCTTAATAGAGAAAGTTAAAGTCTTTCCAGCGTTCAGCTTCCTCAAACAGATCTCACAGCCCCATGGCTCGTGTGAGCCCTTCCATATTATCTGGGATCTCCAGTGGCATGAACTGGGACTGGCACGTTGCTCTGTCCCCTAAAGTGAACAGAGCCCTGAAGCACAGCCAGCCTGGCTGACCTCCCTCGTGCCCTCCGCAGAGTCCAGTACTTTGTTTGAAACATGTTTCCTACGGAGGAGGTAGACCCGTGGCTGAACTGAAGTTCTAACAAGGGCAAGCAGTGGCTTCTGCCTTCCCCTCCCTGCACAGGAGAGGACAAGAGCAGCCAGGTTGCATAGTCCTTGGGGACACGGCGCTTGGCTGAGCAGCACAAGCAGCTGTTTTGGGGTGCCTGGCTGCCCTCACACAGACCGACAGCTCTTTGAGACCTTCTCAAGCTTGGTCAAGCTGATCAGGAAAAACAGGTTCCCACTCAGCTGCCCAGGATTCTGGCAGGACATCTGATATCAGGGCTGGGGAAGCCCTTCCCCTCTAACAGAAGGATGCTTCAGGCACCCTCTACTCTGCTCTTCACAGAATCACAGAATCACAGAATAACCAGAATAACCAGGTTGGAAGAGACCCACCGGATCATTGAGTCCAACCGTTCCCATCAAACACTAAACCATATCCCTCAGCACCTCATCCACCCGTGCCTTAAACACCTCCAGGGAAGGTGACTCAACCCCCTCCCTGGGCAGCCTGTTCCAGTGCCCAATGACCCTTTCTGTAAAGAATTTTTTCCTAACGTCTAGCCTAAACCTCCCCTGGCGGAGCTTGAGGCCATTCCCTCTCGTCCTGTCCCCTGTCACTTGGAAGAAGAGGCCAGCACCCTCCTCTCTACAACCTCCTTTCAGGTAGCTGTAGAGAGCAATGAGGTCTCCCCTCAGCCTCCTCTTCTCCAGGCTAAACACCCCCAGCTCTCTCAGCCGTTCCTCATAAGGCCTGTTCTCCAGCCCCCTCACCAGCTTTGTTGCTCTTCTCTGGACTCGTTCCAGAGCCTCAACATCCTTCTTATGGTGAGGGGCCCAGAAATGAACACAGTATTCAAGGAGCGGTCTCACCAGTGCCGAGTACAGAGGGAGAACTCACTCTTGTGATTCCTCATCCGTCTTGTGTCCAGTTCTGGAGTCCTGAGCACAGCAAGGGCATGGAGCTGTTGGAGTGAGTCCAGAGGAGGACAGGGCTGGAGCATCTCCCATATCAGGACAGGCTGGGAGAGTTGGGATTGTTCAGTCTGGAGACGAGAAGACTCCGGGGAGACCTTAGAGCAGCTGCCAGTACTGATAAGGACTCCAGGAGAGCTAGGCAGGGGCTCCTGATCAGGGAGTGCAGGGATAGGATGAGGAGAGTGGTTTTCACCTGAAAGATGGGCGATTGAGGTGGGATCTTAGGAAGAAATATTTTTCTTTGATGTCAAGAGGGCCTGGCCCACGTTGCCCAGAGCAGTGGTGGCTGCCCCATCCCTGGAGGTGTTCAGGCCAGGCTGGATGGGGCTTGGAGCCCCTGATCCAGTGGGAGGTGTCCCTGGCCATGGCAAGGGTGGAACTGGATGGGCTTTGAGATCCCTTCCAACCCAAACCATTCCATGATTCTACAACTAATGGATCTGGACCTTCTGCCTACCAGCCCCGTTTTCACAGCAGTACCTGACCCAGGGGCACCCTATAGGGCTCAGACCCCTGAGTAACTCAGGGTCCAAGGCTACCTGTGTACTTAAGCACCTCATTACATGGCTGAACTAATCTTCAGTATCAGATGTCCCCCCCCTAAAGATCTGTGCTTGAACAGAGTGGCCACTCTTGTAACACATGCACCACGTCGCACCAGTTTTGCGGAGACACTAGGGAGGCTGTCAGGGGGGCTTTTGGATCAGAGGGGGCTAGTGTTGGGCTTTTATTAATGAAGTGCCTGGGGAGAGAGAGATGAACGTGGTGTAACCCTCCTGTGCCGTGCTGGGAGTTTCCATGCAGAGTAATTAAGCTGCCAATAGTGTGGTTTTTGAACAAGGGGTGCAACTCAGCCCCTCGGCAGAGGTGCCTGGTGCAATCCAAGAAGCTCTGGGGGCCCTAAGACACCTCCACAGGGCTGGAAGATGTGACACAGGATCTATGGGAAACCTGTGCCCTTCTGGCATGACAGATGGTGGCCAGGTGGGCTACCCCAGGGTGTCTCAGATGGCACTGGGTGATAGCAGCATGATGCTGCTAAGGGACACACCTGAATGCAGAGATACCTGATATGTATGAGTGTACACCCAGACCTCTCAAACCCACATGCATTGCAGACATCTGTCCCTCCGTGCCTCAGTTTCCCCAGCTGTGTTACGTGGCTACACTGCCTTGTAGTGATCAGATTGCACATGGAGACCCAGCCTTCACCCTCCAGCCCCTCTGCACTCTCTGTCCCACACTCCACTAAGCTTCTCTGCCAGGGGTGCCCAGCCGAACTCCAAGTAGCCCTTAGGCACTCAATCCCCTCTCTGCCTCCATTAACAGCAAGCCTTCTTTCTAAACAGAGGAGCTCCTGCCTCCAGCTGCTGGTACATGGTCTGTCTTTCACAGGTAGATTAAAGAGCCCTTTAGCTCCTGGAATTTCATCCCCGTGAAGGCACTTAGATACTGCAATCAAAACACTTCTCAGCCTGGCCACTGATAAGCCGAGTGGACAGGGCACCGCGTGCCTCACTCCAAAGCTTTCTCCTGCCCTCCAGCTGCACGTGGGGCTCATCTCAGTTCTTCTTTCAGTCCCAGCAATGGGCTTGCCTATGCTCTGTGGTGATGACTCCTCCACCATGCGCATTCTGTGCAGCTCATGGACCTCCCTGTCTCACCCATGCTTTACCAGTATTCACTTCTTTGGTCACATAAACGTGCTTCTTGCAGTTCTGTGTGGGACAAGGACTTCACAGCTAAAGGTACCACCACTCTCATTCCCCTTTACCTCAGGACAGTTCATGGCCTGCCTCATGCAGATGGGGAAACTGAGGCACAGGGAGACCAAAGCATACCCAGTAAGTTTATTGCAAAGCAGGGAAGAGCCTCTAGTTCCCCAGCTCCTTTGTGGAGTCAGGGCAAGCTGCTATCATCATGCTGATCTGGAAGGAGGTGGCCAGCCCACTCGAATCCTGCACCAAAGCCCTCAGGGCATCCCAGCAGGGGCATCTCCCCAGCTCTGAGCACAGAGGGACAGCAGCGAGGTCCCACTGACAGAGCAGAGGTGACTGAAGCAGGGTGAAGCTGTTTCTGGTGTCTCCATCCTTCACGGTCCAGACAGGATGGGTGGCAATGGGGAAAGCTGTCGTGCTCACACAGGGGCAGAAGCCAACTTGGGGGTCAGGAAGGGGAGCAGAACCAGGGCAAGGTCATCCTGGGGCTGCAACCAGCCGTGATGAGGAGTTCCTGGGGTCAGGAAAGGGCAAACTCAGCACAAACAAGGAGAGCTGGGACTTCCCTACCAGTCAGCTTAACTCCAATTCCCTGCAAAGCACTGGAACAATTAATCACACGAGCTGTTGCAAGACTGTGATAGATAACGAGGAAATGAGTAACAACCAGCCTGAGTTTGTCAGGAGCAGAGAGTGTCACACAATCTCATTTCCTCATACAGCGGAGCAGCAGGCCCAGCAGCGGGGGAAGCAGGAGGTGTCACTTATCCAGAGATACACAAGGATTTTGACAAGGTTTCTCAAGATGTTCTCCCAAGCAAGTTCTGTAAACGTAGATGGGAGAGAAATCAGACTTCAGGCAGCATGATGTGTTCGAGAAGCTCTGCATGAGATGCACAAGCTCTTCACCTGAGTTGTCTGGGGGATGGAAGGGTCCTCCTGGCTCTGGTATGATTTTCTCTTCATTAGCAGCCTGGGAATGAGACAGGGAAGGGGCCACATCAAAGCAAACCCAGAAGTGAGCTGAAACAGGACAGCATGGCCAAGCATTTCTTGGGGTTTGCATGCAGGATCACAGCCAGTGAGGGGCACCAGCTCAGCCCCAGGCTCTGCTGGGGAAGTCATCGGCTTTGGGAGCCACGTGTCAGGCAAACATTGACCTAAATGGACACAGCCCAAAGAAGGATGAAGGGATGACGATGCCGTGGGAAGCTGATGGACCAGGGGGTCTTGATCCAGCCTTGAATACCATGTTCAGTTTTAGGGCCCTCAGTACAAGAAGGACAATGAGCTGCTGGAGCACATCTGGAGAAGGGGAACGGAGCTGGGGAACCCAGGGGTTCTGCGTGAGGCTGAAGGAACTGGGATTGTTTAACCTGGAGAAGAGGAGGCTGAGGGAAGACCTCATCACTGTCTACAACTCTCTGAAGGGAGGTTGTAACAAGGTGGGTACTGGTGTCTTGTTCCAAGTAACAAGCCCAAGAACAAGAGGAAAAGGTCTCAAGTTGCACCAGGGGAGGTTTAGGTTGGACATTAGGAAAGATTTCGTTACTGACAGAGTGGTAAAGCACTGGCAGACACTCCCCAGGGCAGTGGTGGAGTCAAAAATCACGTAGACGTGGAACTCTGGGACATAGAATCATAGAATAACCAGGTTGGAAGAGACCCACCGGATCATCGAGTCCAACCATTCCTATCAAACACTAAACCATGCCCCTTAGCACCTCGTCCACCCGTGCCTTAAACACCTCCAGGGAAGGTGAATCAACCACCTCCCTGGGCAGCCTGTTCCAGTGCCCAATGACCCTTTCTGTGAAAATTTTTTTCCTAATGTGCATGGTTCAGCAGGCACAGGGGTGTTGGGCTGATGGTTGGATTGGATGAGCTTAGAGGTCTTTTGCAACCTTAATGAATCTGTGATTCTATTGTTCCTATTGAGAGAGGCTACTTAAGCAGCTACTCTAGGGACTACCTCTGATCTCTCTGCACTCAGAAGCACCCGCCAGCCCTGCCACTGGCACTCCTGGGTACCTCAGCCTGGACACTGGTGGCTTTGTCTTTTCCTGACATGGAGAGGCCAGATCCACCCCTGCATAACAGCCGGAGAGCAAACACTTAGGCAGCAACTGCTGCTTAAAGCAGGGCTGCCATGCAGACCTCCAGCCACTCCTAAACAGCATCTTTCTCCGCCTGAACACCTTCATTTGTAAGCTGTGGGTGCATGAGGCAGAAACGAGTGCACCCGTATGCCACTGTAGTGTTACAAGTGCTGGGCTTTCAGCTCTTCTGCAGAGAAAACAAGACAGTTTAGAAACTTAAATGTGTGTTTGCTCATTGCACCAATGAGCAAAACGTTTGAACATGGATTTCATGGAGGAGGTAGAGACTCAGAGGCTGGGGAGCATCCATCCCTGCCAGCTGCAAACCCAGCAGAGGCACAGGCGCTGATGGAGGTTGTCTCAGGCTGAATGAGGGGATGCTGGCCAGTCCTGGGAGGAGAGCAGCGGCTGCTGCACAGGGCTGGGAGGAGGCAGCTGCCCCACAGCCCTTCCATCCCAACAGGGCTAAGGAAGCAGAGCTCCTCCACAGCTCCTCATTCCCTCCCCTGTCTGCTCCGAGGCCATTAGGGCTCTGCGGGAGGGCAGCCATCACCCACCTTGTCAGATACATTTCAGTGCCTCTCTTCCTCCTCGTTCCGGTGAAGGGTGCCTGGCACGCAGCCGCATGATTGACTCTAAATATAAGAAGGCAAAACAACCGAAGGCCACCCATGGAAAGCCGTGTGCCAGCTCCTGACAGCACGCACGTCCTCCTCCCGGCTCATCAGCCCGGCTGACATGACACTTCTCTTTCTCTGTCAGCTGGAGGAAGTCAGCTCACTGAGGTCCCCGACTGGGATGCAAACGAGTTTGTGCCACCCCAGGCTGCTGCTTCGCAGATGAGCATCTTGCTTCCAAGGTGCGGTGAAGGGGAGCATGGCCCCCCGAGGAGAGTGTGCACCAGCACCTCGGCATTTGATGAGTGGTTGGGTATGTTTCACCTTGGATGGAGACATGAAAATGTGTGCTGCTGTCACACAAGAGGGAGAAGGAATGATGTGAGATGAGGGAATGTGGGTATCTATCTCCTATATGAGCACCCCAGGAGCTGCAGCCTGACAGGAAGAAACACGCTCAGGGAAGTGGTGAAGTCCCCATCCCTGGAGGTGTTTAAAAGATGGGCAGATGAGGTGCTCAGGATTGGTTTGGTAGTGGACAGGTACGGTTGGACTTGATGAGCTCAAAGTTCTTTTCCAACCAAATGTTTCTACGATGGGAGGGAAGCTTGTAGGGATCCTCAGCTTTGGTGATGCTGGAGCCTGAAGCATGGGGACAGGGAATCAGTGGGAATTCAGGAGATATTGACAGATGGAAACCCACCTGCTGCTGGAAAGGAAGATCATCCAAAGCCATGGGGTGACCTTAACTCTGCCCTGGGCCATTGTGGCACAGCCGTGGTTACGTGGCTGGTTGCCTGTAGACTAGGATGATGCTCACAGTGGCAGAGGCCACAGGGGAGCCGCAGGGGCCAGGTAGTCGTAACGATAGCATGTCTGTGCCCTGTCATTGCCTGCACGTAAGTGTCCCCACTGGGCCCAGACATGGTGGGTTTCACAGAGAAGAGAGAAACAGAAGCTGATGAGCATCTCTGATCTCACATCTGCTGATACCAACAACCCTCGGACAGCAAAGTGCTGCTGCCTGGTCACCTCACTCAGCAGACACAGAGGACTCAAACGTACATGCTGGACACAGCAGCAGGGTTTTGGCCCTGGGGACATCCCTGACCTCCCCAATAAGCCCCTCTTCTTGCAGAATGCTGGAGCAACTGAGGTTTGTGGGGTGGCTTTGGAGAAGCTGAGTTCCTGTTATCTCACTCAGGCAAGGATGAGTATAGAGGATCCAACTAGAGCAGGACACGGGCAATATTACTAAGTGAGGAAGAGCTTCTTCAGGAACAAGGAGGACCCATACCTGCTGTCTGCAGAGAGAAGTTCTTACTTTGGCTGCAGGTTCTTCTGGACGGTTGTCCCTGGCCACCCCATGGATCTGGCCAGCGCAGGACTCAATGGGACTTTATGTGCCATGGGCAGATTCTTATCCTTATCCCAAGCACTTGGAGATTAGAGTGTAGAAATAATGGTAGAGCAGTTACTGTGAGGAGATACTTAACAGATCCCACCAGGCAGAGACCTGTGTGTCCTGTTTGTACCCTCAGCCTGGTGCAAATGAGAGAGCAATTATTTAGATTTGAAGGAAGGTTGGATGTGCTGGAGCAGGGTCAGCAGCTTCTCCATTCTTTATTCTGCTCCTATATCAGCCATGCCATGGGGTTATCAAGCAGGGGGTGACTATCTTGAAGGGTCCCTGAGGTGCAGTAATGACCCTCTGAAGACACAGAGAAAACAACCAGCATCTTCAATGCTGTCAGAGCAAGGAGCACTCCCCTCAGATAACATTACCTGAGGCCAAGAGCTTGCACAGGCTTCTCTGCACAGTCAAAGAGTGAGAAGCATTTTGGACCCACCATCCTCACATCACTTGAGCAAATAAGAGGAGTGTGTCCATGGGGAACCAGAACTTGACCAACAAGAGAGGTCCTTGCTGAGGAAGGTGTTCAGTGATCTCCTGAGTTAGAGTTTTATCTGGAAAACTCTTGGCAGATCAGCTGGAGTTTCCAGCAGGTTGGAGTTGGATTGGGAACTACAGGAGCACAACCCAGCACCAGGCACCACTGGACTGCTCTGCTTGCTGCTCTGCACACCCATGTCCAGCTTGTCCTCTTCCTGCTAACACCTGAGACTCAGATGGCACTTGATGGAGAGGAGAATGACCAGTTCTACAGAAAAAGTCATTTCTGAGCTGCTGAAATATGGGAGATTGAGTGAACTCTCTGAGAAGTCTCATTGGCTTTGGCTTGTAGGGGTTTATTTCCTCACTTGTGTGTGTTTATGCAGCAAATGTGAATGCAAGCAGGCATTTAGAGATAAAACTGGTGTTACTAATAATGATTATGATAATGCTGCCACCAAGAATAACTGTGCAAACACTGACACAGGGAGGTCAGGAGATGCTGGGTTCTAACAAACACGTGTGCTTGGAGAGCTGCAGCCGACCAATGGGTTCAGGCTGGGGCTGGCTGTGGTCCTGGGGATCCACGCACACCTAGCACAGCCATCCAATAATCCCAGCACTGATGCAAGGCTGGGAACTGGCAGAAATTGTGTCAGCATCCCTGGAAGTCTCTGGGATGGATTAGGGCCATGAAGTTTATCCAAGAGCTGGAGCACCTCCCGTACAAGGACGGGCTGAGTTGAGATTGTTTGGCCTGGAGAAGAGAAGGCTGTAGGGAGACCTTAAAGCAGCTTCCAGTACTGAAAGGGGCTCCAGGAAAGCTGGGGAGGGGCTCTTGATCAGGGAGGGCAGGGATAGGATGAGGCAGAACAGTTTTCAGCTGCAAAAGGGGAGATTGAGATGAGATCTTAGGAGGAAATATTTTGCTGTGAGGGTGGAGAGGCCCTGTCCCAGGTTGCCCAGAGCAGGGGTGGCTGCCCCATCCCTGGAGGTGTTCCAGGCCAGGTGGGATGGGGCTTGGAGCCCCTGATCCAGTGGGAGGTGTCCCTGCCCATGGAAGAGGTTGGAACTGGATGGGCTTTGAGGTCCTTTTCAACCCAAACCTTTCCATGATTCCAGGATTTCAGGTTCTTGGCACATGTTCTGAAGTGGAGATCACCATGAAGGCAGGAGTTGTGCTTGGTCAGTCCTGGCTGCAAGGGGCTTTGTTGCAGGGATGGGTGAGTGTGTGTGTGTGTGTGTGCACCGATAGGGGCAAAGTGGGGTATCAGGCCATTTCTCTTCCTGGAAATAAACCTGCCCTGTCACTCCCCATGTCGGGTGACTGCCTGACCGATCTGCAGTTGTTTCCCTTCTATTTCTGTCTTATCTTTGTCAGCAAGCTCTGTCCTCTCCTGTTGAATTCTGGTTCTCCATGGACACACTATTCTTGTTTACTGGGATGGCATGAGGGTGGTGGGTCTATAGCACTTTGCAGTCCTTGACTCTTCACAGAAAGGGTTCTCAAACTGTAGCAGAGGCTGCCCAGGGAGGTGACTGAGTCCCCATCCCCAGAGGGATTTAAAAGATGGGCAGATGAGGTGCTCAAGGATCTGGTTTAGTAGTAGACAGGTCCAGTTGAACTCAATGATCTCAAAGGTCTTTTCCAGCCTAGGGACTCTGTATGATTCTATATATGAAAACTCAGTGCAGGAGATGGAGTTTTACCATCTCCTCGGAGCAACTGCGCTTTTCGGTTTCTTCCAAGACTCACACCAGGGCCTCCTCTCTGCATGTGTGGTCCCTTGGACTGCGGAGCGCTCATAAATAAATAAGGGGAAAAGTTCTTAATCTTCATTCGAAAGCTCCTGGTATCACAATGCTGCGGCACAAAAGCCATCTTATTAGCCCCAAGTGCAAAATGCTGCCTTTTCTTGCAGAAGCTCATTAATTGCAGGTCACCATTCAACAAGAAAGATGAGGCACTTGAGTTCTTCAGGCTCTCATTAGCCACAGAGCTGAACAGTATGTGTGAAATTAACAGTCACCTGAGTACCTCTATAATTTCATAATTATTAGGCCTAATGGGTTAGTCTCTGCCAAATGGATTTAACTCCTTCTTCCCCAAAGCGGGGAACCGCACGAGATGCCAAGGTTGGCGTCTTTCATCGGTTTGAGAACCATTTCACAGCTTTCTTGGGGAAATAATAATAAGAAGGGGAACTTTCCAGGATCATGTACTGTTTGCATTTTTTAACATATGTTTAGCTTTTAATTATTCATATCCAGTGCGCCAAGGAAGCCGATAGCCTGCATCCCGGCGAGTGGGTGAAAGAGCTTTCTCTGCAAAGGGATTTTAATTGGTTTTAAAATGTGTTCCACGTGTGTGTTTATATTTGCCTCTGCGTGTGAGAGTTGAGCCTTTGGTTTTTCTTCTCCTTGATGATTACATTACATTATTTCCCGTCTCTTACATTTTTATTTATCTTAGGCTTAAAAAGCAAAATCAGAGCTGAGATTTCTGTCTCTGCTTTTGAACTCAAGGATCTTGGAAATGGCACTGCCTTTTAATGGGGATTTTCTCCTACTTGAAACCAGCTCAGACAAGAAGCTGGAGGGGAAAGCTGCCTCTCACCTCCAAGTAGCTAATTGTTTTCCTTGCCTTTTGTCTCGTATTCAGAGTGTGGGTGCCTCGTGCCAGGTGGAATATGCACAGCACAACCACCCCCAGTTTGGAGCTCTCTAATCTGGGGAGTTCCATCCCCTCGGTCACCACACTGTACCCTGCGAGGGATGCACCAGGCAGCCCTCTCTACCCCCACAACGTGGAGAAACAGCCCCTTCCCTCACTGGCACTGCCCACACTGCTGAGCATGTCCCTCTCCCGTGCTATCATCCTTGCAAAGACTGGATCCAGGCAGAAGGTCGCTACTCAGACCAGCCCCAAGCACGCAGCACGTTTGGGACCTGTGAATTAAAGCTGCTTCTTTAAGACATCTCTACACTCACTCCAGCATGGGTCATGCTGGGAATCAACGAATCAGAGAATGGGTTTGGCTTGAAGGGACCTCAAAGCCCATCCAGTTTCAATCCCTGCCATGAGCACGGACACCTCCCACTGGATCAGGGGCTCCAAGCCACATCCAAACTGGCCTTGAACACCTCCAGGGATGGGGCAGCCACTCCTGCTGTGGGCAATCTGGGCCAGGGCCTCCCAAACCTCACAGCAAAGCATTTCTTCCTAAGATCTCATCTCAATCTCTCCTCTCAGCGATCAAAACCTTTCCCCCTCATCCCATCCCTGCACTCCCTGATCAAGAGGCCCTCTCCAGCTTTCCTGGAGCCCCTTTCAGCACTGGATGCTGCTCTAAGGTCTCCCCAGAGCCTTCTCTTCTCCGGCCTGAACAACCCCAACTCTCTCAGTCTGTCATTGCACGGGATGCACTCCATCCCTTGGATCATCTCTGTGGCCTCCTCTGGACCCGCTCCAACAGATTCATGTCCTGAGGACTCTAGAACTGACGTAAGGCTTCAGGTGAGGTCTCATTGGAGCAGAGTAAGGAGGCATAGAGAATGCTGTGGTCTTCTCCAAGACCCAGGTTATAATCCACTTTTCCACTGCTTTCAGCCTCGATGGGACCCTTGGCAGTGATGTGAGAACACAACTACGTGAGACAAGGAGACAAGGTTGAGCTGGTCCTGCCATTTCTCACTGTGTGGCTGAAGATGATGGTAGAAATAGTGAAGAACTCTGGCTTGAAGGGACCCATCCAACAGGGTCCAGCATGCTGCAGGATTAAACCCTGAGAGCTCTTGTTCATGAGTCTTTGTGGCCCAAATGTTTGGACTCGATGATCCAATGGGTCTTTTCCAACCTGGTAATTCTATGATTCTATGAAATGACTGCAAATGTGTTAACAGAAGAGAGCCGAGACCCATGAGGAGTGACTGTCCATGGGCCAGCTCTGTGTGCATATCTCCCCTTCTCTAAAGGTTTTTCCAGTGTCACCCCAAAGCAATGCGAGATGTCATAGCATCCACCCCCTGCCTGGAGAAGGGCTGCACCAGCTCCAAGCTCTGCCCAACCCCAGCCCACAGCCCCCTGGCTCTTTTATTCTGTCACATTTTAGAAGTCATGAGGGTTTTTTGACTGACACTGCCCTGCTACGTGTTTCATTGTGAAAAGGCTAAGGAAAAGGGGCTTGGGGTTTGAATTCCAGGACTGCACTGAGGGTGAGCAGTTGGTAGGACCACACAATATCTGGGACACAGCAAGTTCATGGGGTGCCTCAGGGCTGGGAACCCCGTTGCTGGGTTGCTCACAGCAGCAGCAGGGGAGAACCCAAGGATGCTGATCTCCAGTGGGTTTCACAGGACGCTTTTTGAGAAGGGAACCAGCTGGGATACCTGCAGGCCATTGGAAAAGAGACTCTGGGAGCCAGAGGCTTGGATGGACACCAGCATCAGAGCCTGTGAGCTAATACCTTCCTGGCGGCATTCAATTCCCTGTGCTGCCTGTGCTGGGAGATCAAGGCTGGGAGGAGGGAGGGTCTTGCTTTACTTAGGTGCTGGAGAAATGTCTTCTTCGATGATATTTCACCTTACCTCTCCTTGCCACATCTGTCAACTTCTGCTAATTACTGAGTTTGCTATCACCCTCCGCACTGATGTGAAGGGTAGGAAAAAGAGAAAAAGGAGGTTAAGGGATTCTACAATTATAAATGATGTCTGGCAGGCTAAGGTACCATATAATGCATTATAAGCACTTAAAAAGCTAACCCATTCTGTCTTCTTTCTTTGGCATAAATAATGGCTTTTTTATGAATAAATCATGCAGCCAAGGTCTCTGAAAATAGCAGGAACCTGGAGCAGAATGTCTCCATCCTCATTTTTGCTAGGACAGCAGAGAAGTCAGCAATCCACTCCATCACCGTTGATAAACCAGGGCGAGCGCAACTCCCAGTAATGAAATAGGGAGATAAAGTTTCGGGAGGGCGAGCAGGGCAGGGGGATATTTCTGCCAAAGCACCAATTGCACCCAGGCTCCAAATGAAACATAATGGACTCGGAGGAGATAAGCATTTTTTTCTGCCCCATGAATAAAGCAAGACCTCATAACTCATAGACAGGCAAAGCTGCCAGCAACTTAAAAGTGCTTCCTTCTGCTTCTGGTTTGTGTTTCCTTTTAATGAAGCTCCTCCAAAGCCGAGGGGGGGCTTAGAAGTGGGGCTGGAAGAATGCCCTGCTTTTGCGTGTGTGGAGCCGGACTCGCCGCGGGCGGTGGGGAGGGCTGGGGGGTGGTGGGAGCCACCCACACCTCGGCACAAAGGGCTCGCAGCTGCGCTACGTGCGGGAGAGGCTGCCTGGCAGAGAGGGAGGTCTGCCTGCCCCTGCCTGCGCTCCGAGGTGAGGGTTCGAGGGGGGCACAGGGCCTCTGCTCAGCCCTCACACCTCCTGCACCCTGCTTTGCACCCTCCTGCTTAGTCTCTCCTCTCTGGGGAAGGAGACACCCAACTGGCCCACTTGCAAAGGCTCCATCCTGGCTCCCTGGTCTGGCAGGAGATGTCTCGCTCCAGCCACCCAAAGGGTGGAGATTTGGAGGATGCCTTGGAGTGCACACATGGTCTAAGCATCACAGGTCAGACTCCACATCCCAGCCCTCGGTGCTGGGCTCTGCTGGATGCCGGTTTTCCCCTCCAAGTACTCTGGCTTGTGAGAATCCTGTGAGGAAAATCTCATCCTGTAAAAGTACTTCTCCAGAGGTTGCAGGGGTAGGAGCCCCTGTGCGTACTTATCATAGAATTCTCAATATAAGAAGGATATGGAGCTGTAGGAACAGGTCCAGAGGAAGCTACAAAGATGATCAGAGGGCTGGAGCACCTCCTGTATGAGGACAGGCTGAGAGAGTCGGAGTTGTTCAGCCTGGAGAAGAGAAAGCTCCAAGGGAACCTTATAGCAACTTTACAGGACTAGGGGCAATGGGTATAAACTGGAGAGGGGCAGATTTAGACTAGACGCAAGGAGGAATTTCTTCACTATGAGAGTGATGAGGCACTGGAAAAGGTTGCCCAGTGAGGTTGTGGCTGCCCCATCCCTGGAGGTGTTCAAGGCCAGGTTGGATGGGCCTTGGGCAGCCTGATCCAGTGGGAGGTGTTCTTGCCCACGGCAGGGAGGTTGAAACTGCATGATCTTTAAGGTTCTTATCAACAGAAACTATTCTATGATTCTATGCATCATTGAGGTTGGAATTCACATCCACCCTAGACACTCCATGGATCTCCTGCAGGATGGAGGTTGCAGACCAGATCCAGACACTCAGCCCACAATCACCTGCTCACCAACAAGTCATACCTGTCAAGATTTGTGAAGCACTTTTCAGCCTCCGGGCCTTCCACGTCTATACTACATGTATACTACAGGCTACTCAATAAAGGAGAGCCAACTGATGAAGTTTTCTTCATCCAGCTACAGGAGGCTTCACGCTCACGAGATCTCATCCTACTCAGGGACTTCAACCACCCTGACATATGCTGAAAAAATAGCACGGCAAGCTGTAGGAAATCCAGGAGACTCCCGGAGTGCGTTGAAGTCACTTCTTTGATCCAGTGAGAGGTGTCCCTGCCCATGGCAGGGGGGTTGGAACTGGATGATCTTTAAGGTTCTTTCCAACCCAAACCATTCTATGATTCTATGATGTCTTCATCATCTTCTGACCTGCAGCACCAGATGCCAGAGACCAAATAGTTCATGATGTGTTCCTGTACAGAGGGACTCTCCATCACTGCTCATGCCCCATGCCCAAAGGAAAGCCGCACTGGGCTGAGGGCACCACCCCCAGAATGCTGGATGGAATCATGACACTGAGTGTCACCCCTCAGGTCACACTCAGATGGGAGCAGTCCTTTTTCCTCAGTGGGCCAGATTCACTGCAGCCTTACTTTTCTGGGGCCAAGGGACAGACTTACAGTTGAGTTCTTTCCATACACAAGCAGACCCGATCCACCTCCATCAAGATGGGCTGGAGCTCAAGGTGGAGATGAGATTTGCATTTACAGCAAGTTTAGCATCTGCCAGGTGTAGCACAGTGGCATGGGCTGTGCTCCAGAGCAGCAAATTGGAAACAAATATCCAGCGGTGACAGGAGCAAGGGTGTCTGCTACCAGAGAGCTCTGCCTTGACAAGCTGGTTGTGGCCCCAGAGTTTCAGAGAACCACGGAATCATGGAATTGTTTGGATTGGAAGGGACCCCAAAGCCCATCCAGTTCCACTCCCTGCCATGGACACAACTCCCACTGGATCAGGGGCTCCAAGCCCCATCCAACCTGGCCTTGAACCCCTCCAGGGATGGGGCAGCCACCCCTGCTCTGGGCAACCTGCACCAGGGCCTCCCCACCCTCACAGGAAAATATTTTTTCCTGAGACCTCATCTCAATCTCCCCTCTTTCAGATGAAAACCATTCTCCCTCATCCTGTCCCTGCCCTCCCTGGTCAAGAGCCCCTCCACAGCTTTCCTGGAGCCCCTTTCAGTACTGGAAGCTGCTCTAAGGTCTCCCCAGTGCCTTCTCTTCTCCAGGCTGAACAACCCCAACTCTCTCAGCCTGTCCTTGTACGGGAGGTGCTCCAGCTCTTGGATAAACTTCATAGCCCTAATCCATCCCAGAGACTTCCAGGGATGCTGACACAATTTCAGATCATCTCCATGGCCTCCTCTGGACTCACTCCAACAGCTCCATGTCCTTCCTGTGCTGATGACCCCAGGTACGATTTTTTGGGTCCCATCCCAGGGTGCTGGGAGGGTTGGAATGAGGATGCAGTGAGCATCGCCCATGCTGGGCTCAGCAGTCCTGCCCAGGCAGGGCTCTTTGCAGCTCTGCACCAAACCCCCCACAGCGGCGGCAGCACAGGGCAGGCAGGAAGGCCAGGAGCCCGCAGACTCACTGGCTGTTAATCAGCTCACCGCAAGCCCTGAAACCCTGCTCCTGGGGCCGGGGGTTGAATTATGGTTCAAGAGGAGCTGCAGGGCGCGGGATCTCCAGAGCTGGCCGGGAGCTGCGGGGACCAGGGTTGTGCTTGGGTGCAGAGGTCACATCTGTGCAGCTCCCAGCAGCCTGGAAAGGCAGAAATCCAGCCTGTCCTTCGATGAGGATTAAGTGTAGATGGTGGGGAAAACAGAGCAGGAAAAAGCTGGGGGGAGAGGGAAGGGAGGTGACCAAGGGGAATGGCTGTAAGTCTAGGGGAAACGGCTATTGGAGAGGGGAAGATTTAGACTGGAGGAGGAATGGGGAGACACTTGAACAGGTTGCCCAGAGCAGTGGTGGCTTCCCCATCCCTGGAGGCGTTCAAGGCCAGGTTGGATGGGGCTTGGAGCCCCTGATCCAGTGGGAGGTGTCCCTGCTCATGGCAGGGGTGGAACTGGATGGGCTTTGAGGTCCCTTCCAACTCAAATAATTCCATGACCCTATGATTCTATGAAAAAAACCAGTTAGTGAAGTGGTCAGGGCTGTATTGGGCAGGGCGAAATGCTGGGGCCCTGCTGCAGAGCAAACCCCTGTGCCAGCACTCTGCTGCACCGCCCCTTGGAAGGAGCTTTGGAAGGCAGCACTACACCTTTGCATACCCAGGGACACATGTGGGTCCCTCTGTGGTCTCTGAAGACCTGGCCTCTAGGGACATTTTGGGCTTTGATCCACTGTGACAGCCTCCCCAAGGGTGATCATAGAATCACTTGTTGGGAAAAGATCTTTGAGAACATCAAGCCCAACCATAACCATCCACTACAAAGAGGGTAAACAGCAGCTCCCCGTGCATTCACTTACCTGTGCATGCATACCCTGCTCAAAAGACCTCTGTCCAGTTATTCTGGGGGCCAAGGTCAGTGAGATGTTGTCACAGCCCCAAAGCCACCTCTGTGTCTATCACACACGCAGTCACCAGCACCTCAGTGCCAGTGGGCTCCAGTGGGAGTTTGATTCATTTTGAGCTGTGTCCTACTGTGGCTGCTCAGCAAAACCCCCTCAGGGGGCTGTGAGGTGCAACACAGCTGATGTGAAAGAGTCTGGGCTGCATACGTGTGAGTGCAGGTTCACCCACACCCTGTGAGAAGCGTGAACCCCTCCTCCTGCAGCCTCCCCAGGGCAAAAGCCTTTGCACAACCTGTGCTCCCACAATGTGCCTTGCACGTCCCACCAAACCTTCATGCACACCCCCACACACGCACCTGTCCTGCACTCGCAGGCTATGGACAGAAGCTCTTCTATTTTTCCTGAGTTCCCTGGTGCGTTCCCAGAAGATCCTTCCCCCTCTCCCCATGCTTTTGCTGCAGAGAAGTTAAGGTTTCCTGGGGTCATCACAAACAGGATCATAGAATCATGGAATGGTTTGCGTTGGAAGGGACCTCAAAGCCCACCCAGTTCCACACCCTGCCATGGGCAGGGACACCTCCCACTGGATCAGGGGCTCCAAGCCCCATCCAACCTGGCCTTGAACCCCTCCAGGGATGGGGCAGCCACCACTGCTCTGGGCAACCTGGGCCAGGGCCTCCCCACCCTCATCATGAAGAATTTCTTCCTAATGTCTAATCTAAATCTTCTCCCTTCCAATTTAAAGCCACTCCCCCTCATCCTATCACTCCAGACCCCTGTAAAAAGTCCCTCCCTAGCTTTCTTGGAGTCCCTTTCAGTATTGGAAGCTGCTCTAAGGTCTTCCTAGATCCTTCTCTTCTCAAGGCTGGACAGCCTCAACTCTCTCAGCCTGGCCTCATAAAAGAGGTGTTCTAGTCCTCAGATCATCTTCATGTCCTCCTCTGGACCTGTTCCAAAAGTTCCATCTCCTTCTTATGTTGGGGATTCTGGAGCTGGACACAGGACTCCATGCGGGTGGGGTGGCTATTCCCTCCTTCTCCTCCAGGTCTCCCAGCCTGCACACGCAGGTTACAGGCACCACATCCCATCTGAGAAGGCTCAGCAGAGGATGCCGAGCAGGAAGAACGTCCCATTGCCCTCGTGCTGTCTCATCCATCCTGCCTGTGCCTGCAGCCCCCAGGCCAGGTGGTTGCTTTGATTCCTTGGGCTTAATTCAGCAAAAGCAGCTTGTGATGTTCCTCCTCCTCCCTGGGGTGGGCTGCTCATTTTTGCCCCACAAGACAATGCCCTCTTTCAAAAACAAAGAAATTATAAAGTACATATGAACATATGGTAACATATATTCTAGGCTGCCTATGTGGCCAATTTTCTGTATGTTACCATATGGTGCTGCGTATTTAGCAAAAATATAACTTGACTGTTTCTCTTTCCATATGGGGATTCTTTTGCCTTAATTAATAACATTGAGCAAAAACTCTTTCTAAGGTTTCCAAGATTTCTGCAAGGGAATATCTTATGACAGACACATGCTCCTCAAGGCTTTCCTCCTTATTTGTCTCTAGCCTTCTGTCCTCATCCTCTTCCGCGTGCTCCAACGGTGTCTGGGGATGCATCTGGCATGGCGGGGAGGGGGATGCTGCACCCCAGCTTGGCTCTCATCCTCCCAGCACTCATGGAACCTCCGTCCCTTTTCCAGAACCTGACCTTCAGCTCCAGGGATGAAGTAGCGATGCACCTGCAGGCTGGATCCCTCCAGCTCATCCAGGAGCTTTCAGGAGCTGAGTTAATGAAATACAGGGGCAGGGGGGAAGCTGCTGGTGCAACAGAGAGAGCATTCGTGGCCACTGCGGTCTTCAAAGTAGTGGAAAGCAGCACACATGCAGCTCTCCAATTAACCTTCTCAGGTGCCAGCTATCTCATCGAATAGTAAAATATGTCAAAGTATCATCCCAGGACAAGCCTGCAGCCTATGGCAGTGAGGTGAAACCAGCCCTGGCTCTGTCGAGGTGGGATGGGGTGGGAAGGGTCAGAGGTGCAGCCTCAGCTGCTGGATACCCTCCTGCTTTACCTGTCAGAGCCTGTAAAAGAATACAAATCCCTGTGAAGCTCCAGATGTGCACCTATGCCCCACAGGGACACCCCTGACTCACAGGCAGCAGGCAGAGCAGATCTGGTGTGGGAGAGCAAGGGCAGCAGGAGAGATGCTGGATTTCCACCTCTCCCCATTCCCTGGGTCTTTGGGGGGTGGGGGGTAGGGAGATGCTGCTCTCTCTTTCCTCCCCCTGCACACTCTGAGGTGTGGGAAGGGACACAGGCAGCGCATGGGATGGCTCAGCTTTGCTGTAGGGCTGGCAGGATGAGCCCGTGCCTTCTGCTCAGCAGCAGCATGTTCCAGCCTGGCTCCCCATGGGGCTGCCCTTGTTCCACGTCCCACCAGCATGGAGATACCTGGTGATGCTTTGCTAGTCTCAGCCCTCCTTGGCTCCCAAGCTCTCTTTCCTCCTCTGTGCATCTGGGATGGGTCAGGGCAGCGGTGCCTTGCAGCTGGGTGTGAAGGTGCTGAGTGCTTGGCTTCCCCTGCCCTTCACTGAGTGCAACCAGGGCAGCCTCGGTGAAAACCTTTTTGGGTGCAGAATCAAGACATCGGGATTAATTTAACCAGGACCTCCTCGCTGGGCTGCCTTGGTCCCTCTGGATCCCCACATCCCAGAGCTCCCCATGTCAGAACGTTTCTCTCCTGAGGAGAGCAACAGGGAATCTACTAAACCCCCTCTGCCCCTATCCAGCTTAATTCCCTATCCTGCTCCTCCCCATCACCACTTGCCTTCCTGCATCCCTCCTCGCAGCTCTGCATGAATGCTCAAGGGTCCAAACATCTCCTGCTCCTTCAGAAGATGCCCTCTCTGGGATGTTCTGGGCATCCTTTGGAGGACAGGGCTTGGGCAGCACTCCGTGGTGGAGTCTCCATCCCTGGAGGGGTTCAAAAACCATGTAGAAGTAGCACTTTGGGACATGGTTTAGCAGACACGGTGGCATTGAGCTGATGGTTGGGATTAGCTTAGAGGTCTTTTTCAACCTTAATGATTCTGTGGTGCAAAGCACGTGGGAATCGCCAGGGCCTTGGGAGAAAAGTGAAGGTTGGCCTCGTATTTCAAAAGTGGAAGCAGGACGACGTGGGTAATTACAAGTCTGTCAGCCTGACATTGATCCCAAGCAAAATAATGCAATGGCTGATATGGAATGAAATGAATAAAGAATCAGAAAGGGTGATATAATTAATGCCAATCAACAGGGATTTATGGAAAATAGATCCTGTCAAACTGCCTTGACGTCTTTCTTGCTGTTGTTTTGGGTTTCTTTTTTTCTCTTTAAATCCAGGATTACCCAGCGAGAGAGAGGGGTTTGCTGAGGACACGTAGAACAGCAACCGGTCACCTGGTGCCATGTGATGTTTTCTTACAAAACTAGGAAAATTCAACCCCCTCTGTGGGGCGGTTTGGGGCTGGAGATGTCATGGGCTTGGCTGCACAGCAGCAGCCACAAAGTGCTGTGGCAGGGCTCTGCAGGGGAGTCTTCTCCTGGCAGATGCCACCAGCGATGGGGAGGATCTGCTGGGATGCTCAAGGTCAGGTTGGATGTGGCTCAGAGCAACCTGATCGAGTTGAAGATGTCTCTGCTCAGTGCAAGAGGGTTGGACTGAATGTTCTGTAGAGATCCCTTCTGACCCAAATCATTCGAGGATTCTACGGTATCTGTGTCCCAGCAGTGTCCACTATGAGGAGGGAGGTCCTGCTAGGAAGACACCTGTGGGTCTGGGGGTGACACTGGGGAAGAGATTTGTAGAGCACTTTGCACCCAGCTGCTGCGGAAAGGACAAGGAACACCAGTGGAAACGGGCAATGAGAATAAAAGCTACGTTTTCTCTGTGTTATGCTCCAGAGTTGTTCCACCATGTCTTGTGCTGGATGGTGTAAAATCTGGGGAGGGATCCTGGAGGAAACAGCTGGAGCATGAAGAGCCTTCTTTTGGTAAAAGTCCTTCCTGGCTTCACTCCAATGAGGCAGAAGCCTGAATGGTACAGACAACACAGAGGAGTGAGACGCTCTGTGGCCCCCTTTGCCTCCTGGCTCCACAATCTAGGAAACCTGTATGATCCACCCACCTCTGTGCTGTGTGCTAAGGTGGTCCCTGCTCCTCCAGACCCCATTGCAGCCGCTGTATCCTCCTCTGCCTTGCAGTGGTAGCTCATGCAATGGTATTCAAGTCCAAAACCCCTCCCTGGTATCTTCTACTCCGGCCCTGATTGCACCAGCCTCGGTTCTGCCTCATGCTGGTTGGACTTGATGATCCAATGGGTCTCTTCCAACCTGATGATTCTATGATTATATGCTCCTACAAAATGCTGAGCTAATCCTAGTGTGGAGCCGACCCCTCATCTGCTGGCTCGCTGTGACCTCTAAGGCTTTGCCAGCCCATTAACCTCTGACATTGCTGCCAGCAGAGATTCTGTGTTGCGTTGCAAGTTTCCTTGCAGCAAGGTGTGTATGGCTTCATGTCAAGTACAAATCCTCATGGAAACTCACAAGAAGAACCAGGATCCTGGTGTCCTCCTCCAGATAACATCTTGGTTGTGCTCCTCTGCCCCTTTGAGCCCCATGGGATGGCTGAGGTGACTTCCTGGTGGGCTTTGGAGCTTGCCATGGCATGTTGAGGCTGTTCCCACCTCTTTCCTGGCTAGAACTCAACTGGCACATCCCATCCCAGCCACCCTCCTGCTCCCCAGGAGCTCAGCCACCAAAGAGGGACCTCTCTGCTCCCTCCAGCCTGAAAGCATCCCTTCTTCAGCCCCAAAATGTGAACTTGTTGGCCCTGTGGCAGCTCCCAGCACAGGGCGCACAGCACCATGCCAGGTTCCCCTGTGCCCCTTGACAGGATGGTGCCCTCCTGCACCCAGTCAGGTTCACTGCTGGGTCAGGTGCTGAAACCCATCTTCCGCTGAGCCACAGCAATTAGATTCTGCACTAATTGAGTTTTCTGATAGGGAAATCTTTAGCAGTTGAACTCTTCCTTCTCCTTTCATCATTTTGTTGAGGTCTGACTGTAGGGACCACCTTACAGGGATGTGCCAGGCCTTTGCGAGCCCCTCCAAGACATGATCACCCTGCTTCACTAACAACTTCTCCAAGTTATCAAAAGGGGATGGTCCTGCTCTGCTTTCCACTGGTACAACCTCACCTTGAGCACTGGGTGCAGTTCTACGTGCCGCAGGGTAAGAGAGGAAGCCAAAAGTGGAGCAGCTGAAGTCCCCGGGTCTGTTAATCCCAGAAAAGAGGAGACTGAGGGGAGACCTCATTGTGCTCTGTGGCTTCCTCACAAGGGGAAGAGGAGCAGGCACTGAGCTCTTCTCTCTGGAATGGAGGGCATGGCAGGAACCTGTGCCAGGGGAGGGTTAGGTTGGACATTAGGAGAAGGTTCTTCCCCCAAGGGTGGTGGAGCCCTGGAACAGCTCCCAGGGAAGCAGTCACAGCCTGACAATATTCCAGCAGCATTTGGCCAACGCCCTCAGCCCCACAGTGAGAATGTTGGGGTGTCCTGGGCAGGGACAGGAGTTGGACTCAATGGTCCTTGTGGGTCTCTTCCAGCTCAGGACATTCTATGATTCTCTGAAAAGACCACCAGTGATCAAGAACTGGGTACCTCGAGCCTCCTTGCCAGGGCTCCCTATGCCTGCATTTCACTACATGGCAGTGACATGGAGACAACGCCAGACTCAGAAGAGCAGAAAGATACTTCACCTGCAACACCAGCGAGTGAAGGTGGCTGAACTGGTCCCAGTTCAGGAGGTGTCCCAGTTCAGGAGGTTTCTCTGCTCATGGCAAGGAGTTGGAACTGGATGAGCTTTGAGGTCCCTTCCAACGCAAACCATTCCATGATTCTATGAACTCAGGCTCACACAAGCATTGAAAGGCAGCAGCCCCGCCTTGTAATATTTAAAACGATTTTATTCATGAAAATATGCTGTACAATGCACTATACACAGTTCTTTACATTGCCACATACACAAACTCTAATAGCACGATCAAGAAAGTTACCATTGCCTACGATAGATGCGT
The DNA here is from genome assembly GCF_032191515.1 of Phaenicophaeus curvirostris. Lineage (NCBI taxonomy): Eukaryota > Metazoa > Chordata > Aves > Cuculiformes > Cuculidae > Phaenicophaeus > Phaenicophaeus curvirostris. The sequence continues at coordinate 7,363,254 of NC_091414.1, forward strand.
GGTGAGAGATGACGCCTGTCAGAGACCCTCCCCCCCAGTCTGTACAGTTATAAATACGAGGGAAAGGATGGACCGCAAACCGCCCGACAAAGGAAACCGGTGGGGCCCCCTCAACGCCGTCTCCTCGCTCCGGGCAGGGCTGGGTGGGAGCAGGGCTGGGAGCAGAGGACAATCCTTCTCCCCAAGGGCTGTCCCTGTAGGGTTGAGGGGAGCAGGAGGGAGTGGGGGGGGATGGAGTGGGGAGGCTGAAGCCGAGCAAGGTGGGTCTGAGGTGAGCTGGGGTGTCTGTTTCCCAAAAGAGAACCCAGAACCTTGAACACAAACACAGGTGAAGAAAGCCCTGGTTTCCCCTTCTCTGTGCTCACAGTGGTGGGAGCTTTGGGAGGAGATCAGCCCTGACACCCCCGTGTCACCACCACTGCCCCACCCAGCACCCCCCGATCCCTCATCTCCCCTCCGTCACGGCGGGGCCAGCCCGTCTCGCCTCCCCCTCCAGCCACCCCCCGTTTTCCCGGGGTCCCAGCCACTTTGGGGCGTCTCGGTGCCCGCCTGCCGCTGCCTGCCGTCCCTCGCACCGCACGACGACTGTACACATGACGCTTACCAACACGACTCCACCGCACACACGACAACCCCACGGTCACGAACCACAAAGACAGCTTCGCAATGGGACGTGATGCCCGGGGTGGAGGGGGATGCCCGGGGGCACCACGCAGCGGGGCAGGGGACGCGAGCAGGGCGGGGAGGGGGACAAGGAGGAGGCTTTGCCCTTAGTGCTGGTGCGGCTTCCCCTCCGTGACAATGGTCTGCCCAGATCTGCGACACCAAAGAGGGTTTTTGAGGGGTTCCCTGTGCCTGAGCACCCCATCTGCAGATATCCCTGCCTGGCGTGCTGCTGGATGCGTGTCTGGATGCCTGGAAGAGCCACCGTCCCTTCCCTTTCTCCGTGCTTGGGGCGTTGAGCTCCCCTTTCTCCCGTGGCTGCTCTCCCTGTCTCTCCTCGCTCGCAGCCCCTGTGCAGAGCTGGGGTGCTGGGTATTAAATAAAATAACCATTTGCAATCAGTTTCCAATGATTTAAATACACCCGTAAGGAGAGGTGGGGTATAAAATGAATGCAGTAATGATCCTGACCAAAGAATAATCTTTTTTTTTAAAAAAAAAAAGCATTCAAGAAAGATTATATATAATAGAATATATTAAATTCTGTACATGATCAAATAATGTAAACATAATTAATTAACCTGTGAGAATGTCTTGTAGAGACTCTAGCCAGGGCAAAGGTGAAAGGTAGCATAAGGGGCTCCTCTGTCACGCTTCACCGCGGACACACGGGTCAGGAGAGGAGCAGGAGGTGCCCACCCTGGGGCCCCATCCTGCCCTGGCTCCAAGCACCACGCGTCCCCTGTGGCTCCACGGGACCCAGTGCCTGTACGGTGCTGGAGGAGGTGGTGCTGAAGCAAGAAGGGAAGATCTGGGCTGGGAAAAGGGGCTGCTTGAGTGGACTGACCCTTGCTGCAACCCAGGGGTAGGGGACTTAGAGATAGTCAGTGGTGCGCAGAAGGAAGATGTGCTGTGCAGAGCAGCACAGAGCAGCAGCTCCCACAGTCTCCTCCCAGCCCTGCGATCTCCTCTGGACCAGCTGCCCATCAGTCCGCCTGGCTGCCCCACTCCAAAATCCCGCAGCAGGGAGCTGTGCAGGGTGGCAGAGGGTCCCTGGCTTACCCCTGCCCTTGTCCGAGCTGTGCAGGACGGCAGAGGGTCCAGGGCAGCTGTAGCTCCCAACACATGCTGGGACCACACGTGAATCGTGATCCCCATCCCCACAGAACTCAAGCCCGTGGCAGGTGAGTGCACCAGGCTGAGTCCTCTTACTGCCACCCCTCCAGACCAGCTGTCCTGTCATCTTGGGGACAGGCAGCGATCCTCTAGGTCATGCATGCTGGCTGCTCCTGAAGTCACTCCTGAAACCACTTGCAGCCCCCCAGGAGCTCCACGGCCCCAGCTGTGAACAGGGCAGCACCTCCCTGAGCTCTGCACGCCGGGGAAGCAGCGTGTGTCATCCCTGACCACCGCATCCCTCCCCTCTTCACACGCACATCCCCTGCTTGAGGACACCCCCCATTATCCAACACCCAACACTGTGGACAGGCCAAGATGAGATGTGCGATGGGCACAGTCCTCAGCATCGCCCACAGCCTCTCTCCTCCTCTCCCTAAGCTCGACTTAAACTTCCTTCTGATGCAAAACCTTAATGGCAAAAGAGTGCATGAAATCAAATAAATACAGCTCCCTCCCCAACCCTGTGAGGTCCCCAGGAGCCTCCAGCACGGGGGACCCAGGCAGCAGGACTTCTCATGCAGATGCATGTGCACACCCGCTCCAGGTAGAGTGACTGTGGCACTCCCAGGCACCTGTGGGCACGTGGGCTGCTGAGATGCTGTCCCCAGGGCTGCACGTTGCATCTCTCCATCACCAACCCCACTTGGTAAGAAAACCCACCTGGACTCACGCAAAGAGACCTGCAATGGAGATGGCTTGGGCATGTGGGATTGGCAGAGCTCCAACCTCCACCAGGATTTAGGGGGACCAAGTCTGCCCTTGCCCTGGGCACGGTCTCCATTCCTGATACTTCTACTCAGAGGACTCATTTCCTGAGGTGTCTCAGAGCAAAGGGTCCCTTTCCAGTAAGGGATGCCCAGCAGGGGATTCCCACACCACCAGCCGTCACCACTCTGTCACCCAGCCCAAGGACAAATCAAACCAGCACCGTCACAGCAGGGCACTGGGACTGTCTGGAAAGGCTTTCCCTTCCCACTATCCCCCGAACCCGCCTGGCTCCGGCTCCCTCTCCCACCAGAGGATGCTGCTGGGAGGACCCAGCAGATCGGGCACACCTGGGGGCTGAGGGCCCTACCCCGTCACAGTAGTTGACCCTACGGTTTGTGTTTCATGTTTGACCTCAAGCTCAGACCGATGGCTCTGGCCCATCTTAACAAACAAAGGCAGAAGAGAAAGGAAAAAAAAAAAAAGTTAGTCTCAATGTTCCCCTCGTGGCTTCAATGTTCCCCTGGGGTGGGCGTCACCCGGGCACCCAGCTCTGGTTCGTGGGCTGCGGACCCCCGGGCAGCGCGGGCATGTTGAGCCCGTTCTGCGGTGGGAGAGCAGAGTCGAAGTTGAAGTCCATCTCGTCACTGTCCATAAAGTCATTCAGGATGATGGACTCCACGTCGCACTCCAAGCTCCCGTTGAACATGTCCAGGTCCAGGTCTGCTGGGAACCTGTCTTGGCCCAACACGGGGGGGTGGACGGCCCCCGGGTAGGGGCCCTGCAGCGAATCCAGCAAGCTCATGTGTGCCCCTTGGTTATTAGCGTAGGAATGCAGGTGCCCGTGGTGCGGCATGGCTGTCATGCTGCACGTGTCACTGGGCAAGCTCATAAGGCTGACAGGATTAGCTAAGGCACTGGTGTTGACCGCAGGGTGGTGACCGGCTGGTGACGGGTGGTACAAAGCGTTGCTCTTCATGAGAGAGCCTGAGTGGGACGCGTAGGAGGATAAACCCTGCTCCCCGTTCCCGCAGAGCAGCGGGTTGTGTCTGTGGCCACGGGCCGGCACCATGGGGCTGGCCTGGGGCAGGGGCAGGTCCCCGGGGACCATGCTCTCCTTGTGCGCGTAGGAGATGGAGGAGAGCAGGTCCTGCAGCGAGGCGTTCCTGTAGGAGCTGACGGGTGAGAAGGTGGCTTGCTTGTTCTCCTGGATGGTCTGCATGGGCAGGCGACGCATGAGGCTCATGGCCGGCTGGCTGTAGATAGTCCCGCAGTAGGTGTTGGTGGAAGCCCCCATGCTGGAGCACTTGGAGTTGAACGTGAAACTGGAGCTCCGCTGCCGCAGGGCGGCCGGGGGGAGCTGCTGCGAAGGGCTCATGGTGTAGCTGTCCTGCAGGTCCTCCAGCATGCTCTCCCCGAGGCTCTCGTTCAGGCTGATGGTGCCCGTCAGGTCGGTCAGCCGGGGCAGCTCCACGGAGCAGCGAGCGTTGAGGGAAGGAGACATGGTGCTGGAGGGGCTGGGGTACATCAGCGGAGAGGAGGGGGTTCCGTCATCCTCCTCTAGCTCGTCCGGCTCATGGTTGGACATGATGGGAGACAGGCGTCCGCTCAGCGTGCTGGTCGTGGAGTTGGCCCGTGTCCTGAAGTCCGCCCAGGCGTCGTATTCGTCGCTGGTGTGGGATGCGGGGCTCTCTGACCACTTGGCTTGCTGGGAGGAAGGGCTGTCCTCCCCACGCTCCTGCGTCACCTGCAGCTGCTTCTTCTTGCTGGCCTTGCCCTTGATCCGCAGGAATTTGCTGTTGTTGTCCATCGAGACTGCTCGCCGGCGGGGCGTCTTCCCCGTCTTGCCCCCCTCGGGGTTCAGCATCCACCAGGAGCTCTTGCCGGTGCCCTCGTTCTGCACGCGGATGAAGCGGGTGTGCAGCGAGAGGTTGTGCCGGATGGAGTTCTGAGGAGACAGCAAAGACAGAAGGGATGGTCAGCAGCCACCACAGGCAGGAGAAGGATGACAGCGCGACTGGGTGGGTACAGGGCATCACAGGGGACCTGGACTCCATCACCTGGGGCACAGCTAGAGGGGTTGGGGCTCAGAAGGCTCAGCTGGTGGGTCTCTCCCACAGCACTGCAGGGCATTTTGGCTCCAGGAGCCCAAGGGTCATGGCCTTCTGCTGCATCTATCAGCTACCTGTCGTTAGCGCAATTACTGTCACAGCAGGGACTCATTAGCCTGTGCCCCAGGGACCCACATCAGCCCTGCACCACGCAGGGCTTAGTTTCAGGGGACACTTCTTCCCTGGCAGAAGCTGATAAAGGACAAGGTGAGGCAACAAAAGCAGGGGCAGAATCAGGACCAGGCATAGGTCTTGGTCTTCTTCATCCCTCCCAGTCTCAACCACCGCAGCACAGCTTTGCCTACACACATCTCTGCAGGGATCTCATCCCACTCTCCCCACTGCTAGGCACCCCACCAGCTCCATGGACAGAGGGACCTCCCTTGCCCACACATAGCTGGGCACCAACCCTATGCACCTGGCTCCAAACCACTTTCCCTGCCCAGCATCATTTTATGATATGCTCCCCTCCTCCCTTAACACCTGGAAGAGAAAAGTGTGAGTGGTGCAGTGTAGGCATCACCCCAGCCCAAAGCAACCTGTCAGCACCGTGCAGAGTGATATCTTGTCCCCAAAATGCCTGTCACCTCCTCCGAGCAGGGCTGGGGCCCCACTGGAGAGGGTCTGGATCTCTGCCTGCCTGCAGGCTGGCTCTGATGCAGGGACAGAAGCACCAACCCCACCTTGTGAGGCTCAGGCACCCCAGCATGGAGGGGCTGCATATCCAACTACAACCTCCGTTGCTCAGACAAGGGAATGCTTTCTTCCCAGACACTTCTGGCTCCCCCATCCAGCATCTCAAGGGGGTTTCCTACTGAGGGCAATCATAGAATCATGGAATGGTTTGTGTTGGAGGGGACCTCAAAGCCCATTCCGTCCCAACCCCCTGCCATGGGCAGGGACACCTCCCACTGGATCAGGGGCTCCAAGCCCCATCCAACCTGGCCTTGAACATCTCCAGGGACGGGGCAGCCACCCCTGCCCTGGGCAGCCTGGGCCAGGGCCTCACCAACATCATCGTGAAGAGTTTCTTCCTAATGTCTAATCCAAATCTTCCCCCCTCCAATTTAAACCCACTTAATGGCAATGGTCCAGTTCTCTTGGCTCCTGCCTTCTGCTGTGGCTTGGAAGCTCACTGGCTGGAGAGGGGATGCTCTCACAGAGGCAGGAGGAGGCAGGGAGTCCCAACACACACATCTCAAGCTGCCACTGCCCTCTGGGGTGACAGGCTGGGGAAACCCTGCAGAGATGCCTTCAGAGGAGGAGAAGGGATGACGACATCCGCCTTCTTACTGCTGATCCTCTGCAGCTCACACCACTTCATCTCCCTGTGCCTCAGTTTACCCTGGGTCTAAAGAAGAAAGGCAAGACAAAGAGCCTAGGGAAGAGCATCCCAAAGAGGCACCAAACCACAGTGGGGACACCCTTGCTCCCAAGGTTCGGCAGGGGCTGCCAGAGGGAGGCAGGTGGATCCTCCTGGTCCTGCTGAAGGGGACAGTGGGATAAGGAGAGGGAAGAAACCAAGGTGCTGGGGAGAAAGTTTGGTGCTGTGCCGGCGTACAGTGGAATACTAATGAAGAGGCGAGTGAGCTCCAGCCTCATCCATCATATTATGTAATGGCTTTACTTCTCTGCACTTCATTTATTTGGAGATTGCTCCCAGGCTGGCTCCTCGCCAGCAGCCACCAAATCCAAGTCTACAGAAATCAATCTCGCGCTGACTGATTAAGCCGTGTTTAGAACTAATTGCTCCTTCGTGTGTGGGGAGAATAAATTACGGGCTTTAATTTCACATCTTTAAAATGCAACTGCAGGTATGGGCTAGCTGTTAACCCCTTCCTGCACGGCCGCATGCACAGGTGGAGAGGGGACAAGCTACAACTGGCATGGATCAGGCTGGGACATGCGCTGCCTCCCCTGACAGTGGCTGCTCATCACCTTCAGCCACAGCAAGCCGAGCACTGGGCCAGCCTGCCTGGCAGGAACAGCTCTCTCTGACCACCCAAACCTTTCCCTTGAGCCACGGGGTGACCCAAACTCCCCCCCATGCCACTGAGTCACATGGCAGGGGACAGAGCGTGTGGCTGTCAAAGCCAGAGCCACCAGCTCAGCTCCATGGTGCCACCCTGCACCCATAGACATCACCCAACAGGCTGTGGATGCACGGGGAGGGCTCGTTGGGGTGATGCTCAGCTGCTGCTGGGTGCTTCATAGGATGAGGGGGACCCTAAATAATCCCTCTCCTTCTCAGCTGGCAACCCCCAGGTCCCAGGAGGCAGGAGATGCTGCAAGAATCTCTCCATGGCTGGACTGAGATGCTGTGCAAAGCACAGAGAGAAAGGCTGGGTTTTTAGAATGCCACAGTTGGATGGGGATGACATGCCACAAAACATCCTCCTCTGCTACTGCCTCCCTCCCAGGGCACCCAGCACCACCCACTGACCCAGAGGCTGGTTCGGGCAGGGGACCAGGCTGGTGGAGGCTGGTGGGGTCAGGCTGCCCGAGGGAGAGCAGGGAAGGGGAGGCTGCTGCCTCTCCTGCAGCAGAGCTTCATTAAGAGCCAAAAGACAGCAGCAATTAAATGCAAGGAGCAGCGAGCCCAGCTCTCTCCTCATTAGCACCCCGATGCGCTCGCCTGGCCATGGCTCAGGGTGCAGGGGGCTGCCCAGGGGCGGGACAGGAGCTTATTAACACCACACAGGCAGGGACCTGCTGCTCGTGCCACCGCCCCAGCAGCCCCACGAGCACCTGGTGTCCCACAGCACCCAGCCCTGGGCTGGCAGGGCGCGGCACATGATCACACACCCCGAAATATGGGGCCTACTGATGCTCCTGACATCACCCTGCCCTGTTCCCCCAAGTCCTGCATCACTTCACACATCAGCCTGCACCTCTGCAGGGCTGGCCATGCCCTGCATCCTTGCTGTGTCTCCCTCCCTCTCCCCATCTGTCCCCACATCCCCCCTGCCCTGTCCACACACTCCAACAGCTCAGGCTCCCCACCAAACCAGAGACCCTCCCAGCATCCTGACCCCACACAGCACCACAGCTCCACAGCACCCAAATCATGGAACCATGGAATCACTAGGTTGGAAAAGACCTTTGAGATCATCAAGCCCAACCATACCTGTCCACTACTGAACCACATCCCTAAGCACTTTATCTACCTGTCTTTTAAACCCCTCCAGGGATGGGGACTCCACCACCTCTGCCACTGCCTGAGAAGTCTTTTCGTGAAGAAAGTTTTCCTAATGTCCAATCTGAACCTGCCCTGGTGCAACGTGAGGCCATTCCCTCTCACTCCATCACCTGCCACTTGGGAGAAGAGACCAACACCCACCTCACCACAACCTCCTTTCAGGCAGTTGTAGACAGCGATGAGGTAGACATCGATGTAGACATTGACCTCCCCTTCTCCAGGCTAAACACCCTCAGATCCCTCAGGTGTCTCTCACAAGACTACTTCTTCAGCCCCTTCCCCAGTTCCATTCCCCTTCTCTGGATGCGCTCCAGCACCTCAATGTCTTTCTTGTAGTGAGAAGCATCACTCCCCAGCACAAATCCAGACCATGCCAGTGGGTGACACCCACATTTCTGGCACCAGCCATCACCCTCGTGGCTCTGCAGAGGGGCAGGGGATGCTCTGGGCAGTGGAGGTGAGCGCTGGAGGTGCCATCAGGATTGCCCACGTGGTGCATATGGACCCAAGCTCTGCTCAGCTCTGGTTTACAAGGTAGATTAGACATTAGGCAGAAACTCTTTGCGATGAAGGTGGGGAGGCCCTGGCCCAGGATGCCCAGAGAAGTGGCTGCCCCATCCCTGGAGGTGTTCAAGGCCAGGTTGGATAGGGCTTGGAGCTCCTGATCCACTGGGAGGTGTCCCTGCCCATGGCAGGGGGGTTGGAACTGGATAGGCTTTGAGGTCCCTTCCAACCCAAATCTTTCCATAATTCTGTGATGAGACTGGAGCCCGTGCCAGTCCCTGGCCCCCAAAGCTGGAGGCTTTGCCAACCTGGAAGACCCCAGTGCCATCCCGGTGCCCGTCTGCCGGGTGCCGGCCCAGCTGGGCTCTGCTGCAGGCCTGGCACAGGGATGGAGGGGCTGGCGGGAGCCATGGGCACCCACGGAGCCTTCTCACCCCCTTCTTCAAGGAGCCTCATTGTCAGGGGAACAGGCAGTGTGAAATCGGTCTGATTAGCAATTAGTCCCATTGTAAAAGGATTAGCTGGACCCCATTGTTTGGATGAGTGACTTGACTATCAATTGGTATCTGGCAGAGATGATGCTGCTGGGAGCGTCTCTGTGTCCTTTTGACCACAGACAGTGTCTGGTGCAGCTGGTGGGCGGTGGGTGCTGGGGGACCCCCGAGACACGCATCGACGCCAGGCACAAAGGTGCCCATCACAGGATCCCAAGCACTTTGTGATCCCTGCAGTCAGCACATCCTAGAGGTCACTCCTCCAGCCTTGGGGTGCTCATGGGTCTCAGGGTGCATAGGGGGCTGGACATCCTCCTGTGTGCCCCGAAGAGAGCATGGAGTGGAGGAAACAACTACAATTCCAGTGAGAGCATTGAATTGACCATTGGAAGAGGCTGCCAAGGGCAGTGGTGGCGTGTCCATACCTGGAGGATTTCAAACCATCTGGATGTTAGGGTTGGAACTGGATGGGCTTTGAGGTCCCTTCCAACTCAAACCATTCTATGATTCTATGTGGCACTTTGGGACATGGTTTAGTAGCCATGACGGGGTTGGGCTGACAGTTGGACTGGATGGTGTTGGGGGTCCTTTCCAACCTTATTGATTTCATGAGAGTAGGATTGCACAATCCCTGGTCCAAGCAAAGCAAAGGAGAACAAATAAGGGAGCCCTTTTGTCCTGTCCCTACCCCTGACACATCCCCTGCACCTGTCTGCTATCCCCATCCCTGTCCCTGGGCTGCCACCCCTCCTTACTGTCCCCCAACAGCATCACATCCAGCTCTTGCTCACAAGGACCCTGTGCACTCCTGCCAAGCCCCAGCCCTGTGGCTGGGATCTGTCCGTCTGTCTGGGCTGCTGGTCCATCCAGCTAATGACTCTGTCACCCAGCAGAGATCCACATGCTGGTTAACGGGAGGAAGCAGCAACTGGGCCGCTAATGAGCACCCTGCCGCCTGCTCTTCAGCAGCACCAGGATGGCTCCAGGGGTTAATTGATGCTTATTTACTGCTCGCACATAAAAATTGCCAGCAGTGGAGAAAATATTCCAGGGGTCAGAGGTTGGTGACAGCTCCAACAGTGCCTCATCCTAGGAGATGTTGTCCAGGGTAGCAGTGGTATGGGACAACCACTGGTGACAACCCATATTCACCCAAAACCCCACAGCACCAGCAACAAAGAGCAGGACGGACATCACTGTGGCCTCTTGGCATCATCCCTGGGGGACACTGAGCCCTCGAATCATAGAATCATGAAATGGTTTGGGTTGGAAGGGATCTTAAAGCCCATCCAGTCCCACACCTGCCATGGGCAGGGACATCTCCCACTGGATCCAGTTGCTCCAAGCCCCATCCAGCCTGGCCTTGAACACCTTTGGGGATGGGGCAGCCACCCCTGCTCTGAGCAGCCTGGGCCAAGACCTCCCCACCCTCGCAGGAAAACATTTCTTCCTAAGATCTCATCTCAATCTACCCTCTTTCAGATGAAAACCATTCATTCCAGCCCCATCCCTGCACTCTCTGATCAAAAGCCCCTCTCTATCTTTCCTGGAGCCCCTTTCAGCACTGGAAGATGTTCTAAATTCTTCCCAGAGCTGTCTTTTCTCCAGGCGGAACAACTCCAACTCTCTCAGCCTGTCCTCGTACAGGAGGTGATCTAGCCCTTGGATCTGTTCTACCCCTACTCCCTGCCATCAGTGTCACCACACCAGTGTGGGTCTGTCCCCTCCAGGCTGCCCTCCTCAGCCGGTGCCCCTGCTCAGCTCATCCCAGCCTGGCGAGCAGACAGCAGCTGGCGCAGGGCAGCAGCTCACCCTGCGTGCCAGAGGAATGCAGGCACCCCAGATGCTCACTACTAGGACAGACTCCTCCTGCTGATGGCAGCCGGACCCCCACACCATGTGTGAGGCAGGGAGCAGGATGAGACCTCCATCACCTCTGGTGGCTGCAGGCACATCACAGATACATAAAATCACTAGGTTGGAAAAGTCCTTTGAATTCATCGAGTCCAACCGTACCTGCCCATGCTAAACCATCCCTGAGCACCTCATCTACCCAGATTTTAAATCTCTTCAGGGATGCGGACTCCACCATCTCCCTGGGCAGCTTCTGCCAGGGCCTGAGAACCCATTCCATTAAGGAATTCTTCCTGATGTCCAATCTGAACCTGCCCTGGTGCAACTTGAGGTCATTCCTTGTCATCCCATCACCTGTCACTTGGGAGGAGAGACCAACACCCACTTCACCATAACCTCCTTTCAGGCAGTTGTAGACAGTGATGAGGTCTCCCCTCTCCTTTTCTCCAGGATAAATGGCCCCTCAGCTGCTCCTTGCTCTACTGCAGCCCCTCTTGCACAGGTGGGTGGAGGAAGCAACACGAAGGAGAAAACCAAGGAGAAGGCAGACGGGTGGCTGTAAATCCAGCTGAACACCTCACAAGGTTCCTCCAGCTCCCCTAGGATGGGACACAGCCTGGCAGCAGCAGCACGCCGGGTTCAGGAGGGCAGTGAATCCCCAACAGATTCTCTGCTGTGAGCAGCCCCGGGGATGTCCCCATGTCCCCAGGGCTGGGGCAGCACACGCAGCATGCAGGGAAGGAGCAGCTCCCATCGAAGGGCTCGGTTTTGAGCAGCTGCCATGGGCATGGGATATCCTCTCCTCCAGAACTGCAGCCTCTGCCCTGCCCCACAGCACCCCACGCTGTGCCCCACAGCCGTACCCCTACAGCATCACAGCAAACCCACTGTGCTGCTTCACCACCTCTCTTTGGTGCCCCATAGCCAGCCACGCTGTGGCCCACAGCTGCATCTCTGCAGCATCACAGCAAACCCACCATGCTGCCTCATCACATCTCCGCAGTGCCCCATAGCATCCCACGCTGTGCCCCACAACATCCCACAGCCGTATCCCTACAGCATCACAGCAAACCCACTGTGCTGCCTCATCACTTCTCTGCAGTGCCCCACAGTACCCCAGATCCATCTCCCCATCATCCCCCACAGCCCTGAACCCCTTACACTGTTCTTGAGCCCCCACAGCCATGTGGCTCCTATGTGGCATCTCCCCCTTGGGGACGTGGGGCTGTTCCCCACCCCAGCACATCCTGCCCCGGGCATCACGGCTGCAGCGGGGCAGGAGCCCACACGCTGCCCCCGGGAAGGGCACGGCGGGGGCAGAAGGAGGGTACCCGCCTCGCCGCTGTGGGGGTCTCGCCGGCGGCTGCCGAGCGGAGGCGAGCGTATTCGGGTCAGCGCCTCGCCTGAGCAGAGCCGCTCTGACGCGCTGCTAATTGAACCAAATGCCCATTAGAGGCGTGACAGGCCGTGTCCACGCCGAGCCCCCCTCCCGTCGCAGGTGGCTGACACGCAAGGAGCCCGAAGGCTGCTCAGCATGGTGGGGCCAGAGCATCTCCCGCCTCCTCACGCATCCTAGCCAGCTCCAAGCCCAGCCAGCAGCTCATTAGGAGACACTAATTACCCCATAGCATCTGGGGTTTATGGGAGACCCTATGGTGCAGCCCCTCTCGCTGCAGAGCCCCCCACAGCCCCTCTGCATGCCACCCCCAGGACAGAGCACGGGCAGAGCCTGGCAAGGGGTCCAGCCTTGTCCTGCCCCACAGGTCCATGGTGCCGTGGGGCAAAGGACGGATCCAGGGAATCCTCATGCTCGGAGTGGAGCTGGGAAACGTGCGCTGTGGAGCCAGGCTGTGCCAGATCATAGAATCACAGAACTGCTTGGTTGGAAAAGATCTTTGAGATCGTCAAGCCCAAGCATACCTGTCCACTACTAAACCATCCCTGAGCACCTCATCCACCCATCTTTTAAATCCCTCCAGGGATGGGGAGTCAACCACCTCCCTGGGCAGCCTCTGCCAGTGCTTGATAACCCTTTTGGTGACGTGATTTTCCTAATGTCCAGTCCCTCTGCCATTCCCTGGGCTTGGAGAGTGGGTTGCCCCAACCTCTCCTGAAGGAGGAAACCACCACTTTGACCCCAACCTACCACCAGGACTCACCAGCCCCATCCCAAGCCCAGCTGCGGCTGCCTGAGCTCCAGGTTCCAGGACAACGATGGATGCTGTGGTGGCTGGGTGGGTCCCCAGGTGAAGCCCACCCCTGCTCGGCCCCGTGCCCATCCTTGCCACTTCTACCATGCATCTCGTGGCTGACAGAGGATCCAACTCCAGCACAGCCCTCCGGGAACCCTGACACCATGCTTCCTCCTTGCTGCCCCTCTGGATTTGGCAGGTGAGTTTGTGTTTTGCACTTGGCTTGGTGCCTCCTCATGCTGGCCACAAGCTCTGCAAGTGATTCCCAAACCCACCAGTGAAGTGACTGATGCAAATCAAACCACACACCACTCCCCGTGCCCCCCCAGCAGCTCCCCCTGCCCAGCCTGCAGCCCTCAGCCAGGAACACCCACTGATGCATCCCCACTCCTCACACCCTGGCTCAGCGCAGGGACGTGCCAGAGCACCCGGTGGACCCCAAGCCATGGGAGGATTCTTGGCTCATCCCTTTCTGCACAGAAGAGTGAGACCCCCAGCACACCTCCCAGCCAGGATGGAGCTGGTGGAAAGCGGATCAGCCACATTAGGAGAGTCCTTCTGCCCAGGAACCATCCCAGCAGTGACATCAAAGCAGGGCACGGCCGAGCATACCTCTCCCCACGCTGGTTACCTCTGCTGCCAAACAGCTGGTTGCTGCCAAGTTCTACAATGGGAGTGTTGCCGTTGCCATGGCAGATGGTTTATTTTAGCCAGTCCCCTTCAAAACCACGAGCATCCTCCCTTCCCTGGTGGGTCCTGCCCCATCCCCATCCAGAGGAACCTCGCTGAGAGCCCCAGGGGGCACCCACAGTGCCCATCCCGGTGGGACAGCCTTTCCCCACTCTACAGAGTGGACAAAACACCAGCATCTCCTCTGCTTCCCACTATGGCCAGTGGGGCTCACACCAGCTCGACTGCTGGATCCTGGTGAGGTGGCTCAGGGGATGGTCACCCCAGCCCAGAGTGAAGGGGATGGATGGATGGATGGATGGATGGATGGATGGAGGGATGGATGGATGGATGGATGGGGACATCAGGACTGGCATTGAGTGATCCCACAGCTGGAAGGACCCCAAGATGGTAAATTCAGCTCCCACAGCTTGCTCAAAAACACTCCTTGCTGTGGTTTGCTTTTCCCTTGCCCAAAGCCTTTGGCTTCTCCTGATGGGGCCAGCACAGCCCCAAACTCATTGTGACTTTGCTGGGGCTCTGCATGACACTGATCACTCTCACTGGTGAGACCACATCCTGAATCCTGTGTTCTGTTCTGGGCCCCTCACCACAAGAAGGATGTTGAGGCTCTGGAGCGAGTGCAGAGAAGAGCAACAAAGCTGGTGAAGGAGCGGCTGAGAGAGCTGGGGCTGTTTAGCCTGGAGAAGAGGAGGCTGAGGGGAGACCTCATTGCTCTCTCCAACTACCTGAAAGGAGGTTGTGGAGAGGAGGGAGCCGGGCTCTTCTCCCAAGTGACAGGGGACAGGACGAGAGGGAATGGCCTCAAGCTCCGCCAGGGGAGGTTCAGACTAGATATCAGAAAGAAATTTTTCACAGAAAGGGTCATTGGGCACTGGAACTGCCTGCCCAGGGAGGTGGTTGAGTCACCTTTCCTAGAGGTGTTTAAAAGACAGGTGGATGAGGTGTTCAGGGACATGGTTTAGTGGCAGATAGGTATGTTTGGACTAGATAATCCAAGAAGTCTTTTCCAAATTGATGATTCTATGATTTTGTGACACCTTCTCCTCCAGCTTTGGGTGTTCCCAAGCTGGATCAAGACAGGAGGGGCCAGAATCATAGAATCACAGAATCATAGAACCATTTGGCTGGAAAAGACATTTGACATCAAGTCCAACCGCACTTGTCCACTACTAAAACAGATCCCTGAGAACTTCATTTACTCAGATTTTAAACACCTCCAAGGGATGGGGACTCCACCACCTCCCTGGGCAGCCTCTGCCAGGACCTGAGAACCCTTTGGGTGAAGAAGTTTTTCCTGATTTCCAACCTGAACCTGCCCTGGTGCAACTTGAGGCCATTCCCTCTCACTCTATTGCCTGTCACTTGGGAGAAGATACCAACACCCACCTCACCACAACCTCCTTTCAGATAGTTTGTAGACAGCAATGAGGTCTCCCCTCAGACTCCTCTTCTCCAGGTTAAACAGATCCAGGTCCCTCAGCCACTCTTCATAATCCTTGTTCTCCAGCTCCTTTCCTGGCTTCACCAGAAGATCTGGTCCCGAGGGTGGGTGGAGAGGAGAGGTCCCATCACCCCGCGGTGCCTGCCCCAAACCCTGTCCTGCCACGAGAACCTGGGATGCGATGCGTAACGCAGTAACCACACTGCATCCCAGCAGAACCACTGCCTCCACGAATCCCCCAGCACATCTCGCTCCCCAAATGGCTCATTAGAGCACACCAGGGCAGCAGCTAACGAGCAGGCACTCACACCAGGGAGAGTGGGCATGGAGTGGGCAGGGAGCACAGGGAGTGGGCAGGGATGCAGGTAGGGATGCGGGTAGGGATGCAGGTAGGGATGCAGGCAGGGATGCGGGTAGGGACGCAGGCAGGGATGCAGGCAGGGAGCACAGGGAGCACAAGGGAGCACAGGGAGTGGGCAGGGCTGGTAGCCCATGGTCTCCCTCCTCTGTGGGAGACCGGGGATCAGCAGGCAGTGGCCTGGCACTGTCACGGTGTCACTCTCCTCACAGTCCCCCTTGCTAAGGCCCCCCCTGCACTTTTGGGGTGCACAGCCCAGGGCTCAGCCCAGCTAGAGATGATCCCAGCACCCTGCAAGTGGCACTGCACCTGAGCCTGTGGCAGGCAGGGGCTGCACAGCTGCAATCATGCAGCGGTGCATGCACGGAGTCCGGCTGCAGGCTCGCCTTGGCACTGGATGCCACCAAGAGACACGGTCCCCACAGACCTGGGCTGGTGCTGCAGCATGCCCTGATGCCAAGGAGCCCCACACAAGCCCTGGCCGCAGGTCGCTGCCTGCAGGCTGCACCCTGATGCCAACGTGGGGCTGATGGGGGGCAGGGGACAGACAGGAGTCTCTGCCTATCTCCTGCCTGCCCTGCCTGCCTGCAGCCCAGCACATGTCCTGTATCCCTGCCCTGAGATGCAATGCCAAAAGAGAGAAGAGGGGGAGGTTCCAGACGGGCTGTGGCTGCCTGTTACGCATCTCCAAGCCCTGGCACACTCGCCTTCAGGCTGTGGCTGAGCCAGAGGCTGCTGGGCCACCTGCCCTGGCCAGATGGCAGGGGGACCTCGTTGTGCTGCCGGGCATGGCACTGCTCAGGGGACCCGTGCCAGACCCTGCTGCTCACCCTGCTCAGCCCCGGCCCCGCAGTGCTGCTGAGGATGGGCTGGCAGCCGGCGATCACTGCGCATGCAGCGAGCATGGGGTTGGATTCTGCCCCCGTTGCAGCACCCTATGAGAGCACCAGGCTGGTGCAGCACCCAGTGAGCCCCAGCATCCCAGACACCTGCACCCAGCCAGACCCAGCATTCACACAACCTCACCCAGCCAGAAGCTACCTGCTCTCCCAGATCCCCAGAAAACACTGTGGCATCATGCCACGTGCCAAGAAACCCCTCAGAACAGCTCCCTGGCAAAGCAGAGCCCCTGCACCCCCTTCCCCGAGATCCACACACAAGTCACCCCAGAGCGGGGTAAGGCCTGGATAAGCTGGATAAAACCCATGAGGGTTCCCCAGGGCAAGACGTGAGGTGTCAGCACAGCCAGATATGCTCTGCTTGGTACCTGCATCCAGGTGAGCTATCATCTCCCCTGCCTCTGGGGACAAAACCCCCCCTCTCAGGTTGCCTGGACTCCTCTCCAACATACAAGATCAGTTGGGCCGCCTCGGAAAGACCCTCTCCACCATCAGCCACTTACCCAGTAATGCTCTAATTACACCCCAGAGCTGGTCACCAAAATAGCTGCATTAAATCACTTGGAGCTGCCATGTAATTTTTGCATGAAATTACAGTATTTTTTCCCCTGGGTTCAATTTCCTCCACACCAAGTTCTCACCGCAGCCAAATAATTAAAGCAGCTGCACTCCCTTTTCCTCAGGTACCGATTTAATTCCCTGCTGGCTGCCCCCCCCACCCCCACATCACTGCCCAGTACCGGGGCTGTGGGAAACTGGGGACAAGGTGTGACACAGCACCCGCAGCCCTGCCTATGCCCACCCAGAGCAGACAGGAGCTGCTCTGGATCTGAAAGCAAAGCAGATCAGACCCCTGGGAGACCCAGAACCCATGAGGGATGCTCAAGGCACCCCAGGCAGGACGCTGAGCCCCCTGGGAGGGTCCAAAGCCCCTCAGATAGAGGAGCTGGTTGTTCCCAGGAGAGAAACTACCTGCCTCCTCTTCATTGCTTGCAGCCCGCAGGAGGAAGATGAGGGAAGCAACAGGGCTCAGCCTGCACCATTCTGCTTTACATAACGGTGCTGGGGCACCTGTGGGAGGCAACTGTTCTCTGTTGTGCTGTGAAACCCCGTCACTGGGTCACCAGGCTGCCTGGGAGAGATCACAGAATCATAGAATTGCTTGGTTGGAAAAGACCTTTGAGATCATCGAGTCCAACTGTACCTGTCCGCTGCTAAACCATCCCTGAACACCTCATCCACACATCTTTTAAACCTCTCTAGGGATGGGGACTCCACCACCTCCCTGGGCAGCCTCTGCCACTGCCTGAGACTCTTTCCATGAAGAAATTTTTCCTCATGTCCAATCTGAAACTGCCCTGGGAGAAGAGACCTACAACCACTTCACCTAAACCTCCTTTCAGATAGTTGTAGACAGCGATGAGATCTCTCCTCAGCCTCCTTTTTCTCCAGGCTAAACAACCCCAGGTCCCTCAGTTGTACTTCATAAGAGGAGTTTCACCTTTTGCTTCATCTTGGAAACCTGAGGCCATTCCCTCTCATTCTGTCATGCTGGTCCCAGAATGTGTCACTCTTGTACCACCATCCACGTGCAGCACCACGACGAGCTGAGCCACAGCGGCAACCCCAAACCCTGCAAGGTTTTACATCCAGCCCCATCCACCTTTGATCTGTTCAGTCAAGGCTGCCCTGTTTTCAGGCTGTGACCTACACCAGAGCTGGACTGCACCCAAAAAAGAATGGAAACTGGGCACAGAGCCATGCACTGGGCCACACGTGTCCTCGAGGACTCACTCTGCTCCAGGTATTCCCCACCTGCCCCAGGGCACCCACCCTGCAGGGATTCTAGGACACCAGTGAACCCCTCAGCTCTGGCCAAGGCTCCTCCGAGGGGCCCATGGAGCAGAATCAAACCCTTTCTGATGTGCTGAGTCCCAGATGTGCATCCAGGACCCCAGTGGGTTTGTGGTTACTGCTAGAGCAGCAACGGGCTCTCCGTATTCTGCAAACTCCCTAGCAATGGCAGGAAACCTTGGGGAGATGCATCTCAGGGCAGCCCTTGGAGATGCGGGGACTGGTTTCCATGCATGGAAAGCTGCCTTTTGCTTCTAAAACACCTCCAGAGGTTTCACCCTGCCACCAGCAAGCAGGGATGGCAAACGCTTGGGAGCACATGGGTGCTCATCCCTGAGGTGGATAGGGACCAGACGGGTTGCCAGGACAGCAGGCGCATCCCTGTCTCAAACGTTCTTGGCTGAAAGATGTTTCATGGATTTTCTGATAAAAAAAAAATCCAGTTGCTCAAGAAAACAAGTATTTCTCCTCGTTTGTAGGTTTTAGGTCCCAAAGGTGGGGCAGGGTGGGGTTTGGTGACGCAATGCCTTTGGGTGAGAGGAGGAAATATTTGTCATGGGGACCTGTTGTGCAGCACAGAAATGTTGCAAAAAAAGCACTGTTTTAAAAGTATCTGTGAAAATAATGAATGATTTCCACCCAACAGCGGCACCAGGTCCACCTGCTCACGCCCACGGTCCCCTGCCCATCCTGGCAGGCTCCTGCTGTCCCCACCATGCTGTCCCCTTGCCGACACCGCTCCACACCCCAGCCCACAGCACTCCCTGCTCCAGCCACCCCACCCAGCTCAGCCTTGGCGCATCCCAGCATCATCCGGGCTGGGACCAGCCCTGTCCCCTCCACTGGTGCCAGCTGGCCCCACACCAGCCCTTCCAGCCAGAGCACCCCACGCCAGCACACGCTGCAGCACAGGAACCCTCCCAAACCCACGCAACTCCTTTTGTTCCAGTTCCAGCTTCATTTTTGGGTGTACGCACAGGACACGGAGTGCACAAAGCCCCCTGTCAGCAGCACAGCCCGTCGGAGACTGGCAGGAAGAGGAGACTGTCCATGGTTGCCCACCTGGCAGGGAGGAACAGGTGAATGCCTGGAACCAGCATCCAGGCTGGCAAGGATGGGGACACGGAGGTGGTGATATGAGCTGTCTCCATGTCCCTGCACAGCCAGAAGCACAGCAAACAGCCTCAAGCTGATCTCCCTCCTGGCCCAGGCGGGGTCCTGATCCATGTGCCCCATCCCCACCAAGGAGGAGGTCTAAGAGGCAGCGCAGAGATGCTGGCACAGTTGAGATGTCACCAAGTGTGGTACTGACCCAAGAGCCATCAAACATATTCAAATCAGCCCACGCAGCTCCCCTTTTTCCTCTTACAACTTCATCTCTGTGTGTGTGCATGGGACACAGAGTACATAAACCCTGTCTACCTGGCACAGCCCTCCTGAGACTGGCAGGAACCAATGGATTTGGGAAGAGAAGGCTGCATGGCTGCCCACCTGGCAGGGAGGAACATATGAACGCACCATGCATGAAGCCAGCATCCCGCGAGGATAGGGATAAGGAGGCAGCAGTGTGAGCTGTCACCATGTCCCTGCACGGCCAGGAGCACAGCAAACACCTCACACCGATCTCCCTCCTGGCCCAGGCGAGCCCAAAGACACCAGGTCCTGATCTGTGTGCCCTGTCCCCACCAAGGGAAAGGCAACCCAGAGATGCTGAGATATCATCAAGTGTGGTAGTGACCCAAGGGCCACCAAGCACCTCCAAAACAGCCCCTGGAGAGCTGTCCCCCAGGTCACACAGTGCAGCCGGGCTGGAAGTAGCGGGGAGTTGGAACTGGATCATCTTTAAGGTCTTTTCCAACCCAAACCATGCTATGACAATAGCAGGAGAATCGCTGCCTGCTCACCCCACGCAGGCGGGGAGGCTCAGCTGCCCACATGCTCACACTCCCGCATGCACACGCACACCCCAGGGCGAGACGCGTCGTGACGGGAGCTCCCAGAGCCCGACGTGCCTTTCATGTCACTTAGGCAGCCGAAGTCTCACGGTCTGTGCCTGGGGCTGCACCACACGCTCTCCAGCTGCACGCAGACCCCGTTGGGAGAGACGGTGATGCACCAGGGAGGCAACCGGAGCCCCCTGGCCATGAGCATCATGCACGATGCGCTTCTTGCATCTTGGAGCCCCCCCAGCACATGCTCCGTGAACCAGAGTCACGCGAGCCGTGAAGGTCACCACAGGGCCCCAGGGAGGTGGGAAGGAGGGATGCTGCCCCCACCCACACAGCCTGGGGCTGCCTGTGGTCAAGGGAAACTGAGGCACAGAGTGGGCTGGGCCAGAGGAGCTGCCGGCAAATCTGCTTCACAGTATTGCTCCAGCAATCAGCCCTGCCCTGGCCACATCTGCCATCCACCGCTTCCCAAGAGACCCAGCCCATGTCCCAGGGCCAGCCCAGCCCTCCCTGACTCCGCTAACAGCTTGCAAGACCCCTGGAGATGGCCAGGGGTTGGTGGGACATGAACATGCCCCGTGGATCTCCCTGCGGGGTATCACAGAATCACTAGGTTGGAAAAGACTTTTGAGATCATCAGGCACAATCATACCTACCCAGTACTAAACCACCCCTGAGTACCTCATCTGTCCAGCTTTTAAACCCCTCCAGGGATGGGGACTCCACTACCTCCCTGGGCAGCCTCTGCCAGGGCCTGAGAACCCATTCCATGAGGAAATTTTTCCTGATGTCCAATCTGAACCTGCCTTGGTGCAACTCGAGGCCATTCCCTTTCACCCCATCACCTGTCACTTGGGAGAAGCAACCAACACCCACCTCACCACAACCTCCTTTCAGATAGTTGTAGACAGCGATGAGTCCTCCCCTCAGCCTCCTTTTTCCCCAGGCTAAAAAAACCCAGCTCCCTCAGCCGCTCTTCATAACCCTTGTTCTTCAGCCCCTTGACCAGCTCAGCTCCCTCCTCTGGACGTGCTCCAGCCCCTCAATGTCCTTCTTGGAGTGAGGGGCCCAAAACTGAACACAGGATTCGAGGTGCAATGAGTAGTGGAGGGTCCTGGAGGAGAAGAGGTGTGGGATCCATCCCTTCTCTGCCTTGCTTGGCCCCAAGGAGCATCACAGCAGTGGGAGCAGCTGAGGAGCATCGCAAGGGCTCCCAGACCCCACTGGATTCTCGACAGGTACCAAAAGCAAACACGCTTTTGGATGGAAGATGGAAAAAGCTCCATCTTCTTGTGGGGTAATAAAATCAGCCACTGGCCCAGGACTGGAGGAGCTTGAGCCCAAGTCCAGCTGGTCCCACCAGGATGTCCTCAGCCCGCCACAAGGCATCTCCTCCCCCTGTCCCCCACACAGGGGGAGAGCATGCACCCACACACCCATGTGCACCCTGACCAATGCCCAATAATGCCCACACCCCCGAACCCCAGCCTGCAGCTCCCCAAACCCCCTTCCCTGTGCCCCACATCACCGGTGGGCACAGGCGCACACCCCAGCATGCTCGGGGGCTGCATGGTGACTCAGCTGACCCCCCCACAGCAGCTTGCTTGGCACCTGCTCATTAATTACAGTCCCACCAGCACCATCCCTGCGCGGCGGGGGCTCACCAGCCTACGCTTACTCACACAGAGCCGGGAGGAGGGGATGACACCCCCAGGCACATCAGGTGCCCAGCCAGGTGGGCTTGTGAGCCCTCCCTCCCCAGGCCCCAGTGAGTGTGGGAGCTTAGAGGCTGCAACCTTCCAGGGCAGGAGGCTCCCACACCCCAGTGCTCCCCACCGATGGGGTGCACAGGCTCCACCAGCACCCTGCACAGTCTGGGCACCCACTGAGCTCTTTTTTGGTCACTGGGCTTCCTGCACAGCCCTGCCCACATCTCCTGCCACCAGAGCTGGGCACGGTACAGGGCAGGCTATAGGCTCCCAGTGTCACCCCATGCTGTCCTGGTGTCACCCATGGACTCCTGGTGTTACCCCACGGGCTCCTGGTCTTTGAGATCATCAAGTCCAACTGTACCGGTCCACTAGTAAACCATCTCCCTAAGCACCTCATCTGCCCATCTTTTAAATACCTCCAGTGACCGGGACTCCACCACCTCCCTGTGCAGCCTCTGCCAGTGCTTGAGGCCCCTTTTGCTGGAGAAATTTTTCCTGATGTCCAATCTAAACCTGCCCTGGCACAACTTGAGGTCATTTTCTCTTGTCTTATTGCCTGTCACTGGGAAGAAGAGACCAGCACTCACCTACCTACAACCTCCTTTCAGGCAGTTGAAGACAGTGATGAGATCTCCCCTCAGCCTCCATTTCTCCAGGCTAAACAACCCCAGCTCCTTCAGTCGCTCCTCATAACCCTTGTTCTCCAGCCCATTCATCAGCTTCCCCCGCCTTCTCTGGACACGCTCCAGCCCCGCAATGTCCTTCTTGTAGTGAAGGACCCAAAACTGAAGGAGGGCAACACAACGTGCCAGGACACTTTCTTCTCAGAGCTTTCCCCCCAGGATGGATTCCTGGTGAAGGGTATTTCCTGGAGGAAAACAGTCTCAGGACCAGGAGGGAGTGGGATGCTCAACACGCCTCACCAGTGCCCTCCTGCAGCTCAGCTCCATCTCCTTCCAAGTGCAGCTGCTCAAGGGCAACAAGGAGAGGGAATTGCCCATTGACCTGGATGGTCTCCAGCTTCCCAGGGCTGTTCTCCCTTTGGAATGCTGACTCCCAGCATCCCATCTGCAGTCCCCAGCCCTTTTCACAGGGATGCAGTGGGGCACGGGGTGGGTGTCGTATCCCTGAGCTCTGCCTCTCCTCCCACCCCTTAAGCCATCCATCCTCTGGGCTCCAGGCGCTTTCAGGGTGCACCCTCAGGTGCACTTTCAGAGGCACTTTCAGGGTGCAGAGCACAGACAGAGCTCTATGTGCCAGACGGGGCTGTTGCTCCCCAAAGACTGCCGGACCATTTGCCTCATCTTTCCACCCCTGGGCCTCTAAAGAGCAACCTTGGAGGTACCAGGCTGTCCCCAGTGCTCGGCCACAGCCACCCAAAGCCTGGGTTAAAAGACAGGTGGACAAGGTGCTCAGGGATCTGGTTTAGTAGTGGACAGGTACGGTTGGACTTGATCTCCAAGCCCACTCCTGCTCTCAGTCAGGTGGTGAACAGGTGAGAGCAGCAGCAGGAGGTGGGTGGGTTGAGGTCCTCCACTACCTGCCTGCCTGAGCTGGCTCCCGGATGCTGGGTTACCCGGGAAACAGCGGATGACATCGCACGGGAGGCAGGGAAACTCTGCCCGAGGTGCTCGGGATGCCAGCGCCGTTGCCAGGGAAACGGCGGGTGACATCCTGCAGGTAAGCGAGGGTGGACAAGTTGGGGACCCCACAACATGCCCTGGCTTTGCCTCCCCCTCCTCCTGCAAGGGGGCCCCTGCCCTGTGCCAGGTGGGCACGAGCCCTGGGGGTGGCACTGGGGACAGCCCCCACTTGGCCACCCCCGAGGCACTGGCAGGTGATGATAAGGGAAGCTTTTCCCCTTGGGGACATCGTCACCCTGCCTGGGGTGGTGCTGCTGGGCTGGTGGCATCAGGGAGAGAGAAGCCACTGCACCTTGGTCCCAGCCGAGTGCTCTGATGCTTGTTACCCCCCCTACTGCCTGTTATCCCCTCCCATACCTGTTATCCCCTTCACTGCATGTTACCCCCACACACTGCCTGTTACACCACCCGATCGCTTTGTCAGTGCCTGGGGTCACGTTCCCCTCCCTGCAGCTCCCCAGCCTCAGCCCATCTTCACTTCTCTCCCGGAGTGGGGTGGGGGGCAGTTATCGCACCCTAAGAAGGGGCAGTTTGCTCCCTAACAGCATTCCCAGGTTGCTTTTCGATTAATCCCAGTCTCTGCTTTTCCCCTTTAAGGGTTCAGAAGCACCAGGAACCCCTCAAGATTTCCCCCTAAACTTTGCCAGCTGTAAATCCCAGCTGCCTGCTTCCCCCCACTCCTGTTACCCCAAGCAGGGTGACACCCCCTTCCTTCTCAGAGCCCTCTTTGAGCACCCAGGGTGGCAGGGAAGACCCAGCCCACCATGGTGGTGTCTGGGCTGCGCTTGCACAGCTGCAGGCAGGGAGGGAGCTGCAGGGATGCTTCCAGGCCAGTATAAAATCAGTAGGATCAGGAGCAGAGGTGGTGGAGCCACAACAGGGCCTGCTGAGGGTGAAAACGCACTCTGCAGCTTCTGCCCCCTCACGAAGGCAGCTCCAAAAATGAATCACCAACCAAGCACAGGCAGCCTGGGCAGAAGGCAGATCATAGAATCATAGAATCATAGAATAACCAGGTTGGAAGAGACCCACTGGATCATCGAGTCCAACCATTCCTATCAAACACTAAACCATGTCCCTCAGCACCTCGTCCACCCGTGCCTTAAACCCCTCCAGGGAAGGGGACTCAACCCCCTCCCTGGGCAGCCTCTGCCAGTGCCCAATGACCCTTTCTGTGAAGAATATTTTCCTAATGTCCAGCCTAAATCTCCCCTGGCAGAGCTTGAGGCCATTCCCTCTTGTCCTGTCCCCTGTCACTTGGGAGAAGAGCCCAGCTCCCTCCTCTCCACAACCTCCTTTCAGGTAGTTGGAGAGAGCAATGAGGTCTCCCCTCAGCCTCCTCTTCTCCAGGCTAAACACCCCCAGCTCTCTCAGCCGCTCCTCATCAGGCCTGTTCTCCAGCCCCTTCACCAGCTTCGTTGCTCTTCTCTGGACTCGTTCCAGAGCCTCAACATCCTTCTTGTGGTGATGCACCTGGGGAGGCAGCAGCGGTCCCCTAGGATGCTGCAGAGCAACAGGAACACAACAAACCCTGTCTCAGAGTGGTTTGTCTCGGAGGGGTTTGGCCACCTGAGATGGAGCAGTTTGACCTGTAATGGCAAAAATTACATCAGCCCGAGCTGCTGGTACTGCTCGAGGGAGGATCCAGCCCAGCAGCACCACAGCCCCGTGGAGCCTTGCTGAGCCCAAGCCATGGGTGCTGCAAGGGGGCCGGTTCCACTCCTGCCAGCCGGACCAGGAGCAGGTGGAGACCACAGAATCATGGAATGGTTTGGGTTGGAAGGGACCTCAAAGCCCATCCAGTTCCAGTTCCTGCCACAGGCAGGGCCACCTCCCACAGGATTAGGGGCTCCAAGCTCCATCTAACCTGGCCTTGAACACCTCCAGGAATGGGGCAGCCACCAACCTGGGCCAGGGCCTCCCCACTCTGACAGCAAAACATTTCTCCCTAAGATCTTATCTCAATCTCTCCTCTTTCAGCTGAAAACCATTCCCTCTCATCCTGTCCCTGCACGCCCTGATCAAGAGCCCCTCCCCAACTTTCCCAGAGCCCCTTTCAGTACTGGAAGCTGCTCTAAGGTATCTCCAGAGCTTTCTCTTCTTCAGGCCAAGCAACCCACGAGCCACAATGTTCCAGATCAGGGCATGCAGCATCTTTCAGGCTGTTTTCAGACCTGATGGGTCCCTCTGGAGCAAGAGACCCTGAAAACCTGCCCTATCTGCAAGCCAGCAGCAATGCCACGAGGTGCTAGGTCCGTGTCACCAGTGGGGTCTCATCTTTCAGTGGAGCAACCAGACACTTGGAAACAAAGCCACCAAAACAGGTGTTTCAGGGGATGAAGTCAAAATTTGTCCCAGAACACAGAGGAAGAACCAGTGCCTGGACCAGCAGGAACAAATCATAGAATCATAGAACTGCTTGATTGGAAGACACCTTTGAAATCAAGTCCAACTGTTCTTGTCCACTACTGAACCATCCCTAAGCACCTCATCTGCCTGTCTTTTAAACCCCTCCAGGGATGGGGACTCCCTGGGCAGCCTCTGCCAGTGCCTGAGAAGAAATATTTTTCTATATCCAATCTAAACCTCCCCCGGCACAACTTGAAGCCATTCGCTCTCATCTTATTGCCTGTCACTTGGGAGAACAGACCAACACCCATCTCGCTACAACTTTTCAGGCTGTTGTAGACAGTAATGAGGTCTCTCCTCAGCCTCCTTTTCTCCAGGCTAAACAGCCCCAGGCCCCTCAGCCACTTGTCATAAGATTTGTTCTCTAGCTCCTCCACCACCTTTGCTGCCCAAATCAGCCCTGGGTGCAGGGTGAGGATGCCCTGGCCTGAACCACAGGGTCTGAACCCTATCCACTGCCCTCCTTAATTAATTTTTAGGCTGTTCTAGTGGGAATGAGGTAATGGGGCCTGTGGCAGAGCTGGGGAGACACAGGTGGGGGGTGTGGGGCACACAGGGGACAAGGTGCCAAGGAGGGGGACAGAGGGTGCTGGGGCACAGGGAGGAGGTGTAGAAACAATGGAAAGCCATGCATCACTGCAGGAAGGCAGCTGCTCCCAATTCCATCCCAAAAAGGTCCATCCTGAAGGGCACAAGTGCTTGGGGTTGTGCCTCAAACCTCCTTAACACGCCCAGCAGCCCCATGAAGTCCCCAGGCTGTGGGCACCTGCCCGTGGTGCCAGCATGACCCCACAGCCAGTGTGCCAGCAATCCCAGCAGATCTGGGGGGGCTGGGACACCCCCTGCCCGCTGACACCCCAGGGGACCTGCTGGCAGCCCTTCAGTCGTCCGCCTTCCCCGCGGGGGCCCTCAACCAGCTCCCACGCGCTGCTGGCCTCCCAGCTTCATGACACTGAGCTTTAATTGAATTAGACGCTGCTGCCTGGGCAGCGCAGCCTGCAAACCATCCTCGAATTCCTGGGCACGGCGCCCACTCGCTGTCTACAAGCCGGTCCCTAGCCTCCCCCCAACCCCATCGCCTCCTCCTCCAGCACTGACCCAGAACCCAGGGGCGTCCGAGCCCCTCGGGAGGGAGAGGGGGGGTCGGGTGGGCTCAGGGGTGCAGATGCTCAGCCTGGGGCGAGCGATGCCGTCGGAGGGCGCAGAGCGCAGGGGAGCCCCCATATCTCTCCCTGTCGGGGTCAGCTGCATCACAGCGGCCGTCGAGCCAGCCCGTCCCCACGCCAGCTTCCTCCGCTACAGAATGTACCGAGGGCCCCCGCGGCCCCAGCCAGGGACACGATGTGCTCCCCGCTCCAAGCCCTGTTTTTCCTGGCTGGGTTCCTGCTCTGCTGGCGGCCAAGCACTGTCACTCAATGCAGCTTTTGTTCGCTCCCCACTTGCCTCCCTTCACACCTCCATCCCACCCCTCTGGACCCGGCTGTAATCATCCCAGGCCATGACCGCGCTCTGGCCTCTGCTGCAGCTCCATCGCTGCCTCCATGGGATTTTCCTTCCCCATGAGCGTGGCCAGGGCTGCTGACAGCAACAGAAGCAATGCCGTCCTGCTGGCAGGGGAGTCCAGCATCCTCACACCCACAGGCATCACCAGGAACCTGCCAGAGCACCAGCTCCCAAACACCATCCCCCAGGAGGGAGGACATTGCGCCCCTTCTCCTGCCCACAGCCTCATCCTGCTGTGTGCACGGACTTAGAATCACAGAATGGGTTGGGTTGGAAGGGACCTCAAAGCCCACCCAGTTCCAGCCCTGCCATGGGCAGGGAAGCCTCTCACTGAACCTGGTTGTTCAAAGCCCCATCCAGCCTGGCCTTGAACCCCTCCAGGGATGGGGCTGCCACCACTGCTCTGGGCAGCCTGGGCCAGGGCCTCCCCACCCTCATCATAAAGAAATTCTTCCTAATGCATAATCTAAATCTTCCCTCCAATTTAAAGCCATCCTCCCTCATTCTGCCCTTGCACTCCCTGATCCTGAGCGCTGCCTCAGCTTTCCTGGAGCCCCTTTCAGCACTGGAAGATGCTCTAAGGTCTCCCCACAGCCTTTTCTTCTCCAGGTTGATCAACCCCAACTCTCTCAGCCTGTCCTTGTATGGGAGGTGCTCCAGCCCGCAGATCATCTCCGTGGCCTCCTCTGGACTCACTCAAACATCTCCATGTCCTTCCTGCGTTCAAGACTCCAGAACTGAACTTGGTTAATGGGTCCATCCATAATTCACCTGTGTGTGTTGGGGCTCATTGCTCCCCATGCTGGGCAGCGCTGCTCCCCTCCCAGGACCCCCAGGGATGCCCAGTCCCACTGCCATAGGTGTGAAGCACATCCACGATGGGGACCTGGGGAGCACAGGGCATGGAAAGCGCATCCAACTTCTGACACCCACTGGAAAATGTCAATTTGAGGTCCAGCACAGCCACTTACTTCATTTTTCCCAATCTTTAAACATTTCCTATAGTACAAGCACAGTAATCGCTTTCAACCCAAGCTGCCAATATGACGTTTAACCCCGCGGGAGTCGGCTCCTGCCTGGCCAGTGCTGTTGGTTCCACTGCTTTCCCCATTCAGCCAATTTGTTATCTAGGCTGCTTGAGTCAAATTTGCTTTTCCTTTGTGGAAAAAAGGTCCTCACCAGCAAACATCGCTCAACTGACTAGAAATGCAGCTCCCCACACCCAGAACTTTCACTGACCCCAAAAGTCATCCCCATGCCCAATGGCTTGGCACAGTAAACCTGGTACCAGGATCCCAGTGCCGCGCACATCGGCAACAGGTACCAATACACACCGGGATAAACCCCAAACGCTCAGGCACAGCTGGGCACAAGGCTGCCTCTCCTGCCTCACAAATGCAGGCTGAAAAGGGTGAGGATGAAGAGAAACCACATCCCTAGGAGCATCCATGCAGCCACTGCTGCCTTCCCAGCCCCAGGAGGGGGCATCCCACTCCTGGGGCTTGGCAAGGAGGCAGAAGGGATGCACTTGCCCAAGCAGAACCCGCTCCAGCTCCAAAATCACCAGCAGGTCTGGCTGCTGAGTGGTAACTCCTTACACCAAGCCTGCAAGGGATAGTCAGCCAGTGGGCTGGAAGCCCCTGGATCTGCCCCCAGGGCTGCCAACGATGATGCAAACCCTCCCCTTGACAGCCCCATCGTGACAGCCCCATGTTCTCCCCAAGCCTGGCATCACAGCAATCACCCAGCAACACTCCCTGCATCCCTCACAGCCGGGTACCAGCCAAACCTGCCCCTACCCCCAGCACCATGCTGGTTCAGCCTGGTGGCATCACTCTTACGTCCCCAAAGCACCTCTATTTTTGCCACAGTCTTTTTTTTTTTGCTGCTGCTTTCTTCCCTGGCAGCAGGAGCAGGGTCTTCCCTGCATCCGTCTGTCGCCGCAGGGGCATCAGCACCAGGGCTGCAGGGAGCTCCCCGGGGAGAAGTAAGTGGATCAAAGGGTTTTAGCAGCAGACGGCTCCCAGACAGATCTGGATCGTCTTCAAGGCGGCCACTTGCGGCTATAAATGCACTTTCCGCCTGCAGCTCCCTAAGCCAAAAGCTTCACACCGGTTTTATTGCATTTAACCCCTCGCTGCTCTTGTCCTCGCAGCCGCTCAGGGCTAAGAATCGGGGTCCTGCAGCCGGACCCTGGCCAGATGAGGTCTGCACCCCTACTGGGCAAATCCAGCCCCACGGTTATGGCCAGAGGGATTGGGGTTGCAGAGGCTCCCTGCAAAAGCCAGGGTGTCCTGAGACAGACAGCAACACAGCTGAAATAAGGGAGATTGAGATGAGATCTTGGAAAGAAATGTTTTTCTGTTAGGGTGGGGAGGCCCTGGCCCTGGTTGCCCAGAGCAGTGGTGGCTGCCCCATCCCTGTGGGAGGTGTCCCTGCCCACAGCAGGGGGTTAGAAATGGATGGGCTTTGAGGTCCCTTCCAACCCAAACCACTCCATGATCCTATGAACACAACCTGCTCATCGATCCTGCCTGCCCCGGGATCCCTGGCACCAGAACCAGGAGGAAACTGAGGCACGCGGCACGGGACAGCAGTAGGAAGGATGGTGATGCTCCCAAGGGCACACACATCAACCTGCTCCTCTGTCCCCTGGCAGGCTCCTCTGTCCCACCCCAGTGTCCCGATCACCTTTTTCCCCCACTTCGTGTCACCTCACATCCAGGCAGTGCTTGCCAGTCAGCAAGGAGTGGAGCCCAGGCAGGGAGAGGCTTTGTTGGAGCAATGCTGCTATGAATTATTCAGAGTGTGATCATAATTACAGGAGCCCCTCTGTCCCCCTCTGACAGTTCTTCTTGTTCTCCAAGGCAGGAGCAGGATTTGTGCCATGGGGATGATTGGGACCAGGGAGAGGGACATGGGTTTGTGTCACCATGGGAGTGCCCAGTGAGGCAGGAGGGAACCCTGGGCACCCTGACCCTGAGGAACCACCTGCGGGTCTGGGCACCTTGCTGGGGCTTTGCTGGTTAAACTGGGAGCTTTGAGGAGCCAGGCTGACCCCCCTGCAAGCACTGCCCATGCTGCGTCTCCTCTCTCTGCCCTCAGCTTCATCATCCCATGCTCCCCAGCCCCAGCAGAGGCCCACAGCCCCAAATGTACCAGCACTGCGCCCCAGGCCTCCCCCAGCACCGTGCCCCAGTCCTCCCCCAGCACCGTGCCCCACGTCCCCCCATCTCAGTCCCCAAAACCCAGCAGTGGGGTCCCTGCCTGCTGGGACAGGCACGGAGGTCGCTGCCAGGACCCCACCGTGCATCCAGGGGGACCCCCGGCATCCCCTCACAACCCGCAGCCCCCACCATGAGCCCATCACGGAGCTGCCGTTGCCGTAAATCCTGCAGCCCTGCAGCCACCTCCAGGGCCTGGCAGGCAGCTGCCCAGCACAGCCGCTCCTTGGCTGGCACGATCAGGCTCTGGGATGGAGGGAAAACAAGAGGGCAGCAGCAAAAAACTACGCATGGAGGGCAAGAGGATCCTACCGCTGGGATCCCAGCACTGCCTGGCTGGGAAGGGGATGCGGGAAACCCGGTCCTGGAATGTGGGAGGACACATAAGGACACATTGTTTGGATACCAGGGATACAGCACAGGCACTGGGAGCCCTGGCGGGGCTGTGGCTGGTGCCATGGGGTGGGAGAAATGTGTGCGCCCCACAGTACTGCCCCGATGGCAGCGGGGAGGTGGCTGCACCACATCTGAGCAAGCACCTGAGTATTGTGTCCAGTTCTGGAATCCCCAACAGAAGAAGGACATTGAACTGTTGGAACGGGTCCAGAGGAGGCCACGGAGGTGATCTGAGGGCTGGAGCAGTCCTGTACGAGGCCAGGCTGAGAGAGATGGGATTGTTCAGCCTGGAGAAGAGAAGGCTCTGGGGAGACCTTAGAGCAGCTTCCAGTGCTGAAAGGGGCTCCAGGAAAGCTGGGGAGGGTTTTTTTACAAAGGCCTGGAGTGATAGGACAAGGGTGAATGGCTTTAAACCACAAGGGGGAAGATTTAGATTAGATGTTGCCCAGAGCAGTGGTGGCTGCCTCATCCCTGGAGGGGTTCAAGGCCAGGTTGGATGGGGCTTGGAGCCCCTGATCCAGTGGGAGGTGTTGCAGAATCACTGAATTACTAAGGTTGGAAAAGACCTCTCAGCTCATCCAGTCTAACCATCAGCCCAGCCCCACCATGCGTACTAAACTATATCCCAAAGTGCCACATCTACACACCTTTTGAACCCCTCCAGGGATGGAGACTCCAACTCTGCCCTGGGCAGCTTCTGTCAGAGTTTCACCACTCTTTTGGTAAGGAAATATTCCCTAATACCCAATCTAAGCCTTCCCTGGTACAACCTGAAGCCATTTCCTCTCATCCTATCACTTGTTACTTGGGAGAAGAGACCAACACCCACCTCATCACAACCTCCTTTCCGGGAGCTGCAGAGAGCGATGAGGTCTCCCCTCAGCCTCCTCTTCTCCAGACTAAACAGCCCCAGTTCCACTCCTCATAACACTTGTTCTCCACACCCTTCTCCAGCTTTGTCGTCCAAAGATGGAGCTTCCCAGTGGCCAGGATGCACTGGGCCAACTGGGAATCCCACTGAAAGGCAGGTGGCAGCGCCCATGCTGTGATTCTGAGGTATGGACAAGGATGCATGGGCCAGAGGGTAGAGGGATGCCAGCTCTGAGGAAAGCCGAGCCCATGGTACAGCGTGTGAGGGCTCCCTCCTGCCTGGAACCCCCCTCTGCACCCCCTGCCAGCCCTGGGAGAGCAGGGAAGGCACAGCGGGTATGGGAGCTGCAGGTACGGGGTGAACTGGGGGGTAGGAGGGTGGTGGGGGTGCAGGTATGGTGTGTCCAGCAAGCACAGATGGGATTCTGGGTGTGGGGGGTCGGGGTAGGGAGCACAGAGGGGATTCAAGGTATGGGGTGCACACTGGGAGGGGGAACAGAGTTGCAATAATCAGTGGCTGGGGGAGAGGGGGGCAGAGTCTGAGCAGGTGGGGTGCAGGGTGCAAGGTGCAGGTTGAAGGATTTGAGGTGCAGCAGAGTGTGGGGTGCATGGATTGAGGTGCAGAGTGTGGAGAGGAGGACGAGGGGTCAAGAGTGCAGGATAGGGGTGGAGGCTTTAGGGATCAGAGTGAGGGGGGCAGGGAATGGGGACCAGAGTGCAGCATACGGGGAGCAGAGTAAGGGGTGCAGGTTTGGGGGTGCAGACTGCAGGGTACAGAGAGCACAGTGAGGGGTGCAGGGTATGGGGTGCAGAGTGAAGGGTCTGGGGAGCAGAGTGAGGGGTGCAGGGTGCAGAGTCCTGAGTTGGGGAGCAGAGTGCAGGGTATGGGCTGCAGAGTGTAGGCATGGGAAGCAGAATGAGGGGTACAGGTTTAGGGGTACAGGGTGATGGCCTGGCATCCTGCAGTACTGCAGGGGGGTTCACCCGACGTGGGGCCCTCTGTGCCTCAGGCTGACATTCCTGCCTCTCCCACCTACACCCCACAGCTCAGCTGCCCTAATCTGCCTTGGCACTCCTCGGGGCCGCGGCTCGCCAGCCCTGCCTGGGCACGCTACGCTCCCCCTGCCAACCGTGCCGGCCGCGTGCCAAGCCTGCCACAGCTCCCCGTCACCGCTGCACCCATCCTAGAGCCGTGCATGGAGCCCAGGCACGTCATCAGCCACCTGGCATCATAGAATCATGAAATCATTGAACAGTTTGAGCCGGAAGAGACTTTAAAGATCAGCTAATTCTAACACCGTGCCATGGGCAGGGACACATCCCACTGAATCAGGCTGCTCAAGGTCCCATCCAACCTGGCTCTGAACACCTCCAGGGATGGGGCAGCCACCCCTGCTCTGCGCAACCTGGGCCAGGGCCTCCCCACCCTCATAGAATATGAGCAGCAGAATGTCAGCCCCGAGCTGATGCCTCTCACAGCATCCACAGGGCTGTGGGTACCAAATAGGTGGGATGGAGCGTGCTGAATTTCCTCCTTGTGATGCCCTTCATCAATGAATGGTGTGTCTGCCTGTGCGTGGGGACAACTCATCGCCCACCCAGCACATGGGTTGTGCACAGTGTGCTTCGTTTTCGGCTGCCTGCAGCTCTCGGGGCTCCAGCAGGGAATGGGGATGGGCACGTGGAGACAGGTGGGTGGGAATGGGACAGAGGATGCCCCATCCCTGGAGGTGTTCAAGGCTTGGAGCCCCTGATCCAGTGGGAGGTGTCCCTGCCCATGGCAGGGGGTGGAACTGGCTGGGCTTTGAGGTCCCTTCCAACCTAAACCGTTCTATGACTCTATGATGTTTGCCTCAAAACCATGAATCCAGTGGGAAGCAGAGCAGCCCCATGGTCCCCAAAGCCCCCATCGCTGCCTTTCACCATGCCGAGGTGAGCATGGAGCAGTCGTGCTCCACCACCACACACACATGTTCAGCACCCGCTGTCCTGCAAGAAATAAAACCAACAGCCCTGCAACTAATACCTGCGATGGAATAGAGCTGATTAGAATAATCAGCACAATAATTGGGCTACACCTAGGAGAGGGTGTAAGCAGAAAGCCCTGCAAAGGAGACTCTTTGTCTTTGCTTGTTGTTGTCTCTCCAGCTCACAGGTAATCGCTAGGAATGGGCAAACCCCCTTTTAATGGACTCTTAATAACGCCGTTAATTTCCTTTTGCAAGGAAAGTTTTCCAAACAGTCAAAGATTCAAAACAAAGCAATGATTGTTCCTATTAGCATTAAATTCTACTCTGGGAGAGAGAATAAATCAAGCAAGGGGATTCAATTCAAAACAGAACTATAAAAAATCCAATAATGATTTTTTAATATTAATAAGAAAAATATATTGTTATGCACCCTTAGCATTTAAACTTCTAATCCAATCAGCGCAAAGTGCAGAGATAAATCACAGCCGCAGAGGAGAAGGGAATAACCATCAAGCAGGAGGCAATAAAATGCTGTCTTACATCCCTGGGACAGGCAGGGGTTTGACAGGCTCAAAAAAAAACCCCCAAATTTATGATCCCGTCGCCCTGCCAGCAGGTTGATTCCTCCCTGCAGCCCCACACGTGCACTCCACCTGGGCAGGGAGGGTGCAAGGGGCAGGCAGGTCGCAGGCAGGAGGTGACACCAGCATCCTGGCTGCCTCAACCCATCAGTGCGGCGTTGAGGAGCCAGGGACTTCTCTCCATCCTCCTTAAACCTGCTGCCTGCTGCTTCCAGCAGCTCCCGGCAGCTCCGACTGGCTGTGCAGCAGAGTGGAAGGAGCAGTTGCTGAAGGAGGTCCCAAATGGGGTCCCATGCAAGGTCTCAAGCAAGGTCCAAAGCAAGCAAGGTCCTAAGTGGGGTCCCATGCAAGGTCTCAAGCAGGGTCCAAAGCAAGCAAGGTCCTAAGCAGGGTCCCAAGCAAGCATGGCCCCAAGCAAGGTCCCAAGCAAAGTCCCAAGCAGGTTACAAGTCGTGCTCTCCCGCCCTTAGAGGTTGCACCAGGCACTCCCAGTCCTGCACTACCAAACTCATTCCAGAGCCCGGGAAGCGCTGGTGGTGCTCAGAACACAATGATGCGGCGCCCAGTCCCACCAGGATGGAGCTGATGGTACCCACACAGCCTCCCAGGTCCCCTCTGCTCCCCATCCCTGCGTGCAGAGGGGATGAGGGGCTGCCCTTCCCATCACACAGCTCTGCAAACAGGGAGCACCAAAGTGCGTGGCCGTGTAACCCCCTCACAGAGGCAGCCACCAAGGCCACAGTCCAGGAATAATCCCAGTGAGGCTCCCCCCGCGGCTCACGCAGTGCATCCTTGTTGAACTCATTACAGATAATGGCCCCACAATTCACGGCTGATGCAGCTGGGCTATTCCCCCTGATTTATCTGCTCCGGCAGATGATGCACAGCCACGAGGTCCAGCAGCCAGCCCTGGTGAGAGGTAAAATGCCACTAAATGTGTCCAGCGGGTCTAAACTCCCCTCCATTCCCCCAAACTGCGAACCTCAGTGCTCCTGCCGAAAGCAGCTACATCCAATGGGAGGGAAATGCCGAACGATGGCAGCGCAGAGGGAGAGCAGCAGAGCACCTGCAGCTGGCAGACCCAGCCCTGCGACAGCCGAGGACAAAAGAGATCTCAGCCACGCAGGGAGTTCCCGGCCGTCTGGCAAACTGCTGACGCCACGAACCAGGGTGAGAGGGCATTTGGGGACAGGGGGACAGACACACTGCTCCTGCTCCAGAGCACCCTGGGGCTTCGTTCCCACTGGCTGAGGTCCTGGGGAGGCTGATGAGGGGGGTAAAGGATTAATTACAGCTACTACAGGTCCAAACCTGACATGTTGGGAGCATTTCTGCTCCTCTTTAGCTTCGGATGGTTTGGGCAGAGGTCCAGGACCAGATGCCAGGCTCGTCCCCATGCTCCCCAGCCTGGCAGCTCTTGCGACCCACAGAGTCAGATCCCATCTCAGGGGAGCAGAACAGCACCCAGGCCCTCCTGGCACATTGCAATATGGTTTAAGGCCAAAAAAAGAGGCAAGAAATCCCTGTGCCTGGCTTTTGGACTCTCCCACTGTCAGCAGCCAAGGCCAAGGTGCTTGCACAGTCCTCGGCATGCACTGACAGGCAGCGCTGGGAACATCGCACCTGGTGTATGGTCCGACCAGATGGGGGGTCTGGAGACTCAGCCCTGCACCACAAGGATCCCCCAAAAGCCCAAGAGGTGAGAACTCATCTCCCTTCACTCCTGCACTGCCCTGCCAGCCCAGCTGCTGGAGGAGATTCAGCGGTTGCTGAGGCAGAACAGCCATCAGCACAAGGGACCATGACTGGAAAGCACTTGGGACCTCTGAGAGCGAGCAATGCCACCACACACAACATTGCAGGGCTTTCCCACTGGACTCCGAGCAAGATCCAGTACCCCAGCACCCAGCACCATCCCTCGGAAACCTCAGCAGCACCAAAACTGGGCATGGAGCTGGCACAGCCCCGCAAACGCCCATCTCCTCTGTACCCCAGGGCTGTCCCTGGCCACAGCCTCCTCCCAGTCCCACAGGACTGGAGCCAGACTCCCTGGGAGACACAAAGGCTGCCCTGGGGAGGGCGAGGGTGGCTGGCAGCGCCACCGTGTCCGACCACGGAGCCAAGGATGCGCCTTCCCGGGGGCACTCAGGGGTACCGGCATGGGGTGGGCGAGCAAAGACGGGGTTTGGGGAGTGGGGTGTGTGTTGAACTTTTGAACCAGCAGGCAGGAGATCAAGTGCATTACCTTAACGTGAGTTAAAAATAACCGTCTCGTCTCTTGAAACGAGCCTGTCTGCAATTATAGCTTGGCATGTCTGCTCCGGAGCGTCCCCAGGCTGGCACCGTGCCAGGCAGCTCCCAACAACCCTCGCCTTTCTTCTCCTTCTTGGGGCTGGCTTGTTTTCTTTGCGTTTTGGGGAATTCTTCCATTTTTTTTTGCTTTTCTCTTCCCAGTAAATCAAAAGTGGCTGCTCTGTAGGCTCCCCATCGCCTGTCAAGCCACAACCAAGCCTTCAAAAGCACCCAGGTCCCCACCACCCATTGCAATGCCACAATGTCCTCTCCCAGCCCTTGGGGACACGGGGATGCTGCCACCAGCCCATGCTCCCAGGAGAACCATGCAGCGGCGCCAGCCAGTCTAAGGCTCCTTCAAGGCTCCTTCCCTGCTCTGCCCTCGCACACCTGCCATGCATCCCGCTACAATGTGCAGGTGCGCGTGCACATGTACCGTGCATGCTCACACCGTGCCCCGAATGCACAGGCGTGTGAGGGAACACGTGAAAATTCCAGCGCGCCTGTACAGGTGGTGAATGCCCTGCAGCATCGCTGCCTGCAGCTTCCCATTCTCTGCCCAGCCCAGCAGGCAAGCTCAGGCAAGGGTGGCCATCCTGGCATCTCCCACGTGTCCCTATTTGCTAGTATCCAGGGCTGTTTCAGAAACCTGTGTCCCCAGGGGTCAGAGCGGCAAGCTGTGTCACTGCTGCACCCATGGCTTGGTAGAAGCAAAGCAGGGGAGGCAGCTGGGGTGGGCATCAACCCTGGAACTCATGCCCAGAGGGCCAACAGGCAGCAAATCCCAGGAGCCTCCCTGCTCTCAAACTCCAACGGACACAGCCAGGGGCACTGGGTGGCAGGAGGTGCTGGGGAGGGGAAGGATGAGCCCCCTCCGGAAAAAGCAGACATCACCCATGCAGACCCCAACGTCACCCCATACTGCTGCTATCCCCTCAGGCAGCCCCCCCACTTCTGCCCCCCAGCCCCTCTGGGCAGTCAGCAGTCCCTGCCGGGGCTGGACACCCCACGGCCAGACCCACAGCAGGCGACAGCTCAGGATGCTCTGGGATGCTGGAGCAGCCCTGCTGGGAGGGAAGGACTCAGCTTGCTTTGGGGGTCCCCATGCCCCCTCCCAGTGCCAACCGCCTCCTCCTCCCCGCTGTGGGTGAAAGCAAGCTTTGTGCCGGGGCTTTCAGTTCTCCTGGCTGGCGCCCAGCCAAGGCACCACATAATAATGAACAGATGCTGTCCAAAATGAGCTTCAGCGGCAGACAGGCGAGCTGCTCCGTGTGTCCTTCCGTAACCCAAAGTGCCTTTCACCTCGGCACTAACCAGGCACCTTCAGCAGGAGAGGGGAGCCAATGGGAACCATCAGGCTAATTAAAAGTAACACAGCTGGGGCGCAGCAAGCCCACTGCTAGTGGGTGCAGGGCAAGGGCAGGGCTAGGGGGCAGTGGGAGGCAGAGCAAGGGGAGACCCCATACCCAGCTCCGGAGCATCCCCTCAAGGAAGTACCCGAAAGCATGGTGGCACCGGGGTTTGAGGTGGACCCTGGAGATGCAGAGGTAGCCTGGACCCTGCTGCAGCAGTGGGAAGGGACATTCATCCCCTTCCTGCCTGGTCCCTCTATGAGGACATGGTGGGAACGGGGTCCAGCCCCTTCCCAAAACCCAAGTGACCTCCTGCCATCACCAGCATCCCAGTGAGGATCCCACTGGGATGGGAAGTCGAGCCAAGGAGCTCTAGCTCTCTCCCACATCACACCCAGCCCAATGCACTGAGGACACTGCATCCCTGCAAAATATCTACCAGGCTTTTTAAGTATAAAGCCAAACACCAGGAAATTCATTTCCCAGCCCAGGATGCTGGTCCTTCCATCGCAGCATCGGGCAGGTGGGAGGGATGCGCACAGGGACTAGCTCTTCTAGTCCACAGGATCTTAACTGTAGTTTATATTCCAGTGGTTATTAAAAATAAAGGGGGCGGGGGCGGTGGGGAAGCTAAGAGCAGAGCAAGCTGTTCATTTGGAGCCTTTCCCTTGGGTTTAATAAAGCCCCACTCACTGCCGTAGTATCATTTTTATGCTATCATAAAGCTGGACCATTTAGCAGGTTTGTGTTACTTCAGCAGTTAGCACTGCATGAAAAGTGATTCCAGAAGAAGGGAAAGGGGGGGTGGAATTAGAAGGAAGATGAAAACCTCCAAAAGGAGAGGAAAAAACGAGGTGGGAAGAAGGCGAGAAGCCCGGGCAATCCCCCACAGCCACACTGCCAGAGCACATCACAGCAGCTCAGGGGGGAGCGAGTGGGCTCCCCATCCCTGTGTGAAGACAAGGACAGGCGAGGAGTCCTC
This sequence comes from Phaenicophaeus curvirostris, assembly GCF_032191515.1. NCBI lineage: Eukaryota > Metazoa > Chordata > Aves > Cuculiformes > Cuculidae > Phaenicophaeus > Phaenicophaeus curvirostris. Next base: position 7,402,282 of record NC_091414.1, read on the forward strand.
AGTCCATCCCCGGGATGCTGAAGGGATGAGCACACAGGGGGACCCCACCTGTGCAGTGGGAAAGGGGCAGGGTGTCTCCCTACATCAGGGAGACCCCGGGGGCATCGCACACATGGGGACTAGAAAGACAGGGTGGCGTCTTTATTTAAAAGACGGGTGGATGAGGTGCTCAGGGATGTGCTTTAGAAGTGGGCAGGGATGGATGAACTCGACGATCTAAAAGGTCTTTTCCAACCAAAGGTTTCTATGATTGGCTTGAGGAATGCAGCTGAGGGTCTTCCTAGGGTGAAGAAGCGCGAGGCTCCCCATGGCCCTGCTCAGATCCCAGGATGGCCAGGCTCTCCCGGTGCCTCTGCTCCAGCCATGGGCAGTTCTCCGGGGAGCATCGGGCTGTCAGTGCAGCTGGAAAAAATCTCCATATATGGAGAGGATGGGGATACGGGAGCGGAGCTGAGCCAAGCCAAACCACCCCACAGGAGCCCTGACCCACGCTCAGCCCACTGCCAGGCAGCCACGCACACCGCTAATCCCAGTGAAAATGGGAGTGAGCCTGCCGCGCGACCCCAGAACACGCCACCCCAGAGCCACGTCACCCTGCCCTCACCATAATTCCCTCCTTGGTTGCTGTCCCACCTCCCCACAGTGCCACCCGCTCCCTAGCTGGTGCCCAAGCTGCCCTTTGCCAGGGGTAAGTTTTCTCCATCAGTGCCAGGAGCTGGTTTTGAGCCTCTCCAGCCCCACAGGGAAACATCCACGCAGATGCAGGGGACCCTGTCCGAGAAGGGCTCAGGCAGCGGGTGGCACGGAGACAGAGCTCCTGCCACGTCCATGGGGTTGTTCTCTGCCTCCCTTTGCTTGCACAGGGGCAGAGATGTCCCTTGGGTGTCTCTGTGCCCTGCAAGAAGGTGAAGCATCCTGGTACGCCCCAAACCCTTGGGCAGCAAGGGGCACTCACACCCTGCTTCCACCCAAACACTTTTTCCACCCCTTTTTCTCCCTAATTTCCATTTCCTGCCAGGTGAAGGTGGCACATGGAAAAAGTGTCTCTGCATGGCACAGTGCTCCCAGCTCCCAGGGGACAGCAGGACCCGACAGCCCCGGTCCTCAAAATGGGAGCAGCCACCACGATACCGACCCAGGGATATAAAAAAGAGGAGGTGTAGGAGAGGGCTGGGAAATTAAGGTTTTCAGCGCTGTCAGAGCCACATCAAACAGGCATCCACTAGCTGATTGCTTGATTGTTATATTTTGGATGTCAAACCGGAGCAAGCAGAAACCTTTAAAATGCATCAGTGCCGCTGCCTTTTTGATGGAGGGTGTTGGTTTCCCATTAACAAGTGGAAAGCGTGAGCTGGAGCAGAAAACTTCAAGCGCTTTGGAATTGATAAAATAACAACTCCCTAATTAAGCAGAACTGTCAGTCAGCAAGCGCCTGCTGCCCTGCATCGGGAAGCAGCAGCAGCTTCTGGTGCACGAGCCCAGCGTGTTGGCCCAGCCTGCTGAGGCACGGGGAGCCCAGTGGGGTGCACAGTGCAGGGGGCAGTGGCAGCCAGAGCATCCCCTCATCCTCCTGCCCGGGTCCTGGTCCTGATGCTGAGCATGGATGAGAAGTTTCGATGCTCTGCCTCAGTTTACCTCACCATTAAAACCATGTAATGCACCCCACAGCTTGGTGGGGAAGAACACCAGGCATGGGTGCAGCATCCCCATAGCCATCCGGATGCAGGAAAAGGTCCAGCTGAGAAAGAGCAAGGGGAGTTGGAGAAGTCCTGCTGGACCTTGTGAGGATGCCATGCCCTCAGCTGGACTCCCCGACCTCCTCAGTCCCATCCCGCTCTCCCTGGCATGGGGAGGCTGCGAAGGAACTAATTAAAGGAGCAGCCCATTAGTAGGGCCCTGCCTCGGACACTGCTGTGCTGGGTAATGAACCACTTGAAATCCATCATGCTTCTCCCAGGCCCAGTGCAGGAGGACGTGGCCTCTCCAGGGGCTCTTTAACAACCTGCCAGCAGCTCGTTACAACAGGATCGACTGCCCAGCACCCCGGGTGCTCCCGCGGCACCAAGAGCTGCCAGTCGGCTCCGGGGAGGGATGTGTGGGGACACCCAGGGGGCCTGGGGCAAGGGACAGCCCAGAAGGACAGCCAGCAGGGACACGGGGCTGCGGGGAAGGGGTTGAACCCCTGACACCAAGCAAGCCCACCAAGCAAAGAGGGTCTCCGCACGCTGCTTCGCAGCCCGAGATGGTGCTAGCCCCCGCGGGGGATCAGGCACCGGTGGCATCAGGACAGACCCCAGGCACAGGCAGGTGGGGAGGGCATTTCACCAAGAGCTGGGCTGGGAGGTTTAAGCCCCAGTGCCAACGCGGGGCTGCCAGAAGGGAGCAGACGTGCAGCCCGGGCAGCAGAGCCACCTGCCCGCAGCCTCGAGGGCGAGCGGCAGTGCCACAGCGGAGCTGCTCCAACCCTAAGAACAGCCAGGAACGTGGAAAGCATCCTATGCCGGGGCGCACCTAGGGAAGCCCACCCGAGTGAGTGGCCCCTATAGATGTCCCCTCATGCCCAACAGCAGCTGGGCTCCAAGCCTGTCCTCCCCCCTTTGTACATCATGCACCAAGAAGCCTCCAGGGATGCAGCGTCCTCAAGAAAGGCACCAAACCAAACCCCTCACCAGTGATGGGGCCCCATGGTAGCACCTTGAGCAGGGACACAGGCCAGGGACCATCCTTACCCCAAGGGACACCAGGAAGGGTGTGGGGTCAAGGGACAGGGTGGAACACCCTGCATTGCTCCTAAATGCTCCCTGGTGGAGGCTTTGCCAGGAGAAGGTGTTGGCCCTCCCGTGGCTCTGGAACACATCAGGGACTTCCCGGGAGACAGCTGACATAGGAAAAGGCCACTCCTGCTCTCCCAGGAGGATGGATGTCCTCGAGGGTCGCCTCCGCCAGGCAATGCTGCCGTCACAGCCTGTTCTCACCCAGGGGCCAAAAGCCAGCGCTGGCGTAGGCAGGACGGGAAGCTTGTGCCACCTTGCACACCCAAACCGGCACACCCATGCGTTGCCACTGTCCCCTGGGCAAGCCCCAGCACACCCAAAGAGGACATGGGTCACTCCTCCATCCCACACAAGCCAGGAGTGGATCAAAACCCCACACTTGCCTGTGATGAGGATGGCTGCTGACCACACTGTCCTCAGCCAGGGTCCTTTCCACACGGGGAGGGCTTTGCTCAGTGGCTCTAGCTCGCGTGCCAGCACCAGAAGACACAAGCAGCCCCTTCCCTGCTCCTGCCCGGCCACGATGGGCACACAAACTTCTTCACAGCTCCATCTCCTTGCTCTGGGCTGCCCTTCAGGGGCACCTTCAGGGACACCCAGCCAGGAGGGTCCCAGACATCCCACATCCCCAGTGACACAGTCTAGTCATCCCACATTCCCAGTGACACTGGTGGCGGGCAAGGCTGAGATGAGGAGCAAATGGAACCCAGCTCCTCATCCCAGCCTTGCCAGCCACCAGTCCAGAGCCCCGACAAACCTGCCGTGTCCCCAGACTCCACCAGTGCATGCCCCACACTGTCCCCAACGGGTACGAGTCCTGGGGACACCCTTCACCCCCAACAGAGGGACACAGGTCTCGCCCCTGGTGGAGGTTTCACCACCCACGCAGGTCTCAACCCCACACAACCACCGCCTCCCGTGCCCTCCGCAGCCCCCAGCACCTGCCACTGGTCTATCTCCACACCGGGGGCCACCGGCTGCCCCCCACCCACCCGTCACCGGTGAGGCAGGGAAGAGAGGATGATGCCCAACCCCAGCTCCCACGGCCTGGCCACCAGTGCCACAGACAGAGCCCCAAAACAGCTCCGTTTGCAACCAGGGATCCCACAAGGTAAGGCAGCTCAGATCACCTGGCTGACGGCGCCAGGGCACATGGTGCCAGGACCACAGCCAGAATTAGAGCCTCTGACACCTCGTTACACACTAACCACGCTGGAGGTAACAGGACTTAGGGTAGGGCTTAAGAGAAACCGTCTCCTTTTTACTGACACCATCTGGACATGGACAACCTCGTTCCCCTTCCGAGCACCAGCTGGAGGGGCAGGGGCCACTGCGACCCCCCCCCACCAGGACCCTCACCCAGTGCCAGGACAGTGGGTGCGATGCAGCCCTGAGCGAGAGGGGGATCACTCCCCACGCCAGGGATCTCCAACAAGCCCACAGTGCCAGGCAGGAGCGGAGCTGGGGGTCACCCGTGCAGAGCATGGGGGCCCTGGTGACCCCGGGGGATATGGGGGCTGAGATGGGGCGGATGCACTGGGTAAAAGTGGGTCATTTACCCGAAAATGGGTAAAAGCCAACCTGGAGACACCTGGCTGAGGACAGCACTCCCGAGCACGTCGCTGGCACGCCGGGACCCGGCACGGCTGGGGTGCCCGCAGGCAGGGACAGGGGCGGTGGGATGGTTGTTCACCATACCCCAGTGCTCCCAGGCTGGTGGGAGAGCTGGATAAACCCCCTCCCTGCTGCCATCCCCTCTCCCTGACCTCCCAAAGGACGAGGGTGATTCTCCCACTCTGGCAGCGGGTGAACTGGGGACAAGATCCCCCCACTTCCAATGCGCAACACTGGGAGGCACCTGCTCTCCCTGAAACTTGACCAAACCCTTTTCCCCTCACAACCACAAGGAAAGCGGGGATGCCCTCAGCCTCTCAGTCAGGGGCAAACTCTGGTTGCCCTAGGAGAAGCATCCAGAGCCCCATGTGCCTTTGGGAGCAGGGGGGAAAGTTGCGCTGGGACTGGGGTCAGGGGGGTCGGGTACCTTCCATCCAGCGGAGCTGTTGCTGTCTCCTTTATCCTTAAAGTAGGGGACGTATCGCACCATCCAGTCATAGATCTGGGAGAGGGTGAGGCGCTTCTCGGGTGAGCTCTCGATGGCTTTGGTGATGAGGTCGGCGTAGGAGAGGTTACCCCAAGCGTTCCTGCGGGACGTCTTGGCTTTGCGGAGCTGCCCGATGTCCGTGCCAGGGGGTGGCAGGGGGGCTGCAGCAGCGGCTCTGCGCTCCACCGGGGCCACCGCGTTCTCGGCTCCCTCCCCGGTACCGGTTGGCGCTGCCAGAGCCGGGGGTCCCCCAGCCGAACCCCCATCCTCCTCCTCCGCCGCGAAGTCGGGGTGGGGGAGAGGCCAAGTGCAGGACCGGGGTCGGCTCTGCGGCTCGAAATCCGGGTCGATCTCCACCTGATGCGCCTGGAGCTTTTCTTCCATGGTCCCACCCCCCCACACACACACCCCAACAACCCCCTCCCTGTAGTTACGGTGGGTTTCCACCTCAAAAAATAATTTAAAAAAAAAAGGAAAAGAAAAACAAAAAAGGAAAAGAAAAAAAAACCCACAAAACCCCAAAAACAAGGGGAAAAGAAAAAAAAAAGAAAAGAAAAACGGGGGTGGGGGGAACCAAAAAACCCGAAAAACACGAGAGGGAGAAGAGTGCGAAGACGGACTCCAAGCTGGGTTGGAGGGGAGGAGGGAAGGAGGAGCCGCTCCGGGTGCCCGGTCCCGGCAGCCCCAAGTCCGGATCAGCTTTAGGAGGCGGCTCTGCCCGGTTCCACGCCGGGAATGCGGAGGCTACAGGGAGAGACGAGCCGGGGCGGCCGCTGCATGGTCATCGGTCGCCTCTCCGGCCGCGGGTTGGGTTTGTTTTTTTTTTTTCTTTTTGGTTTGGTTTCTGTTTTTTTTTTTTTTTTCTTTTTGGTTGGTTTGGGGATTTTTTTTTTTATCACCAGCCGCGGAGCTCCGGGATCGTTGCCGGCACAAAGGGCAGCGGGGAGGCTGCGGGGAGCGCCGCATCCATCGGCGGAGGCTGCACCGGGGCTGGCACCGAGCGGCTCGGAGGCAGGAGATGAACCGGAGAGACACCGGGCTGGCACCGAGAGGTCAGGCAGCAAGAGAAGAACCGGAGCCCCCGGGCTGGCACCGAGCGGCTCGGAGGCAGGAGATGAACCGGAGCCACCGGGCTGGCACCGAGAGGTCAGGCAGCAACAGATGAACCGGAGCCACCGGGTTGGTACCGAGCAGTCAGGCAGCAAGAGAAGAACCGGAGCCCCCGGGCTGGCACCGAGCGATCAGGCGGCAACGGAAGAACCGGGCGGCATCCTGGGTACCGGTCGGGCTGCGGGGCACCTGGGCGGGGAGATGCGGGATGCTGGGGGGGTGATGCTGATGCCGGGCGGGGGGAGCTCCCGCCGGGGGCGGCTCGGGGCCGCTAGGTCCTGCGTTGCGGCGGAGCCATGCCGGCGGCACACGCACCTGACAGCACCGGGGGCTTCCCCGCCCCTACGCCCCCCCGCTCCGCTCCAGCCGCCGCGCCCCCGGCCGCCGCCGCCGCCGCCGCCGTGATGCCGCCCCGGAGCGGGCGGGCCACATGCTGGGGCGGCTGCCGAGCGGTCCGGTCCGGTCCCGGCGCTGCCCTCCCCTCCGCCGTGCCCGGCCCCGAATGCGGGCGCCGCCGTGACACGGGGGGAGGGCCCGGGGGGGCGGGAGAGGGGCGGGGAGGGGAGTGCCCCGGCGGGGCGGGACGGAGCTGCCGCTGCCGAGCTCCCCCTGTGCACCGAGCTCCCCACTGGGACCGAGACAGCCCCCGGAACCGAGCTCCCCCCTTGCACCGAGCTCCCCCCAACCTTCACCGCACGCCCCCTCCCTGCACCGAGCTTCCCCCCTGTACCGATTTGTCCCCTCCCTGCACTGAGCTCCCCCCACCTTCTACCGAGCTCCCCCTCCTTGCACCGATCCCCCCCCCTTGCACCGAGCTCCCCCTCCTTGCACCGATCCCCCCCCTTGCACCGAGCTCCCCCCCACCTTGCACCGAGCTCCCCCCTTCCTTGCACTGAACTCCCCCCAGCTGCACCGAGGTCCCCCCCTCTTCCCCGGGGCTCCCCCCACGCCCCCCGGGGCGCAGACCCCGGCCCCACGTGCGCCCCGGGCGCCCCCCATTGTCGCGGCGGAGCCGGCGCCGCCTCCTGATTGGCGGGAGGAGCCCTCGGACCCGCCCCCCGCGCCCTCCGATTGGCTGCGAGCGGGCGGCGCGCTCGGCGAGGGGAGGGGGCGGGGGGGCGCTCCTCGCCGGTGACGTCAAGGGCGCGGGCTGCACGCGCGCAGCGCCCCGGGCAACGAGGGCCACGCCCCTATTAGCCGTGACCACGCCCCCTAGTCGTGGCCACGCCCCTTGCGGGGCAGCTATCCTATAGGTGACCACGCCCCCATTGTGGAGACCGCGCCCACTAGGCGGAGTCTCCGCCCCCTTCGCACAAGCCCCGCCCACGCCCCGCGGTGCGGCCGGCCCCTCCCGACCCCACCCTGGGTCCTAGCGCCCGGCCCCCGCCCTGGGGTCCCAGCCCCACAATTTCCCCATCCTGGGACCCCCCGCTGTAGTCAGGGGGATGCGCTGTCAGCCAGGTCAAAGCCACGAAGCCCACCCAGGGTGGGGCAGATGACAATCATCCCCCTTGCTCCTTGCAGAGCTGGAGGGGCAAGGGTCGTGTGGGAGCCTCCCTGCTGCCCCAGAGGTGCTGGGGTGCAGCCCTGCCCCTCCATGCACCCCCACATCTCCCTGGCAGCGCCCGCCTCCCCTCACACCCACGAGGCTGCAAAGTCCCCACTTAGAATCATACAATCACCAGGTTGGGAGAGACCCACTGGATCATTGAGTCCAACCATTCCCATCAATCACTAAACCATGTCCCTCAGCACCTCGTCCACCCGTCCCTTAAACCCCTCCAGGGAATGTGACTCAACCCCCTCCCTGGGCAGCCTCTGCCAGTGCCCAATGACCCCTTCCGTGAAAATTTTTTTCCTGATGTCCAGCCTGAACCTCCCCTGGCAGAGCTTAAGGCCATTCCCTCTTGTCCTGTCCCCTGTCACTTGGGAGAAGAGCCCAGCTCCCTGCTCTCCACAGCCTCCTTTCCTGGCCATCATGGAATGGTTGGGTTGGAAGGAACCCTAAAGCCCATCCGGTTCCACACACACCCCACTATCCATTGGGGCGTTGGTGAAATGCCGGTATTTTCGCTAGACAGTGGTTGTTATGAATTTCTTGGGAAAAAATACAGTCTTCTCAGAGGCAACCAGAGAAAGTGGTACAATTTGCAGGTCAGGTGTCCTGGGAAAGAAATGTAGCTGTTTTGGGAAGCTCTCACCTTCGAGTTAGTGGGGTTCATCCCCACAAGGGCTGCATGAACCTCAATGCCACCATTGTTGTGCAGTTCACTAGAATCACGGAATGGTTTGGGTCAGAAGGGACCTCAAAGCCCATCCAGTTCCACCCCCTGCAATAGGCAGGGACACTTCCCACTGGATCAGGGGCTCCAAGTCCCATCCAGCCTGGCCTTGAACCCCTCCAGGGATGGGGCAGCCACCCCTGCTCTGGGCAACCTGGGCCAGGGCCTCCCCACCCTCAGAGGAACACATTTCCCCCTAAGATCTCTTCTCTGTCAGCTGAAAACCGTTCACCATCATCCCATCCCTGTGCTCCCTGATCAAGAGCCCCTCCCCAGCTCTCCCCTAGGCCCAGCTTAAGTACTGGAAGCTGCTCTTCGGTCTGATCTCAACCTCCCCTCATGCATGCGCCCATCCCTCACCCCACACCCTCTGGGGACAGCGGTGCCAGCTGTGTCCTCCCACCCCGCGTATGCGCTGTCTCCCCTCCATCCCCGTCGCACTGACCTCGCTGGCCCTGGGGACGCTGACACTGAGAACACGGGTCACTCTGGGGCTTTGTCACCCCTGCTGCCACCAGCTGTGCCTGAAGCAGCATCTTCAATGTCCCAGTCACATGCGATACCACCCGTGGCCCAAGAGGACAGGCTAAGGTTACCCGAGCAACTGTGGAGCTGACGATTTCAGCCTGGAAGTGCTTGGCCTGACAGCTCTAATAATATAATAAAGTGTAATACAATCTAATAAATAGAATGTAATATAATAAATACAATAAGTATTACAGGAGGGCCCTGACAAGTGCTCTCTTTCACGTGGCCTGCAGCCATGGCGGTGGCGGCCGATGCCCCAGCCCTCCCCAGTGGGCATCAGCAGCCACTGCCACCGCTCCTCGACCCACAGCCCAGCGAGCCGGGGGCTCTGATGTTGTGTTCTCCACCCACTTGCCACACAGACGAGGACCTGCTGACCAAGACCCACATCTGCTGGCCCAGGGAGGTGAGCCAGGCCGGCACCAGACGTGCCCTGAACAGCCCAGCTGCGGCCACCTGAGCACCCTGGGCACAAACGTGACCCTAAACCCCTTGACCTTTTAGACCCCAGGTTGGAGGCTCCACATCTCCCCAGAGCGTTTCTCGTGGGATCTAGGCCAGGTCTCCCTTGCTACGGGTTACACCCCCATCTCATTCCCCTACCCTGTGAGCCTTGGAGGCAGAATTGCCCACTCCTCTCTCAGCAGCCTTTTGCCCACTCGGAACTTGGTGCTTCTTCCCTCAGTCTCACCTTTATAAGCCAAAACCCTCCCACATTTCTCACCAGCTCTTCCAGCCTTGTTCTTCCATCCCAAGCTCAGCTCCCAGGTGTGGAGCTGAGCAGGAGGGTCACAGCATAGACACTCCCTCCTTGCCCAGTGCTGCTCACTTTCTCCAGCAGCCTTTCTCCTCCTCTGCCACAGTGGGTGCCTCTCGCTGTGATCACCCTGAGCCACCTCACCTCTTGGATGACAGTGCTCAGACCTCCTTGCCCATGCTGCCAGGTCACTCCAATGCCTGCTAAATCAGGAGGAACATGGATCTGTTGGAGCAACACCAGAGGAGGTCTCAGAGATGATCCGAGGGCTGGAGAACCTCCTGTACAAGAACAGGCTGAGGGAGTTGGGGCTGATCAGCCTGGAGAAAAGAAGTCTCTGGGAAGACCTTAGAGCAGCTTCCAGTGCTGAAAGGGGCTCCAGGAAAGCTGGGGAGGGGCTCTTGATCAGGGAGTGCAGGGATAGGATGAGGGGAACAGTTTTTCAGCTGCAAGAGGGGAGATTTAGATAAGATCTTAGGACAAAATATTTGCTGTGAGGGTGGGGAGGCCCTGGTGCAGGCTGCCCAGAGCAGTGGTGGCTGCCCCATCCCTGGAGGTGTTCAGGGCCAGTTTGGATGTGGCTTGGAGCCCCTAATCCAGTGGGAGGTGTCCCTGCCCATGGCAGTGGGGTGGAACTGGCTGGGCTTTAAGGTCCCTTGCAACCCAAACCATTCTATGCTTCTATACCTAATGCTGCAGAAAACTGCTGGTCTTGCTCGACTACTGCCTCAGTTTCCCCGCCAATACAGCAGTATTTACCCTTGCATACAAGGACAGCTGCTGGTGGTGAAGGTGACAGGCAGGTGTTGTGTGGCTTTGTGGTTCCTTGCACCTAAAAGCAATCACAGCTGCCTGTTACTCCAGTGCTTGTCTTGCCCGTGGTCTCACTCAGCCCTGAAGGTGTGGAGCATCACATTTCTGGGTGCACATGGCCCTAACCAAGGCATCTGCAGGTCTGGAGTACACAGAGGTGGGTGTTCAGCCCTCTACCCCGCAGTAGCAGCAACAAGGGGCTGGCTTCCAGCAACACCTTCCCAAGCACCTGGTTAATTATCACTTATCCGCCTGGCACCAAGCAGGAGCATCTCTATTAAGGCAGCTGCACGCTGTCACTGCCCTCATTAAGCAGCAGGCCCTGCTGCTTATCCTCCACTTTATGGTCAGAGACAGTTGAGGAGCAGAGCTAGGGGACACTGAGCTGCCTCCCCTCTCCCTGACACCCCTGGTCCTGCCTGCACCCTGCAGGGTAAGCACTGGGATTTCAAGGATTTTTATTATTCACTCAGTGGGTCAGGGTTGGGAGGGGGGGGCAAGGGGTGAGGGGAAAGAAGAGCAGAGTCCAGTTGAGCAGTCCCAGCATCAGAGGAAGGGGTGATGGAGACATTTGGGGCTGCAGGGTCCAGGCTCATGTCTCTCTCCCAAACCAGCCAGTGCAGCCCTCACTTGGTGCAACTCCTTGCTCGTTCCTTTCCACCAGCTTCCAACAGTGCCAAGGCAAAGGCATCCCATGAGGTGTGGTGCTCCCATCCCACAATCCCAGCTGGCTGGGAAACGGGGATTCTGTGAGCTGCAGGATCTGGGACAAGAGCCAGTTTGCTCTTGATGATGATGATGTCACTCAACACCTTTGCTTATCATGTGAAGGTAGGGACAGGGCGCTTACAAGGATTTGTCCAGCTTCATTAAGGTGCTCAGCACCTCCAAGGTGGGAAGAATGAGGCTGAAAGGGAAAATAGGAGTTTGGTAGGGATGGAGTGAGCAGGAGCAGCTCTGATACCTCCTGCCACACGTGTGAGCTGCTTCTTGCAAGTGAGGGTGGCAGGCAGAGGAGTTGGATGCCCACAATCAGCAGATGGATGCTCTGGTGCCTTGGCAAGTCACCTGCCAAACTGGTCTGAATGATCTTAGGATGATCTGAAGAGAAGAATGTCCAGTGTGTACCATGCTGAGCCCCACAGCATCCCCCCTACCCCTCCAGGGCAAACCCTTCTTGTGATGGGGAAATGGGGACACCGGGGCCTGGGCAGAAGTGGACATGAGCAGACCCACAGACAGGAGAGATGAAGGGAGAGTGGCCAGTTGTGGGATGAGGAGGAGTAAGAGGAGAAGCAGGAGGAGAAGGGATGCTGCTCCAGACATTTCCTCATTACCTGGGTCACAGGCAGAGTGGTGCAGCCTGAGCTCCTGCTCTGCCATCTCCCCTGAACCTCTGGGCAGAGACAAGGTTTGGTGCCCTTGTCTGGATCCAGTGTCACCTCCAGTCCTACCAGGCCAGCAGGATCTCCATCTTTCTTCCACCTGAATGATTATAGAATCCTAGAATTATTAAAGTTAGAAAAGACCTCTAAGACCAAGCCCAACCTACAGCCCAACCCCACCTTGCCCACTAAACCATGTACTGAAGTGCTGCATCTACCCATTTTTGAACCCCTCCAGTGATGAAGACTCCAGCACTGCCCTGGGCAGCCTCTGCCAGTGCTTCACCACTCTTTCAGCAAATAAATGTTTCCTAATATCTGATCTAAACCTCCTCTGGCTTGAGACCATTTCCTCTCTTCCTATCTTTTGTTACTTAGGAGGAGAGACCAGCACCCACCTCGCTACAACCTCCTTCCAGGAGCTGCAGAGAGCAATGAGGTCTCCCCCCCGCCTCCTCTTCTCCAGACTGAACAGCCCCATGGCCCTCAGCTGGCCCTCATAACCCCTGTACTCCAGACCCTTCACCAGCTTCCCACGACATCCCCTGCATACTCCTCTGCCCCCTTTCCCCCCTCAGATTTCTACTTGAGGGCTGTTTCAAAGCCTTCATCTCCGTCACCATCCCTGGGGGATGCCCAGCAGCTCCAGGGTCCAGAGCAGTGCCCCATGGGGGATGATGGAGCTGCAGGATCTGAGGAGGGACTGAGCTAGGCAGTGCCCAGCTGGAAGGCAGATGGGATATTTGCCCATGCAAAACAACCCCAGCAGGCTCCAAGATTTGCATTTGTGACCAATTTGTCTTAGTGCCAAGGTAAAAATTCAGCTTTCAGCATTGCAACAGAGGACACCCAACTGCTAGGGTGTCCCTCTGGCACCACGGTCTGGCAGGGTGAGAGGAGAATAAGCAGCAGCCAGGGAGAGGGGAGCATCTCCTGGGTGTGCATCCCACCCTGTAGCCCATCACCCTCACCTCAGGCCACCCCACCAGCTCCCTGATCCCAACAGGAATCATCAGGCAGGTTGTGTGCAGAGAGCTGGGTCAGGAAGCCTCTAGAAAACCCCAGCAGCATGCAGGTCATCTGCTCTGCACTGAGAGGAAAAGCCATGTGTGCAGCATGACCTAGTGACATGAAAATTCACCCAATTTCCAATTCAGGCCTTTGAAACTCTCCGTATTCCAATCCAACGCTGTCTCCTCACAGAGCGCCTGGATGCCACGGTGCAAAAGGATCTCAAGCAGCATGTATTAAAAAATGCTTTCACGGCATGTAACGTGGAAGTGAAGCGAATGAAATGATAAAGTCGAAGTGAAATATTTTTACTTTCAAGAAATGAGCTTGGTGTTTTGACACGATCGGAATAAACATTTTGACACTGCTGAAACAAGAAAGTCAAAGTGATTCTGCTAGGCTTCTTCCTGGAGAAAATGGCACCAAAACTGGCAAGTTCCCAGAGAAAGAGTTGATTTCAATAAAGCCCTGTTTTCTGATGGCAAACCCTTCCAGGCTGTGTTTTCTTCCAGTCTTGTGCAGAACAAAGTCTCCCTGGAGAGACCTGCGTCACCCCCTTGCCAGGCATCCGAGTCACGGAATCATGGAATGGTTTGGGTTGGAAAAGACCTCAAAGCCCATCCAGTCCCACCCCTGCCATGGGCAGGGACACCTCCCACTGGATCCAGCTACTCCAAGCCCCATCCAACCTGCCCTTGAACACCTCCAGGGATGGGGCAGACACCACTGCTCTGGGCAACCTGGGCCAGGGCCTCCCCACCCTCACAGCAAAACATTTCTCCCTAAGATCTCATATCAATCTCCCCTCTTGCAGCTGAAAACCATTCCCCCTCATCCTGTCCCTGCACTCCCTAATCAAGAGCCCCTCCCCAGCTTTCCTGGAGCCCCTTTCAGCACTGGAAGCTGCTCTAAGGTCTTCTCAGAGACTTCTCTTCTCCAGGCTGATCAGCCCCAACTCCCTCAGCCTGTTCTTGTACAGGAGGTTTCCCTGAGCTAGAGGGAAAGCTGCCTCCATCCTGCCTGGGAAAGGGAGGGATAGGGGAAAATGGATGCACCCCCGTGCACTTTGGGGTTGGATTCTCCAGTGTCTCCAGTGATGGGACGACAGGGAATAGCCTCAAGTTGCACCAGGGCAGGTTGAGATTGGACATCAGGAAAAATTTCTTCACCAAAAGGATTCTCAGGCAGTGGCAGAGGCTGCCCAGGGATGTGGTGGAATTCCCATACAGGGAGGGGTTCAAAAGATGGGCAGATGGATCTCAGGGATCTAGATTGGTAATGGACAGGTACAGTTGGACTCAGTGATCTCAAAGGTCTTTTCCAACCAACTGATTCTATATGATTCTAAGATATCTGAGTGGGATATGATTGGCTCCTAGCACTGGTGTCCTGCAGGTGAGGGCACAAATCCCTTGCCAGAGCCTCATGTTTTGTGTGGGTGCATCCATGCTGCCAACACCCATGAGGTCTTCAGCAAGGCTGTGCCAATCTCTACGGGAAGAATTTTCTGGCAGCTAAGCTCCTTTCAGGAGCCCCCTCCACCTCCCAGATCCATACAAGGAGTGTGTCTCATGTCCTCATGCTCTGCTTTGCCTCATGCCTCGCCAAGACCCTGCTGACCTGCAAGGAATCGCTGGCGTCAGCCACTTTCCCTAGTGTTTGTCCTTGTAGGTTCTGTCGGTGGCCAGCATGGAGATAAGCTAAAAAGCTCTCCAGCCCCATCTCCTCTCCAGGCACCACACCAGTGGGTCCCTAAAATTCCTGCTGGGCACCCATGATGCCTTCCACACTGGGGGCTTGGTTACCCCTGGCTCTGCAAGCCTGATTCCTCAGATGAAGATCAGTCACAGCTTCTTCAATAGCTTCAACCTCTATTTGCATTTATAGGCGAAAACATCCCTTGCAGAGGTTGCATGTTAATGCGGCATCCAGGAATCCCTGCGTGATCGCTTCCTCGTTAGTCTCATCTGCCTGAGTGAACTGAAAACTGTTAAACACATTGAGTGTGTCAGACCCGATATTATCAGAAATAAGACTACCTTTCGCTGGCACCCACGGCTTGCAGACACACAGCATAGTTATTTAAATCTTTTCCAGCTGTCTCCCATGTTTCCAGAGAGGCTCAGCTCTGACAGGTCTTTTAACCCTTCCCTTCCACTGAGTGATGTTATTTTGGTTTGCTCATTCCTCTCCTGGGCTTCAGGAGTCACCGTTGCCCTTGCCCAGCTCCCCGTACACCAATCACCCCAGTGGGCTGCTCTCCACCATGATCACAGGTGTCTCCCACTGCCACCCTCTGCTTTCCTGGTGGATGAGAAGCACAACATGAGCCAGCAGGGTGAGAGAGGGATTCTGCCTCTCTGCTCCACGCTGGTGAGACCCCACCTGCAGCCCTGCATTGAGTTCTGGAGTCCTCAGCACAGAAAGGACATGGCTCTGTTGGAGCAAGTCCAGAGGAGGCAACGGAGGAGGGCTGGAGTGCCTCCTGTACAAAGACAGGCTGAGGGAGTTGGGGTTGTTCAGCCTGGAGAGGAGAAGAATGCAGAGACCTTAGAGCAGCTTCCAGGACTGAAAGGGGCTCCTGGAAAGCTGGAGAGGGGCTCATGATCAGGGAAAGCAGGGATAGAATGAGGGGAAATGGTTTTCTGCCGCAAGAGGGGAGGTTGAGATGAGATCTTAGGAAGAAATATTTGCTGTGAGGGTGGGGAAGCCCTGGCCCAGGTTGCCCAGTGCAGTGGTGGCTGCCCCATCCCTGGAGGTGTTCAAGGCCAGGTTGGATGGGGCTTGGAGCAACCTGATCCAGTGGGAAGTGTCCCTGCTCATGGCCGGGGGTGGAACTGGCTGGGCTTTGAGGTCTCTTCCAACCCAAACCATTCCATGATTCCTCATGCACCCAACTGCTGCCCTGGCAGGCAGCCCTTGACACCTGCAAAGCCCCCTTCCCTCACATGTTGGATCCTCAAACTTAACTCTGTGCTTCACATTTCAATTACAACCCCCAAATCCTCTCGTCCCCCAGCCCGGGGCTGTGCTGTCGCTCCCCACCCCAGCTTGGCGCTCTCCCCACCGCCTCCTCCTCGGAGCAGGGCTGCGTGGCTGCCTTCCCAGAGCACAGACTGAAAATGCCGTTTCGCGAGCCCGCCTTGGAGCTGGAAGCAAGAGTAAAACCTCAGTTTACGTGGCCAGCGTGTTTGAGAAGGGCCATCTGGCTGGGCTTGCGGTCCAAGCTGAATTTTCTGGATGGTTTTGAAGGTCACTGAGCAGGGACTGAATGCGCTTCCGTATTTCCACTTGTAAATACCTGCATCTCCAAGGAAGAGAGCGGGAGAACACGCCTGCACATAAGGGCTACACGTGCCCAGCCTGTGGGATGAGAGGGGGACAGGACCCCAGAGCAAGGGAACAGGGTGTTAGGAGCACGGGCAGGCATATGCATGAACACAGATGCTTGCTGACACCTCAGGTTTACAATCTCATATCCATTCCCACGTGTGTCACACACTCACATACACATGTGCCCACTCATGTCCTTGTCCATGCGCACGCACACACACACACACACACACATATACAATTCCTTGCAGGTCAGCAGGGTCTTTGTGGGGCATGGGGCAAAGCAGAGCATGGGGATGCAAGTCTTACACCCCGTATGGATCTGGGAGGTGGAGGAGGCTCCCCAAAGGAGCACAGCCAGCAGAAAATGCTTCCTGCAGGGATTGGCACAGCAGGCACCTGCACACACCTGCACATGCACAGAGGTCCTGGGTCTTCCCACCGGGTAGTCTCCATCCCTGAGCTGCGCTGCTCTAGCAGCAGAACTGTGCCCCCTTTTTGAAGCAGAGCCCTTATGTCTGTGGGCTCCAAAGAGATCCTGGTGTCCCCACAGCAGCCAGAAATGACCCAAGACCCTTGGAGGCCCCTTGCTCCAGGTCTTCCCATGCCCTTTCACCGCCACTCAGCCTTGTCCTGCACCGCACCAGGATCCAGCATCCAGCACTCAAGCTGCACTGCTCAGGACATCCTCCCAACCATGCTGATGATTCCATGAGGACAGCCAACTCCCAGAATCACACAGAATCACTAGGCTGGAAAAGACCCACTGGATCATTGAGTCCAACCACTCCATGCCACTCAGACAAGGCCAAGGCTCTCTGTCGCTTTCTTGGAGAGCTCTGGGTTCCTGCTGCCCCTTGGTGCTGTCCTTGTGCCTATATCACACCAGCTGTGCATCCCAGACATCTGCCTTCACCCCCTGGAGAGCAAAAGCTCTTGGTGAGCAGCTCAGTCATCAGCCAGGAGTGAAGCACCTTTTGCATGTGTGGGGCAGGGACCCAGTGACAGAGGGTGGGAGACAGCACTGCTGGTCACCACAATGAGGGAATCATCAGCATGTGCCACAAGACATGGGGGATGGCCTGGGGACCAGCATGAGCACAGGTTAGCTCCTGTCCCTCTCAGTATGGCCAGCTGACACTCAGCTGGGCATCGCCGCCAGAGAAAGGTTCCCTCCATCGAGGGCACAAACCTGGCTCTTACAGTGACCACGAGAGTCACAGCACCAGACCCAGGTGGATCCTACATCCCTGAGGTCACAGGCACTGCACTGATCCTGGGAAGGGATCCCCCTGTGATGGGGTTACGGCCATGCCCAGTCCCACACACAGACCCAGACAGTGCCCCTGCTTGCCCTGGGCAGCCCTGCCTGTGGTGCAAGGAGAGCAGGAGACACCAACAGGACAGGACATGGAAGAGGCCCCATCCAGAGGCAAAGATGCAACCAGTGATGCCACAGCACCAGGCAAGCCTGCAGAGGAGATGGGGCTGAGCTGGGGAGGCACAGGAGGGCCAGGTGCTGCAGGGCTGGGGTATCCCAGCACCTAGGGACCCTCTGCCATGCCTGGGGGAGGTGGAGGACCATGCATGGCAGGGACACACACACCTTCCCCAGGCAACCCTGTGGCTCTTCCCCTCACACCAGTGCTCCCAGCCTGGGGACTGGCTGCTTGGTGGAGGCCCACAAAGGGTGGTCGTGCCTAGGGCAGCCTCCAGCTCCCAAAAGGCACCCCAAGACTGGACACCGCAGTTTTGTCCCAGTGCATCTTGTGCCTGAGCCTGGATCTACTGTTTTTTTCCCTAGCGCTGCACTGTCCCTTGTGCTGAGTCGCTGTGTCCCCTCCTTTTCCCAGTTGGATGGGTGGCGAGTTCATGCTTCAGAGCCTTCTCATCCACAGCTCCAAGTGCTCTGAACCACAGCTAGAGCCTCAGTAGGCAGAAGTGCTGCTGAAAGGCATTTCTCACCTCCAAACCATGTGCCCGGATTCTTGCTGGGGAACATCTCTCACCTGCCAAAGTCCTAGAGGTGGTCATAGAATCATAGAATCATGGAATGGTTTGGGTTGCAAGGGACCATGAAGGTCATCCAGTCCAACCCCCTGCAGCGAGTCAGAGGTCCCTTCCCACCCGGAGCCCATCGAAGCCCTTTCCCACGGAAGCTTGGCTGCCAGCTGGGCAGTACCTGCACCCGTGTGGGAGGAAAGCAAGATGCCAAGCAACAACGCAGGCATTGCCAGCCTGGCTGGAGCGCAGGGAGCTGCAAACTCCAAGTGGAAAACAGCCGGTGCAAGGCGGAGACGAGGGTGCGGCCGAGCGGGTCAGCGCAGGACCCGCTCCCTGCTCTGCTGTGCCAGAGCTTTGCCGGGAAGCCTTAGGCGGGTGCTCACATCTCTGCGAGCCTCACCCCGCAGAGCCGCCCTGGGCAGGCAACGCTCCCTCCTACTTCATCCTCCCTGCTCAGCCAGGCTTGTGAAGGCGCTGTCAGAGGGGTTTGCTGGCCGAAAGCCCCACGGCCATGGGCAAGGGTCTTGGAGCAGCCCCAAGGCAGGGACGCCAAAAAATACGTCTCCAACCTGCGGAAAATTCCAAATGCCTTTTTTTTTGAAGGGTTAAGTGGGGTTGGGGTTTCCCCTCATTTCTGCAGGTATTTGTCAGAGGATATTTTTAAATGAGTGCAGCATTTAACCAGCACAGCGTCCGAACGCCTGTGCTCCAGCATTCCTGCGGCTTCGGCCAGTGGGGACCTGCTGACCCGGCCAGAGAGGTCAGCTGGGAGAGGACGTGCAGTTCTCTGCCCTCAGGAAGAAGAGGCGCTAGGCTTTCCAAGAGCACTGGAGGAGAACTCTGCTCGCCCCAAAGCAAGACGCATCTCCTGCTCTGGTTGCTCAGCCGTGCACAGACCTCCTGTCCCAAGGCATCCCAAACGGCGAACCCATCCGGCAGCGAGCCTGGCTCCCCACGCCCCAGCTGACACGTGGCCCAAAACCCAGGACCGTGTTCCCCTGCCAGCTCATCTCCAGCAGTTTTGCAAATAAACAGCAAGGCCTGAGCCCTCGAGTCACGGCGTGAGAGGTCCCACCCTGCACAGAGAAGCCCAAAGGATGTGGTCACCTGCTCTGTGATCCCCTTGGGGACAGACGGGACAGTTGGGACACTTGCTTTTTGCTTCCAGCCTGAGCCAAGCAGCCATTCTGCCTTCACCAGCTCCTTACCCTCCTGCCTGCCTCAGTTTCCCCTTGCCCTGATGCAGCTTTGCAAGGGGTGGTGTAGGAGATGGGCATGGCTGCAGCGCACAGGGGTGACAGGCGAGCTGCTGGACAGGGGCAGGAAAGGGCTTGTGAGACCTCATCCTCAGACCACACGCACCCCACATGGGCACCAGCGCTTGCTAACTCCGACCCACGCAATCCCCATGCAAACCCTGGCACGCCCTTGGCAGCCTGGCACACAGAGAGGTTCCACAGGGACAGGGAGAGGTGCACACCAGGGTGTCAAATGCCTGACAGCAGAAAGAAGGGTCAGGATGGCCCAAGATTCCCAACCCAAGCCCCATCCAACCTGGCCTTGAACACCTCCAGGGATGGGGCAGCCACCACTGCTCCGGGCAACCTGGGCCAGGGCCTCCCCACCCTCACAGCAAAACATTTCTTCCTAAGATCTCATCCCAGTCTCCCCTCTTGCAGCTTAAAAGCTCCAGGACATCTCTGGCCACACCAGCACCACAGAAGTCTTCTTCCACTTGCCATGGGCATTTGATAGTGTGGAGGAGGTAAATTAGGATCCAGGAGATCATTTCTCCCCGAGCCAACTGTGGACCTCTCCTTGGGGTCTGGCACTTTGGAGACGTGTTGTGAATGTATCTAGAAGCTGTCATTTGATGCCTGTTTGTCACCAAACAACGGTGGAAATGCAGAAATCCTCAGCAGCTGGGCTTTACATGCTGTGTTCCTGGGGATTTTCCTCTCCCCAAAGCTGCATTTCCCTAAAAATGTTCCTCTTGCCCATCAGGAGCTCGGCTGGCTTTGGCATTGAGCAACAGAGTCTGTGTCAAAGTCTGCTCTTGTCAGCAAATCTGGATGAATGACTGACTCTTCTGCAGGCCTACAACAAAATGGATGTCTTGAGCCTCCGATGCATTGCAGACACGCTTTGCAATTAGCTGCTTAAAAGCTGTACCATCTACTGAACTCTTCAAGCACCAGTGGGTATGAGATGAAGCGTTCCAGTGCCAGGTAATCTGCGTTTAACTGCTGCATGCACCACTACCCTGAGCTGTAAAGGTGGGCACTGGGCTGCTGTCAACAAACTGATTAAGCAGTGCATGTGTGATGAGAAGATGGCAGCGAAGGCATGGGCCAAAACTCTTGCCCCAGCACTGAGCACCCATCTCAGGCTTTCCTGCAAGCCGCTTCCCTCTCCAGCATCCTCCATAGCTCCAACAGCTCTCAGCCCCTGCTCAGCAGAAGATGTTATCCTGGACCAAGAAGGACAACATTCCCACTCCTCTCAACATCATATGGGATGAACCACTCCTCCACCACATGTGACTCCACCCCAACACCCACCTGGTCATAGAATCATCGAATCACAGAATCAGTAGGTTGGAAAAGACCTCTAGAATCATCAAGTCCAGCCATTCCTATCAACCACTAAACCATGACCCTGAGTACCTCATCCACCCGTCCTTTAAATACCTCCAGGGATGGTGACCCAACCACCTCCCTGGGCAGCCTGTTCCAGTGCCCAGTGGTCCCTTCTTTGTGTCAGGAGACTTTGGGATGAGAATCCACAGGCAAATACCTGTCCATGGGTAGGGTTAATATACACTACATCCTCATTCAGGGGGACTAGCCATGAGTGCAGACATGGGTAGATCCCTGTTGGTGACACTCCAAGAGGTCAGCCAGTCCATCAGTGGAGAACTGACATGTTTCCCTTACAAGGGTCAAAGCAAAACACCTCCCATTTCCCTCTTTATTGTAACAGAAGATACCTGACAGTGCCAGTGCAACCCTATTTGTGGTCAGCTAACGCAGCCGAGGAGAAACTCAGCACTATGCAATTGCTATTCCCTTCTCCTTGCGAGCCGTATCACACCTATGTGATGCCGAAATGCTGCAGGACCTGTCCTGCTCTCAGGAGATCCCAGCACATGGCAAGAGGCTGGTGATGGGTCCAAACATAAATAGGGAGCCCTGGGAGCAAGGAGCCCTCCAGATCATCTCCTTCATTGTGCTGAGGGTTACAGGCAGCACAGAGACAGAGAGGACTCTGAAGGAAAGCAATGGTAAAGCTCAGCAGATAGCTATAGGCCTTCTTCAAGTGTGGAAGGACACCAGAGAAGAAGACACTCAAAATGTTCAGTCTGCTGAAGGTGGCATGGAAGCCTCTAGACTTGGATAATAACAGTAGTGCACCGTATTTCAACACGCAGACATGGGAGAGCTTTGCACAGACCTCACTCTGTCATTGGTAGCACAGCTACCATCAGCCTCCTAGATGTTTGCCCACACATGGAGCAGAATTAGAGGAACCCCAGTTTGTACTGGTTTAGGGGGACATTGTCCCTGTTGTTGTCATAAGAAAGACAGGCGTAGATCATTGGGGTAAGCGTTAAGCACTTTGTTCTGCAAAAAAATCATAGAATCATAGAATGGTTGAGTTGGAAGGGACCTCAAAGCCCACCCAGTTCCACTACCATGGGCAGGAACACCTCCCGCTGGATCAGGTTGTTCAGAGCCCCATCCAAACTGGCCTTGAACACCTCCAGGGATGTGGCAGCCACCACTGCTCTGGGCAACCTGGACCACAGCCCCACCACCCTCACAGCAGAACATTTCTTCCTAAGGATTCCTCTCAAGCTCTCCTGTCTCAGCATCAACTAAAAATTTACATCAGGGGACATCCATTGACACGCTGGGCAGTCTCATCACAGCTGGTGCAAGCAGCTCACACCTGTGTGAGCACCTGAGGAAGTATGCAGTGAAAGCATGTGTGTTTGGGGTTTGAGTCCATGCCCATCACAGTGACCAAGTCCCTTTGGTGCAATGGTGCCTGCCTCCGAGCAAGAAGAAACCTCCAAAGCAGCCTGGAAGAGCCAAGAAGCTCTTCAAATGCTTTCAACAGTGACCCTGCAGTAAACGCCGTCTACCGCGTGCACAGGACGCTCTGCCTGTTCGTGCAGAGACACGCTGGCCCCATGCCCGTGCAGGGTGGTGCTGCTCTGCCTCTCTTCCATGGAGCAGCTGCAGCCAAGATGATTTCCCCATGCTGAGCATCTCCACCCTGGCTGGTGTCATCTCCTCCCACTTCCCCGGGGAGTCTTTCGGCAAAGTGGCAGGTGCTATGGTTCTGGTGTTTTCCCAGAGAGGAAAAACCATCTCCCTGGACTGTCACCTCCTTTGGTGACACCTCCTTTGGACATGATATTGACACCTTTGGTTGCTGGTCTGTCCCACCAGCCTCCAGGCTGTGGCTTTGAGCCTTCTCCTACCAGGATTGCCACTGGTTGTCCTCAGAATCTCCCATAGAGCCTTCTGTGGACATCTCCTTGTGTGCACAGCTCTGCCTTGATGAAAAGCCAATCCTGGAGACAGAGACCACGCAGTTGGAGGTGCTTGTGAAGGAGCTGAAGTGTTTGGGCCTCCCTCTACTCAACACCCATTAGTCTGCAGCCAGGTGCTTCATCTGGTTCTGGGTCTACCAATGAACATCAATAAAGCAAAGCGAGTTCAGAGGAGGACACCAAGATGGTCCAAGGGCTGGAGCATGTGCCATTGTCAGGAGATGCTGAGGGAACAAGGTTTATTCAGCCTGAGGTTGAGAAATCTTCAAGGGAGCATCTTCAAGGCCATCTACAAGGAGAGAAGGCAGAGTCAGGCACTTCACAACTGTCTGCAGCAGGGCAATGAAAGACACCAGACATGTAATAAAACAAGCTTGGACTGGATATAGGAGAAATTTTGTTCACGGTGGAGGAAGTCAAACATCATAGCAGGTTGCCCAGGGAGGCTGTGCAGTCTCTGTGCTTGGAGGCCTTCAAGATCCAACTGGTCTTAAAAAAAATCCCTCAGCAACCTAGAATGACCCTGCTTGGAGCAGGGTTGAACAGCAAACCTCCAGAGTCCCTTCTGTTCTGAATTTTCCTATCATACTCTGTTGCTGCAGGTGGTGGGGGGTTATTTTTCTGTACAGCTTTTCCCTTATTATATCTGTCTGGATTCCTCAAAAAGCCATTTCACTGTTGAAGGAATGTCTCGGGAACGGCTTTGTGCTTTCACTTGAGGAGCATTCAAGATTGTTTCCATTTCCTGGTGGCTTGGGGGATTTTCCACACCCATGATTGATAATGTGCCACATACAGCAGGCCCTGCACAGGCACCGAGGTTGCAAATAAAGCAACTCCAACCATCAGAAACATCACCAAGTAAGACCGTTCACGAACACACAACTGCCCCTTGTTATACATACTCAGGCTGCAAGGTATTTAATTAAGAGATCCCAGATTATCAGCAGGTGCTTTTGTCTTGTTCAGTGAAGGAAGAATTAGTCTTGAATGAAAAAGCTGCTCAATCCTTTCTTTTCAACCTAGAGGCTGAAGAAATCCTTTGATTGGAAAGAAATTCTTTCTTTTCAATCTTTCAGCCTGGAGACTGGCTGGACAGACCAGCAATCAAAGTTGTGCTCGTTCACGTCAGTGAATCCTGGGCTCATCCACATCTGAACCTTGTCCTGGTCAAGATAGAGGGCCCTGTGTCACCGGTGTGAACCAAACAGGAACCAGCAGCAACACATTAGCAAGGGAAATGGTCAAATGTAGTAGTTTTCCTGCGTTCCTCCATCCAACCATAGGATCACAGAATTACTGAATGATCTGGATTGGAATGCACCTTAAAGCCCATCCAGTTCCAACCCCCTGCCATGGGCAGGGACACCTCCCACTGGATCAGGTCACTCACAGAATCACAGAATCACAGAATCACGAGGTTGGAAGAGACCCAGTGACAGGGGACAGGACAAGAGGGAATGGCCTCAAGCTCCACCAAGGGAGGTTTAGGCTGGACGTTAGGAAAAAATTCTTTACAGAAAGGGTCATTGGGCACTGGAACAGGCTGCCCAGGGAGGTGGTTGAGTCACCTTCCCTGGAGGTGTTTAAGGCACGGGTGGACGAGGTGCTGAGGGATATGGTTTAGTGTTTGATAGGAATGGTTGGACTTGATGATCCGGTGAGTCTCTTCCAACTCAAAGTCCCATCCAGCCTGGCCTTGAATGTAAATGGCCATCTCTGATCATTTCTCCCTTATTCCACCACCCATGTCCCTCTAGAAAATTATTCTTTAATCCATACATCCTGGGAAGCTCCTTAGGAAGCATTTGTAGTGGAACAGGACTGCAGAGCAGTTCCACGCAGAGGATCTGGCTGTATGAGTGGGAGGGATACTGCCCCACAGGCACTAGGACATCACCAAAAGGATCAAAGAATTGTAGAATCATTATGATTGGAAAAGACCTCCCGGCTCATCCAGTCTAACCATCAGCCAAACCTCACTGTGCCTGCTAAACCATGTCCCTAAGTACCACATCTGCTTGCTTTTTGAACCCCTCCCAGGGATGGAGACTCCACCACTGCCCTGGGCAGCCTCTGCCAGGGCTCCACCACTCTTTCAGCAAGAAATACCCAATCCAATATCAAATATAAACCTCCCCTGGTACAACTTGAGCCCATTTCCTCTCACCATCCCACTTGTAACTTAGGAGGATGGACGTCAGTGGTGCCTGTGCAACCTGGCGCTGGCGTCTCACTGAAGGTGCCACCCCTTGGGCACAGGAGGGGACCCCATGGGAAAACCTGGAGGCAGGGATCTGAGCTGGACCATGCTTCTTCCTCCTCTGGTGCAGCAGTGCCTTTGTTGGGCTGGGATTCCCACTGCAGCCCCTCTCCTGCTCTGGAGGCCAGGCTGGAGCCAGCGGTCGTGCCAGCCCTGTGCAGCTGCATGGGCTCCGCACTCACCGTGCGAGCATGCGTGAGAGCGTGGGACCCGCGTCTTCCCTGCTTGGCACGCAGCCGAGGAGGCCAGCTCAGGGCAGGAGCCAGCTGTCTGCTCAGAGTGAGGAGCAGGCAGGGAGCTGGCCTCACTCTGCTCAGCGGAGAGCAATGTAAACACTGCTGGAAGGCTTCCAGTGAAGAAAAAAAAAAAAAAAGGTGTCAGTGAAAACTTGTTACGCCAAGCGGGCTTCCCTGGCACAGAGACTGGGCTGGGCAGCTCCCCTCTCCCTGCTGTGGTCCTTACCCCGTACCAGGCAGGCACGGAGCGGAGCTGACAGCAGGCAGAGCTGTGGGATCGGCATTCATGGGATGCAGCTCCCGACAGGAATCATGGAATGGGGGACCCACAGGCCAGCCTAGCTCTGCCACAGCTTGTGAATGCTTTCTAGTCCTCAGCATCATAGAATCACAGAATGTTGTCCCCAGAACCTTCTTGTCTCCAGGCTGAACACTCCCAACTCTCTCAGCTTGTCCTTGTACAGGAGGTGCTCCAGCCCTCAGATCAATCTTTGTGGCCATCCTCCCAGCAGCAAAGGAACAAAGCCCTTTCAAACACCTTGAACCCCTGGAGCTTCTCTCCATCCTGCCCACACTCTGTCTATCCTGCCCGCATCACCCCATGTGGAGCCATCCCACATGCCCAGCTCAGCCGAGGGGGCTGCCAGCACGACCGTGAATCCCAGCACTCACTGCTGGCCTGGCTGGTCCTCTGGTAACCACACATCAACCCTCCACCTCCTGGCTGGAGGACAGGTTTTTCCCTGGTGCTGCACCCAGGAGTCACCCTCCATGGGGGCAGACACGAGGATGGCTCTAGCTCCTGCTCCGTGTGGCTCAGAGCCAGCCCAGCCCTTTAGGCTGCTCAGGTCTGGGTTGAAATCCTTCTCCATCCTCCGTGAGTTGGTAACAACAGCAACTGAGGTGTTTTCTTCCATGCAGGACCCGTGGGCAACCTGATCCAGTGGGAGGTGTCCCTGCCCATGGCAAGGGGGTCAAACTGGATGGGCTGTGAGGTCCCTTCCAACCCAAACCATTCTATGATCCCATGCCCCACCATGATTTTATTTTGCAGGTGTGGGCATCTCCTACCTGTTTCCACGACCTTGCATGCTGAGCACCATGTCCCAGTGATGCTCCCACAGAAGATGCTCAGGTATCTTCTGAGGTCCAGAAAAGCATCAGTGACTTTGTAACCCCGTACATCCCTCCTAGCCATGTTTTATTCCAATAACTTCAGACTACACTTCATCCTCCTTCCTAAATCTGCAGGCGGTACACCAGGAAGGGCCTCCTTGCTAAAACAATGCCACCTGCTTTGCTGGTAGAAGCACGGAGCCCTCCCCTCCTGGCACCCTCTGCTCCGAGGAGGCTCTGTGAGCCCATGCGGTGCTGTGAGCCAGGAGAGCTGCAAGCAGAGACACCGACAGCATCTCCTGCACCAGCCTGGCTGCCCCCCCTGCCCCGGGGCAGCGGTCCAAACAGCCCGGGAGGACGGGCAGACCCTGAATCAGCCGAACAGATGGGCTGGGATGCAAGCAGCCAAGAGGCCGTGTAAATGCTTGCCTTGTTGGGAGGACAGGGTTCCCATCGCTGAATATCTGGCTGCTTGGCTGTGTATGTTTTGTAGGCAGGGGAATGCTCAGCTGCTAATCCCTGTAATCCTGCTCTAGGCTGGGGTCATTTAACAAATAAATAAGTGGCTGAGTGCACTTTTTGGTCCATCTAATTCGAGTGCTGGCCTCTGACGGGGAGAGGCAGAACCACAGGAGCCTTATTTACACTGATTTTCATTAAATATGCTGCTTGGATCAAGGAATTAAAGGACTACATGGAAAGAGTAACCTGCAAATGAGGCGAGGGCATCACAGCCGGCACAGAGGATGTAAGGATCTGATCAACCACTGGCCTGTTCTTTAACCCGTGTTTAGTGCCTCATTTTCATATTCAAATCCAGCGCCGAGCCGTGCATGCAAATGAATACGGCTGCTGCGCCTAATTTGGGAAAGTTTGGGGAAAGAGCGGAGCATCACTCGGTGAAGGATCTGGAGCACAAGTCTTATAAGGACCAGCTGGGGGCCCTGGGTTTGTTTAGCCTGGAGAAGAGGATCAAGGGAAACTTCATTGCTCTCTGCAGCTCCCTGAAAGGAGGTTGTGGTGAGGTGGGTGCAGGTCTCTTCTCCCAGGTAACAAGTGACAGGATAAGAGGAAATGGCCTCAAGTTGCACCAGGGGAGGTTTTGATTGGATTTTGGGAAAAAATCTCTTTGCCAAAAGAGTGGTGAAGCACTGGCAGAGAATGCCCAGGGCAAGGGTAGAGCCTCCATCCCTAGAGGGGTTCAAAAAGTGTGTAGATGTGGTGCTTTGGGCCATGGTTTAGCAGTCATGGTGAGGTTGGACTGATGCTCTTAGAGGCCTTTTACAACCTTAATGATTCCATGATTCTATAATAAACACCCAAAACATATCCCAGCTCAGCACAGAGAGCAGAAGGAGGACCCTCCCTCGGGTTGTTTTCCCCATGGTGCAGCCCTGTGGGGCTCGATGATGGAGCATCCCATGAGGGTGGCAGCACAAGCATGCAGAAAGCAGCCATCAGAAGGATGAGAGGGAAAGTCTTTCTACCCCAGCAGCTGGAGAGCATCAAACAGCCACTGCAGTGACCTGGGTGCAGCCTTCAGAGGTGTCTGCGCCACTCAGCTCGGGCAGAACCTACCTGTGTATCACATGGACCACAGTCCGGTTGGTGACACAGCTTTGGTCAGCCTCTGCCCCATGCCAGAAAAAAATTGTGAGGAGCATCACCAAGTCCATCTGACCCATTTTGTATTGTAGAAAAGAAGACAATTTCCAAAGCAGCTTTGCCTTTGCTTTGAGAAGAGGGGCAGCCGTGACCCTGTGCCGTGCCAGGGGCAGCCAGAGCCTGAAGGGACTTGCACCACGTGCATCAGGCATCAGCAGTTAAGAGCCAAGTTTCTGTGATGATCTCAGGGCCAGATTCACAACGGCAGCTGCTCTCAGCCAGCGGGGACACACACCCAGCCTGCTGAAACTGGCAGGAGGCAGAAGCCAAAGGTTCCTTTACAAGAAATCCACCCCTGGTTGTCGCAGCCAGAGACAACCTGGCTGCTCTGCCCCGTGTCTCCAGGTGCCCTGCTAGGGTGTCGATGCCCGCGTCCACCCATCCCTACTGTGGGAAATGCCTGACCCAGATTCAGGGCTCATTAGCAAGTCAAGTTCCTCATGAAAAGCAGGTTCGTGATGCTGCATCTGGCCATGAGTAACTCCACATGGTTTCACAACACCTGCTTGTGCCATCTTGCTTCCCTTTCCATCCTGACGAAACCTGAAGCTCAGGCATCACCATCGGTTGCTGGCAGGTCCCTGTGGCACGTGGGTAATGTTGTACTCAAGACACCTGGAGAACTGTGGCCACCAGGTTTCCCAGACCAGGAAAACTTGTTTCCCAGGTGAAACATCCCTATGAAGAAGAACTGACTCTAAATACTTTTCGACTCCAGCTAAAATTGAAGTTGGCAGCCCTTGCTGAGTCTTTGTTTGCAGGGTGACTTCTCACCAAAGACCACAAATGAGTCTCAGAGCTGTTCTGTTGCAGGTTGGTTACTGGGCTGGGACTGTCCTGGCTGTGTTGGTGTACGGTGCATCTGTGAGAACATCTGTGCTTGCAGTGGTGACAATCCTGCAAAGAGAAGTCCCAGCAAGATCAATCTGTCCCAAGCCTGAGAGCCAGTAGGCACTGCCTGGGTGATGCCGGCAGGAGGGGCAGCAGGCAGAGGGGCCACTGGATGTGCTGAGGGACAGAGCACAGTGTTTGCTCCCCTCCTCTCTGCCAGTGTCTGGGGACATCTGCGAGTCCCACATTGTATCTGATGCCTCATGTTTATTAGGACTGTCAAGTCTACATTCCCTCATTAATGAAACACTCATTGTGTTGCCACTGGGTTCAACAACTTGCATCAATTACCCTCAGCAGTCACAGAATCATGGAATGGTTTGGGCTGGAAGGGACCTCAAAGCCCATCCAGTTCCATGGGCAGGGACACCTCCCACTGGATCCAGTTCCTCAAAGCCCCCTCCAGGGATGGGGCAGCCACCACTGCTCTGGAAAACCTGGGCCAGGGCCTCCCCACCCTCACAGCAAAACATTTCTTCCTAAGATCTCATCTCAATCTCCCCTCTTTCAGATGAAAACAATTCCCCCTCATCCTGTTCCTGCACTCCCTGATCAAGAGCCCCTCCCCAGCTTTCCTGGAGCCCCTTTCAGCACTGGAAGCTGCTCTAAGGTCTCCCCACAGCCTTCCCTTCTCCAGGCTGAACTCAAACCCTCTCAGCCTGTCCTTGGATGGGAAGTGCTCCAGCCCTCAGATCATCTCTGTGGCCCCCTCTGGACTCACTCCAACAGTTTCATGTTCTTTCTACGTTGAGGACTCCAGAACTGGATGCAGGGCTCCAGGTGGGTCTTACCAGAGCAGAGCAGAGGGGCAGAATCCCCTCCCTCCATGCTGGTCCCACTGCTCTGGATGCAGCCCAGGACATGGTTGGTTTGCTCCGGTCTCATGCAGAACTTGTGCAGCATGAGTGCCCTATGCTAACAGGTCTCAGTAGGCTTTTACCTGTAACCACCCTGAGCCCTGGAAAACATAGAGAGACTGACATTGAAATGCTGGAGCAGAATCTCAGAGCAGTTTTCACTTCAGGGACCCCAAAAGGCTGCAGGAACCCATGTGTCCCGTTCCCCCCTCCAGTTCCACCAGAACCAGAAGTGTGCAATCACCTTTGCACCATGTGCTGCCCGAGCAGACAGGACACCTTGCAAAGGAGATCTATTTCCTTGCACAGCAGCACCTGCCGGCTGCAAACCTTTCACTGCTGGGTGATTTAACTTCCCTTCTGCTTCAAATTAGGGAATAAAAAGCAAAAGTTTTAATGCAATGGAAGCCAGCACAGCGACCTCACGAGTTGTTAAAATTTAAAAAGGCAACAATAAATCTACTGAGCTGAGAAGAGCTCTCAAAAAAAGGGATAGATTTGTTTTCTCTTTATTATCTTCCAAGTGATTTTCAAGGCTCACTGGTATTTTATTTCTTGTTAATTGTTCTCCCTTCTGAAGGAACAGCTCGGTCACCTCCCAAACCCTGAGCGAGGCATGAGCGACTGGCAGGGCAAGGTGAGAGTTAATGCCATTCCTGCCTTCCTCTGGGGAGGCTCACCCAGGGCTGGGGCAGATACTTTGTTTTACCTTCTTCCTCTCCCCAGCTCAAATCGAAAGGTTCAAGGTTGTGTGTCATTATGAAGGCAGATCCACATTTCACAGAAACGCATATTTTTGAGCTGTTATCAGTGACTGGTCTGAACCCCGACCTTTCTTGCTGCTGTGGAGCCGCGGAGGACTGCACAGCTCACCTATTCCTTTCTTCAAGGGTTTGTGGAGCTGAGCATGCCTGGGAAGACCTGAGCACTCCAAACTCTGCAGAACATGGTTTGACAGAACTCAGCAAGCAGTGAGCAGGCAGGTTCCCTGTGAGGATGAGGGTCTCCTAGCAGTACAACACTATCCTAGCTCAAATCTCATCACCCTTCTATTACATCTTCCAGTCCTGCACGTGGTGGTTCCCCATGAGCCAGAGAAGGGGACAGCTGGTGGGAAAAAAACTCAAGCTCTGTTTGGGATCTCACCCAAGGCTTCTGAGCAGCAGGAGGTAGCAAAGCAAGCTGGCAAGAGAACAGTGATGCTGAGGGCTGTACTCATATATTTCTCCTCCTGTGAAGATCCCACTCTTCCAGCACAGCTCTTCACTACTGCCTGAGACCTGACAGCAGAAGCTGGAGCGTAACCTTCAGCAGCAAACCTATACAGAGCACAGACCTCCAGACCCAAGAGAGCAGGTCCAGAAGTGGTCACCTCAACCCTGGAACAAACAGAGCCCCGCAACACAGACAGGGTTGCAAAGGCGAGAGGAGCTTCACAGAATCACAGAATCACAGAATAACCAGGTTGGAAGAGACCCACCGGATCACCGAGTCCAACCGTTCAAAGGGGTGATGGGGAAGAGCAATGAGAAGGTGCCTGGGGAGAAGAGTGTGTGAGGACTCACCACTTTCTTTAGGAGCAGGGAGACAATTAAAAGTCCGTCAGAGTTTGAAAACCAAGTGGCTTCAGAGTCTACATGAGTCTGGGGCCAAAAGTCAGAGTTTTCTGCAGGAAACTGATCCAAAAGGCACGACAATGAGAGATCTCATGAGCATGATTGCTCACATGGCCTCATGTAGATCAGAAACTCTGGACTTTCAAGTCCAGATGGAGAAGCAGTTGCTCACAGCACTGTCCAACCAGCAGCTCCCGTTGGAGTGTGTCGAGGTAAAGTCTTCATCTTGCTGGAGTCATTCCTGTGAACATCTGACAAGCAGTTAAATAACACTGCGAAGAATTAATCACAACCCCAGGGATTTATGAGTGCTCAGCTCACCGCAAGCACCAGGAGAAGCTGCCAGCAGTCCTGGGTTTTCAGTCCCAGGGAACCACAAGCACCAGCACAGCACGACAGGGTGTGATTGGAGATGGCATGATTAGGCAGGAGCAAGCAGCTCCAAGCACATGGCTTATTTCCATCCAAAAATTCCCCTATAAAAACACTCTCCATGCAGGAATTACCCAGGGAGTAGAGTGAGATTTGCACACATTGTGGGAAGAGAAGAGCCCAACGCGCCAGAGCCCCAGGGCAGAGTCCTGCACAGGCTGGGGAAGTAGTAAAACTGCTGCAGAGCAGGGAGGACTCTGCACAGGCTTCTTCAGAGGATGCTGCCCACAAACACCTGCATCACTGGGGGTTTCTGTTTCAAGAGTCCAGTCTGCTGCAGATAAATCCTCCCCTGTCAAGCACCTGCCTGCTAGGCCAAGGGCAGGATGGAGAAAAGAAGGTGCCACTTGACTGGGAGGTGGCTGCAGGTTGTGACATCCCCATCAGGCTGAGTAGGGTTCTAGGCTAGAAAAAGAGGGAATACTAGAGGTGTGCAGGGCAGGCAAGAACAGAAGGTTAATCAGAGTTGGGGATTGGAAGCATCACTGAAGCAGACCTTCCACAGTGGACCCCATGCCCTGGCCCAGCTGCCTTTCCTGCCTGGGAGCTCCTTGATATCTCTGTGCTCCTCCAGCTGCTGGTACTGAGCAGCTGGAGAGCAGTTCTCGGGTCCATCGCTGAGCAGTGATGAACCAGTGCATGGTGTAACACTGTCCAGAAACATGTCTGGGATGTCCCAAGGGGTGGGGTGCGAAAGGAGATGGGAAAGGCAGCGGGACACACAAGCATGCAAGAGAGAGATGGGTGGCAGAGGAGACAAAGCAGAGCCAGGTCTTGGTGGAGGAGCACGCTTGTGATGCTGCTCTTTCAGCACTTACCCTGTGCCCATGAGCAAACCAGGGCGCCCTGGCTCTGGACACTGTTCAGAGAAACAAACCCCACAACAACCGCACATCCAGGTCTCCTCGGCTCATCCCAGCTGGCTGCACAGCACCATCCCCTGCAACCAACTCGGCCAGCAGCCCTGGTCCTTCCCTGGTGAGCACCTGGGACCCACAGCAAGAGCAGTGGGAGGTGTCAGGCAGGGTGTCCAGTGCCAGGCCCTTTCTGCAGAGACCACGCTCCCTTTCCCAGACCCAGAGCATGTGAGCTGACAAGATGGGACCCTGAAGAAGGGAGCAGCTGATCCCAGTGCCATTCCTGCCCACCCAGATCAACCTGGCTGTCCCCCAGGTCAGCTCAACAGCTGCTGGTGTGGGACTGCAGGTGCCTCGCTAGAGTACAGCTGGGTGTTGGCAGGGTAAGCACCAGTTTCTCCTGATAAGGTTTCCACCTTCTCAGGGAGAGCCTTGTCTACACTTGGATGAATGGAATGCAGCACTCATATCTTCTTCCACAGTGAAATGTTTCATTTTTGTTGTGAAACACAGCCTATACTGGCAGGAACCCTTGGCTTGAGGTCCAGACACGCTCAGGAGGGGTGGAGAAAGCAGCGATGAGCAATGTGGCTGTTGGCTGCCCAGCTAGACCTGGCCGGATCCCACCAACCAGTCAGTGCTCTCCGCAAGGTGACCTTCTCACCATCACAGGGTTCTGGCCAGCTCTGGGCTCTCCTCTGCACTGAAAACCTTTGCAAAGCCGGTCAGTGAAAACAATGCAGAGAACATGGTGCTATATGTGACCGAGAACAAGAACAGCTGATTTAGGAGCAGGCAATGCCAGGACCCAAATGAGATTCTTCCGGTGGAGAGCACAGCAGGCTGAGCAGGACCCATGCATTTAGGGCTCATTTCAGAAATACAAGTTGGGGTTGCTCAGTCTGGAGAAGAGAAGGTTCTGGGGAGAACTTAGAGCAGCATCCAGTATTGAAAGGGGCTCCAGGAAAGCTGGGGAGGGACTTTTTACAAGGACCCGTAGTGACAGGATGAGGAGAAATAGTTTTATATTGGAAGGGGGAAGATTTAGATTAGACATTAGGAAGAAATTCTTCACGATGAGGTTGGGGAGGCCCTGGCCCAGGTTGCCCAGAGCAGTGGTGGCTGCCCCATCCCTGGAGGTGTTCTAGGCCAGGTTGGATGGGCAACCTGATGCAGTATGAGGTGTCCCTGTCCATGGCAGGGGGTGGAACTGGATGGGCTTTAAGGTCCCTTCCAACCCAAACCATTCCATGAATCTGTGATTCTGTGATTCTGAGAGTTGTGTCCTGGCCCCACCAGGCCTGGTTCTCCCTTTTGTGACCCACACCCTACACACGTGTTGCTCCCAGATCAGCTTTCATCTCCCTTTACCCTCTGCCTCCCCTTCTCTGTGCCTGCAAAGTGGGAGGCAGCATCTCTAAGGATGGGCCCTCAAGCCCTTCGCAGGCATGCACACACGTGCTTGCTTCAAAATATGGCCAGAAGTCCTTTCCCATTGCAAAGAGGTTCTGGTTAACAGCGAGCAATCCGCTTTTCATTCAGCCTGTGGATCCACAGAGAGTGATGCCTGGTAAGGTGTTTGCTGGGCCAAAAATATATTTTCCACTCATTTTTTTCTCCTTTTTAAATTGTTTGTTGGTTACTCAGAGTAGTGCCAAACCCCACCATGTAAAACCTACCCCTGCGGACTTTTACTGCCCAAAAACTCTTCCACAAACAGTGGGAGATCACAGCATGCTTCATCCAGAGGAAACTTGGATTCTACCTCTGTGGATACTCCAAGTACTTCTCTGAAGAGAACACAATCATCACATGGTGATGCCCAGGGTAAAATGCCAAGAAGTATTTCCTTCCCATCTTTCTTATTCAAAATGCAACTGGATATAGTCCTGGCAGCCTGCATTCACTGCCCCTGCTTTGGGAGGAGGTGTTGGACTGTACAACCTCCAGAGCTCCCTGCTGGTTTCACTCTGGAGCCAAGGAGTACAGCCCAGCAGTGTGGAAGGAGCAGCTCTGCTGTCCATATGTGCCCCAGTGCCCAGAATTAGCTCCTGCCCATTGCAGCATCACATCTAGTGTCCCTGGAATCAGTTGGAACTGGATGATTTTTGAGATGCCTTCTAACCCAAACCATTCTAAGATTCTGCCAGAAGCAGGGAGGGGACCACAGACACTCTCTGTCTGGCCCTATGGTGATGAGCAACCCCTTCTCCTGCTACTTGACCCAGCCTTCTCACTGGGGAGGTGCTAAAGGATAAACACAGAACCATCCCAACCATTTCTGGCAGAGGATGACCCCTGGGATGCAGCCAGCAGCTTCCTTGCTCTGGGGACCAATGTTCTCAGTTACAAGGAGGCATCAGCACACACGGAGTACTTTGCATGCCCAGGTGCAGCAGCAACAGTCACAAGGGGTGCCCAAACCTCCATCTGCAGCAGCTCTCCCAGTGCCCCAGCCTGCGCCAGGGGCTGAGCTGTTCCTCTGTCCCATGCAGTTTATGGAGAAACATCCACTGCAGAGCAAAGGGCCAGGTTAAAACCTACTGCACCCATTTCCCTTCCACTACCAAGCATGGTTCTCACCCATCCTGCAAGCACTGGGCAGGTCCTTGTGTTACACGTGGGTTAAACCAGTGAGGAGATGTCCTGCCAAGGACCAGGGGCGCTGCGTGCTGTGATGTTGTTAGTCTGAACAATCTTGGACTAGGAGTTTCCTCCTTTGCTGCAGTCCCAAGTCTGCAGATTATATAAAGACCCTGGCAGGGCTGAGCATTCACTCATCTCCCAGCATGAGCCAATCTGGATTTTTACATTCGTATGAAAAATTGATCAGTTCCTCGCTAACGCTGGGAAGTCAAATTCTCAGATTGAAAAGGGCACCGGATTTTATTTTAAAGGGGTTATTTTCATCCGCAAGCTGTGTCATTAAAAGCTTCAAAACCTGACAGCAAAACCTGGTAGCACCTCAGCAGATAATACGCAGTTTGTGCTGCTCGGAGGCAACTGCGCCTCTTAACCTGCTTTTCCCCAGCGATCGCACAGTGGTGTTATCTGAATTTCCCCCAGCCAGGCAGTTATCTGATGAGAGAGTCCTGAAGCTCTGCTGCTGACTTCTTAAATAATATCCAGAGCTGCTTATTGATTGTAATGTGCCCCCTCCCGCTGGAGGGCTTGGGTGTAATCAGTGGCTCTGTGCAGTGTCACACAAGTGCTGCTGAATGCCAGCGGCAGCTCCTGTCGCTGCCTGGCTCAAGCATCTTGTTGTCAGTGTCTGCACCCCGCTAACATCAGCCCTGCATCCAACCCTCTCGCCCCACAAGCCTTTCTCATCCCTCCACGGGGGGTGCGGGCTGAGGATGCAGAGAGTGGAGGATGCAGAGCGTGGGGGATGCAGAGCATGGAGGAAAGATGCTTGTTGCACTTGCACACCAAACCAGGAGCATTTCCCCTGTGCTGTAGGTGATAGGAAGGGCTCCCTCTGCCACCAGTGGGTTGTGGAGCCCTCACTGCTCGCTCTGGGCAGCCACGGATAAAATGCTGCAGTGTTTCATCAAGTGGTGCTGCCTGGGAATGGAGGTCTTCTTTAAGATGGGCAGAGGGGCGTGAGGCCAGGGTGGTGGGCTCCAGCCTAGCAGGGCTGGGAAGGTGGGGCACAGGCACCTCGTGTTCATCAGCGGTGGCCTGGGAAAGGAAACATCCTCTGGAAACCACTGCCAAGAGCTGCTTTCCAAAGAGATGTGTGCTGGGCCAAAGCTACCAGGACTCCGCCCTGGCCCTGCAAACAGGTCTGTATCAGGGAGAGCTGCAGAAAATACTCTGTTTATTAGGAACAATCAGTCAGACACACACAACAGGGATGCCCTGCCTGGAAAGCAAGAAGCAATTTTGCCCACTACTGTGAAGCTGCAGGTGGCCCCACAAAGCACAAGACCCCATGCCACGTCCCAGTTGCCTGGACCCCTCCTGCTGAGTCCTGCTGGTCTCTGACTCTTGACCAAGGACACACACGCATCCTTGGCCTTCCCTGCCTTGTCCAGAGCACCAGGTCCTCTCCTTGGCTTCCAAGCAGCTCCATCTTTGGGCTCTCCCTGTTTGTTTTCTTGTTTCTGGGCTGGGAGAAGGTGACAGTGAAAGCTGAAGTTGGCAGCGAGTTACCTGATTCCAGAAAGTGAAGCTTTAAGCAAAGCACCTGATGTTGCAACAGAATAAAAAGGTTTTGCCTGTGTTTTCACTCCAGGAATGCAAGAGCCCCAGGGGATGTGGGGGATATGGCAGGCACAGGAGCCAGGTTAGCTGGGACCAGCCTCCCCCAGCGCGTACACGTATGTAATGGAGTGGCACAAAGGCAAGAGAGCTAAATATTAAACCCTGGTAGATCGAGCCAGGAAAGACTTGGAGGAGCAGCTTGCTAATGGTGTAAAAGCTGGTAATAAAAGCTTTTTTCAAATACATCAGAAGCAAAGAGCCTGCCAAAAAGTCTGCAGATCCAAGAGATGGTGAAGATGTAAGAGAAACACTCTGTGAGGAAAAGGTCACACAGATGAATTATCTGCACTATCGTTTGCAGCAAGATCCCTGCGACAGAGCTGTTCTGTGGGGCTGGGGGCCTGGGATGCATTTCAAACTGAATTGTGCACCAGGAACAGGAGCAGATCACCAGAACCAGGCGGATTTATCTAGGGAGATCTGAGGAAGCCAGCGGTGAAACCGCTGAGCTCGTGAGCCACAATTGTCCTCGGTAGCAAAGTTGTGGGGAGGGCAGAGGGGCCACCTCCTGAAAAGGGCTCGGGAGGGGATCCAGGCAGGCAGACCAGAGCCTGGCTTTGCACCAGGCAGGGGGTGCAAGGCCTGTGGGGAAATACATTGCTGGTTTATTAGACTGAATGGCTGTCGTGGGTAAAGCCAGATAAGTTTTAAGCACATAGAATCACAGAATGGTTTCAGTTGGAAAAGACCTTTAAGATCATTGAGTCCAACCATCAATCCAGCCCTGCTAAGTCTGCTACCAGACTATGTCCCCAAGCATGACATCTACTCGCCTTTGAAAGTTCTCCAGAGGCGGGACTCAACCACCTCCCTGGGCAGCCTCTGCCAGTGCTTGACAACCCTTTCAGTAAAGAAATTACCCCTAATATCCAACCTAAACCTCCCCTGGGGCATCTTGAGACCATTTCCTTTGTCCTGTCACTGATTGCCAGGGAGAAGAGACCAACTCTCACCTCACTAACGACCTCCTTTTAGGTATTTGCAGAGAGGAATGAGAACTCCCCTCAGTCTCCTTTTCTCAAGACTAAACAGCCCAAGGACCCTCAGCTACTCCTCATAAGGCTTGTGCTTTAAATATGAAACTGGAATCTGCTCTCAACACTTGTGCTTCCATCACGTTCTCTGCTTTTTACATCTTTGCTGCTCCTGGTGTTTTGCTCACAGACCCAGGTGACGGTGCTACCAGCCACCTGCCCTGCTCCTTATCCAGACAACCTCTACCCAAGGTGGGCACTAACCTCAGCCCCTGGGGTGGCACAACTGCCTGCTCTGCTTTAGGTGCCTCCCTCTGGACGAGATGAGTTGTGCCCTACACATGCTACTCTCTCACTCTCTTAAGTTTACAGTTGGACTCAATGATCTTTAAGATCTTTCCAACCTAAA
This sequence comes from Phaenicophaeus curvirostris, assembly GCF_032191515.1. Lineage (NCBI taxonomy): Eukaryota > Metazoa > Chordata > Aves > Cuculiformes > Cuculidae > Phaenicophaeus > Phaenicophaeus curvirostris. The sequence continues at coordinate 7,440,523 of NC_091414.1, forward strand.
TGATTCTATCATTCCCTCTTAGGGAAACTCAAATGATCAGGTATCGCATAAGCAGGTACGGTTTGGACAGATGAATCCAACAATTGGTCTCTTGTCCCCAGTGACAGGTGATAAAATGAGAGGAAATGGCCTCGAGCTGCACCAGGAGAGGTTAAGATTAGACATCAAAAAAAATTTCTTCTTGGACACTGGCAGAGGCTGCCCAGGGAGGTGGTGGAGTCCCCATCCCTGGAGAGGTTTAAAAGACAGGCAGGCAAGATGCTCAGGAATCTGGTTTAATAATGGACAGGTATGGTTGGACTTGATGATCTCAAAGGTCTTTTCCAACCAAACGATTCGATGATTCTATGAATTAGAAGATGGGAAATGAAACTACAGATGAAATTCAGCACCGAGGAATACAAGGCAATGTACCTGGGAAAGAACAAGGCACGCATGCGTGGATGGGCTCTAAATTAACTCATGTTACCAATGGAAGCAGGTGGAGAAGAGCTGCAGAGAGGAGAATGAAAACGTCATGTCAACACTCAGTGATGCTGCAAAAGTCAAACGGAAGGAGAGGACCCAGGGAACCAAACACAAAACGTCATTTTGCAAACATATGATCCTGCAACTGATACCTACAATGCATCCCTACCACCAAAAAGGGAAATGCAGATGTTGAGGGCACCAAAAAGTAGACCTGAGGATTAGGGCAAGGACTATCTTCACCCATATGGAAAGAAATCAAGTCCCCTCCAGTGTGGGGAAGACGTGAATGAAAGAGGTTTGACAGCAGTTTGCCATCAGCAGCACCGGGAGGGGAGCAGTGGGATTTCTGACATTGCAGGAGCTGAGGTCGCCCCATGGGAAGATCGGGTCAAATCAAACCACCTGTAATCACCCTGTGGGATTCATGGCTACCCAACACTGTGGAACTGAAAATGGTCTTTGAGATTAGGCTGGGATTGGGAATCATAGGAGCACAGGATCACAGGCAAATTTGGGCTGGAAGGGATAGCTGGGGTCTCTGTCCAGCCTCCTGCTCCATGCAGGGCAGGTTTCAAAGCTGCACTAGGTTCTTGGGGCCTGAACCACTGAGTTTTTAAAAACCTCTGAAGGCAGAGATGCCACCTCTCTGGGGCACCTGCTACAGGATGCACTGCTCTTGTGGTGAAAAATATTTTCCTTGTGACCACATGGAAATTCACATTTTGTAGTTTTGTCCATTGCTTCTGGCCCTTGCCCCGTACACCTCTGATGTGAGCCTGGCTCTATCTTCTCTAAACCATCCTTTTCCAGCAGCAGAAGACAGTAATTTCATCCCTCTCTCTGCAGTTTTCTCTTCTGAGAGCTGAACCAGCCTGGTTCCCCCCACTGAGCATCACCCATCATATGACTGAGCCCCCTGACCATCCTTATTACCTGGTCTACCTCTCTTGCACTAGGGTCCAGACCAGCACAACAGAAGCACCATCACCAGGGTTGGACAGAGAGAAACAGTCACTTCCCCAGTCTGCTGGCTTTGCTCTTGCCACCATAGCCCAACATGAGCTCAAGCTTCACCACTGCAGGGGCGCTGTGGTGAGGAAAGGTCCATGCATGCATGCATGCAATCACAATCTCAGAAAGTCCAGAAGCTACTGCTAGAAGAGCACAACAGAAAAGTTTCCAGTCTCCATGGTTCAATTCTTTCCCCAGGCACTCATCCACGGCTGTAATTTTGCAAATCCCGGCTCCTGACAACTAAAGAGATACCAAACCTCTGCCCAAAAAGAGAGGGTCTGCAAGTGAAGAGGAAGAGATCCAGGATCTCTGGGCATATCACTCACTTGGGAGACACAGAGGCTCGTGAGAGGATTAACAAACCTCTTGAGTTCTTTGTTCTTTAGGCTCCTTCTCCTGATTGTTTCACAGGACATTGAAACACCCAAGCCCTGCTTGAAGAGCTTGGATGCACCATGCAGCAGAGCCCACACAGGCTCTGGGAGGACAGAGACATGTTTGTCCTGCTAGCAGCAATGTGCTTTCTCTCTCAGCAGACACTGAGCTCTGTAAACACACTCCTGGGTGCAGAGCAAGCACAGGGGCTCCATCTAAGTCCAATCCCTCCTCATGATCGTCTGACTCCAATACCTACAGCCACAAGAAAAAGGTGTAACTTGCAGCAAAATAAAATCATGTGTCATGTGCTTGAGCCAGCACAGAGGTTGCCACCATGCTCAGGACAGCTTTGTGCTTCCCAGGGCAGAGGCAGCAGCCAGGAGCACCCATCCCTGGGGGATGTTGGGAAGATAAAGGGTGTTGCTGGCTTTCAAAGGGGACTGGATAGGTCTCTGGTCATGGATGAATCCCTGCAGATCTTCTGGGAGGGTGAGAAAAAGGTGAGAAGGGTGAGAAAGAGGTAAGAAGGGTGAGAGCAGCACCAGGCTTTTCATCTGGGTTGACCAAGGACATCCCTGCCGGCAGGGACAGGGTGCAGGGGTCAGGACTGCAGCTGCGAGGCAGAGAGCAGAGCCCAGACCCAAGCTGCTGTGCCAAACAGCTAAGCTGAAGGGTAGCGAGCCTGTGCTGAGAGGCGCCAGTGCAAACCACAAGAAAGCCAGGCTGGGCATCTTTGTAGCACTCCAAGCTTGACAATTAATGCATGCAAGCCACTGAATTATAGGCTGGAGACACTGGGAGCCCAAATGGCAGCTAACAAGTGTTGCTGATTGGTTTTCCGGAGGCCATGGAGACACAGACACTTATTCTTAGAGACAGGGATCCCAGAGGGACCCCGGCGGACACAAGAGTCTCTCCCCACAGTGCTCACATCTTCTCTGTCCTGGCGCTGGCAGCCGTCACGTGTCCCCTCCATCAGATGGGGAGCGAGGCAAGGACACAGGGAAAAGCTGGCATTCAGCCTTCACCCCCACCAGTCTGAGCAGCCTGAAACATCCCAACTAACTTCATCTCCTCCTTTCATGCCAATTATCTCCACCCCAAGGGGCATAACTTGCCCTTCTGAGGGACAGGGTGTGAGGCAGGTGTCAGTCCCCTAACAGGCAGGCAGAGGTCGAAGGATGCTCATGCAGTAGTGGCTCTGGAGGTGCAGACAAGGCAGGAGAGGTGGGACAGCAGGGTTTCCTTAAGGTGGATCAATGTCACAGAGAAATAACCAGAGCATCCAGAAATCACAAGCATCACATCAAGCTCTCACACATGTTGTTGCTTCCAGACACACAATCCAGCGCAGGAAGGTTTTTTACAGTCAGTGCATGTTTCCCATCACACAACCAATTAATTGCTGGAAGTATCTGAATCTCTGTTTTCCTCTCCACCTCGCCAAAATAGAGGCCCCATGTTACTAACCTTCCTCTCTGCTCCACGCTGGAGTTTTCCTCTCTGATTATTTCTGTGTTTATGCTCTCCAAGCACCAGCCAGGCATGAGCCTGGCACCTCCCGCTGCAGGTCAGCTCCAGCACCGACTGGAGCAGCCAAGGGCAATCAGGTGGAAAATCCCTCCCTGGATCCAGCACCACTGCTTCAAGGTCAAGGCTGCCCTGTCCAGGTCAGGGCCATGGCTCAGGGGGGGCTGCAGCACCTTGGAGAGCTTGGATAGATGAACTGGTTCAAACACTGCACCAGAGCATCCCCCCTGGGGCAGTACTGACCAGCCCAGGGCACTCGTGTGAGAGACAGAGCTGGGACTCTCATGGAAGCATCACTAGAGAGGAATGTTTGAGGGGAAAGGTTTATTTGCCAATGCAGAAAGCAAATGCCCAGATCCCACCACTGAAATGCAGGACTGGACAGCTGAGAATGGCCCCAAATGGGATGCCACGTGTCTCAGTGCTTACAGCACAGAGATCATAGAATCATGGAATGATTTGGGCTGGAAGGGACCATTCCAATGGATTCCAATGGAAGGGTCTATCCATTTCCAGCCCTCCTACTGGATCAGGTTGCTCAAAGCCCCATCCAACGTGACCTTGTATGTTTCCAGGGATGCAGCATCCACCACCTCCCTGGGCAACCTGGGCCAGTGTTTCACCAACCCCAGTGGAAAAACTTTCTTCCTAATATCTCATCTAAACCTCTCCTCTTTTAGTTTTAAACCATCACCCCTTGTCCTATTTTTACAGTCCTTGCTAAAATGTTTTCCTGCTTCTTTCTTATAAACCCCTTTTGAGTATTGACAGGCTGCAATAAAGTCTCCTTGGAGCCTTACACAGAGATATTGGGTTAGGGCTGATAAGGCTGATCTCTAAGGCTGATTCCAAAGGCCTTCATGAGCTTTTTGGCCAAGGAGGATGTTTGTGCCTTTGGCAGATGCCCCAGCCAGGAGACGAATTTGTGTCCCTCATGCTCCTCAAACCTGTGCTCATCCCTGCTCATCCCTGTCTCAGATGAGACAGAAGCTCAGAATCTGTCTCAGCCGGGTGCACAGTAAGGACCTTCCCCCTACCCCAGCTCCGCATGGGACTGATGTCCTTGCCTGGCTCTACCTCAACATTTCCAACTTTGCAGTTGCCATCTGAAACACATAAAAATGTAGTGAGTGGAGCATTTGCGTGTTTACCTGAGTGGGCACTGATTTTCCAGGTGCACCAGCAGAAAGCAGAGAAATCTCAAGGTTTCCTCGAGGTGAATTGAGTGGAGTTGCTGGGTAGAGAGCAGGAGTGGGAACCCAAGTGCCTGCACCTACCCCTGCCAGCTCTGCCCTGGGCTCAGACCTTGGCCAGGCAGGATCGGTGCTGGACGGTGGGGCTGGGCAGGAATCACTCGGAGGATGAGGAGCTCAGGGCTTGATCTAAGTGCGACAGATGCTTTCAGGCCCTGGTGCTCTCAAAGGTGACAGGACACCACTGTGCTCTTTGACTGTGTAGCACTTGCAAGGGAATGCACACTCATGCACTTCACGTCAGTGGCTGCTACAAAGGAAATCAGCTGGTGGGACCTCAAGGAACATGTTTGCAGCATATATGTATGCACACATGTGTCTGTGCATGTTTGGGTTGGAAGGGACCTCAAAGCCCATCCAGTTCCACACCCTACCATGGGCAGAGACACCTCCCACAGGATCAGGGGCTCCAAGCCCCATCCAACCTGGCCTTGAACCCCTCCAGGGATGGGGCAGCCACCACTGCTCTCGGAAACCTGCACCAGGGCCTCCGCACTCCCACAGGAAAACATTTCTTCCTCAGATCTCATCTCAATCTCCCCTCTTTCAGCTGAAAACCATTCCCCCTTGTCCTATCCCTGCACTCCCTAATCAAGAGTCCTTCCCCAGCTTTCCTGGAGTCCCTTTCCATACTGGAAGCTTCTCTAAGGTCTCCCCGGAGCCTTCTCTTCTCCAGGCTGAACAACCTCAACTTTCTCAACCTGCCCTTGAATGGGAGATGCTCCAGCCCTCAGATCATCTTCATGGCCCTCATTCTTCCCCATTACTATTGCTTTCCCCTCAATAAATTTCACTCTTGAGTGATCCTGCTGTTCCCGGGTTCTGGAAGATGTCTCTGAATGTCCCAGAGGCTGCACTGATTTGCCCAGTTTGGTGACTTTAGAAGGGATGGTACAAATGATGGAGAAGACTGAGAACTGGACTAGATGACCATTAGAGGTTACTTCCAACCGAAACTATTCTATGAAGACATGGTGGGGTAAAGAGGGCACGAGCCCATCCCACAATATGTCCCAGTGGGTGGCCCACGAAGGTTCTACTTCAGCAGTGTGGAGGGTCTTGGAGCAAAACCATGACCTCCAGAACATCAGCCATGCAGCACCAGTTATCATAGAATCACAGAATTGTTTGGTTGGAAAAGACCTTTGAGATCATAAAGTCCAACTGTACCTGTCCACTACTAAACCGTATCATTTCACTTCATCTACCCATCTTTTAAACATCTCCAGGGACAGAGACTCAACCATATTCCTGTTAGAAAAAGTCCCAGAAATCAATGCAAAGCCATGAAGACCCTGCCTGATGTGAATCCAGACCCATCAGCAAAGCCAAGCACTCACTCACTTGCAGAAGTGAACATCACCAATGACCATGGTTAACAAGAACCCAGCCAGGCAGGCTCTTCCCTGTGCTCTATAGAAGCTGCTCAGCTCAGAGGGATCGCATGGGGTGACCCTCATCTATGTGGCAGGTGGAACAGGATCCCTTTTTGTACACAGGTTTGGACCGATCTAGACATTTGTCTTCATTTTCATAATGAGAGGGAGGTCGTCCCCACCTTCTCCCAGGCAAACATCTTGTGTACAGGTATTGGAAACCCGCTATTTCTCCACATCAAGAGCGGTCATCTCAAAAGCAGAGTTTCCAAACTACTTTGAGGTAATGATTAGATTGTTTCAGGATGACAAACCTCCCTGGAAAAGTTACAAGGACAGTTCATTGGCACTAGGTCAAAGCTAAAAAGCACTGGATTCAGCAACATGGACAAAGGGGAAAGATCCCAGCAAACACGTATAAATCAGACACGATGGTTGTTTCTAAGAAGATGTAATTCAGACTGCCTGACGTTACAGTATTTCCTGGGATAAGCTGCCTGAAAGGAGTTCAGGAATCTCAAGTATGGGTGATGAGAAATTATCTTGGAACCAGCATATTCACTTTATTGAGAACAGTGGTAAGGTGCCCATAAATCTTATGAAGAGCATTTCAGGTGCTTTTATGGCGCTTGCATGGGATTTATTGCATATTTTCAGAAAAAAATAAAATTTAAAAGGACATTGTCAAGTACTTTTTATAGCTTTTATTTATCTTTTAATCTCCATTGTTTGCAAAGCCCTCCTCAGAGCTGGAACACACAATTCTGCCCTGTTACATCCAGCAGACAATGGATTTTTCTGTCTGTTATGCTGAGCAGGGGCAGAGGTGGTGGGACTGGAGCTGGGTAGAGGTGTGCTGGGTGTCCCTCCTGCAGAGACAGAGAAGCACCAGACATGGTCCAAGGACTCCCTGCAGCCTAGAGGCAGTTAGTGGGATGGATTTCACCCCAGGGGAGTAGCAGGTAGCTTTTCCGTTGTATTTGAAAGCCCATTTTTTCAGTGGTGTTGGAAGAACCCGTAGCATATCCCAAAGGCTGCCTCGGCAAACCAAGCAGATAAGGACTGATGATGCTTGGGGTGTTCATCAATTCCAGGCATAGCACTTGGGGAGGAATGGGGATGATTTTTAACTGATTCCACCAAGGCCAACACTGAAACCAGACCCAAATGATACCCAAGCTGAATGTTCCCCAACTCCAATGGAGATGTTTTCCAAACCTGCAGCACTTCTGGCCAGAAATAGAATCCCAGAGCTTTGGCTCCTGCAGCCTTCTTTGGAAAGCTTGAGTTTACTTAGCCTTCCCTGGCCTTCCTGTTAGTAATTGAAATGCTGCTCTTGGGACCAGTCACGTTGTGCTGGTGTCTCCTCTGCCTGCTCCTGCGTTGCACCCATCCAGAGCAAGGTGGGACCCCAGTGCCACACATCGAGGGCCAGCAGCGCCCAGCAGGGAAGAGGTTGGCAGGGAGAGCAGCTTTGCTGTGCTGCAGGCAGAAGGGAAGAAGCTGCCCACGATGGCTCCATCCTCCTGGCAGGGAGGAGGTGCTGGGGCTGGAGGATGGGGTGGGAGGATGGAGCAGAAAGCATCGCTTCCAGCCTGACTCCTTCATGGATCCGGCCAACCCCTTCCAGCAACTGCTTCACAGTAACACTCCCTGGAGGCTTTGCAAAGAGGAAAAAGTTAAGCAGATTAATCAGACAAGCCTGGCTCTTTCCCCCTTTCTTTGTAATCATTGATGACCCCTCCAGTTCTGTGGGGTTTTTCTCTCCCTCTTTCTCCCATAAAATGCTGTTCTGCCTTTAAATACTTAATGGAAACTCATAAAACTATGTAGGAAACTAGAAAGAGTTTTCTTCTTGAAAGTAGTAAAGCAAAAAAAATCTTGTTTGAGTGATGCAGAAAAAAAGAAAGGAATAAAGGGAGCAAGCAAGCAAGCAGGGAAACCAGCAGGGAAGGTGGATTTTCACATCCAGAACATTTGCTTTGCCAGAACCACTGTGACCATGAGCATTAGGATTTTCAAGGTTTGTTCCATACATCCCATGAAATCAAAATGACAAAAATGGGATGTGCTACCTCCAGCCATCAATTACCAAAGACATGGTGTGCTCTGAGCAAGAGCGTTTGACGTTGAAACCACCCCTCCTGTGGCCAGTATACTTTTCCTACAAACTGCTACAGCTCAGAGGAATCAGGATGCAGAGGAGGAGATGCTGAGCCTGTCCATACAGACCTGGAGAAGCCACCCTCCTGCTGCAGTACCTTTTTCAGCAGCTGGTCTGCAGGGAGGCTGATGCTGCTCCCAGCTTTGCCTGCAGTCTCTTCACATAGGATGCTTTAATCAGGTTTGTTATGGGCTCAAGTCCTTGATAGGCAATTCTTAGGCCACTCTCTTCCTGCTAAGGTAGGGCAGATGTTGCTCTGACCACCTCTGCCCCAGCCCATGAGGAGTGGAGCCCTGCATTGAGTTCTGGAGTCCTCAGCACAGAAAAGACATGGAGCTGTTGGAGCAAGTCCAGAGGAGGGCTAGAGCACCTCTCGTACAAGGACAGGATAAGAGAGTTGGGGTTGTTCAGCCTGGAGAAGAGAAGGCTGCAGGGAGACTTTAGAGCAGCTTCCAGTGCTGAAAGGGGTGCAGGAAAGCTGGGGAGGGGCTCTTGATCAGGGAGGGTAGGGAGAGGACAAGGGGAATGGTTTTCAGCTGAAAGATTGAGATGAGATCTTAGGGAGAAATGTTTTGCTGTGAGGGTGGGGAGGCCCTGGCCCAGGTTGCCCAGAGCAGGGGTGGCTGCCCCGTCCCTGGAGGGGTTCAAGGCCAGGTTGGATGGGGCTTGGAGCCCCTGATCCAGTGGGAGGTGTCCCTGCCCATGGCAGGGGTGGGACTGGATGGGCTTTGAGGTCCCTTCTAACCCAAATCATTCTGTGATTCTGTGATTCTGTGTCTGCATTTCAAAGGAAATTGCAGTAAGTATCACTCAAACTCCAGCCCATGAATTTCTCCTTTCCTAGGGCACCAGGGCACTGAACCCCAGCAGCTCCTCAAAGAGGGCAGGCTGATGGTTCTCAAGCTGCAGGTGTTCAGCTCACTTCTGCTTGTGAAGAAGTGGCTCTGATGTGTTTTCTTTGTGTGAGGCGTTCCTCAGCTCTGTCTTGCTGAAATCCTCCTGACAGAAGAGCCCCAGGGCTGGTGGCATCAATTTTCCAAGCAAGGGAAGTCTCTCCTTGGAGTACAATCACAGCAGCTAAAAAGCTTCCTCTGCAGGTTCATGAGTTTGTTTATTTGTGTTGCCTTTTATCTATTCACTGATCTATTTTCTTGCATTTTCCACAGTGTCATTGGAAGCTGAAGCTCACAGTGGGCTCAGCAATTAGTGGTAGCACAGAAATATAAGGCAAAAACAAGTATTGCTAATGAGCTGACACATTAAACAATGAGTCACACTTCCATAAGGAGCCCAAATCAAGTTATAACCCTAAATAAACAAGCTGTGAGAAACAGTTTACAAAATATGAATGTGTTACTTATTTAACTGCTGTTGAGAAGCTGTGATCTGAACCCTGAGATGTATTTAAATATTGGGAACAAATATTCAACGTGTGGTTTACAGACCAACGCTGTCGGCCTGGAAGGACCCTGAAGACACACGTATGGAACCATAGAATTGTTAGGGTTTGAAAAGACCTCTAAACTCATCCAGTCCAACCACCAGCCCAAGCCCACTGTGCCTGCTAAACCATGGCCCTAAGTGCCACATCTGCATGGTTTTTAAAACCCTCCAGGCATGGTGACTCCACCACTGCCCTGGGCAGCCTCTTTCAAGGCTTCACCACTCTTCCAGTAAAGGAATTTTTTACAATATCCAACCTAAACCTCCCCTGGCACATCTTGAGGCACATCTTCTCATCCTATCCCTTATTCCTTGGGAGAAGAGACCAGTGCCCTTCTCACCATGAACTCCTTTCAGGAGCTGCAGGGAGTGATGAGGTCTCCCCTCAGCCTCCTCTTCTCCAGACTAAACAGCCCCAGGTCCCTTGCTGCTCCCAGAACCCCTGTCCTCTAGACCTTTCCCCAGCTCCGTTGTCCTCCTCTGGATGCACTCCAGCAGCTCAACAAACTGGGGCCCCAAAACTGAACACAGATTTTGAGATGTGGCCTCACCAGCGCCGAGCACAGGGTCACAATCGCTCCCCTACTCCTGCTGGCCAAACCATCATTGCTACAAGCCAGTGTGGGCGACACAGGAGGCTTTGGGATTGGGTCCTTCTCCATCTGCAGAAGAACTAGGCAGGGGCTTTCCTGCACAGAGGTGGTGGAGGCTGAGAGCCCAAGATGCTGCAGGTGGGAACTTCCCTCCTCTCAGTGGTAATGCCAGCAATTTGGGATATATCCGACCCTGCAGAAAGCCATCGCAGGGTCAGGCAGAGCTCTGTGCTGTTTCATTTGGCAACCTACAGGCAAAACTAAAGATGAATGGTTTGTCCTAAATCAAATCAGAATCTTCTTGTTTTTTTCCATGGCAATGACAAAATGAAGCATTCTGAGTTCACCTGAAACAACTTATTCCACTCCACAGAAAGTGGATTTGGGGTTTGTATATCTTTCTCCTCTTGGATATCCTTTCATCCTCTCAACATGGACAGCTGTAAAAGAAAAAGCCTTCTGCAGATATGAAATCGAAATCCTACATTTCCTTCCCCATGGCCCATTCTGCTTTCAGCCAAAATGATTTGTTGAAGTGCAGTCAAATTCTCCCCTGAATGGCACTGAGAATTTCTTATTCATGAAATTGGTCCCTACAGCTCCTTCACTGAGGGACCACGGGGTTTTGGTAGAGGCAGACGTCTCTTACTGCCCAGCCACTCAACTTTGGCATTGCCGGGATAATATTCAATCCAAGGGCAAATCCTTCTTCTCCTGAATCTATGTTCCCAAAGCCATTAGCAAGCTCAGAGAAGTTCCTACACGAGTGCTCAGCTGCCACTTGTGCCCTGAGGAAGATAGAGAACATCCTCTGAGCATCCTGGTAAGAAAGGATCAGGACATTCATCCCAAAGTCAGCTGTGGGCACATCTCCTACTGAGTGTGAGCACAGCCTGCCCCGAGCTCAGCTCTGCTGGAACAACGTGGTTCTCCTGTGATGGAGGAACATCCGTGGCATGTTCATCATCAACTCCTTTATCTGCACATCTCTCCACTTTTACTGTTCCACCAGAAGCAGGGGACCAGCAGGCTACTGATTACTTTGTACAGGAAACCCGCTGGTTCCTGCTCCTGACCACACACCCAGAGCCTCACAAATGGGAATCAGGAGGGACTCTGGCACTGGGAGGGCATCATCCCCCATTCACAGAATCACAGAATCATTAAGGTAGGAAAAGCCCTCTCAGCTCATCCAGTTCAACCCCACCTTGCCTACTAAATTGTGACCAAAGCCTCCACACATTTTTTGAACCCCTGCAGGGATGGAGACTCCACCACTGCCCTGGGTAGCCTCTGCCAGGGATTCACCACTATTTTGGTAAAGAAGCTTTCCCTAATGTCCAATCTAAACCTCCCCTGGTACAACTTGAAGCCATTTCCTCTCATTCTATCACTTTTTACTTGGGAGAAGAGACCTGCATCCACCTCACAACAACATCCTTATAGGGAGTGTTAGCCTGCGATGAGGTCTTTCCTCAGCCTCATGCATGAGGACCATGAAGGTGGCTGATAGACCCCAGGCAGGTCTTTGTCACAGAGCAATAAGCAGGACTGGGAAACTTTTCCTGACATGGTTCAGCTAGAAATTTGGGGAAGACGTAAATCCCTCCCTCTATCACTCCTGCTCAAATTCTCTAGAGTTGCACAAAGACAGAGCAGTCAGAGAAGGGATGGTCCTTCCCCAGAGGGAATTTGTGGAGAGGAGATGATGTTCACCCCAAGGAAGGGACAAAGTATGTACTGGAGAGGGTGCAAGCCCTGGACCATCTCCAACCAGGTCAGCAGCAAGTGGTCAGAGAGGCAAGGCCAGCGTTGAGCCATCCTTCCCACACTATTTTTCCTGGCAATGATTCAGGGAACCCCAGATTTCACACAGCATTTGGGTCAGTCCAGCAGGTCCTGTGGCAATCCCATGGCCCTGTCATCAAGGAATCTGCCTGAGCTATCTTTCCAGACATTTACAGTTTTGGTCTTCATGACATTGTGTGGCAATGTGTTCCACAGTCTGATTACACACTGCACAAAGATGTGTTGCTGAGGTACCTACAGGAACTCTGGATGTGTTGTTGGTGTCTGGGTTTTCTAGAGGTTGTGGAAAGTATGTACTGGAGAAGGGTGGTGTTTCCTTCTCCTCCAACTTGGTAGTCAAGCCTCCCCCAAAGACAGCAATTGTGAACTCCCAGCCTGTGGATGCCACCGAGGGAGAAGAAGAAGAAGGGTAACAGGGGCTATGATCACAGAATCACACAATTGTTTGAGTTGGAAGGGACCTCAAAGCCCATCCAGTTCCACCCCTGCCATGGGCAGGGACACCTCCCACTGGATCAGGTTGCTCCAAGCCCCATCCAACCTGCCCTTGAACCCCTCCAGGGATGGGGCAGCCACCCCTGCTCTGGGCAACCTGGGCCAGGGCCTCCCCACCCTCACAGCAAAACATTTCTTCCTAAGATCTCATCTCAATCTCCCCTCTTGCAGCTGAAAACCGTTCCCCCTCATCCTGTCCCTGCCCTTCCTAATCAAGAGTCCCTCCCCAGCTTTCCTGGAGCCCGTTTCAGTACTGGAAGCTGCTCTAAGGTCTCCCCAGAGCCTTCTCTTCTCCAGGCTGCCCAACTCTCCCAGCCTCTCCTCATATGGGGAGGTGCTCCAGCCCTTGGATCATCTTCATGGTGATGTGGTGATGTGCGGGTGCTTCAGCTGTGCCCGCTGAGCAGCAGCAGTGAAACCCTGACCTGCAGCACCCTGCTGCTCTGAGACATCCTTGACAGAAACCGGGCGAGTGACCACATCAGCACAGCCCTGGGTCCCCCGACATTGCCAGCCCCAAGCCTCACCCCTCCTCTCTGCGTTCAGTCTGCCAATGCCACCAGAGCCAGCTTTGGCCAGCACCCACTCCACAGCTGGCTCTGGTGTGCCCTCCAGGAGGAGCTCAGGAATGTGGTCATAGCTCTTATTTTCCCCATATCCTTCTGGCACTCATCCCATCCTCCCATCCCCCTCCCCAACCTCTCCAGCCACTCGCATCTTCCCATGCCTGCTCCCCCTGCCAGAGAGTGAGAGTCCTCAAGTCAAAAGCGGTGAAAGTACTGGCACAAGCTCCTGGGCTGGCAACATGAAGAGGTTTCATAAGTTTATGAGGAATAAAATAAATCCTAGTAATGGCAAAGCATGCTGCTACGTAGAGACGGTAAAATTGCTCATAACAAGGGAGGAGAGGCAGACGTGATCAATGACTATTTCTGTTCTGTGTGTTTGGAAGGAAGCACTTGCAACACGCAAGGACAATGAAGTGCTCTTCAGCCTCTTTGTATCTAAGCAGAATGTCAAACAACATCTGCATGGGACAAACATTTTCAAATCACCCTAAAAATAATAGTGATCTCAATAATCACTCTAATTTTATAAGTCAAGAGTCTGAAAGGAGGTGGTTGATGGTTTCTGTAGCCCTCTAGGGTTGATGCTAAAGGATTTGGTGACCAGAGGAATTAGGTACCTCATATAGGGCAGGTCCAGAGCTCCAACTCTTCCTGGCCCCACACACATCAGAAGAGTACATGGATGGGGTGAGTTATTCACTGAATCTGCTGTCTGAGAGGTTGAACTGCCCTATATTTGTGTCCCCTAGTCATCCACTGTTCCTCCACTAGGTACCTTCGGAGAGGGGCTTGACACTGAATTTGGTGGCTCCAGACCCAAGGGAGTACTGGAAGAAAACTCTGGAGAACCTCCACACCACAGGGGTCTGGAGGAGGTCTATAGCACAGTACCAGCTCAGCTGCTGACTCTTTCTCCCCAGCCACCTGGAGGTAGCTTGGGTTCATCTCATGCCTGGTTGTGGTATTGAGGAATCAAGAGAGGAGGTGATGGATGGGGAGCCATGCCTAACTTGGTGCTTTCCATCTGCAGTGGGAGCTTGAAGGGCTGACCACAGTCACTGCAGAGGAGTACAGCAAGTTTACTCTTCTCCTTTCTGGGAGGCAGTGAGGCACAAGGTGAGTGAGGATGGTGTTTCTTTGGAGCTCATGTCTCCCAAACCAGCAGGTCAGAAGGAAGAACTGTCACACCATGGGGTGAGTCACCTGCCCTGTTGTGCATGACTAGCTCAGGACAAACTAATCTGTATCCTTAAAACAACCTTTTATCTCCAATATCTGCACAGGAACCTTGGATGAGCACCAAAGAGGCCCACCTGTATGGGAGAAGCTGCTGTTTGATCATCTGAAGTCTCTTTCTTTCCATGCACACAAGGACATTAGTGTGGCTGGACTACTGGACCCAAGCTCCATTCAGGCCCTGGGCCATCTCCAACCAGGTCAGCAGCAGGTGGTCAGAGATGCAAGGCCAGCACTGAGCCATCCTTTCGCACATTATTTTTCCCAGCAATGATTCAGGGAACCCCAGAGTTCACACAGCATTTGGGTCAGTCCAGCAGGTCCTGTGGCAATCCCGTGGACCTGTCATCAAGGAATCTGCCTGACCTGTCTTTCCAGACATTTACAGTTTTGATCTTCATGACATAGTGTGGCAATGTGTTCCACAGTGTGGTTGAACAAAGATGTGTTGCTGAGGTACCTACAGGAACTCTGGATGTGTTGCTGGTGTCTGGGTTTTCTAGAGGTTGTGGAAAGTTTTCAGATGCTGATGAAAGGTCCACAGCATGGATACAAGGTCCAGAGAGAACATACTCACAACACAACAGGAATGATAAACACACTGTAAATTGCAAAGCAATTAAAATTCCAGGTCTGGCAGAGCTCTTTGGTTTACAGAGGCAGAGCCCGTACCAGGTTAGACACCCAGACAGAACCATTTTTGTTGGAAACAAGGCGCATATTTTCAGTGAAGGGAGTTTAACTACAGATGGGGGCGGATCCATGTCTTGATGCTGCTGCAAAGATGTTTCAGCTTCAAGCTTTGTACTCTAAATCAATGTAGGAAACCCTCTCATCTGGGAGGCAGTGGGGGCCAGGTCTTGCCATTATCAGTCCATGTTAGCAAATGCTGAAGGATCAGCCAGAAAAGTCCTCAAATACAAAGAAAAAAGCCCCAGCCTGCCAACAAGCCTTAAATCACCTCTCCAAGAACATGCCTGGAGATGGATGACACCTGAAAATGTAGAAACTACCAGATCTACATGGCCCAATGGATTCTTCTGTCTTTAAACTCAGTGAACCATGGGACCTGGCCCACTCCCAGTAGCACTTTCTTCCTCTCAGATCTGTCCCACTAACTAACTTGCTTTGAGTCATGACTGTGTGTTTCCATGCCTGGCCCAGATTGCCATTGTCACCAAAAATTCAGGTCATTATTTTGTACATGGTGGCCAAGATCTTTGTCCATAGTGTCAAGCTGAGCCCAAAACAGACTCAGCCACTGGAGAAACATCTCAGGCACCTCTGATGGCCTCCATGGTCACCCATGCAAACTCAGTAGGTTTGTAGATGACAATAAGCACACTAAGAAGCAGGGAAGTAGTGTCAATCTGCTGGAGGGCAGGGAGACTCTTCAAAGGGATCTGAACAGGCTGGACCGCTGGGCTGAGACCAATGGCATGAAGTATAACGAGGCCAAATGCCGGGTCCTGCACTTAGGGCACAACAGCCCTGAGCAGCTCCAGACCAGGAGAAGTCTGACTGGAAAGCTGCCTGGAGGAGAGGGACCTGGGGGTGTTGGTTGACAGCGACTGAACATGAGCCAGCAGTGGCCCAGGTGGCCAAGAAGGCCAATGGCATCTTGGCTTGGATCAGAAACGGCGTGGCCAGCAGGTCCAGGGAGGTTATTTTCCTTCTGTACTCGGCACTGGTGAGACCGCTCCTCGAATCCTGTGTTCAGTTCTGGGCCCCTCGCCACAAGAAGGATGTTGAGGCTCTGGAGCGAGTCCAGAGAAGAGCAACAAAGCTGGTGAAGGGGCTGGAGAACAGGCCTTATGAGGAGTGGCTGAGAGAGCTGGGGGTGTTTAGCCTGGAGAAGAGGAGGCTGAGGGGAGACCTCATTGCTCTCTATAACTACCTGAAAGGAGGTTGTGGAGAGGGGGGAGCTGGCCTCTTCTCCCAAGGGACAGGGGACAGGACGAGAGGGAATGGCCTCAAGCTCCACCAGGGGAGGTTCAGACTAGATATCAGAAAGAAATTTTTCACAGAAAGGTTTGTTGGGCACTGGCAGAGGCTGCCCAGGGTGGGCATTGAGTCACCTTCCCTGGAGGTGTTTATAAGACTGGTGGACGAGGTGCTTAGGGACATGATTTAGTGGCAGATAGGAATGGTTGGATGTGATGATCCAAGAGGTTTTTTCTAACCTGGTGATACTGTGATTCTGTGATTCTGTGCTGCTTGGGGTAAGAGTACACGTAAGCAGTGCAGGCACAAATTCCCTCTGGGGTTGGGGAATGGGTGGAGGACTAACTCGTCCTTCTTGCCAGTGAATCCCAAGGAGCTTCAAAGAGAGGGATGCTGGGTCCCCTCCCCACCCCAGAGCTGACAGGTGCTCTCATTGTTGCAGTGAAAAGCGAAGGGTGAGATGGAGCTGGACCTTGGCTTTCCTCTCCCCCAAAATGTTCCTGGGGTCCCAAGACCTCTCCTGCCCTCAAGCACAGATCCATCCCAGGATAAGCTGTCCGTGGCTCCTGGTTCCCAGCAGCCCCAGACAGGCATTGACACCACAGTGGGAGCCAGCTCCCAACCCCTGTAGTTTTATCTCCCCTCCTTGGTCTCAGACATCTCCCTTTCCAAGCTCTCTTTTTCCCTTAAGGCAATTTTCCATCCTCGCAGCACAGCGTCAGGGAAGGTGTGTGGGGCTGGCAGCTCCCGGGCTGTGCCAGATGCCTCAGCTCCACATTGTAAACCATTCTCCATCCCTGAGAAAACAACACAAAGCACTCACCATGGGCAGCCTCCCCCTGATAATCACCCCAGAGTACACCTTGGGTCTGAAGTACATGGTTAGAAACAGATCAGTGGGAGCCATCGCCTTAGTTCTCATCTGGGAATCGCTGCTAGCAATGAGTCCTGCTCCCCTAGCCCAAGATGATTTACTCTGATCTGCGCTATTGATTTTATTGTGGGAAATGTGGTGATACCTAGAGAGAGACACAGAGATTTGACTTATGGGAGCGTGTGGGGAAGACTCCCGTCCCCACTGTAGCGCCTGCCTCTTCTGCATCTGCACCAGAATTATTTGTAGTGTTTTATGCACCCATCTGCTCCCTATGTGCTCTCTATAAATCTCACTGGCTCTCACACTCACACACATGTTTGCTTTCCATGTAGATTACTTATGATGAGAGTCTAATTAGACCCGGGGAAGCCTGCCTACAGAGCGAGCCTGGGGAGAGCTTAATTAAAGTCAATGGAGAAAATTATAGGTGAAAAAAAAAAAAATTAGGGCAGCGAGGAAAAAATATCAAGAAAGAAACTAAGGGGGGGAAAAAGGAAGCAGGGAAGTAACAGCAGCAGCGAAGGAGTGAGCGTGGCTGCCAGGCTCCCAGGAGCAAACACCCTGAGCGTTGGACCTCGAGGCCAGGACCCGCAGCGCTGTGGTGTGAGGTGCCCAGGGTTTGCTTTGCAGGGAAGGGGGTGGGTGAGTGTGACAAAGTGCATGGATGCGCTCAGCCTTCTGCAAGGGAGCCAAGGCTGAGCAGAGATCATAGAATTATTTGGTTGGAAAAGACCTCTGAGGTCATCGAGTCCAACCATACCTGCCCACAAAACCATATCCCTGAGCACATCATCCACCTGTCTTTTAAACTCCTCCTGGGACGGGGACTCCATCACTTCCCTGGGCATGGATTCCAGAGCATGGATTGTGCCAATCTCTGGCATCTCCTTTGCAAAGATGGACAAGTAGATCTGGGAGAGCCACCCCACTCTGGATCTCCTCTCCATGTGTCTTGAGTTCTCCTGGTCTCATCCACATGGTGCATCCATGAGCTGGACAACTGGGAGAGACATAGGGGATGCTTGAGGTCCGGTTCCTCACCATGTCTGTTCCCCAGTTCAGGGTGGGAAGAGGGCACACACTCTCATCCTTATCCGGGAATGCAGTGCCCCTCTGTAAATTAGGACCTGGGCTGTGAGGTGATGGGGAATCAGACCTGAGAGGGAAGGTGAGATTTGGAAGGGGTCACCAAGGGCATCCCCCGCAGCAGGGCACTGTTCGTCTCCCCCAGCAATGACACTGTGGAACCCAGTGACTTCTGGCTGAGGGAAAGCATCTCTTTTAGAAAAATCTTGATTTAAAGACCACAAATGATGGAGAATCCGCCATGTTTCTTGGCAAATTGCTCCAATGCTTAATTATACTCCCTGTTTAAAAGATGCATCTTATTTCCAATTTAGGTTTTTCTAGCTTCAGCTTCCAGCCATTGAATCTCATTACATTTTTTATCTGCTAGATTAAAAAACCCTCCATTATCAGAAATCTCCTCCCTCTGTAAGTATTTATAGACCATGATCAAGTTGCCTCTTAACCTCACCTTGATAAACTAAATAGCCTGAGCCACTCAGTCTTTCATGGCCTTACAAACTTCCACTCTTTCCTCCTGCTCTTCTCTGATCTCTCCATGCTCCTGCACCATCCCAAACAGAGGGTGGACAGTCCCTGGATCAGGGCAGGTGAGGAGTTGGTGTCCCGCGCGATGCCGTATGCAGATGGGGCAGCAGGACAGCCGGTTGTGCCACAGCCCTGATGCAAGAGGTCTCGGTGTGGGTTAGAATTATGGAATGTCCTGAGCTGGAAGGGACCCACAAGGATCATCAAGTCCCACTTCTGTCCTTGCATAGGACACCCCAACATTCACACCATGGGGCTGAGTGTGCTGGCCAAGTTCTTCTGGAAGATTGTCAGGCTTGGAGCTGTGACTGCTTCCCTGGGAGCTGCTACAAGGCTCCACCACCCTCTGGGGGAAGAATCTTCTAATGTCCAACCTAACCCTCCCCTGGTGCATCTTCCTGCCATTCCCTCAGGTCCTGTCATTGGTTACCAGAGAGAAGAGATCTCCTGGCTTGGTGTGGTACAAATATAGAGAAAATCATCCAGGGAAATTCAGAGGGACAGGATGGGATGGCTTTGGGAATGGAGAAAGGTAGTTAGGATTGATGTGTGAGCAAAAAGGGAGCCAGGAGAAGAGTGGCACGAAGCAGGGAGAACACTGGCTTGATTAATGAAGCAACATTTTTGGTGGCAGAGGATGCGAGATCACAGCACCAAGTCCACCGGGGGTGAATCTGCTGTAACAACACTGCTCAGTGGGGAGAGCTGGGCAAGTGGAGTCCATGTGGCCAGCAGGGGAAGAGCTCCAAACGGTCCATATAGATGAGTCTCAGCTCTTGGAGAGCGTGAGCTCAGGTGCAGGATCACCATCATTCCTCTGGGAAGGTGCAGCCAGGGAAAGGTGCAGGGCACCTGAGCAGAGATGGGAACACCTGGAGAATCTGTGCTGGGAAAGTCATTTATGTCACAGGTTGTGCTTCTGACAGAGGTACGACGAGCTCCCTCAGGACAGTCCTGTCTGGGAAAGCTTGGCATCAGTGACAGAAGTATCTGTCTTCAACCAGTTGTTTGACCTGCAGAGCCATGCTGACAAGCACAAGATGAGCTTCCCACTGCTTGTTGCTCCAGACCAATGCAAAGAGAGACATCCTTGGGTGATGCAGTGTGTTTCCTACACGGTGCCTGCTCTCCCCTGGCTGGAGTACAATCCGAAATAGCTGGTTGAGGGGCAGGCTGGGTCGAGGGACAGTTTCCGACATCATTACTATGGAGCTCTAGATCAACATGTGCCCTCCACAACATCATTTTGATATTGCTGTCGCTTCTCCCACCCTGGCAGGCACATTCTCCTGCATCAGCGCTGTGTCCCTGGGATGATTTGCTGTCAGCCCTGGCAGGAGCTGTACCCCAAAATGCTGGCAGCTGATGGGAACATTGCAGCCCCTGTGTAGTTTTGGCCAAAGACTGTGAAGCATCTATTTCCTATGGCATCGCACCCTCAGCACTCCCTCTCTGGAGCCCACTGCCCCATCTTACATCCCCCATACCCTCACTACAGCCCCTTGCCCCATATCTCATCACATCCCCCATGCATTTGTGTACAACAGCTCTCCCAACTATGTTCTATGAGACCTGTGTTCTATGAGGAATGGAGTCTCAGCGGGTCTGGTCTGCTCCTTCTCCTTCATGTTCCAGACTGTTAAGTCCTCTCAAATTAGCCTGAAAAGGGGCTTTCCTGGAAAGCAGTGATACAGATTTGCTTCCACTCACAACATCCAGCTGTGGATTCCACTGCATCAGCTTAACTTCATCCTCCCTGACTCACAGCTGGAGCATTTTATGGTAAAGCATTGCTCAAAGCTACTTTTGTGTGATGGAGACCCAAGCTTGGAGTCCAGGGTGCTATGAAGCCCACCAGGCTCTGGGGAGCTGCACCTGCAGGACAGTCAGACCAGGATCCTGATGTCTGCACAGCCAGCATGCAGTGGGGGAGGCTGTTTCCATCCCTGGAGAAACTCCTCACAGACCCTGGCTCCTCTTGCCTGTTGTCAGATGCAATAAGGGAGATGAGCTCCCCCACTACAGCCAGCACACACTGTGTGGTCTCCCTCTGGCTTTAGGCTCCCAGAATTTCTTCTTCTCTCTGAGCAGTGTCAGGCTGAATAAAACTAAATAGATCCTGATGGAGGAAAACTGCAGTTAAGTGGGTTGGCTGACTGCTTGCCTTCTTTTTATTTTGCTTTCTGACTTGTCACGGATAGAAAACCACCAGGGAAATGTACTGACAGGCCCTCGGTCATGGTCCCATGCTCTTTGAGACAGTCTCCCTTGAGCCTGGTTGGACCTTCTCCCTGCCAGCACAGGAGGCCACTCTGGTCCCAGGAGGAGGGTTGGCATCTGACAACTATGAAGTAAAACTTGTGTCACCTTGTTCCTGGAAGATTAGCAAAGCATCACCCAACCCCAGTGGCTCAAAGTCAGCAGGGTCCTGCCTACAGCCACCCTCCTCCTTCAAGGAGCACATGGAAGCTCAAGGCGATGACCTGGTGGAAGGCAGACACCATCCCGTGGGGATGCTCTGCTGTTTGTCAGAGGTTGAGGAAGACAAAGCTCAGTGCTAAGTCTTTGCAGAGTGACCACATCTCATGATCTCAATGTACGTCTTGTGATGTTTGATGCTGTAGCTTCTGGTCCCAGCATCATGTGAGAAAAGCAGTCTTGCCTCTCTTCCAAATGTGCAGCTTTCTAGGGTGCAGGATGGTAGATACCACTTGCAAACAGGGTGATGAAAGCATCCCAAGAAGGCAGGATGCACTTCAGCAGTTGTTTTCACATCTTCTGGGTTTTGAGCCAGTCTTATGTTTCCGGGGGGAGGCCAATTTGTGTTTTTCCTTGTTTGGAAGTTCTCTTCCAAATCACTGTCCAGAGCACCTGCTAGGAAGCACGCAGCAGTCATGGTAGTGAAAAACACTGGCTCATAGCAAAATAGTCGCTGGTGGGGGGCTGCTTTGGTGCTGACCTTCCAAGAGTACCTGAAAGGAGTGACAAAGTGGATCAGACAGAAGTGTTCAGAATATGTGTCACGGCAGCATCCCAAAACAGAATTTGACCATTTTGAATCAGAGAAGCAGGGATTGGGTTGAAGAGAAGATCTCTGCAAGGTTTTTTTGCAGGGCAGAGTTGTTCATGCTGCAGCTTTGTCTTATCAGAAAATCACAGAATAATGGAATGGTTTGGGTTAGAAGGGACCTCAAAGCCCATCCAGTTCCAACCTCCTGCCATGGGCAGGGACTCTTCCCACTGGCTCTGTTTGTTCCAAGCCCCATCCATCCTGGTCTTGAACACTTTCAGGGATGGGGCAGCCACCACTGCTCTTGGCAGCCTGCACCCTCGCCTCTCCATGCTCACAGCAAAACATTTCTCCCTAAGATCTCACATAAATCTCCCTCTTCGAGCTGAAAACTGCACCCCCCCATCCTATCCCTGCACTGCCTGATCAAGAGCCCCTCCCCAGCTTTCCTGGAGTCCCTTTCAGCACTGGAAGCTGCTCTAAGGTCTCCCCAGAGCCTTCTCTTCTCCAGGCTGAACAGCCCCAACTCTCTCAGCCTGTCGTTGCATGGGAGGTACTCCAAGCCCTTGGATCATCTCCGTGGCCTCCTCTGCACTCGCTCCAACAGCTCCATGTCCTTCCTGTGCTGAGGACTCCAGAACTGGACACAGGGCTCCAGGTGAGGAAGACTGAAGAAAATGTGCCCTGTAAAACATCTCCCAAGTTCAGCAAAGGCCAAGCACAGAAGATCATGCAAATGTATGAGGTAAAAGATATGCCAAGATTCAATGTTTCAAAACTCCCCTCATTGCATTGAAACTGTTAAACATCATCCACAGACGTGCAC
Organism: Phaenicophaeus curvirostris; assembly: GCF_032191515.1. Classification (NCBI taxonomy): domain Eukaryota; kingdom Metazoa; phylum Chordata; class Aves; order Cuculiformes; family Cuculidae; genus Phaenicophaeus; species Phaenicophaeus curvirostris. The sequence continues at coordinate 7,463,125 of NC_091414.1, forward strand.
TATCCGGGATCAGAAAGCTTGTGCCATTCCACAATGACTAGAAGAGATTATTGACAGCAAAATTAACCCCACCACATGTGCCATCTGTAGCCAAAGTCAGGAACAGAGCACACAAACTCCTGGGAAACCCACAGAGAATCTTTAATCCAGGGTTAACACAGACCTGCTGGATTTAACAGGGAAAATTGCTTCTTGTTGGCAGAACATGACTCAAACACCATGAAATGGCAGTGATTGGCAACACATCAAGTAGAAATGTAATTCCCTCTTCAAGTTTGCTCACTGTGGATTTCTAGAGGTGTTGAGGACAACAGGTGAAAGACTGTGATTTCTGAGGCTCTGCTCAATAATTCCTTCTACCCAGGGGCGACAGCAGACCGCAGTAAAATGCCAACCATCACCTGCTGCCAAGGGTAGGTACACCCCCAAACCTCATCCTGTCACCTATCACCTGGGAGAAGAGACTAACACCCACCTCTCTGTACCTCCTTTTAGAGTTTCCAGACCTGCAGTTTCATCTCTCCCTTTTTCTTCTGCTTTCTTGTCTTCTTTGCTTTCTTTCCTCCCTTTCCTCTTTTGCATTTCTGGTGAAGGAAGAGACAAAACCAACGGTAATTTTACATCCCTAAAAGTGAGATAATTCTGAAATACTGTCTTTCTTGTAAAGGACACAGGCTTGGTATCCTTTTCACTCACCCAGTGTATGATTTTTTACTCAGCTTTAATCCCATCACATTTTTGAGACTCTCACCACAGCCACCTCCTCAGGAGCCTGAAGGGGTCCAGATCCTGGAGTCAGCAGCCTGTGAGGTTTTTGAGTTACACCAACCAATCCCAACCTTTTCCCTAGGGACCACAGGCAAGAACAAGGACAGAGAGTGTGTCAGATGCAGATTCACAGCAAGAAGCAGACACAGCCAGGTCCTAAGAAAGGAACCATCTGCATCCTGTCAAGGTGGTACCGCATCTCCTGACCGGTCCAGCTGTGCCTTCTTCACTCAGCCTCAGGCACCCAGAACAGGTATGTTTGATGCTTTGGCATTTCCTGGGACCTGTTTTAAGGTCTGTAACAGTGATGTTGTTGTGGCAACAGTACCAGCAAATAAAGACTGAGCTCTCCTCAGTCCTACCTGCAATGTCAGACCAGGAGGCCAGAAATGCATCCACAACAGGTATTTCTACTCTATAAAAGCAGATGCTTAGATCTCATTGCAAAAGCAGACTCAATCACTGACAGAAGAAGATGCTTTCTATTCTACTAGTGTATTTCATTCACCCAACTCAAAGTGTTTTACAGCAATTCCTCAATCATTTAAACATTGGATCGAGCTGCCCAGGGCAGGGGTGGAGACTCCATCCCTGGAGGGGTTCAAAAGAGGTGTAGATGTGGCACTTTGGGACATAGTTTTGCAGGCACAGTGGTGTCTGGCTGATAGTCAGACTGGATTAGCTGAAAGGTCATTTCCAATCTCAATGATTCCATGTTTCTATGAACAGGATGGCAGACAATTGTCTCCTTTCCTCTTCCCCTGAAGGATCCCTGTTGTGGTTTAACAAGTTCAGTTCGGTTTCTGCTGTTACAGGGACATCAGAAAAGTTTGGACTGAGGGCTAACTTTGAGGCTGAAATGTCTCACAGCTCCCCAGGAGCAGCACTCTCAGCATTTCTCACAGCTGGGGCCACATCTTTACTCACCACCTAATAGCGTGGTCCCATCAAGAGGGCTCTGCTGCTGTTATTTGGTCATGATTTTTGCATGAGAAATGAACCACGGCAACAAACGGGAACGCAGATGCCTCTGAGCAGCTCGAGAATCAGAGCAAGTGCTGGAAATCAAGGTCTTGGTGCGTGCAGGGCTGTGGACAGCAACCTCTCCCCACGCCAGCAGGCTAATCAGCGCTGATTACACCAAAGCTAGATTTTCCTAGAGAGGTTTGAAAAACCTGAATGTCAAGCTGCTCCCTCAGACCATGCCCCCCACCCTCAGACCACTGGGCTGAACTTCCACAGGCTCATGAACTTTCCAGTGTTGAGCCCATGTTCTGTTCGGACTGGTGTTTCTGCCCACCCTCCAGACATCTCTGAACCATTTTGTCCCAGCAAAAGGGGTCTGGTGGTGCTGGTCTTCACCAGGCTACTGGGGAAGGAGGGCGGGGAAGGGAAACTCGGCTTCCACGTATGTGAGAGGGAAGGATTCCCCTGTGGATGCTGAGGCTCTGCTGGCAGAGCAGGTGGCCGCTGGAGCAACGTGCCAGGGCTCGTCGTTGATTTATCGGCAGGGCTGGTAGGTGTTGCATTAGGTTAAGTATTAACAGATCTCATGAGCCTCGTTAGCTGTCCCCTTTTCACTCTCCAGCTGAAGAGTTACTGCTCCAAAATCTATAGCCCTTTGGCAGCTGCCTGGCTGATTCCCAGGTTAACCCTCGCCGAGCCTGCTCCCTCAGGCTCACTGCATAGATCAGTGTGCACATCATGTGCATCACGAACCACAGCGAAAAGCATCCGCAGCCTGGTGCTGTTCTGCTTGGTCAGCAGCGAGGCATGAGGTTTGTTGGACCACCTTCATGTGCACTTGTCTCTGCTTCTGCTAGAGAGTGGTCCTCTCAGCACAGAGTGAGCCTTTCCAGCTCTCCAGGCTCAGAGTGCCAGTGAAGTCTTCTGATGCAGACCCTGGCACTGGGAAATCACCTTGCTCCAGTGGTCTCTGTCGGGAACACCCCATGGGGTCTTCAGGAGGATCTGTCTGGCTGAAGGTGGGCATTTGTCCATCAGCATCTACACCAGATTCAGCTTCTCAGCACAGTCCATCCCTGCCCAGGGATGCAGATGTCTTCTGCAATTCATCACCTCACCAAAGCACACACCAAGAGGCTTAGGAGAGCTGGATTCCACTAGATGCAGGACAAGTCCCCAGGGTGATCAGGTCCTGTGGAGGCATTCAAACTCTGGACACCCATGCTTGGTCAGACCAAACTCACGGTTGGTGCTCTGCTACAGTAAGTGCCCTGGGAGGGTAATGCAGACCATACCAAACTGCTGGAGGCTTCCCATCTCCATCAAGTAAGTGGGGCAGCCATGGGTCTCCAGATCTCCGAAGATCTTTGCTCCAGAGACCACCAAGCACAGGACCAGGAGTGACCACAGGAGCTGTCAGCTGTGGTCCCCTCTTACGGGGTGATCACGAGGATGCCTGTTCCCCAGGCACGGGCAGCGTGCTCAGCTTATCAGTCCCCATGCTGTGAAATATCAGGATCTTGTCTCCTGTTGGAGTGCACCTGGTTTCTGCTTCCTCCAGAAGAGGCTTCAGCTAGCTCTGTCTCACTTGTGTATCTCCGAGGCACATCAGAGCCTTATAAATCACACCAGATCCTGATGGTTTGGCAGGAACATGAGCAGGAGGCACATTTAGCAGAGGCTGGAGCCACTTCTGTGGCCCTGCCAAGTTCAACTCAGTGTCCACGGAGGTGGCAGAGGAGGAGCTGGCAGGGGGTGTAGATGGGGAGATGGCATGACCTGGCTCTGCTCCTCAAGGACAGCTCTCGCTTCAACAAGCCTTGGACAGTTTCTGCTGCTCCCTGTAAGTCCATGCTGGAAAGCACTTCCCTCAGACCTGTTAATTGTTAAACAACTCAACACTTTAATTACGAAAGAGAGTCAAGCAGCCAAGTACGTTACAGGGAGAGATGAAGGTTAACAAGCTGGGCAAGGTCATTATCTGGCCTGCTCCTCCTCTCCTTCAGCAGGACTGGAAAGGGCTGTGCAATCCCAGGGCTGATGCTTTCACAGTTCGTTGACCAGCCCCGTGCTCTGGATAGCTGATTGCCCGGGCAGGGAGGCTGTTGCCGCGCCAGACAGCCCCCGGCACACAGCCTGTCTCCCTGCCGCTGCTGTGGGATGCTGCTGTCCAGGCAGAGCACTGGGAGCTTCTGATGGGGACCTGGGCACGGCTCCAGTGCTGGGGAACAGTTATTGTGGAGCATACAGCAGTGCAGCTAGTGTCCAGCATGGATATCTGCTTGGCTCTGTGGTGGAGTGATGAGCACATGGAGCCTCCTGCTACCTCTGTGGGCCTCTTGGAGAGACTGCACATGGAAGACTGATGGAGATGGGCCAGGGACAGAGAATATCTTGGGCAACTGGGGCTCAGGAAACACTCTCCCATGGGGCAGAGCTGGTTGTGAGCCTGGACTCACAAGCAGTGACTGTGCTGTTACTCACACAGTGGGAATGTCCCCCAGCATCTCTGTACCCTGCTGTGATGCTGCTGGTCCCCATGGCCAACACCTTGCCCTTCCTTTCACAGGGGAGCTCCTTGAGGCAAGAACTGGCCTTTTTCTTCCCCACAGGAGTAAGTTTCTAAGTAAGTTTGGAGAAGGCTATGTCTCACCTAGGGGAATAGAACATGGGATCTGATGACTTTCAAGATGCTTCTGTGGAAGTGCTTCCAGTGGACCTGGTTGCAGGATTCAGGACACACACGATGCCAGGGAATCAGTCACATAAAAAGCTTAGGACTTACTATCACTGATGTGGAGCTTCATGTGTTTAAATACCTTTGCAGATACAGAGCTAAGTGACATCCTGAAGGTCAGTGAGGAGATAATCATGCAAGCCAGGAAATGATCCAGGCTGGCTGCAGCATCCTAGTGCCAAGGGGGTGTCAGCGTTGGGCCAGATGCTCTTCACCATCCCATCAATAACTTGGCTGTAAATACCACATCTCTCCAGATAAAATTTGCAGATGACATAAAGATTGGCAGAGTGGTGAGTAACGAGGCAGTCACACAGAGCTGGATCTCTTCCCTCTCTGGACCCGTTCCAAAAAAAGATGTTTTAATAGGCTTGGCTACAAGGCAGCACACCTAGGAGCAGGGCTGAGCTGAGCCCAAGGTCCTGGCTGCAGGAGCCATGGGAGGTCTGGAGGCTGCAAGGACGTGCATCAGCTCCCAGGACAAGCAAGAGCAGGGTAACGAGCTGGATGGAGACGTGCTGGGACAAATGGATCGATCAAGCTGAGGTCCAGCAAGTCAGGCTTCAGCCTACACAGCCCGGGAATCTCTGGCTGTGTCCAGTGGTCCTGAACAGGAGCCTTAGAGGCACCCTAAGCGCAGGAGCTGGATGTCACTGTACAGGGGACCCGCAGGTGGAGAAAGCTGGAGAACAACTGGCATGGGTTGTCCATAGACCAGAGCCACCTGTATCCCTGAGAAGTGTCAATATGAAGCAGGGAGCCAGCGAGACAGGCAGTGACTCTCGTCAGGGAGCAGCTGTGCCAGGACCAGCAGGGAGAGAGGGCAGGATGCTCTGCTGTCCTTCAACTGGAGCTGACAGGGAAAGAGAGGGAGGAAGGAACCAGAAGTGATCAGACAGTACAGGAGTTCATATGTGTGTGGACATTGTCCCAGCAGGTTCTCAAATATCACCCTGGATGAGGGAGGAGGAATGAGGGACACTGGCTGTAAAATGGAGCCAGATGGGCTCAAGTCAGGCTTGGCATCTGGAGAATGGATGGAAAGCCACCTGCACGCATTGTCAGAGAGGTGGCACATCCATCTTCATGAGACTCCAGGACCAGGTACCTTGAGGAGCAGCACTTGGGCTGGTCTATGTCAGAGGGACCAGGCAGGAGTGCAATGGGGTGCCCTGCTGGGAGGCAAGAGAACTGGTCTAAATGTCTCCCCATCCTCAGACCGAGTCCAAAAGTGACTGTCTAGCACTCTGACCCTTCCTCCCTCAGCCTCCCCAAGCCCTCCAGGGCGGGTCAGCTCCTCCAGGGACGATGCATCTCCATGGTGTACCAGGACCAGCTGAAAACAGGGAGCTGCTGACAGCCAGCTGGGAAATCACTCATCTGGGAAAGAGCCTTTTGATTTGAAGTATCTCCTGGGCATTGGTTGAGGCTTTTTAAGTAAGCCTGTCAAGTGTCTAGATTAATATATGGCAAGAGGAGGTGAAGGCATTAGCAGGGTCGGCTGGCAGACGTGTCCCAAACCGATCAGGCAGAGAAGGGAGACCAAGCCTCCACGACTTTGTGGAGTGGCACAGCCCATCTCCACTTGCCCTCCAGCCAGATGGAGCCCCTATTCCCAGGATCTCTTCCTCACTTCAGGCTTCTTCCCTCTCGCAGGCAGAGTGCCTGTGCCAGCAGGATTTTGAAGACACAAAGTTGGTAGCCACATCCATGCTGGGTGATGAAGGCAGCACCCAGTTCTGGGCATGAGTGCACCAGGTGTGCTTGTGTGTGGCCACAGGGTGAGTCACATCTGTTGGAAGGTGTGAGGAAACTGGTCGACCAAGGTCCACTAACCTAAATCCCAAATCATCCTCCCTTCTTACGCCACAGGGAGGAACAGCTCTTCTCTAAACTACGTGGAGCACCTAATGTTCAGCCCTTCATAGAGGTCAGCAATGAGGACACTAATGTGCAGGTGTTAAACCATCAGTCCAGGGTCTCAGAGGATGCTCGGGTCAGCCTCAAGACTATAGTTTAATAGGTCCAGGCTCACTCATGCCCCCTATCCCACAGCCTGGGGTCAGCCCTGTCGGTTTGCTCAGCATCCCCACCTGCATGAAAACAGCAAAGGAAAGCTGGGTTTGCTTTTAGAAAAGAAACCCCAGATCGTGCCCCTGGACCAGGGTACCTGTCTCAGTATGGAGGAATTCCTCCTTGGGCCCAGCAGACCTCCCTTCCCGTCACCAGATCCCCCAGCTGCTCCCAGCCAGTCCTTTTCCCAGAGCTCACAGGCTGCTGTTTCCCAAGAGCAACAGAAATCTCCAAACTCTTTAGTCACAGAATTATAGAATTATAGAATGGTTTGGGTTGGAAGGGACCTTTAAAGCACATCCAGTACGACCCGCCCTGCAGTGAGCTGTGACATCTTCAACCAGATCAGGCTGCTCAAAACCCCATGCAACCTCACCTTGAATGTCTTCAGGGATGGGGCAGCCACCACTTCTCTGGACAACCTGGGCCAGGTCCTCTATATCTGCACTGTAAAAAAGTTCTTCCTTATACCTAGGCTGAATCTCCCCTCTTTCAATTTAAAACCATTGCCCCTTGTCCTGTCACTAGTGGCCCTGATAAAAAGTCTGTCCCCATCATTCTTGCAGATCCCTCTTTCAGTACTGAAAGGCCTTAAAAACTCCTCCTTGTAGCCTTCTCTTCTTCAGTCTGAACAACCTCAAATGTCTCACACTTGTTTTATAGGAGAGGAGATCCATCTCTCTGAAGACTTTGGTAGCCTCCTGTAGACCCTCTCCAGCAGATACCTCAGGGGACAGGGACTCCACCACCTCCCCGGGCAGCCTCTGATAGAGCTGGAGAACACTTTCAGTGAAGAAATGGTTCTTAATGACCAGTCTGAACCTGCCCTGGCCCAACTTGAGGCCATTCCATCTCATCCTATCCTTGATGCCGGGGAGAAGAGACCAACATCCACCTCACCACAACCTCCATTCAGGCAGTCGTAGACACTGATGAGGTCTCCCCTTGGCCTCTTCTTCTCCAGGCTAAACAACCCCAGGCCATAGAATCACAGAATCATAGAGTGGTTTGGGTTGGAAGGGATGTCAAAGCCTCTCTAGTTTCAACCCTCTGCCATGGGCAGGGACACCTCCCACTGGATCAGGGGCTCCAAGCCCCATCCAGCCTGGCCTTGAACCTCTCCAGGGATGGGGCAGCCACCACTGCTCTGGGCAACCTGGGCCAGGGCCTCCCCACCCTCCTCATACCCCGTGTTCTCCAGACCCTTCCCCATCTCCATTCCACTTCTCTGGACACGCTCCAGCCCCTCAATCTCCTTCTTGCAGTGAGGGGCCCAAAACTGAGCCCAGGATTCGAGGGGCCGTCCTGCCTCCCCGCAGTGCAGGTGAAACCGTTGGAGCAGCGCTGGTGGGGATTTACATCCCTCGGAAAAATAATTATGGGAAGAAAAGTGCCAGTATTAATAGGAGCCTCCGTTTAAAGATTAACCACAACAAATGTGTTGCAGGCAGGAAGTTTATCTAACAATGCTCCCATTGTACACCCCGAGCGCGAGTTTGTCTTCATTAGAGCAGTAATTCATTATATGGCCTCGCTAACATTCAAATCAGAAGGAAGAATATTAAAAAAAGTAATTATACTTTTCCAAGGAAAGCTTTATGGGTAAATTGTATGCAAATCGCTGTCTAAATCAGGGCGGCATATCTTAAGCAGATCTAAAAGTTGCAAAGACTTCCACCGCATCAGTGATATGTAATCAACAGAGATGTATGATTCTGCTCCTTACTTAGGCAAATTTGAATGGCAATCCTCAAGTAGGTAATTGGTATTTATCACAATGGCTGATGGGGAGAAGCTATAATCTTGTTACGGGTGGGACCGGCCTGTCATAAATCAAGCTGCTCGGAGGTTACTGCAAGACTCTGTCACATTTTGGGTTTCCAGATGGTTTTAATCACCTTTTTTAACCTTTCCTGCTTTTGTAATATAGGTGAATAACCATCAGGTCTTTGAAGACCTCTTCTGCAGGTGTCGGCATTGAGGGAAATCGCTGAGTGCCCTCACACCATTTGTCCACTCAGTGGTGACAGCCCCTTTTCTCTAATCAAGAGAGTTTAATGAGATTTTTTTTTTCCCCTAAAGTAGTGCCAGGCATAAAACACGACATTGATCATTTCTGTGCACCAGGGAAACAGCGTCATTCAAAAAAAAAGAATTGAACAGGATTGGATGGATCAGATTTCCTTCTCAAACTACAGTTGCTAGCTCTGTGGGTCAGGGAGGGGAGAGCAGAGGGCATTCAGCAGGTGCTATGGATGTATGGATGGGTGAAGGATGCCAAACCACATGTCCTTGTGGGACAGATACCCCCCACCACTTCTGAGTCCTTTAAAAACCCACGCTGCTGCCCCCAGGCATCAGGGGCCAAGTACAGGTGCTCAAATTGCTCCCTCAAGTCATAGAATCATAGAATCATAGAATCAAGGAATGATTTGGGTTGGAGGGGATGCTAAAGCTCATCCAGTTCCACCTCCACACCATGGGCAGGGACACCTCCAACTGAATCAGGTTCCTCCAAGCCCCATCCAACCTGGCCTTGAACATCTCCAGGGATGGGGCAGCCACCACTGCTCCGGGAAAAACTGGGCCAGGGCCTCCCCGTGCTCACAGCAAAACTTTTCTTTCTAAGATCTCATCTCAATCTCCCCTCTTTCATCTCAAAAGCATTTCCCCTTGTCCTATCCCTGCCTTCCCTGATCAAAAGCCCCTCCCCAGCTTTCCTGGAGCCCCTTTCAGTACTGGAAGCTGCTCTAGGGTCTCCCCAGAGCCTTCTCTTCTCCAGGCTGGACAGCCCCAACTCTCCCAGACTCTCCTCATAAGAGAGACGTAGTCCTGGAGCTGCAGCTGGGGCAGCTCCTTGACCTGGAGAGCCTTGGGATCTGGCTGAGCCCTGGGAGAGGGTTGGCTGGGCTGAACAGGACTATGCAATTCATCCCCACAAGTCCTTCTGACTGTGCCAGCAGTGTCTGTGCAGATCCCTGTGCATCCAGTCTCACATGACACACGGGATAGTGGTGTCCCATGGCACCTCTGGGGTGCCAGAGCTTCCCAAATTTGCATCAGAGTCTTGGGCTGACAGGTCAGGGCACCCCCGGACACCTCCCTACCACACATGCTGCCACCCACAGGTTTATTGCAAGCCCAGTTTCACTGAGGGATCAGTTACTGGGACAGTGTTGACCATCCAGCTGAGGGGCCACCAGCCCTAGGTCCTTATCAACACTTGGGAAAGAACGGAGCTGGGTGCAAGTAGGAGCATGCCTCTTTGAGCAAGAGAGGCACGAGGTGCCCCAAGATTTTAGGCTGAACATTGGGAAAAATTTTTTCACAAAAAAGGTCATTGGGCACTGGCAGAGGCTGCCCAGGGAGGGAGTTGAGTCACCTTCCCTGGAGGGGTTTAAGGGATGGGTGGACGAGGCACTAATGGACATGGTTTAGTGTTTGATAGGAATGGTTGGACTTGATGATCCAGTGGGTCTTTTCCAACCTGGTGATTCTATGATTCTGCGATTCCAGGGTCCAATTCTGCCCAACCTCAGAAACACCCAGGCACCAAGCAGCCCATGGAAAACTGCTTCAAGGCTGGGGTCACAGAAAAGGAGATAAACTGCCCTGTTTTCTGTACACTGAGCCTTTTCCATGATACCTGCACAGCTCCTCTGTGCTGACAGCCACACGGATCTCCTCCTAGCACAGACAGTGGCATTCCCTAGTGTCCCTCATCCATAGGAGACATCAGCATGCCTACCTGCTGCTGGGGAAAAGCACCAGTGCATCCAGGGTGTGCAACAACCTCTGTCAACTCAGCACACCCTTTCGGAGACAAGACACCCGCTCTCCTTATTCATCTGGGTGCTGGGTGGGTTTTCCTCTTCCTTTTGGGACACACAGAAGCAGTTGTCCCAGGAGACTATAGCTGGTGGTGCTGCACAGATACGAAGAGCTGCATCTTCCAGGCAAATCCACTCTGTGCCATAAGCATCTGCACCAGCAGACCCAGCTGAGTTCCCAGTACGGAGCCCTTGCACCAAACTGGGAAGAAGCGACTAAAGACCTGGAAGCCTTCACGGAGGCTGGTAGGGACTCACGGCAGAGGAAAAACAATTCAAGATGCCCAAAATGACTTCAAGAGCATTCACAGCTGAAAATAGAGGTGAAACAATTTCTGCCATTTATTAATGCCGTGCTATTTGTTCCATGTTATTAACAAGCAATAATGTGCCATGCAGAGGTGAAAAGCAGATACAGAGAAGCACGGTGGAAATTCATCTTCTTCAGCACAAGGCAATCATGATGCTGAAGGAGGGCACCATGGAGCACCTTGGGATGCAGGAGACCTCAGCATTTTAGATACTAAAAAAATGAACATTTTTTTTCCTTCCCCCTTCTTTTTTTTTGGAAGAGAGGAGAAAGGTGACATTTTTCTGTGTCAGAAATCCACCATGACACGTGAGAATCCATCAAATGGCATCTCATGTCAGGTCGTGTCACAACATCATTAAAACATTATATCTTGTTGATGAGGCTCTTGCCATCAATTCCGAGAGTGACTGATTTGATCTGCAAAAAGTGGAAGTTTCTCTGCCCTCTTTGCAAGGCAGCTGGCAGATCTATGAGAGGAAGCACTATTTCACGTTCTATTTAAAACATTAAGCCTTAATCCCATTAGAAGATTCATAGCATCACCGACCTCAGATAGAGAGATCCTTCCATAGCTGGATGGGTTTCTCCTACAACACCTGCGCTGCATGCTGCATGAAGCCATTTGGAGAAAAAAACAAGCCTCCCGTCTTCCCAGCTCCTCTCTGAGAGCTTATCTCTCCCTCTAATACAGTTTAGTGCCAGGTTTTATAGACTGCTCATGCTGTCGGGAATGTTTGCTGGTATTCTGTTAACTTGATGCTTGGCTGTTCCAACACTATTCATTTAAGGCAAGCATCTGGCATGTAGCAACAAGATGGCTGATATAGAATAAAATTAGGCAAGTTTATATGATTAACCATAGCTGGGAGCCAGCAGCGGTCTCAGTTTATAAAAGGTTGTAATATATCCTGTAGGTTATTTATTGAAGGGAGCAAAGCTGCACTTGCAGGTGGGGAGAACCCAGGGAAACACACCTTTGGGTGCTGCTGCTGCGCTCCCCAGAGGATGCTGGCAGCCCCAAGGGGAGGCGTTGAGGGAGGCTGGAGGAGGGGAAAGTCATGATGCTTCGGAGCAGAGGGTGGTGGCAGCACGGGATGGTTCCCTGACTGAACCAGTGTGGGGAATGGGAAGCTGGCGACCAAAATTGGGGTTGACATCAGCTCAGAATATCCCACTCCCTCACTGTCTCCTGTCTCAGTGCCCCGGCTTACCCAACACCTACACAACAGGGGTTCCTGCCCAGCAGGAGAGGCTGACATCCTCCCTATTTTGTTTAGACCAGAGGATGATAAACCTGGGGTGCCGGATGCTTCCTCTGCATGAAAGCTCACTTTGGTCTGGTGTGATAGCAGGAGACAGCAAAAGTCCCAGTGCCAAGCAGGGATTAAGCACTTGCACAGTAAATGTGCAGCCCTGGTCTGGAAGGATGTCCTGGTAGATCTCACAGCAGCCAAATGGGCTCCTGCCCATCGCCCTGCTCTGTGGGGCCACCACAGCCCCCATAGTGGAGGCTCCTGGCTGTGGGTCCCTCTGGAAGAGCACTCCAGCAGCTGAGCTCCTCTTTGAACCATCATCAGTATCCTATTTGAAACCCTCAGTATCAGCTCCCCTTTGCACCATCATCAGCACCAGTAGCCCTGATGCTGCTGGGTGAGCCAGAGGGGGAAGGGGGGAATGCTGGGCTGTCTCCAGGGCTGCTGGGGCTGTAGGACATGAAAACTGTGCCCCAAAGTATCCTGCCTTAAGCAGGCCAACAGATCTGGGCTGGGGAGGTGGGCAGGGGTGCAGGACACGTACCCTGCTGTGATCGCTTTACTTGGGAGGGTCAATGTGGCCTTCAACTGCTGGTTGGGGGGGTGGGGGGGAATAGAGGTGCAGAGGGTAGGGGTCTGGAACACAGGGCAGGGAAATGGGTTTCCAAAATATAAGAAATTAAGAAAGAAGGAAAATACATGCATTCAGCTGAACCATTCAGCTCTGCCAGACTTATTCTGCTTAATTTTGCTTCCATGCCATTGCATTTCTTACCACAGTTTAACAAAATCTGAAAGAAAAAGCCACTTGGAGCCAAGAAGCGCTTGTGTTGTTATTAAATTATAACTTCAATTTACTCTTTTCTTGCAAAAAAAAAAAAAAGTTTTAATTTAGAGGCAGAATCATTTGCTGAAGAAGGGGAAAATGCCACTGTGTGATATCTGCTCTTGATCTCTCCTGGTCCTGTGTCGGTATCGTGCTTGTCAGGCAACCCAGCCATCACCTTCCATGCAACAGAGCAATGATTGATAACTGTGACCCAGAAAACCACACCCGTAATCTTCTCCTGGTGAAGACTGCCTACGTGAGTCACATCGGAGTGTTTAAACACCTCACCAAGTCTTTAAAGTAGTTAATTGACCCAGCTAAGATGAAATGGGGTTCCTGAGGTGTCCACCGGAGCAGAGTGCAGCCATGGCTCATGGCTGTGGTCACTGGTCTCCTGCTTATCCTGTGGAATTTGTGGGGGTCTCCATCCACAGATCACATTTCCACGATGTGCTGTTACTCCTATCTCCATCACAGTCCTCTCCCTTTCCCTGTCTTCCCCATCAGCCCCAATTCTTGGGCACGGAATCCTTTCCCTGCTGACACCAACTCACCCTGTAGCCTGAAGGTTGGAGGCCAGGAAGCAAGGATTTTCCAAACAAGATCAATCAATGGCCAAGAATTTATAGATGAACACTGAGAGCAGCTCATTTCTCGTTTATTACAAATGAACTAACTGTGTGCTGATCCCTGTGCTGGGGTAGGTCTGTCTGTCTGCCTCTCCCAGAGCCCTCTGACGAGGTTATCTATTTACCTATCTATTTACATGTATTTCTTTTCCCAGTGAATTATATCAGGGAGGCAGTAAAGTGTTATGTATTTGCAAGCCCCATAATCCTTAAAAGCACAGTGATGCATGCTCCAGATGAGAAAAGAGCCTCCATCCAGTATGTTAATAGATAGCATTAGGGCAATAATGAAAAGCACTTGAGACAAGTAAGCCCCTATCAAAAGCTGAGTAATAGAGATGCACAGAATGAATCACAATGCACCTCCTCTGCAAAAGATATTAAGACGTCTGCTTTAGTGCAGGGTCTATTCACTCCAGCAGCTGCTTCATTTCTCTGATTAAAATGGGAGTGGGGATAGCTTTTCCAGCCATTTCCCCTTTTATCCGGTACCGTACACACACGCACAGCCTGGCACCCACGGTGTACGCGCGCCAGAGCCAGCCTGCCGCGCCGACAGATGCACCCTGCACACGTACAGGGTAGGACGCGCGCTCACCGCACCCAAGGACATGAGCTACATGGGCATGTTCTTACACACACACTGACACAGCCATGGGAGCTGCGGCTTCTCATACACACACAGCTCCTCGTCACAAACGGGCACCTTCAGAATTTCTGCTGCGTGCAGACACAGCCCACCACATATAGACCTTCAACACATGTCCATGCTGTATGCACACACGTCCCTACACACCTGATTCTCTGGATCTCCCATCCCCACCATGGGTCCTGCGCTCCCATCCAGGATTGCACAGGGTCACCATGGGGGGTGAGCTGCAGAAAGCCTCTCCCCACTCCCACCTGCTGCCGTGTGCAGGTCCTGATCATAGAATCATAGAATCACCAGGTTGGAAGAGACCCACCGGATCATCGAGTCCAACCATTCCTATCAAACACTAAACCATGTCCCTCAGTGCCTCATCCTTAAACCCCTCCAGGGAAGGTGACTCAACCCCCTCCCTGGGCAGCCTCTGCCAGTGCCCAATGACCCTTTCTGTGAAGAATTTTTTCCTAATGTCCAGCATAAACCTTGAGGGCATTTCCTCTTGTCCTGTCCCCTGTCACCTGGGAGAAGAGCCCAGCTCCCTCCTCTCTACAACCTCCTTTCAGGTAGTTGTAGAGAGCAATGAGGTCTCCCCTCAGCCTCCTCTTCTCCAGGCTAAACACCCCCAGCTGATATGCAGTGAGCAGGGGAAGCCAGACAGCTTGGGGACTGTGGGAGGAGATAATGGGCAAACATCTGGGATGCAGGAGAACCTTGTAGGGCGATAGGACACCATCCAGGAACAGTGGTGTTGGCAGCTACATGGGGGGGATGAGCAGCCCCACAATGGGACCATGATATCCAGATATCATAGAATCATAGAATCACCAGGTTGGAAAAGACCCACCGGATCATCGAGTCCAACCATATCAGGCACTGAATGCACCAAGAAGGGAAGTGCCATGCCGCAATGTCCACAAGGTTTTTCCAGTGTTCTGAAATGGACCCATGGCTTTAACATCCACTAGCGTTTCTTTGATGTTGTTGCTAGAGCTCAAGACACCATCTGGGTGAGTGACTCCAAGACACACAGCCAAGTGCCAGGCCCTGGTCCAGGAACACCTGTGGAAAGTGGATAAACACATGCCGTGGGGACAATGAGGTGCTGGTGCAGTTTACAGACACCCTAGCAGCACCAGACCAGCCTTTGCCATGAGCACCACAGGCTTCAGAGCAGGAGAATGAAAAGGTGGGACCAGAGGTGTGAGTGACAGGTTTGTCTCTTGATGTTGTCTCCTTGCTGCAGTCAGCCAAGGCTCTGCAGGTCAACCTCGCTGGTACCCAAATGCACCGTGTGAGATTCCACCTCCATGGCATACAGACTGGGAGCTGCAACCTGGTCATGCTGAGGGCCTTCCTGAGGTATCCTACACTCAGAAGACCTGCCCCCATCTCACTGCTCCCCCAGGGCACAGCTCAACACAGGAGAGAATCCTCAGGTGCACAAGAGCAAATCCCTGACTTAGACCCTCAGTGAGGCTGAAGCAAGAGCAGGAGACTGAGACAAACAGCTGGAATACACAGCCTGATAGCAGCTAACAGCCATAAACTGTTGGGATATTATGCCCGTGACCAGCTTAGGCTCATTTCTGTTTACCAAAGACACCCATGAGGGTAAATAACTCCCCCCATCCACTGTGGACTTCTAACATTTTCCCCAGTTGTATCTAGAAAATGTTGGTGTGGCAAGAGCTGTGGGTCATAGCCTGGTCCATCCTGATACATCCCCAGCCCCCGTGTTGTACCGTTCACATGGGAGCATCACTGCCCCGAGCTCTGCTATCACTTTTCCTACTCCCTGCTCAGCAATATGTCTTCTTGAGGCTTTGGAAGCGGCATCCAGGGAAAGCAGGTGGGCATTGGTGGGAGCTAGAGTGCTCCTGGTCACAGCAGGGAAAAGTCCTAGGGAGGCACAAAACCTCTGGAAAGGGGGAGAAGAGCCGGGGGGGCACCAAAGGACTGGCAGGAATGGTGGGAGCAGAGCTGCATCAGGGTCCTGCACCCACCATCTCCCCCCATGCCCAGGCGGCTGCTGCTGGGCTTCTTCCAGACTTGTGCAACAACAACAAGGAGAGGAGAAGCAACCATGAAGAGCTTCCATGGTGACAAGCCCCGGAGGAAAGCCATAGCCAGGTGAGAAACGAAAGCAACACGACATGAGGCACAGAGCAAGCAAGAACTGGGCGAGTCACGCAGTGGAAGCAACATCTCTGAGCTGAGATAGAGATGAGTCCTGCAATGAGGACAAGCACGGCACGCAGCCTGGGCTCTGTGCAGCACGGTCGCATCTCCACACTGGCTCTTCCCACCCGCTCGGTGCTTGTTTGGGCCGGAGGGGCAGGCAGGCTGCCAGGAGCCCGGTTATCGGGCTGGCAGTCAGCCTGCGCGCATGGGAGCGCCGGCCGTGGGAGGCACCACAGCGGGAGCAGAGCTGGGGCTGCGGGGAGGGAGGTGGGGAACTGGAAAGGGCTCGAGCTGACCCCTCTGGGGGCACCACTGGGGTTCTCCTCCTTGATCTGCCACGTGTGGTTCAGGTGGCATGGAAAAGGTTTCCCCCCTTTGTCAGCTTCTACATTGCCCAGGACAAATATTTGCTGTGTGGTTGCACAAAAGAACAAGAAGACCTTTCCTCAGGAGTCACCTAGGCAGGGAGATGGTGAGTGCATGCCCCGTGTGAAATAGGCTCCCTCAGACCTCATGCATCGCCAGTGCTGATGGCAGCATCTTGGGGGCATCCCTGAGGCCTGTGGCTCAGCTCCAAAGGAAGATGCTCCAGGACCATTTACCCTGCTGAGTTCAGTTTGGGGAGTTGGATGAACCTCACAGGAGCATCATTTTGGGTGCAAGCCTCTACCGAAGTTCTTTATCAAGAGGCCAGCTAAGAGCCTTGTCAGGTGGAAAGTGTGGCGAGGGACAACGGGAACGGAGCAGACATTCCCACTCCAATTCCAGGTACCAACCCCTGCCCCAAATCTGAGCATGCTGCGCTTGCACTTGCACAGGGATGTTGTTCCCACCATCCTTGCTGACCCATGCTCCTTACAGCATGGTGGCAGGAATGTGATGTGTTTCTCCAGTGATCCCTGCTCTGAAGGCCAGAAAAGCCCGATTTATCCTCTCTCCACCCTGTTCCCCAGCCCTCATCCTCTGGGTGCCCCAGGACACTTCTAACCAAGCTGAGCATGGTCTGCCTGGGGACAAGCTGTGTAACAGGGAAGTGGAGTCTGTACCTATCCAAGAGCAGCAGGGACCAAGAGAAGAAGACAGGAATCCACAGAGGATGAGAAGCAGGTGGAAGAAGCAACTGATGTGGTGTTTGTCCAGCTCCTGAAGATGGTTCAGGTGCAACCACACATTTATGGACATGGTCATGTAGGGTCCCCCTGTGGTGCTGAGCAGCAGTAGCGCGTCTCCACCACTTGGTAGCCCTGTGTTTGCAGTCCAGCCCGTAAGCATCCCAGCATCAGCCACGACCAAGGTGGACACAAGGCAGGTAAATCCTGGGAGGTGGTCAAAGACCTGGCAGGTCATCAGGAAGCTGAAGGGAGAAAGTGAAGTGTGAGCAGTGTTAGACAGCCTTGTCACACACCGGGCACAGGACATCCAACCTCCCCATGTTTGCCTTTCTCTGTGTGCCACCAGCAACAAGCTCTCATACTGCCAAGTCCTTCATCAGTCTCAGAAGTCACCACCGGGCACAAAAGCCTGGACAAGCAGGGGAGGAGGCTGCCATCTCCATTGGCACCTCCGAGCGCATTGCCAGCTGCCCAGGAAAAGGCAGCGAGGCCTCAGCGGGAGCTTCAGCACGGCGGCGGCTGCTGCCTGCCAAAATTAACATCGCTGACAAAAGGCATGATCCTGAAATTGCACCACCAAACAGATGGATTGCTGGAGTATGGGAGGCCTCGTAATGGAAAAGATGAGTAATTCAAGAAGAGAGCCTAGTGCCAGCTATCCGAACGCTTGGCTGCTGGAGCAGGCTGGGAACCTGGAGTTCTGCCTGTCTCAGGGCTGGATTCCTCCAGCTCTCCAGCAAAACCTGCTGGGATGGGGCTTGTGGGTTCCCTGCTGAGGATGCAGCGGGCATCGCGTGGTGCTCTTCCCGGCTCCACCGCCCGTGCCGGGGCTGCCCCGGGGGCAGGTGCACACAGCGGCCACCTGTGTCCTGCTTTCGCCACCCCCAGGAGTGCTACACGCTGATGTGTGCTTCATGGCGAGGAGCCGTGAGTGCGTACTTGGAGCAGTTGTGCTGCAAGGAGACAGTGCTTGTGATCTCTCTATAACCCCTGTCATTCCCTCTGCGGAAAGGCAGGGATATGCAGAATATCCAGCTGGCTTTTGTCCGGGAGAGGGAAGGGGAGGTAGCAGGAGTGCCTCTGTCTTGCTCTACATTAAATATCCCAAAGAAATGCCTCCCAAAACCAGCCCCCAGACACAGACTGGTTCTCTGAGCACCCAGATCTCAGCAAAACTCTCTCAGTGAGCCCTGTGGGAGCTGGCTTGGTCCTGCGCTATGGAGTGATTCACGAGATTAGAGAAAGTATGACTTTCTCCTGGAGCTGAAAAGAAATATGGATGGAAAAAGGGACAGGCGCTCTCCTCTAACCATCGCTGTCCTTGCTGTGCAGAAGCATCACATGGCAGCCCACGGAGCTCCTGCCCAGGTGAGAGAAGGTGCTGAGATCCATTGCCCTGCACACAGGGAGAGCACAGACCCTGCCAGCACAGCTCCTCTGGTTTTACAGTCACAGCAGAGAACAGACACAACCCCACATCTCCTCTAAACCAAGAAGGACTTGACCCCACTGTCTTACCACAGCTCGCCCACACCCTGGCTTGTCATTAGACCTAGGATAATGCTTTTTTTTTTTTTTTTTAAAACACACGTGTGCTGGAATTTTCATTTTCAGCATTCTGAAGGTTGTTACACGAATGTGACAGCATGATGGTTTGACAGTTAGGCTTCATCAGCTTACAGGTCTTTTCCAACCTTAATGTTTCTATGATTCTGTGTTTGTACCAGACTAAAATTAATGTGGAAAAATGAGTTTACTCGGTTTTCAGCAGAACATTTGAACTGTTCACATGGCCCAGTCCTGGAGGTCTGTGGGGTCTGCATCTCCTCCAGCAGAGACCTCCCACCCCACCATGTCCTGAGGCTGCACAGGTTGCACAGGGATGTCTGGACCAGAGCGTGTCTGCACCTCCTGAGCCAGCACTGCACCTCCTGGGGCTGGCATTGCCAAGCATGGAAGCATTCTGCTGCCACCTGATCCAGTGGGAGGTGTCCCTGCCCATGGCAGGGGGTTGGAACGGGATGGCCTTTGAGGTCCCTTCCAACCCAAACCATTCCATGATAATATGAGTTCTGTTTGGCCCATGCCCTGCTCAGTTCTCCCTTCAAGCCCCATCTGGCACACTTAAAGGAGAGTTTTAATGGTTCAGCATTGAGGCTTGGCTGCTCCAACCTCTTAAAGCTGTGGGGAAAAAAAGGCAAGAAGGCGAGGGAGGCATAAATCAGTCGCCAGTGTAAGGCCCCTTATCTCGGAATGACGCCTTGCAGTCCGTAATGGCTCATACATCCCCGGGCCATCTATCATGCTCCTGGGATCGCTGCAATTAGACGTGCTGTGCTGCATGCTGCCTGCACTCCTGCTGCTTTCAGTACCCCAACCCCTCCACCCCAGCCCTGCTCACCCCCTGGGGTTGTGGGGGGATCCGGGGAGGTTTTCTCAGGATGCAGGGGCCCACATGCTCCTTCCTCCCATGCGTGAGCAGACGCCAAGTTGCTGACTTGAGAGGCAAAGTGGTGCCACACAGCAGCAGAAAGAAGCTGTGGGGAGAGGCTGAGCAGAGCAACATGGGCACAGGGTACCCCCATCCACCGGCCAGTGCATCCCCAGGGCAAGGGCAGCACTTGGCTGCCTCAAAAAGCTGGGTGACAGCATCAGCCCATCTGGCCATGGTGTGCCTTCAATGCTATTTCATAGGTGATGCGCTATTTAATAGGATTTGTTTACTGTAATTTTTTTTGCCTCTGTGTGTAAGGCTGTAAGGGGACTGGGACTTCACTGGGCTCTCTGCTTCCCTGAGTGGGGAACAGCGGCACATTTTGCAGTCCAGTAGATGCACCCCTGGTAGACAGGGAGCAGGAGATTAGCAGCCCCATTAATAGGAAAGGGGTGGATGTGAACAGGAGTGTGAACTCGGAGAGGAGAGGAGAGGAGAGGAGAGGAGAGGAGAGGAGAGGAGAGGAGAGGAGAGGAGAGGAGAGGAGAGGAGAGGAGAGGAGAGGAGAGGAGAGGAGAGGAGAGGAGAGGAGAGGAGAGGAGAGGAGAGGAGAGGAGAGGAGAGGAGAGGAGAGGAGAGGAGAGGAGAGGAGAGGAGAGGAGAGGAGAGGAGAGGAGAGGAGAGGAGAGGAGAGGAGAGGAGAGGAGAGGAGAGGAGAGGAGAGGAGAGGAGAGGAGAGGAGAGGAGAGGAGAGGAGAGGAGAGGAGGGCCATGGGCTGATGGGGGCATGAGGGAAAGGACTTGTGGCATCTCTCACTACACCCCAACACATTGCTGCACCTCTGGCCACAGGCTGCAAGGGGACAAGGACTGAAGTTGCTCTCCCACCCATCTCTGCAAAGGAAAGGTAAGTGCATGTGTGCACTGGAGAGTGAAACTGAGCCCTATATGTTTAAACTGGCAAGTTCTGTGTTTGTCATCGAGCTGTAAAATGATATCCTAACAGATGAGGACAGGAACTTCTTGGAAGGCTCAAGCACAGACAGCAGGAGTGGGGGAATAGCATTTTGCTTTGTTTCTTTACATGCAATCCAAGGTTTTATTTTTTTCCTTGCAGTGTTATGTTTTTCCATCCAAAAATGGTTATGAGATTGCCAGCTCAGAGAGGCAAGAACTGCCACTCAGTTCAAGGTCTTGTACAGCACCTGACACACCAGGGCCGGGGTCTCCAGCTGGGATACAGCTAAATGCACAAGTAATAAACACTGGGCTTCAGGGGGAAGGAAAAAGCAAAGCAGCAGAGACTGGAAACAGTGTGAGTGTGTGTATCGGCATGTGTGCGGGCATTATCAAAGAGCTCGCATCCATAATGAACACTGAGCATCAGCTACATGGAGATGCAGAAGACATTACAGCCGGGCACATGATCCAGAGCCGCGGATTTGGTTCATGCTGCATTGTAGGAGAACGTGTGCTTCAACCAGCAGCCGGCTCCTGTTTATCACTCGAATGTAGCACCTATTTCAGTGGGTGGATAATTTTAGGTGAATGAGAAAATGCTGCTTTTCTTTGGGTTGCTGCCATGTGCTGGTGGAGATGATGCTCGCAGCAGTAACTTTTATCAGGTGCTGTGTGGTAGGAAGACAGGCGCTCGACTTGGCGAGTCCTCTCTGGTTTATTTATCACTCCGAGGTGGAACCATGTTTGGCTGCATATGGATCTTGGGCAAGGTTATGGTGCAGGAGGGGAATGTGTGTGGCACAAAGAAAATCTCTCCTTTCTTCCTGCAACACAGTGACTGTCAGGACATGGAGTGTGTGGAGTGATGAGGTGCATGTGAGCTGCTGCTGCTATTAAGGATGTTCTTTTTTAGCTTAAACTAGGGGAGAATCCTTAACAAAATCCCTAACAAACCCATGAAGGTTTATTCTCCAGTCCTTCAGTGAGATGCCAGCCAGCATCTGAGCTGCATTTCAGCTCTCTGTTTGCCTTGAAGCATTGTGAATGTCTGAACAACAACTGGGGTGTTCCCAGGGGAGCATCAAAGAGATGGGCTTGAGCTCTGGCAACACGACAACGTCCCTGCCCACCTCACAGGCTTTTCTTCATCACCCCAACCTCACCACGCAGGCAGCCCTGAGAATGGAGTGAGTAGGGTGGGAAGACAGAGGAGTAGGAACCACAGCTATTGCTCAGGGTGTCAGCAAGGACCTGCCTTGCTGCAGGGGGGCTTCACCCAGTACTGACTTCATAGAATCACAGAACACAGGGTGTCCTGAGTTGAAAGGGACCCACAAGGACCATTGAGTCCAATTCCTGTCCCTGCACAGGACACCCCAACATTCATACTGTGGGCCTGAGGGTGCTGGCCAAATGCTGCTGGAATATTGTCAGTATTGACTCCACGACTGCATCCCTAGGAGCTATTTCAGTGCTCCACCACCCTCTGGGGAAGAACCTTTTCCTAATGTCCACCCTAACCCTCCCCTGGTACAGCTTCCTGCCCTTCCAGTGGGTCCAGAGAGAAGAGCTCAATGCCTGCTCCTCCTCCCGCTGTGAGGAAGCCACAGAGTGCAATGAGGTCTCCCCTCAATCTTCTCTTCTCTAGGCTGAAGAGACCCAGTGACTTCAGCTACTGCTCATGGCTTCCCATCTAAACCCTTCACCAACTCTGTGCCCTCCTCTGGATGCTCTCCTGTGGCTTTAGAGCCTTTTTATCATTTTAGATCCTTTTTATCCTTTTAGATCCTTTTTATCCTTTAGATCCTTTTTATCCTTTTATTTTTATGATGCCCAGAACTTCCCCCAGTGCTCAAGGTGCAGCTGCACTGATGAGGAGCAGATCAGGACAATCCCCTCCCTGGGCGTGTGAGCGATGCTTGCAGGGTGCCAGCCAGCACCTGTGTTGCTGTTTGGGCTGTGCTGAAGGCGGCTGCAGCCCTGCACACTCGACACTGCTGACTGCTCTGCAGGGCAGCGTGGACAGTTGAGCCTTTATCCTCTGTGAGACTTTGGTGCTTTCTGGCCATCACCACGTCTCGGTGCAAGCACAGACTGTCCCAAGGAGGTCACAGTCCACCGAGTGGGGTGGTCGAAGAGCATCAGGAGAGTGAGACACAGGTTTCCCATCCTCAGAGCTCTCCCCACGGGCATAGCTTTTTCTGTGTTATGGTTGGGAGGGAAGGAGACGAGAAACCTCAGCTGGAGGGTTGGACTTGATGAGGTTAAAGGTCTTTTCCAACCTAAATGATTATATGACTCTAAGAAAAGCACCAGTTATCATGGAACAGCTATCCCTCAAGAGTCAGGCAGTGGATAAAGAGCCCAGGAGACACCAGAGTGCAGCTTTTCCTGTTCATGTGGTCCTGTGGAGTCTGTAGCATGGTTTAATGGTGCTTTGCACCAGTAATCCTGGACTCTGATATCTTCCTAGAGAGAGGTTCATCCATTACGTGGTGAGGATTGGATCAGGGAGCCCACGTTGTGTCTCCCATGCTCACTCTCAACCTTTCTTCAGGGGCTGAAAGCCAAGCAAAGGCAAAGCCCAAGGCTCCTGGTGGTGGCACGGGGTGACAGCGAGGGGAGATCATGGGGACCATGAGAAGTTCATGGCCAACTGCTGTGTTGCAGATTGGTGGGGACCTGAAATGTCCAGTTTCTGGATGCTTTGGGGCTTCTGGTGAGGGTGCTATCATGGGAAGAACATGTCAGCTCTTTGGGCCCTGTTGTGACAATTGCAGTGCGGGGACATGTTGATGCCACTGGCTCTACCAGGTCTCACAGGTGGTATCTTAGAAGGGATGTGCTGGTCTCTGTGCTCCAGGACTAGCCCAGGGCTCTGGGCAGCATCTCTAAACACCTTGCCTGCCCACCAAGTGTTGGTCTAGCCAAGGTGATCCAGGCAAGGCAAGTGCCAGGGGGTGTTCAAGGAGAGCCACACGTGCTGGGAACACAGGGCTGGGGCCACCAGCCCTCCATCCCGCTCTGTACCACTTCTCACCCTCACTTCGCAGGGCATCGGGTGGCTTCGAGGGGCAGAGATAAATGGAGCATCAGAAGTGGTGACAGGGAGATCGCAGCGCTGAGCTGTGGGTGTTTTTAAAAAGTCTGACACAGCTGGGCTGCGAGCCAGGGCGTCGTGTCCTGCCCTCACCCTGCTCAGCCCAAAGAGCAGGGGAGCAGCAGGGGACGTTCTCACCTTCATCCTGGTCTGGCACTCGGGGACCAGCAGCCGTCTTCAGATACTGATGTCGTGCTTCAAATACCAGGGTTTAAAAAGCCTTCGGGCAACTTAACAGGCACAATTAACCATGTGTCATCGAGAGCAGCAGCGTGCCACAAACAAACCACAGGGCAGGGACAGAAAAACTCAGTCCCAGCCACCCAGTGCCTGGGGCATCGCATCTCCCTGCCAAGTGTGGTGGCAGGGACCCCCGACACGGGCAGGCGTGCGAGCAAACATGCGCAGGGTTCTGTGTCTTCGCACGCTTGCATGTGTGAGACATCCCAGCCCCTCTCCCGTGCCAAGGTGAGGGACATCTAAGGATACTGCTGTGCTTCAGCTCGAGCTCTGTGGGCTAACCAAAAACAGATGTATAAAAATAAACAGAAATACTAGAGATGTGATTACCAAGGAAACGCATTTACATACAGGAAAACGTCCAAAATGACTGTCATTTACTTCCTTTATTTATTCACATTTATAAAAATGCTCCCACCCAGAGATGTGGGCTCGGCCGTGCTCAAATCACAAGCACCCGAGCCCACTGGACCCTTGCCCCATCACCCACTGCCAGCTTACTCGGCTCCCATGAAGGAAAGCTCCCCGATGGAGCTCTGCCTCTGCAATGTTGCAAACCAGTTTATTTCATTTCTCATCTACAAGCAAAGCTAGTCCCCATAAGCTTCCCTGCCCCCCAACCTGGGAAGGATTTTGGGGGTTCCCAGCGGGGCAGAGCCTGCCTGCACCCAGCCCTGAGCAGCTCAGGTGGGGAACAAGGCACCGAGAGGGGGAATTGGGCACCAGGAGGGGGAATCAGGCACTGGGAGGGGGAATTGGGCACCAAGAGCTGTCGGGCTGAAATTACAGAGACATTATTGAGGCAGGGGTATGGGGGCATTTCTCGGTCCAGTTGCCAGCAGAGAACCTGAAGAAGGAGCGGGGAGATCCAAGCTGAGGCAAATTGAAAGAGAAGCATTTTAACTCACAAGAAATGGAAATCAGAAAAGTGAATTTGGGTCACGCCAAAGCATTCGTTCTACAGGAAATGAAATGTTTTACAATCCTTTCCTTTTCTGCCTTTCTTCTTCCTTTTATTCCTCCTTTTGGGGGGCTTTTACAATAATAATAAAAGAAAAAAAGGTTCGTTTAGAAAATGCACAAAGCAAATATTTTCATTGTCCTTTTCTCCTGCAGTTGTGCACTGAAAGCAGCCCTCACGCCCTGCTTCAGCCTTAGCAAAACGGCATTTGAAGCTCATTTGCCAACCACAGCAACAAAACCCTATACTGTTCTGGCTGGAACGCTGTCAGACTATCATCTTCACTCCAAACCTTTACCTGTATCCAAAGATCCCAGGCACCGAGCAGCGACAGAATGGTCTGACATGATGAACAGACCCACACCAGTAGGAGACCCAGCTCCATCCCAGCCCCAGAAGCCTCTGTAGATGCTGAAGTGCAGTGAGCTGAGCAGACTTCAAGGTTCTTGGTGTTCTGGGAATGAGTGCAAAGGGAATTGGGTTGAAAAGAAGAGTTGTGCAGTTTTTTTGGTGGGGCTGAGTTGTTTGTGGTGCAGCTTTGCAAGGTAATCCACATTTACCAGATGCAAGAAGAGACCAAGACAGAGCTCTTGTGCCACTCTGCCCCTGTGAAAGGGAACGTTCGGTGCCATGGGCTGATGAGCTCCTGCAAGGTGGGACTATCACATCTCCCATTGGCTGCATGGTCCTGCAGGACTGAGGGATGGTGCTGAGGGACCGGGCTCAGGTGCAAGCAGGAGAGGGAGGCTGAGTCAGCAACGCCCACCACATCACCCACGCCAGCCTCCCTCGGCCCAGGGCAGCTGTAGGATGACACAGTTTGCTGCTCTGTTCCTGTGCTGCCTCTGCCAGGTAATTAGAGCTGACAGGGTGTGTGCAGAGTTACTGGGTAATTGCCCACACACCTAAGGTGTGGTGGAAGACAGGAGGTGAAGCGAAATCTTCCGCCTGACCTAGATGCAGAGATGCTGCCCAGGAGCAAGGGGATGAGGAGGTGGAGAGGAGGAAGTGAATGATGAAATATTTCTGTGGGCATAGCACAAACCCAGCCTTCCCGAGGTGCTCTAGAGAGGGTTACTGAAGTAATCCAAATCATGCTGGATAGGGGAGGCAGAGTGGCTCCTGGAGGAAGGCACGGAGTGGGGCAAGAGCATCCCTGCTCTCGCGTAGGGAGCCAAGGGCTGGCACGGTGACACACTCCCTCTGAGTCAGCCCCACGACGCTGTCGCACGAGGGCTGTATTAGCAGGAGCCTCACGTGTAGGACAAGGGAGGTAATGCTCAACTGGCTGGCTGTGGTCGTGCCCACATGTTCAGTTGATCAGGTTAACCGGCTCATTTGCCTACAAGGAGGGTGCCAAGCACTAATGCCTTTGGACAGGCAGCCTGGGCAACGCTTTGCTCTCCAGCCCTTCGGGAGTTGCCGCAGGTGCTGGCCCGGCTCAGGGCAGAGGGATTGGGGCACTGCTGGCAGGAATCATGCTAGGAATCATGCCAGAAAACTCATCAGCAAGCGACAGCTTCTACAGCCATTGACACAACAGGGCAGCACGGTCTCTGTGGTGCATGGAAACTGGCCGAAAGAACAGAGATTGGCCACAGAGACCAGTTCACAACCCTGGCAAGCAACCAGATAATAGAGATTAGGGGCCAGGATGCTCCTTTCTTCCCTCCTCAGATCTTCTTGAGCTCATATCCAATACCTAGGGAAAGGCTGGAGGCTACAGCGTGCCCCAGAGCAGAGATACCTCAGCATCAGTGGGGGGGAAACTCACAGCCAGTAGGAAAGCCAAGAATTTCCCACCTAACCTTGAACGTGGAAGTACCTCTCCCCAGAGAAGTGCCATCAGTGCACCAGCGTCAAGCAGGCCATAAGTCACTTCCAGTCTTGGCAACCTCGTTATGCAGCAGGACAAAACATTCCTGGAGGCACACAGGGAGCCCCCTGCTTGAGTTTGTCCCTTGCTCACAGAAACTGTAAGTTTCCTGCCTCTGGGTTTCCTTACAAAGGCCTTACATCCACCCTTCCTACTTGTGTCCCACCTTTCCTGGCCTGAGCCTCCCTCTCCTCCCGTTCTTGCCATTTTTCGACATTTCTCTGGCTGTGCCTGGCTTAAGGCACGTCCGTGGTGGGGACCTGCAGCCCTCCCTTCCAGCCCTTTCCTCCCATGGGAATGTCAGGTCCAGGCAGAACTGGCTATGTGTCCGTACTCACCCTCTGAGCTCCTCCAGCCAACCAGCCTAAGCGTCTGATTTGGAATCTTAGAATCTTAGAATAGTTTGGGTTGGAAGGGACATTAAAGATCACCTAGTTCCAACCCCCCTGCTATGGGCAGGGACACCTCCCACCAGACCAGGCTGCCCAAGCCCCATCCAACCTGGCCTTGAACACCTCCAGGGATGGGGCAACCACAGCTTCCCTGGGCAACCTGTTCCAGTGCCTCCTCACCCTTATGGTGAAGGAATTCTTCCTTATGTCTAATCTAAATCTGCCCCTCTCCAGTTTATACCTGTTCCCCCTCATCCTATCACCACAAGCCTTTATGAATAGTCCCTCTCCAGCTTTCTTGTAGCCCCTTCAGGTACTGGAAGATACCTGAAATTTGCTTCATTTCTCGAAGTCTGCAACATCCAAACCTTAGGGAGAAACCAATTCCTGTCCACACCAGCCCATTTAGGAGATACCAAACCAAACCACAGCAGTTCAATCCGAGGTCATCTGGACTAAATTATCTTTTTTCAGTTGTTAGCAGAACAAACCCCAAACTCCTCTCCCCTGTTTCTGCCTGGTAGAACAATCTGACTGCGACCAAGTTCATCTGTAGCACTTGTTCTCCCATCTCTGCCGTGGAAGATAAGTTCTCCCGTATCCACGGTTCCCTGGATTACTCATTCCTCCTGGATGAGGCCTTCTAATTCTTCTATTTTATTGCTCATGTTCCTGGCATCAATACAGAAATGCTTGAACTGTTTCTGCCTGGTCTTATCTGAGCTGTCAGCCGAGGAGTTGTCGTCCATTTGCTGGCTGGAAGGACTGCCTGACGTCGGCTTTTGGCAAGGTAAGTGGTCTTCCAGTCCTCGCTGCTCTCTGCTCTTCCTTTCTTGGTTGCTCTGCTCCTGCTGACATGGTCATCCTCCCATTTTATGTGTATTCCAGGCAGGGTGCAACTGAGGCCAAGAAAGGAAACACACTGAGACAGGACCCATCCACGGGGAACATCACTACTTATCATTCTTCCTCCTGATAACCTCCTTTCAGTATTATCCACTGCAGACTCACCCTTCTCAAGTTCTTTATCCACTTTAATTCTGTGATCCCATCTCCTCTAGGTTAGCTCATAATTTCCCAGGGGTGCTTTATCCGGTAGTTGTTTGAATCCAGACAGATACAATGTGATGCGTTGCCTTTGTGCAGAAAAACAAGGGCTTGCTTGGTCTCTGACAAAGTACCTTTGGAGAACCCACATTGCATTTTATTATAGAGTAGAATCACAGAATGGTTTGGGTCGGAAGGGAACTTAAAGATCATCCACTTCCAATCCCCCAGCCATGGGCAGGGACACCTCCCACTAGAAACATAAAATCATTCGGTTGGAAAAGACCTTTGAGATCATCGAGTGCAACCACACCTGACCACTACTAAACCAGATCCCTGTGCACCTCATCCACCTGCCTTTTAAACCCCTCCAGGGATGGGGACTCCACCTCCTCCCCGTGCAGCCTCTGCCAGGGCCTGAGAATCCTTTGGGTGAGGAAATTTTTCCTGATGTCCAACCTGAACCTGTCCTGGCGCAACTTGAGGCCATTCCCTCTCATCCTATTGCCTGTCACCTGGGAGAAAAGACCCACACCTGCCTCTCTACAACCCCCTTTCAGACAGTAGGACAGTGATGGGGTCTCCCTTCAGCGTCCTTTTCTCCAGGTTAAACAACTCCAGACCCCTCAGCCACTCCTCTTAAGATCTGAATGGAATAAGCCTAGACCAGGCTTAGTCCATTTCTCCATACATCTCAGTGACTTAAACAGTTGTCCTGTTTAACAGAACCTCAAAAATGTTGCAGGCACTGGAGGATGAGGTGATAGGAAGCGTTGGGATCAGAATAAAAGTATTCTCTTCTAGGTTCTTGCAGCCTCAGCCAATAAATCTCACCTCTGCTCTTCCTTTTCTGTGTGGCTGTAAGTGAGAGGGGAATGAGGCCACGTAATACATGGAGCAAAGGCTGTTCCACTCTGACCCTCCACCACGAGCAGCCCACTCAGAAAAGAAAGGAACTGCAGGACACATTCAGCCACACAACAGCTGTGATCCTGAAGTGTAAGATATCCATCCCATTAAAAAGCTCAAGGATAAAAATCCTCCTCTAGTGACACTGTTGTTTTCAGGAACATCTTAAATAAGCTTTGATTTTCGTTTCTTATGTCCTTGTTATACAAAAGCAGAAGAACAGCTCTCCACACAAGGACCATTAGCTGCTTAACACATCAGGGCCAGAAGGAACAAAGCCTGGTTTTATGGCTATTCCCTGGGCTCAGCTCATCCAGCTCTGCAGAGTGACACCCAAACCTGAGTGACAGACCCCCCTCCAGCCATTATCAGGGAAGATGCCATTGTGAGATGGCTTTATCAGTCAGGACCATCATGATCACTGGTGGATTTCATCTTATTTCATCCTTCCCTTGAGCAAAAGAGAAAATGGGGCGTACAAGAAAGCTGGGGATGGATTTTGTGTAAAGGCATGTAGTGACAGGACAAGGGGAATGGCTTTAAATTGTAGAGGGGAAGATTTAGACTAGACATAAAGAGGAAATTCTTCACGATGAGGGTGGGGAGGCCCTGGCCCAGGTTGCCCAGAGCAGGGGTGGCTGCCCCAGCCCTGGAGGGGTTCAAGGCCAGGTTGGATGGGGCTTGGAGCCCCTGATCCAGTGGGAGGTGTCCCTGCCCATGGCAGGGGGGTTGGAATTAGATGATCTTTAAGGCCCCTTCCAACTCAAACCATTCTATGATTGTATGTGAAGTGCAGGCTCTGAGCTCATTGCAGCCAGGGTTCAGCAGAGCAGCTCTCCTGAGCCATCCAGCCACACGACAGCATCGTTTGCTCTCTGGTTTGGGAGACAATTACAAGGAACCCCATCCACAAGCCAGATTCTATCAGATGGAGGATTTGTCCACCTATAGCCAAGTCCATTCAACTCAGGATAACCCAGACACTGACATTAGACCTGAAACAAAGTGGAAACCAGTCAGTGTCTCCCAGCAGTCACTAGTGTTGTCGTTTTTGTGCTCTTTGCCTCCTGGCCCCTGGGCTGCTTCGTCAAAAAATTCCGTGGTGAAACCAGCCAAAGTCGAGAATTTCCAAGAGACGTGAAAATAGCAGAATGCAAATTTTGTGGAGGCTTGAAATTTCAAGTGATTTACCGGTGTCAAACCCATAAAATCAATTTGGCAGGTGTTCGCTGGTTAAAATTAGTTTTAACTGAAAGCTGGAGGCATTATTGTGGGTGTCTTTGAGCATTGTTTGGGATGCATGAGGCGTAAGCATGACTGCGTGCACACCGCGCATGTATGCACATTGTGAACTGTAATCCTTCTTCTGCCTTGTAAGGCTTTTTGTGCACGCTTAGAGATCACTGCGGGTGTTATTTTGGGTGCTAAGGACCCCAGCAGCCAGGGTTGATCGCCCCTCCCTCACGGTGCTGTACTGTGGCTGAGGAGGAGCAGTCTCCAGAAAGCAGGTGTCGAGTCCTTCAGCACATTTTGCAAGAGAAAGGTTGCAAACTCCATTGCCCCCATCAAATCCCTCTGTCTTGTTAATGTCCCACCAACCTCCCACCCTCCTGGCTTACGGCTGGAAAGGAAACCCTTCCCACTTCTCCATGTTGGAGCCACGGACCACCTTGATGGTGGCTTTCTCTCCAGGCTAAGCACCATGTCCCCAGGCAGGCTGACACGTGGGAAGCCTTTTGGGGGTGTTTTGCTTGGGCAGACCACTCTCACCCTGGCTAAGGCTCTCCAGATGCCTGATCAACCCGTGCTCTTCTTTGCTCCACACCTCCAGCAGGGACATCTGATCCCCACTCTTTCCTGTCCAAGCAAAGCATCTCCTCCCAGCTCCCCATGGTGCTGGAGCTCCTCTCCTGCCTGGAACATCACCCAGTTCTGCAGACACACCCCATTCCCAAATGCTTCCTGGGGATCAGAAGCTGCTCCAGGACCTCAAGCCCACGGGAGAGGCATTGGCAGAGCAACATGTGCCCAGGTCCAGGGGCTCTTGCTGGCTCTTTGACAAGCAGCAGCAGGGCTGGACCAGCATCACTCCCACCCTCGCTCCAGCAATGAGTCCAGAGGGCAGGCAGGGAGCCCTTTGTCTCCCTTGTGAGAATTAAAAATAAGCAGAAAGGGTTTGGTTTCCATTAATATTTTTCTTCAAAAGTTTTCTGGCTCCCCTTCCCTTCCCCATCTTCTGCCAATGTTTCTTCGAGGGGGCGGGCGAGCGAGGAGCAGGGAACGTCTGGCAGGTTTTTGTTTTCAATTCGCACAAACTGATTTGTGTGTGTGTGTTTTTTCTCTTTCTGGAAATTCACTGTAGACAGGCATTTCCTGCAGAAACCATCATTTTCAAGGAAAAAATATCTTGCAAACATGTTTAGGCCCCTTCGGCTGTCCCTGGGTCTGCAAAACCCCGGGTTGGGCTGCATTGTGTTCCTGACCCTGCTGTGCACCAGCCACCAGCAGTGACCAGCCCCGTGCTCCCACCCCAGCCCTGCTTGTCCCGTGGCTGCCGCCCCTTCGCTGCCCAGCCCAGCACCTCCCCGTGCTGCCCCAACGCTCTGTGGGGCTCAAGCTGGGTTTGTGGCTCCCACAAATTCAAAGAAGCAGAGGGAAGCTCCAGGTCTGGGTGACGGATCAGACTTTTGGGGATGGCCAAGAGAAGGGTCCTGCTGGTAGAGCTCTACCATGACATCCTGTCTTGGTGGGGCAGAGATGCTCTGCTTCGGCAGGAGGTTACTCCAGATGTTTTACCAGCTGTTCACCTCTGGTTTTCTCCCTGCTCGCAGTGGCACTGCTGTCTCTCCCGTGTTCTCGAGGACAGGGATGGCCTCAGCTGGGCAGGAGCTTCTGGGAGGAGCGGAGGCATCTTCCACTTGCAGACCCAGCATTGCCTTTGGCCTCTCCCCAGTGAGCCCCACGCCACCTCCCAGTCACGTGTTGGCCCATCCTGACCTGGACATTCTTAGGCGAAGTTCTCCGATCCTGGAGTCGGTGCTGGCGGGCAGGCACGGGGGTAGCCAGGAGTGTGAGGTTAAATAATTCATTCCTCATAAATCTTTCCTAGAAACAATTTTTTTCTTCCCAGGGAGACACATTACCACCTCACACACACGAACCTGACCAGGAATTATAAGAGCGGGTTTCTGCAGTGGCAAACGGGGCAGCGAGAAGGGAGAGAAGGGAAGGAATAAAATACAGATTCTTGAACTCAGACCTGGGAAGCAGCAAAGCATCAATCTTATTAAAGGACTGGTGTGGACTCTCCAGCCAGCCCACTTCATCCTGACTCCTGACAGGCCCCGATGATTTGTGCCTGCTCAGCAGAGGAGAAGTCCCATAACTCACCCGCTGAGACGGCGTGGGATGGAAGCGCGACCCGGCGAGCGAGGAATGACTCATCGCCCGCCGCATCCTGCTGCGCCACCGGGGCTCCCCGCACACCCACCGCCCCCGTCAGCCCCCGGGATGGACCTCACATCCATCCCCAACCTGCACCTCCAGGGTGGAACAAAACCCCCACAGAACACGGCAGGATTCGCTATAAGATTGATGGGTTTGAGGTGTTTTCAGTTATCGCATGGTCCAGGGTGTGAGGGGAAGGCTGAAATTCCTGGGTTGCCCTGATACAGTGTGCATCCCTATGGTGCTTGAATGGAAAAGAGGTGCAGCGCTGTCCCTCATCACTTGAGCTGGAACGATTTGCCCTTTACACCCAGCTAAAGCGGAGGATTCGTGCCAGTGCTTCTGCCGGCAGCGGGTCGAGCCCGCAGGGCTCTGCAGAGATGTGCTGAGCATGGTGATCATCTCTGAGATGGACGGTACCTCTGCTCTGAGCCCTGCCCGCAGGCACCGGGACTGAATTGTTGATTAGCGCAGAATCCTGAGCAAGGAGAGGAAATTCTCCCTGGAGCCCTGCCAGGCCAAGTCCGCATCCAAAAATACATCCTGCCGTCCTGCTCAGAGCCCAAAGGTTTTTGGAAGGGAGGCTGCAGCTGCTTTGCATGCAAAAAATAATAGCAGCCCTGAGATCCCCGCATCCTTGTGAACAGCGCTGGAGTCACTTTCAAATCACAGCATTTATTCCAAAAGAGAGATGGGGAGAAGAAAAAGCAAAAGACACACATGCACCACCACAGATCTGGCAGGCAAAAACAGCTCCAGGGCTTCTGTTTGCCAATCACAGGAAGATTTACTAGGGGAAAAATATAGGCTGATTAATTATGCAGCCGGTTTGGTCCATTATATCATAAAACCCAGCTGTGTAGGACAACCTTGGAGATGCTACCTCTCCAGCATTATCTCAGCCCGGAACCAGGCGCCTGGAGCCAGAAGAAGCCGTCTCGGCACTGAATCCTCGCCGCTGAGCTGAGCGATAGCATCTTCCCAAACCCACCTTTTCCATTTGAGATTAGGAGCGCAGTGAACTTTGATATTGTACCAGTGCTAATTTCAAGCGGCGGGGCCCTCGCCAGTGTCACCAGAGGCCTCGGGTTCATTCAGAGAGCTGCGGCAGCTCGCGAGGGGAGGAGGGAAACCAGCCAAAGACTCCCCTTGAATATTAATGAAGCATCAAAGCTTTTAGCTGCATGGCCGTGTCTGAGCGCGACGGCTCTCCAGGGCTCTGCTATGCTTGGCACAATAAAGCCTCGGTAATTATTTCCAATAACTAATTTAGATTATCATTAGCCCCACATTGGAGGCACAGAGAATGCTGCCCTTTCAAACACTTGAACCACTGAGCCTCAAAAATAAAACGTTCACTCTCTGCAAAGAGATCTTTGCCAGCTCTAATAAATTAGAATATATTTGTGTGCGTTAGCGCCTGTGGTGGCTCAGGATAATGAGAGCGGGTTGTGTCTGGAAACGGAGGAGAAGGCGGCACCTCCTTCGCCTCCCCCTGCTCTGCGGCGCGCACATTCCTTCGGGCCCCAATTTGTCCCCATTATCCTCCTGCGCCCCCAACCCCAAATCACCCAGACCTGGCAGCCGACCCTGTCATGGCCAGTAATAACCCATAAATCACTGCACACCTTAATGAACGTTCCCACGTGCTGTTAACAGCCTCCTGTGCCCCAGCCCTCGCTGCCAGCCCTGTGCTGAGCTGGGCTCTGCATCCCATGACAGAGTCACTGCACCTCATGGTGGGGCTCTGCATCCCATGAAAGGGGCTCAGCACCCCACAGCAGGGGCTCTGCAACCAAAAGTGAGGCTCTGCACCCCATGAAAGGGGCTCAGCACCCCATATTGAGGCTCTGCACCCCATGGTGAGGACTCTTCACCCCTCAGTAGGGGCTCTGCACCCCATGGCAAATGCTCTGCACCCCATGGTGGGGGTTCTGCACCCCATGGAGGGAGCACTGCCCCAACCCTGCCTCTCTCTGCAGCCAGGGGGGGTCCCACCACCCTGCCCACCCCTCCCCTGCCTGCAGCGCCAAGCTCCTGTCTGTCCATGCTGCCACGACATCCAGCCCTGGGCGCACCCAGGAGGATCCCAGCACCATGGTCCCCAACACCATGGGGCTCCTCAAGCCCCTGCCAGGCTCATAGAGCAGCTTCTGCTGTCTGCTCACCTGCTGCCACCCGTAGAATGCCCCCAAGACACCAGGGATGTCCTGGGGAGGGTGTGGAAACACCTCTAAGCCCAACCGCTCAGCCAACCTCTGACCTCAGTAAGACCAAGATGAAGCTCTCACTGCTCGCCTTGAGCCCAGAACCTGCCCTTCTCCCTCTACCCCAACTGAGAAGTCCTGCCTGGATCTCCTGCCTCTGCCACTGCAGGGGCCTCAGGACCTTGGGTGAATCACAGCAGCTTTCACAGCCTCCGTTTCATCAACCGTGTCATTAGGCTAATGATAATTAATGCCTGCAAAGGGCTTTATGCTCTTCAGCTGGAAGGTGATAGTGAAGGGTAAATTATTGTTATTACCATAAACACAGGGTACCTACCACTTACCACGGGTGGGACCTGCTTCCTGACTTGCCTCAGCTCTTCTTGGAATAGGACCTGGGTCAGGTGTGAGTTTTGTTTCCTCCATCCTTTCCAAGTCAACCTGCATTTGAGATGGGCACAGCCGGGGTCTGATCTTTCACGCAAAGACTCAAAAATAAGGGTTGAGCTCATTTCATGGCAGTATGCACATCGTGGCACTGCCAGGGTGGGATGCAAGAGCTTCCTCCACCATTTCCATGCTCATTCTGCAAGGGGATGGTCACCTTCCTCTCACTGGCTTTGGTTTCTACGCCTCCAGTGGTGAATCTAGCTGAGCTGCACCCCATCTTTAGTACCTAAATACATGTTTGTGCATGGATGTGCACGTGCACATGTGCTAGGGAACACCAGGTGGGGCTCTGGCAGGGATGCAGTGGGCAGTGTCCAGCAGGTATGCAGGCAACCTGTACCACTCACTGGCCACAGGCTGAAGCAGACGTGACCCAACACAGCCCCTGTCCCTGGAGCTGTGGCCACCCAGAGTCCCCATGTGCCACCGACAGCCAGATGGGACAGTGGCCAGTGATGCAATGTGAGCAAAACCTCCAGCCCTAGGGGAGCATTTCCCACCACACAGCACAATTCTATGTGTCCCAAATCTTCCTGACCACCACTTGTCCACCCCTTTCTCTATCACAGCTCCCTTCCCAGCACTCACACCACTTCTTCATACTTCCTTATTGAACTTGGTTTTGGCTCAAATTTGGTTGGAGAGTTGATTGACTTTGCTATTTATTTATTTTTAATCCTTTATTCCCAATGGACAGTTTCAGTTTTCATTAAAAACCTTTCATCAGAATAAGCCAAAATTGTCGAAGTCTGTTTTCTGGGTTTTGATTAAAAGCTGAAATCTGCAGTGAAAGAAAAAAAATAGGTATTTCCTTTCCATCCCTTCCCATCATACCTCTCCTCCCCACTTTTATTAACATCTTCCCTACAGAAAATTCCCGTTGCTGATCTGTGGGATTTCCCAATGCGAGAGCTGGAGCAGGGGTTTGTCTCCCCCAGGCAAAGAGAGCAGAAGCGTCGTCCAGACACGTGGGCTCCTCACCAGCCCCGTGAGTGCTGCTGAAGGCTAACAGCGTGTTCATCTCAGGGACATGGAGCATCATCTGTTCCATCAGTCTTGTGGCTCCCAGTCATAGCAGAGCCACAGCGGTGCTGGTGGTGGGGGTCATCTGGAGGCCCCATTCCCTCCTCCCTCTCAGAGCAGGACTGTCACCAGCACTAGATTAGGACAGCGAAGTCTCAGCAAGGATGGAGAAGCCTCTTCTCTGTGACCCTTCTCAGAGCCACACCACTACCCTCAGGAAAAAAAAGTTTCCTTCCTAACCAACCTCAACCACCCCAGCTGCCATCTGTGGGCACTGCCCTGTTTTGTCTAAGCCTGCCACAGCCAGTTTGGCTTCATCATCTGTGTAGCTACCCCTCAGGCAGCTGCAGGCTGCTCCCAGCTCACATTTTCCCTGATAACCCAGCCCACCTCCCTCCTGCTCTCTCGTGATTCTGTGAGCCCCAGAGCCCTCACCATGCCCTCGCTCCAGTTTCTCCATGTCCCTTTTGAACTTAAGATTTCTTTACTAAAAAAGTGGTGAAGCCCTGGCAGAGGCTGCTCAGGTGGAGTCTCCATCCTGGGAAGGGTTCAAAAACTGTCTAGATGTGGCATTTTGGGACATGGTTTAGTGGGCACAGCAGGGTTGGGCTGACAGTTGGGCTGGATGAGCTTAGAGCTCTTTTCCAAATATAATGATTCAATGATTCTATGATAACTGGGGGTCCAGCACTAGACATGGTACTCCAGATGCAGCCTCCTCCATGCCACAAGAAGGCGATGACTGCCCTCAACGTGCCAGCTGTGGCTGTCCCAGCATAGCTGAGTACGTTGGCCTTGGGTGCAGCGAGCATGCGCTGTTGGCAGACGCTCAGTCCAGACTCTCCCATAACCTCCAGGTCCTCCATAATCCACTGCTCAGCCAGTAATGTCCCAGTCTGGACCAGTGCACGGGGTTAATCTGCACCAGCTGCACTTCTTTGTCTTCCTCATTGCCTTCAAGAGAAATTAAGCATCTCTGGTTGAACCACCCTTCACCAGCAGCTGGATCAGCCAGATGGTGTGTAGGAGATCTCAGCTCCAAACTTCTTTCCATACTTGACCTGGAGCTGCCCCTCCAGTTAATCACTAGTCAAAAGCACCATTCCCCACCTTGTGGCACCTTCAAAAACCTTCAGAACCCCCATCATTCCCAGAAGGACCAGGAGCCCTGGCCACAGCTCAGAAGGGTCCCTGCAGCCCCACCACTGCCCGTGCACACCTCCTGTCTCCTGATCACAGGGCCAGGGTTCATGGCCTTTGTTCACACCATCTAAATCGTTGTCTATGAAATGTAATTACCTCTCCCCTTTCCCCCTCCTGCCTCGGTTCCTCTCTCAATCCCAAAGCGACTTCTTCCAGCCCATGTTAATGTTCTTGGAGGAAATGGGTTATCTTTCCTATCTTTCCATATGTGCGGAATCGCAGCTCCTACCCCCCTGGCTCCGCACTGCATACTAATAGGGAGGAGGCTGAGATGGAAATGTATCAAAATGCAAGAATTCAGCTTTGCTTTTGCATCCTCAGAAGCCTTATTT
This sequence comes from Phaenicophaeus curvirostris, assembly GCF_032191515.1. NCBI lineage: Eukaryota > Metazoa > Chordata > Aves > Cuculiformes > Cuculidae > Phaenicophaeus > Phaenicophaeus curvirostris. The sequence goes on from NC_091414.1 coordinate 7,501,046, forward strand.
TGTTTTTTGGGGGCCAAACACATTGTGCATTTTCTGTGACAATGAACTTGTATCACACTTATGATAAACTGAGGAGGCGCTTTCCACACTAGACTAAAATCCCACAGATTGACTTCAACTCTCAAATATTTTTGGATACACGTATATTTCTCCGTGTTTTTTTCTGACAAGGGGCGTATCCTGCCTGCAGCTGGGCTTTGTTTGAGTGCAGCAGCCAAGCCCCAGACTATGGGACCTCTCACTGCTCTTCCATGCTCTGGTGCCATGTCCTTGCTCCCTGGGCAGTGCCAAGGCAGTAGTTACTCTGCACAGGACTCATCTAGAAGTACTGGAAAATGTTTATTTTACCACTTCAGATAAGTCTAGTCCCAACCCTGTGAGCACCCAAGGCACAGGGGCTTTTCAGCCACCCACCAGCCAGGACATCCCCCCCAGCCTGTACAGCCACCCGCTGAACTGCACTGCAGAAGTCATCCCCTTTTGAACACTGTCCTTCTGGTTCTCACTTAGCAGAAGGCATGGAAGAGCCTCTGAAGAACCAAGCCAGGCAAATATCCCTGTAGCTTTGCTTTCTTGCTAAGCAAGGTGAGATAAAAAGTCTCATCCCCCACCACAGCCAAGCAGCCACTCCCAACTCCCAATTCCAGCAATTACAGGTGTGATTCCTTGTGTGACAATCAATGAGGACCGCAAACACCTCCCCTTGTATCCCACACTGGCCAGCTACCCGCCAAAGCCACTGCATCTCCTTGGCGGTGCTCTCTTCGACCTCCCAGATCACCTTGTGCAGATACTTTTCTCCAAACACCGGAGATTCTCCATCACCTGCACCCACCTCATCGCCATCAAGCAGGGTCCAGCCACATCTCCAGGGACCATGAACAGAAATATGGTTAAAAACACAGGGGATGCAGTAAAAACTGTTTTCCTTCTTCCCAAGCCTGGGAAGATGCTGTGTGGGGATGAAACCTCAAGATGCAGCAACCCACAGCCAGCTTTCCAACCAGTTCATTTAAGCACATTTGGTGGCATGGGGAAAATAACCAGTGTGCAAAACTCTCTGGAGTGACTTCCTAGGAAACGAGAGTGCCACGCCGTGGTGAGCACCCAGCAAACACAGAGCTCGCCCCACTGATCGCCCCGGGCAGCCACCCCAGCCAAGGGCAAGAGGTGGGGCAGAGGGAAGCTGCGTTTGGGCACATCACCTCCATCCTTCACCTCTAGAAATGAAGCGTGCAGAAAATGAGAGCAGAATTGCCTTTGCTGACAGGTTTGAATTAAGAGATTCCAGTTTTTTATAAACCATCCTTGGGTTTCCTGAAAGTTGCAGCGCCGGGCGTCATTTGTATGCAGGATGTATTCTAGCTCAAAGGTACCAGAACTAATGCTGTCCTGTTAATGAACTGAGTGAGTAATAGCCATGGGTATAGAAAGCTTATGTCTGAAACTAATCCTAGTTAATGAATCTATTGTTACAGGTATTAAATGGTGACAGGGGGTTTCATCCATCAGCCCTCCATTAATCACAGTGTCCCCGCCTATGCTTATTATTTAGAAGCCAGCAAAGGGATCTTAATGATATTAGTAATAGCCCGGTTGTGGTACGTGACCTAGGACAAGCTGGGGATTTAAGGTGATAGGTGTCTGATCGCATAAGGCATTTTGGAGGTGATCTGAGCAGCTTTGCTCCCCATGGCGTGTTATCTTGTCTCTGCCAGCTTGCTGGGAGAACATTGGTGTGCGGAGCCATGGTGGCCACGCACGGAGCCTCAGCTCTGCTGTCTGTGAGGAAAACCAGCTCTGCCTGTGTTCTTCAGCAGCCCCCGCCCCATGCATGCACGTTTCTGGTACCTGAGCACGCAGGAGCACCACAAAGGGGCTGAGGATGCCCACAGGGTGCACGCACGGGCACAGGATGAATCTGTCTGTGCAAGTAGCCAGGTGCAAGCCCACGTGCATGAGCACAAATACCCACACACCCACACAGCCACGCAGTAAATGACTCAAAGGTTTCTCTGGAAAGATGCGAGGAGCATCTGATATTCTATGCTGATTCTCCATCTGGATGATCTCCACATGTACTTTGGGACAGGATTACTCTCACCTGTTGTGGTCCCCTAAAGTCACATCAGCGGTTGGAGATATTTCAGCCCAGCAAAGGGTCACCATCTCCAGGGCACAGCAGGCTTTCTGAGATGGTCAGGCTAGTGTCTAAGGTAAAACAAGCCCCTATCTTCAGGCATGGACCTTTGCTACCTGCCTGCAGGGTTGGCTTTGCCTTTGGGTTGCTGATGGTGGGAATGAGTCCCCATGCCTTGGTTCCAAGCATGTGAGGCTGCGCTTCATGGGAGCTCTCGATGAAGCCATGGACGGGTTTGGGAGGGGTTCTTTCTCTGGTGTGTTGAAGTGTTCCTGCTCGTTCCTCTGCTGAAGACTGCTGTGCCCTGAAGATTACTTCTCCTGGAGGTTACCATAGTGGCCCTGAATGAGGGACACACCTGTCAGCATGGTTTGCTGGACACCGCACTGCATCAGGGTCAGCACATCATCCTGGAGGGGTGGGCAGGGATGCCGTGTAAGTCAGGGACCTGCCCTCAGGATGTGAGTGCAAAATCCCAGATATAAAAGTTAAATGAACAACAATAAACGAACAACCCAGAGATCCCCATGTCTTTGCGCAGTTTTCTCCTTCAGCTACTGCTGCAGTTCATGATCTGCTTACAGCCGAGAGAGAAAGCTCCCGGGTTAGGCAGGTGCCAGAACTGCAGCTGCCCTGGGGATCCGCTCCAGCTGATCGAACTAGACGGATGCCCAGACACAACGCAGGCAGCCGCAGAGCTGGAAGAGCAATGGTCCCAGAGCTCAGGGACTCTCTACCCCCACAGACCTAACAGCACACAGGGAGCATCTCCCTGACAAGGCTGTAGGGGACAAGATGTGCTGTTTTGATGACCAAGTGTAATGACTTATAGGAAAGATCACAGGTTGCCCCAAGAAGTCATGGCTGCCCCATCCCTGGAGGTGTTCATAGCGAGGTTGGATGGGGCTTTGAGAAAACCAGTGGGAGGTGTCCCTGCCTGTGTCAGGGAGCTTGGAACTGGGTAACGTTTAAAGTCCCACCAACCCAAATCATTCCATGATACTGTGATTTCAGAGGTGGTCATTGATTCACACACTCATGCTGCTGAAGGATGCTACAGCAGAGATCATCTCTGGGAGCTGGGGGTGAACAAACCCTCTCTCACAGCAGATTGAGAAGAAGAGGTGATCACTCACCACTGAGTACCATAAGAAGCTCTTGGGGAGCTGTGCTTTCAGGATATCTTGGGGTCACTCACGTGATTTGAGGTAAGACTACATGGTCGAGCAGCCCTGGACATCACTGACCCTCCCCTCTCACGTGGGAAGCCAGGAATTCAGATGGGTTTGCATGAGAAGAAGGGTTGCTGAGAATTGGGACTCCCCAGGGCTTCTTCTATCCAGTGAGGGAGCCTGCTCTGGCAGTGGGTGTGGGACACCCTGTGTGACACCCACCGTGCTGAGCTGTGATAAATGCTGTGTCCCCAAACATGGACTGGGCATCCTCAGAGATCCTTCCCACCATGCCCATTTCACAGGGTCATCCCATGCTGGGTTGGCAACAATGAGCTGGGCATGCACCAGCTCTGCAAACCCGCAGGGCTGATCAGTCCTTTTCTATTCTCTGCAAGGACTCAGAGGCCTGAATTTCCATGAAAACCAAGACAGGTGATCCGCCACTTGGTTATATTTTTAGGTTAATAACAGATGTGTAAATATATATACATACGCCTCATCTTCACAGGTACTCAGAGCCAGGAGCTCACCGCTTGCCAGTGTTTAAAGCAGAGGGAGAAGATGAACAATGGCTCCATGATGTGTTACCATGGTCAGGCCCCGAAAAAAGAGAAGATCACCTGGAAATCTTGTAAAAGGATAAGAAACATCAGCGCCTTTGCTTTGTCAGCCTGTACTGACAGGTTTCTTCTCTGTGAGGAAGGAAACTGCCTTTATGCATGAAGGAGAGCTGAGATCCTCCCATTACCTGCTTCCAAGAGCTGGGATTTTCAATACAGGTTTCAACAGGATTGCAGGGTCTGGCCAAGCCAGGGGACTGGGGCTCGGTCTCTCCACGCCGCCAGCCCTGGCACCGAGCGTGTGGATACCTGGTCTCCAGCAGCGTGTGGCTGCACTAGGACAGCAGCCAGCAGAGGAGGCAAAAGGAAGAGGAGAGATAATTATTAGTGATTGAAACTGATTGCATGAAAGAAGGACAGATGTTTCTTGTTGTGCTCGTGTGCCTGAGGCTACAGAGCCGTGCAAGGGATCGGGGGAAACTCCTTCTCAGCCTGGGAATGCTGTGGCGCTGAGCTGCATTCAAACAAGGACTGAAATCCACACACACTTTCCCTCTGACTCCTGCAAATCCACACAGGATCTGGCTAAAATGCCAACCATTTCCCCGTGCAGGTGGGTGATGATGTCCAAACAGGCACCTGCTGGCCTTAGGCCACAAGGTTCTGCAGAGATCCCCCAGCTTCCCTCCACACCCCCGGCCACACAGCCACCCCAGTAGAGCCAAAGCACTGGGAGATGATGGGACTGGAGATGGAGCCTGGCAAACCAGGCAAGGAGTGGAAATTCTGAGCACAGGGACATATAAAAGCTCAGGACTGAAGGCAGGGAAAGCTCCTGGCCACCCTTCTGCTAGAGCAAACCAGACCTTTCTATAAGAGGAGGAGGGTCTAGTAGTCATTATCTGCCCTTGTAGCACCCAGGACAGGGATCCTGCTGGTGTTTTCCTTCAGAAAGGATGGGCCACCCACAGGGAGACCCAGCTGGTGTCCACACCAAGCAGAAGAGATGCTGTCAAGGGGCCATAAAGCTCCTGTGGTGTGGTGTGTGGGCTGCAGTACATGTTTAATGCTATAAAATATGTAAATAGAGGGCTTGTCTTAGCAATGTTACTGGTGGCGGTGATGTGCTCCTGGCACCGGTTCAGATGGCTTCAGCACTGAGGCAGGATGGAGCTGGAGATGCAATAGGGGAGTTGAGAAGGGATCTTGCTCCACCAGGACAGGAATCAGCCCCCTTCAGTGTGGTGTGGCTCCCTGGGGAAGGCTCGAGCTCCTCCTTTAGGAGCCATTGGTGAGACAAACCAGACTCAGCTCTGCATCCGTCTCTCCTGCAAACGCTGTTTGAGCACCTTGACTTAATGGGAGGCTTTAAAGAAGGTCCACGGGAGGCAGCACAGCTCAGCCAGGTGTGTGCTGCTGTTCAGGAGGAGTAAAAGGCAGTTTAATTGAACAAACGATGAAGCCAGTGGGGAGAAGATAACAGCTCAGCCCTGGAGGTACCATTGGCTGGAGAAGGGGACTGCAGGCAGCAGAGGATGGGTCCCAACCCAGCATGACCATGTCCCCAGGCTGACTGGGCATGATAGGACGAGGAATTGGAATGGGAAAGATTTCAATTTGACACTAGGAAGAAATTCTTCACGATGAGGGCGGGGAGGCCCTGGCCCGGGTTGCCCAGAGCAGTGGTGGCTGCCCCATCCCTGGAGAGGTTCAAGGCCAGGTTGGATGGGGCTTGGAGCCCCCGATCCAGTGGGAGGTGTCCCTGCCCAATGGCAGGGGGTGGAACTGGATGGGCTTTGAGCTCCCTTCAACCCAAACCATTCCATGATTCTCAGGGTGAGGAGCAGGCTGTGCACCCATCACCGTGGGGTCCCCCCGGCCCCTCAGCCCAGCCCCTCCCGCAGCCGCATCCACGAGCGGCCACTGCCCTCTGCCGGGGATGCAGCGGCTGCCGGGATGCTCGGTTGCCACGGAAACGGGATGTCCCGCTCCTCGCGCCGCTCCAGCCGTGCAGCAGCCGCTTCCGCAGCCGCGACTGGGAGGGACGGGGACAGCAGCTCCCACCCGGGACCCCGTCGCACGGTTCTGGTGCCAGACGAGCGGGGAAGGCACAGAGCTGGGTGAGAGCACCGCTGCTGTCACTTATCCCACCATGACCCCCCTTCCAAAAGCACAGCGAGGGATTTTTTCTCCCACAGACCCCTCGGCATCCCAGCTCCTCTCCAGCAGTTCCCTGGCCTCGCATCGCACAGAGGGAGGTCAGGTGGTCACCTCTTCCCTTTGGGGAAAGACTCTGATCTGCAGGACGTCTGTCCTTCTGGGCTGTTCCTGCTCCTTTCAGGAACACCCACGCATGGACGGCTCTCGAGCGGCTGTGCAGTGGGACCAGCCAGGGACCAGCCTCTGGGATCTCACCCACTCTGCCCTGCCGTGCAGTGCCCAGGCGGCATCACGGCCCTCCCAGCACCAAAAATCACCTCCATCGAATCATAGAATCATAGAATGAGTTGGAAGGGACCTCAAAGCCCATCCAGTTCCACCCCTGCCATGGGCAGGGACACCTCCCACTGGATCAGGGGCTCCAAGCCCCATCAACCTGGCCTTGAACCCCTCCAGGGATGGGGCAGCCACCACTGCTCTGGGCAACCTGGGCCAGGGCCTCCCCACCCTCACAGCAAAACATTTGTTCCCAAGATCTCATCTCAATCTCCCCTCTTGCAGTTCAAAACCATTCCTCTCATCCTATCCCTACTCTCCCTGATCAAGAGGCCCTCCCCAGCTTTCCTGGAGACCCTTTCAGTAAAGGAAGCTGCTCTAAGGTCTCCCCAAACCCTTCTCTTCTCCAGGCTGAACAACCCCAACTCTCTCAGCCTGTCCTTGGATGTCCTCATACTTCTTACAGTATGAAAGGGCATTGAGGAAAGGTTTGTTCCCCCCATGCTGCAGATGCCCCCAGGACGTCCCATGTCACACTCCCAGGCTGGGCTGGTGGTTCCAACCAGCAAGGCACAAGTCAGAGTAGTCTCCATGTCCATCCACACACCCCAATCCTGCCTGAGAAACAGTTTTTCCCATCACTGCAGGACAGCCTGCCCAGGTCTCTCCAACCCCCTGGGAGCTGCTGGGGGCTTTGGAAGTCTGGAGCAACCCTGCTTTAGCCACCAGATCTGCCTCCATCTCCCTGAGCCTTCCTCATGCTTAGATGAGCTCCTGAGGCTCTGGAGAAAGAGGAATGCTGTTTCCATGACCTCCCCTGCACCTGGTTCGGGTGTTCACTTGGACAGGACTTTACCCTGCGCAGACCCAGGACAGCACTCACACAGGGTCTGAAGCAGTTGAAAGGTGCGGGGGCAGTGCCAGCCTACATGGCAGGTAGAGATGGAAATGTTCCTATCCCACCTGCATGGCCATGATGACTGCAGCATCCAGATGAGAGAGCTCGGCACGGCAGCAGCATCCCTTTTTCTGCCACGGTCAGCACAACACCTGCATCTGATGTGAACCCCACCGAGAGCTGCCCAGCAGAGTCCTGGCATGGGGAGGGCTGATGTGCACCACCAGAACCTCCCGTCCCCAGAACCTCTCATAGGTGCTGAAAGCCTTGAGCCTGGGGTGGGTGTTCCCTGCACCCTGCTCACTGGATGCAGAGAACCCAGTTCTAGCCAACAGCAGGGAGAAGAGTGTGTCCAGTGCTGGCTCCTGTCTTCTCACCTTCTTCCAAACCAAATACCATGAGAAGTGAACTAAAAGCAGAAGAACTCGGCCCCAAGATTTTTGCCACTGGACAGCCTGATTATCTCCTCCCTGGATGCCTGGTCCAGTGGGAGGTGTTCCTGCCTATGGCAGGGGGTTAGAACTGGACAGGCTTTGAGGTCCCTTCCAACCCAAACCATCCCATGGTTCTCTGGTTTTTGGTAGAGCCACGCAGAGATCTCTGCAGGAATCATAGAATCACCAGGTTGGAAAAGACCCACTGGATCATCGAGTCCAACCATTCCCATCAATCACTAAACCATGTCCCTCAGCACCTCGTCCGCCCATCCCTTAAACCCCTCCAGGGAAGGTGACTCAACCCCCTCCCTGGGCAGCCTCTGCAAAGTGCCCAATGACCCTTTCTGTGAAAATTTTTTCCTAATGTCCAGCCTGAACCTTCCCTGGTGGAGCTTGAGGCCACTGCCTCTCGTCCTGTCCCCTGTCACTTGGGAGAAGAGCCCAGCTCCCTCCTCTCCACAACCTCCTTTCAGGTAGTTGTAGAGAGCAATGAGGATTCCCTCCTCTGCCTGCTGCCCCTGCCTGCTGCTCAGACAGCCTGACCCCAGGACACAGAACTTCATCCCGTCATCTTTGAGTCCACTCCAGCCCAAGGATGATCATCCCACCTGCATCTCTTTTATCTCATGCTGTCTCCAGTCCTGTACACCCTGTGCCCAGATCTGGCAGCCCTCAGCTGTTGCTCTGTGGGCAAAAATGGATCCAGAGCAATGGATCCAGAGCAATGAGGCAGAGAGACCAGCCCTCACAACCTCTACCCTGCTAGGATATGCAAGGTGAGCTGCTGAGGCAGGTCAGGAACTCCTTGACATCAGCTGCACGTGGCACCATCAGTCCGGGGCAGGGAAAGTGAGAGCCAAGCACAGCCCCCAGGGCCACTCTGGGTCCTGCTGCTGGCACAGGGTCACTGGCAGGGAGCAGCCTGTGGGCTGGAGAAGAGGATGCCAGCCAAGGCTTGGAGCCACCTCAGAGCACACCCAGGGCATTCACCTCCTCTGTGCTTGAGAGCATGGACCACAGCTCCGTCACAGCAGCCAGAGCAGGACGGACTAGGGCATCTCATTGCCCATTCCTGCTCACCAGTGGCACCGAGCACATGGTGTACACAGTGCTGAGGAGGTCTCATTGTGGATGTCCCATGTGCCAGGCAGGAAGGAGAAGCATTGCAGTCCCCAGCCACCCTCTCTCCCATCTCACCCCAGGCTCATAGTCCTACTCCACATAAACGGTTGGACTGGTTCTGCTGGTGCAGCTCCACTCTAGGACGACAGATCCTGTGTGGAACAGCCATGGAGATACAACTCGCCCAGCTCAGCTCATCCCACCACATCTCCTGGCAGTCTGATCGCTGTGACGAGGGCCCAAATTAGGCTGGGTGTGCAGTTCCTGGTTTTGCTACGTCTCCATGTGTTTCTTGCAAAGGCTAAAACCACTCGCAGGGCAACAGAAGAGCTGAGGCTGGAAGGGGGTTCTGGACATGATGCGCTCCAAGCCCTGCTCAGAGCATCTGTACATGTGTGTGTCACCAAGCGCACATTTGTCATCCTGTGCTTGTACATCCAGTGATGGTTCGTGTTTGCATCCGTGTGAGCGTCTCTCCCCCTGCAGCTCCCTGCCTGGGATTACAGCTCTCAGCACAACGTAGGCAGGCAGGGAAGTTCTGTAATTTGAAAGAGCTGCTGCTCCAGACATCAGTGCTGCCTTTGAAAGCACATGAAAGAGAGGCAGCTCGTGAGCAACCAAAGCCTAGCTCAGGGAGACAAACGTCCTTCTACGCACCCCCAGCCTTTTCCTACGATGCGTGTGATCTTCCCGGCTCTCCTGGGCGCTGGGGTTTGAAAAGCTGCTGTAGTAGTGGGGGCTGTGAGCGTTTGAGAGGATTAACGTGCCTGGGAAGGGGCCTGGCTTGTGTCAGGGAGCTGCTGGAGACACGTGCCACACACCCTGCACCACAGCGAAAGCAGCTGCACGCCAGCACCAGCCCCAAGGGCCTCGCGTGTGGGGATGCAGGGAGGAAGAGCTACCTCAGTTCTCCCTGGGTGAGAACAGGGCTCTGCACCCTGCCGGGCACAGGACAGTTCTCCCCATCCCTTCGCTGTGCCAGGCTGGCACCAAAGCAGGCATGGGCCACCTCCTACCAGGGCAACTGAGTCCTGAGAGAATCATCTCTGCCTTGGGCAGATGATTCCAGGAGAATCACCTCTGTCCTGGCCACCAGGAGACCCAAGAAGGAGCTGCCTAAACCCCTACCTCATAATTTCACATAGGGGAGTGGAGGAACAAAAACCTCGCTCAACCTAAATGAGCAGCATGAGCAGAGCTATTTGACTTCCCAAGGGAGGTTCCTGGTTGACCATGGCACCCTAAAGCTTCTTCTGGATTCTGACTGTCCACATGCAGCCTCAGCTTGTCTCACTGTTGCCCAGGCACCATGGAAGTTGACACGAGGGTCCTGAAACCTATGGGCATCTGTGCCAAGCCTCATCCCTGAAGGTCGAATGTACCCGCTGGACCCTCCCTCTTTGCTTTGCAAAGATGCTTTGCCTGTGCTGGACCCGCTCCAGGAGACTTGCAGCGTGGTGCAATCTTCTTCTGCTCCCCAGCACAGCACCAAGCACAGTTCTTGTTCCTGCACCTACACCAGATCATAGAACCATAGAATCATGTGGTTGGCAAAGACCTTTGAGATCAAGCCCAACCATACCTGTCCACTGCTAAACCATCCCTGAGCACCTCACCTGCCTGTCTTTTAAACCCCTTCAGGGGTGGGGACTCCACTACCACCCTGGGCAGCCTCTGCCAGTGCCTGAGAGCCCTTTCAGTGAAGAAATTTTTCCTGATGTTCAATCTGAACCTGCCCTGGTGCAGCTTAAGGCCATTCCCTCTATCCTAGATGAGGCAACACCCACAGTGACCACCCAAGATCATGTGTTTCTCCCACCCATGGCATCTCCCAGCCCCTGCAAACACCCAATCCTCCACCAACTCCAGCTCCAACCTCAGCTGAGCTCCTCTGCAGCCTCCCAGTAGCAGGAATCACATCCTGAACCAGAGGGAAGCTCCTGAAAATGGTTCAACCCCAACCAAAACCCTTCTGCAGGATGTCTGGGCTTTGGGAAATCACTGCTCAACTTTTGTCCTGGTGTGACTTGGTGTTCCCAACTCACCTCAAAAAGACTCTTGTTCTTTCATCACTTCTCCCCTCACAACGGAGAATAATATTTTCACTCACGCACTGAAATGAGATCCTGATGTTTCTGCCAGTAAAGCTTTTCAATAACTTCCTTATGTTCCTGGATGGAATTGCCTGGCCGGTGTTCGGCCCCTGTGCCTTCGGGAGCGAGGGCGGTGTGGAAGGAGCCCCGTTAATCTCCTGCTGCAGACCCGAGCTCATTCTGGCTGCACTGTTGGAGCCCAGATGAACGAAGGGCAGAGGAGATGAGGTGTGATGGGATGTCCTCCCAGTTTGGCCCCATGAGTATGGGTGAGCTCTGGGGGAGCCAGAATCCCCAGGCTGAGGTGGGTGGTGCATCAGTGGGTGGGTGCAGAGCCCAGACCCTCCTGAGCAGCTCAAAGGGGACCCGAGATGTGTCCCAGCCTGGAGGGCTCTGGCAGTGGCTGAGGGCACCAGTGAGGGGGGATAACAGTGTCCGTGCCTCAGCAGCAGCAGAGCCAGGACCCCAAAATGCTGCAGGGCCAGAGATGGGATTTAGTTCCTGAGGCTCCCCAGACTCACATCTTTCCTGCTCCACAGCATCTGGCCAAGCAGGTGCCTGGAAGTCCTCCTGATGGTCCCTGCTGCTGAGCATCCTTCCAGGTTGCCACAGTGTTGGGCCAACGTGCCACGGGGAGCAGGCCAGCCCGGGGATGCCGACAGCCTGCCAAGTGGGCAGCCAGGAGCAGATGATTCCTGCCAGCCTGGTGGTCCATCTGGTGAGCTGAGAAGTTTGGCAACCCTTGCTCCACAGAACCCGTGTGACGAGCTGCTGAGGACTCGGGGAGATGGAAGCCTTGGGTGCCCATCTGCCGGCCTTGGCAGCTCTGGGCAGCAGAGCAGCCCCGGCTCCCAGCACCAGCACGGTGGAGCAAGGAGGCAGGCAGAGCATCCCCGAGGTTGCTGCCAGGAGTTTCAGCAAGTTTGGCAAGGGCTGGAGAGCCCCGAACGCTGCCTGAGCCACATTCCTGTTTCAGGAAATCAAGCTAGGAGGAAGCTCCCTGGCCCATCAGGAAATCACAGTTCTCCAGGCTGCAACTGCAAAGCTATCCTTGAAGCACATCTCCAGCCAAGCTGTTACAGCTCTGTACCAAAGGGCTGGTGCACGTCGTGGGCTCATGGCCTTACACCATCCCCGAGGCTTGGCTCCTGGCTTGGATCAGCCATGGGGTGGCCAGCAGGAGCAGGGCAGGGATCGTCTCCCTGGACTCAGCGCTGGTGAGATTTGCGTGGCCTGGGGAGAGTCAGGCCCCTGTCATCAGAATCCCCCCACAGCATCTGCCAGGGCTGTCAGCCTTTCTCCAGCCCAGTCCGCTCTGGTGGAGAGATGCTGCTGCTCAGCCTGGACACTGCAGTGGGACAGGGAGGTAAGGCTTCCTCAGACCTAGGGGCTGGATGGCCAAGGATATTCTTGGCCAAAGGAAAAGCTTCACTGTGCAGTGTAGAGTAAAGGACAAAGCTGGCACGGCACTCAGTGCTTCCTTTGCTTGGTTTCAAAAGAACACACATTGCAAGCTATTTTTTTTTAATCAGCTCTTGGAAACCTGGTCTCTTTCTGCCTCCAACAGCCTGAATCCCTGCCCGCGTTTCTTGTGGTTTCAGCTGGCTGTAAAAATGCCTGTACTTGGGAGAAGAAAGGCATCACCTCCTCTCACATGAACCACACTTTCCAACAACATTGGCTAATAATTCGTGCCATGCTCAAGGTGTGTAATTTGGAGATGTTTCACTTCGTGGAGTCTCCAGGGCTGGCTGGACTGCAGGACCTTATTTCTCCCCTTAACTCCAAGCATGAGCTGACTGGAAACAGGCTGCCCAGGGAGATGATTGAGTCCCCATCCTTGGAGGGGTTTAAAGGATAAGTAATGTTGTACCTGGGGGCATGGTCTGGTGGCAAACTTGGCAGCGCTGGATTGATGGTTGGACTTGATGATCTTAAAGGTCTTTTCCAACCAAAATCATCCTGTGATTCTGTGATTCCATGAAAAGGTCTGGCAGGATTTATTGCCTCCTTTAAAGGGATGCCTTCTATTATTATGGGCTGTAATTCTTTTCTGCCGCAACCTGCAGCGTTTACCTGCTCCAGCAGTTTGCTGCTGCCATCCATTGCTCAAGCCTAATAAGCACGAAGAAATCAACTCAGGTTTGCACAGGTCCAGCCCTGCTGGGGCACAAGAACCTTCACAGCGGAGCTGCAGCCTGGTCTGTGCAAGGGGAGCAGGCGGCCACAGGACTGAGTCCTCCCTGGGGCATCAGTGTCCGTGTCCTCCTCCTGCTGCCAGCCTACCCAGCCCCCTGGAGGGCAGAAACATAGCAAATAGGAATCACAGGATCACTAAGGTTGGAAAAGACCTCTCAGCTTACCCACCCTGCCTGCTAAACCATGTCCTGAAGTGCCATGATTACACAATTTTTGAACCCCACCAGGGATGGAGATTCCGTCACTGCCCTGGGCAGCCTCTGCTAGTGCTTCACCACTCTGTCAGGGAAGAAATTATTCCTAATATCCAATCTAAACCTTCCCTGGCACAACTTGAGGCCATTTCCTCTCATCCCATCACTTGTTACTTAGGAGTCCACACTGCCATCCAGGCGCTCAGGCATGGGGAGAGCTGCAGTAGCACAGCCCAGTCCTGGACCCATTCTTTCATCTCCCAGTGAGAGATTATAATAAATGAACCATCTATATTAATAATTAATGCGCCCATGCCACATCCTTGGCTATTCAAGGGCTAAAACCATGAACTCTTAGCTTTTCTGGAGCCAAAATGTAGCAACTGAAGGCTTTGCAACTGGATTTTACACAGAGGAGAAGCAGGGGTGTCAGTTCTGGATGTTCCCAACCAGCCTCTGTGTAACTACATGTGTAAATCAAGAAGAAGATTAAAGGACTGAGTAGAGGCTGGAGTGGATCCAGAGAGTCTGGTTACTTGGTATGACTCATGAGAGGGGAGGACCCCAAATCCTTAAGCTGCCTCTGCTTTCCCCTTCGGGGCATTGAAAATTGTCCAGCACTGAAGACTCAAACAAGCTACTTTATTTCCTAAAAAGCATCTCTATCCCCCTGTCAGAACAAGAGTTCCAAACCATCACCTTTTCTTTTCCATAGAATCATAGAATCATAGAATCACAGAACAGTTTGGGTTGGAAGGATCTTAAAACCCATCCAGTCCCACCCCTGGGCAGGGACACCTCCCACTGGATCAGGGGCTCCAAGCCCCATCCAACCTGGCCTTGAACACCTCCAGGGATGGGGCAGGCACCAACCTGGGCCAAGACCTCCTCATCTTCATCTTGTCCCTGTACTCCCTGATCAAGAGCCCCTCCCCAGCTTTCCTGGAGCCCCTTTCAGTACTGGAAGCTGCTTTAAGGTGACCCCAGAGCCTTCTTTTCTCCTGGCTGCACAACAGCTCTCTCAGCCTGTCCTCATACGGGAGGTGCTTCAGCCCTTGGATGATCTCTGTAACCTCCTCTGGGCTCACTTTAACAGCTCCATGTCTCCCTAACAGCTCTCTAATAGCTCCTGGGCTCCTTCCTCCTTAGCCACCATCTCTTATCTTGGGGGTAAAGGAATGTGGAGCTCAGTTTGTGGCTGCTCGTGGCATCATTGAGCACTGCTGGTGGTGATTCCCTTCTGCATATCCTGAAGAGCATGACGTGTCTGTGTGGCAAGGGCAGCGCGTGGGGGGTGCCAGGAGGGGCTTGGAGGAGATTCAACATTTTCCAAGAGACTTTGTCTGCAAGCAACCACAGCAATTTAAGCGTAGGAAGAGATACAAGCACTGAGGAGAAAAACCTGGGGAAATTTAGCAAGGGAGAAGAAACAAGCCCATAAAAACTCCTGGAAGAAGGGAGCTGCAGCTGTGTAAGTTCGTATCAGGATACTGGTGATGGGGAAAGTGTCTGAAGTGGAACAGTAGAAATACAGCAATGCATAGGATGACTCCAGTGGGACTTCTGAGTCTGAAAGATGAAAGAAACACACGATGCTCCTGAGAAAGAGTGAGAAAACCAGACAGGAACTGAAAGCCTCCCAGGTACCAGGGTTCTCCATCTGCTTTCATAGGTAGGAGCCACGCCAGCGGTGCCGAGCAGCCTGGAAGCACATCTGCTCCCAGTTCTGTTTCCCTTGCACAGTGCCTTTTGCTAAAGAAGAAAAAAAGCTTGACGAAGCTTATTTTCTACATTTCCATTTTGACAAAACTGGAAACGAAGAAAAGAATTTTGGGGTCTTGCTTTCATCCTTTGCAGTGTGCAGTGATTCAGTGGCAAGGCACAGTGGGGAGAAAATGCTTCGAAGAGAAAAGGAAAACAAGATATAAACACAGGGCAGGAAAAAGCTGATGTTTTGAAACCGATGGAATTTGTGTTATCAAGGTTTTATAAGAATTGCTATTTCCCTTCCAGCTAAAACAATCTTCTAAGGCCTGAAGAAGGAATTAAGTAGATGAAGCTGTGAAAAACAGACTGGAAGAACTGAAGGGGATGTGAGAAAGACAGGAGTACAGTGAGAAAACCAGTGCTGCTCCTGCCTGCCCTTCTGGTTGGCCGTGACTCAGCTTGTGCCCAGCTCTCCAGGGGCTTGTGAGATGGTCCAAGGCAGCTCTTGATGCTCAAAGCCATTTCATGCCCATCCAGACCCGGCGCAGCAGCGTTGGAGCTGTGTTGCCTTCTGCAATGTGGCACGAGGCAGTTTGGGAAAGGAAAGGATTCTGCAGGATCTGAGGGTGTAAAATCTTGGTCTGAAACATGGTAGGTTGAACAGCTTTTAGTGAGTTCAGTTCTGTACTCCCAGAAAATGAAGTGAACTGCTGGGACATTGCTCCCTGCTCCCCAGCAGCACCCAGTCAGGTCCCCAGAGCCCACCCTAATGCCTCTCCCAGGAACTGCACAGATCCGTTTAGGTACCAGCATTAAAACCAGCTGCTTAATTACCACGATGACTCCCAGCTCAGCCCAGGTGCTTTGTGACACTTATTCCATCACAGAGTACCCTGGCGGTGCTCAAGGCCAGGTTGGTTGGGGCCTCGGGCAGCCTGGTCTAGTGGGACATGTCCCTGCCCATGGCAGGGGATTGGAACTGGATGATCTTTAAGGTGCCTTCTAACACAAACTGTTGTATGATTCTGTGATTCTATGATTCTATAACACGGGAAGGCTGCTATCAAATGTTTGCAGGGCACCCTGCAGCTCAGGGCTCCTGTCCCAGCACCGTGACAGCTTGACCATGCGTCGGGTGCATGTGGATGGCCAGTCTCCTTAATGCAAGCTCATCGCCAAACACATTCTTGCTCCTTCTTCCAGATCTGTGTGGGGGTCCCACCCTCCTGGGCATCACTGCTCGCCCTGCTGCACCTCCTTGTGCTCTGCTATGCAGCATCCATGGGGCCGTGCTAACCAGCCTTGCTGCAGCCTGCAGCTCCCCTGCAGCCAGAGCGCATGGCCCAGACTCCAGATGCTGCAGGAGCTGCACTGGGGCACAGGGTGCTCTGTGGCACTGCAAGGGGGTGCACGGTGCAGAGCACAGGCTGTCGCTGCAGGCAATGGATGCTGCAAGCAGCACACAATGCAATGTGCTGCAGCCGTGTTGCAGGCAGTGCATCATAGAATCATAGAATCACTGGGTTGGAAAAGACCCACTGGATCATCGAGTCCAACAATTCCCATCAATCACTAAACCACGTCCCTCAGCACCTCGTCCACTTGTCCCTTAAACACCTCCAGGGAAGGTGACTCAACCACCTCCCTGAGTAGCCTGTTCCAGTGCCCAATGACCCTTTCCGTGAAAAATTTTTTTCTGATGTCCAGCCTGAACCTCCCCTGTCAGAGTTTGAGGCCATTCCCTCTCGTCCTGTCCCCTGTCACTTGGGAGAAGAGGCCAGCTCCCTCCCTTCCACAACCTCCTTTCAGGTAGTTGTAGAGAGCAATGAGGTCTCCCCTCAGCTTCCTCTTCTCCAGGCTAAACAACCCCAGCCCTCTCAGCCTCATAAGGCCTGTTCTCCAGCCCCCTCACCAGCTTCGTTGCTCTTCTCTGGACTCGCTCCAGAGCCTCAACATCCTTCTTGTGGTGAGGGAGGGGGAGGCGAGGAGGGCACAAGGAGCAGGGCAGTACAGCAGCGTGCTGCCTGGGGATGCAAGTGCTGCAGAGCGCCAGCCGGGCACAGCACGACAGGCAGCACAGAGCACAGGCAGAGCACAGGACAAGGGTACACGGTGCTGCCAGCTACATGCAGACTAGGCCATACAGGGTGCTGCAGGCAGCGTGGAGCGCGTTGGGTGCTGGCACAGACAGTGCCCTGTGCCACATGCAGTGCGAGGGGCTGCCAGCAGCACGGGGTGCAGGTGGTGCAGATCCTGCAGGCAGTGGTGCTGCAGGCAGAGCGTAGCGTGAGCAGCACAGGACACGGGCAGGGGCTGCAGGGCTCCAGGGGGCTGCAGGCAGTGCCCAGGGCATGCACAGCGCTGCAGGAGGGGCTCAGCACGGGCACTGCAGGGTGCAGGCATCGCTCGGAGCTGCAGGGAGTGCCCAGGGCTGGCAGCAAGTGGCGCTGCAGGCAGAGAAGAGCTCTCAGAGCATGGAGCTGCAGGCAGCACAGGCAGAGCCGGGGCTGCAGGCAGGGCAGGTGCAGGCAGGGCAGGTGCAGGCAGTGCCCAGGGCTGCAGGCAGTGCCCAGGGCTGCAGGCAGTGCTCAGGGGTGTAGGCAGGGCAGAAGCAGGCATCCTTAGTGCTGCAGGCAAGGAAGGTGCAGGCAATGCCCAGGGTTGCAGGCAGTACCCAAGGCTGCAGGCAGGGTAGAAGCAGGCAGTGCCCGTGCTGCAGGCAGTGCCCAAGGCTGCATGCAATTCCGGTGCTGCAGGCAGGGAGGCTCAAGCAGTGCCAGTGCTGCACACAGTGCCCAGTGCAGGCAGTGCCAGCTTTGCAGGCAGATGTAGTCAGTGTCCTGGTGCTGCCATCCGTGCACAGAACTGCAGGTGCTGCAGCTGGTGGGTTTAGGGGTGCAGAAACCAGGACCTGCCTGTCAGTTTGAGGCTGGCGGTGCAGAGGAAGCTGCGTCTCCCCGTCCCTGCAGCTCGCTGCCTAACTCGGGCTCGCTCCTGCCTTTCCGCCCTCAGCTCCCCAAACCACAGCATTTCCCCCCCTTTTTGAGCTGTTGCAATACAGCGCTTTGCCCCAGGTGAACAGCACAGCATCTGGAGATCGTCCAGCTGAGGATGAGTACAGGGGACTAAAAACCTGAAGGCAGAGTGCAGGTGACAGTAAACAACTCCCCCTTTGGCGTCCAGGCATAGGGCAACCCTTGGTGGGCAGGCTGGTAGGGGTTGAGAGCAACTCCCCAAGGAGAGTTAAGACATTATGTAGCAAATGTTCTTTTGAATTGTAGAATAATGGAATGGGTTGGGTTGGAAGAGACCTCAAAGCCCATCCAGTTCCACCCCTGCCATGGGCAGGGACACCTCCCACTGGATCCAGTTACTCCAAGCCCCATCCAGCCTGGCCTTGAACCCCTCCAGGGATGGGGCAGCCACCACTGCTCTGGGAAATCTGGGCCAGGGCCTCCTCACCCTCACAGCAAACTATTTCTTCCTAAGATCTCATCTCAATCTCCCTTCTTTCACATGAAAACTCTTTCCCCTCCTCCTACCCCTGCACTCCCTGATCAAGAGCCCCTCCCCAGCTTTCCTGGAGCCCCTTTTAGTACTGGAGGCTGCTCTCAGCCTGTTCTTGTACGGGAGGTGCTGCAGCTCTCATCATCTCTGTGTCCTCCTCTGGACTCGCTCCAACAGTTCCATGTCCTTCCTGTGCTCAGGACTTTAGAGCTGGATACAGGGCTCTAGGTGGGGTCTCACCAAAATGGAGCTGAGGGGCAGAATTCCATCCCTCATCCCGCTGGTCCCACTGCTTTGGATGCAGCTTGGGATACAGTTGGCTTGAAAGCAAAGGATATGGTTGGTTGAAAGCAGAGACAGCTCCATTTCCATATTGAACAGCCTGATTCCCAAGCCCCTGTCCAGAAATATCCCTCTAAGTCATTTACCAGCAGGATTGCTCAGGAACACCTCCCCCTTTCTTTTAGCACAATCCCTGCTTTTATACATACAGACAGGCAATAAATAAGCGACATTGCTGTAGGAAAACGAAGTGATGCCCTGGGAAATGCCCTTACAAGCCCAGCCCAGGCAGCTCCCAGCACCCCGGCACATATCAGCACTGGCAGACGCGTCCCCACAGAGCCCGGCCACCCAGCAATAATGCGAACCAACAACTTGCACAAATTAATTCGTCAATGTGATTTTTCCAAACGACTTTGAGCAAAGCACACATTCGAGGATCTGCTGTGAGCAGTGACAAGAGAAAGGCAAATGCAGGCCAGCAGTGGTTGTCAGCTATTGATCGAGCAAGCGGGCGAGCTCGGCAGGAGCATCGCCTGTGGCAGTGTGGTGGCAGCTCTGTGGCACCATGGTAAATGCTGCTGGAGCACGGAGCTTGCAGTGAGGGCTTCCCCAAAGCAGGGGAATTCAGAGTACTGCCAGCCCCACAGGAAGGACTGAGGGCTGGCCCCTGCTTTCATTGAATAACAGAATCACAGAATTGTTTGGTTCGCAAGGGACCTCAAAGCCTGGAGGTGAGGTGCCTGCTCAGCCTGGCCCCGCTCAGGTCACCCCAACCTCTGGCAGCAATTCCCGCTCAGCATCCCCCCCATTTCCATTCCCATCTCCTCCATCCCATTGCCCATCCAGCCCTGCCCTGTGAGAAGGGTGCACCATGGCAAGGTTCTTTTATCTTTCTGCAGCGCGCTTGAAGACCCCCTTGCTCTCACATCAGAGGATGTTTTCCAGCCCTTAGAAGACTTCAGTAGCTTTTCTTCCAAGCCTCCTTTGTGCTCCTACAGGCTCCACTGCGGGCTGACAGCAGAGCTGCCACAGTGCTCCTGTAATATCTTCTCCAATGCCGCATGAAGGATCTAGGTCACTCCCGACTTCTCACTACTCCCCTTTTATACACCCAACGTCAAGCGGAGGCTCAGAATGACTCTGAAGTTGCCCTGAATGATGCATTGTGAGACAGAGTCTCTCAACCTGGGAACGTGTTTTCCTGGCTCTCAGGTGTGTTTTTGGGGACGACTTTTCAAACCCAGTGGCTGGACTGGGACTATTTAATGATCCTGATGGCTTGGCAACACTGACCTGATCTGTTCAGTCCTTTTGTCATCTGCACACATTATCAAAGATTTTATAATCGTCATCTACATCATTAATAAAATGACCCCATAGCTCCCTGTTTCTAATGTCTAGTCCCAGTGGGAAGAGCATCTCTCCTTTATCTTGAGGTTCTGGCGTTGACAGGGAGATCTGTCGTGAAGCCAGAGACAGATGATGCAGCCTGTTAATCCTTATTTACATTGCTAATTTAGAGCATTTATTGATTTCCTTGGAGGTGCTGTTTCCACACTGACCATATTCAACCTGCCCATAACGTGGTGATGCTTAAAACCTGCTTAAAACCACTCAGGCATGGCCTGGTCCAACATGGATGTTCTCACCAGTTTGTCCAGCAAGACCTACTTTCCGTGCTAAAAAGCCATTAATTACATTGTCTAGCCAATAATTAGCTGTAGAAACTTAGAAACTCAATCATCCTTCCCACCATTTGACCTGGGTTCATGGCTTCCTTTCTCAAACCATCACCACAAGGTAATCCTCCAGTCCCTTGGGATTTTCAAGATTTTTCAAGACTTGGTAAATCTCCCCATTCCCAACACAAACAGCTTCTCAGCTGATTCCCCTGGGCGTCCTGAGTCTCTGCTTTCCAGAGTGTCAACTTGACAGTATTCAATGTCATTGAACTTGCACCCTCTTGGGTGCAAAATGATGGATTCTCCAAAAACAACCAGCCAAGCAGGAGCAGCACTGGGGGCAGCTCTGGGTGCCATGGGATAAAAAGGATCTAAAGCTACTGGAAAGTGTCCAGAGGAGTGTACAGAGTTGGTGAAGAGTTTGGAAGGGAAGCCATAGGAGAAGCAGCTGAAGTCCCTGGGTCTGCTCAGCCTGGAGAAGAGGAGACTGAGGAGGGACCTCATCGTGGTCCGCAGCTTCCTCACACCGGGAGGAGGAGGAGGAGCAGGCGCTCTTCTCTCTGGTGACCAATGACAGGACCCAAAGTGATGGCAGGAAGATGCCAGGGGAGGGCTTGTTTGGACAGTAGGAAAAGGTTCTTCATCCAGAGGGTGGTGGAGCACTGGAACAGCTTCTCAGGGAAGCAGTCACAGCTCCAAGCCTGACATTAGCATTTGGCCAACACCCACAGCCACACAGTGTGAATGTTGGGGTTGTCCTGTGCAGGGACAAGAGTTGGATTTGATGGTCCTTGTGGGTCCCTTCCGACTCAGAACATTCCATGACTCTATGAACTCACACCATATGCACAAAGAAATCTTCCCAAAAAGATCCATACAACCTTCAGCGACTGGAGATTCCACATTCTGGTTTGTTGATGATGTATTCTTTAAATTAGCATTAATAATGAGTGGGTTTTTTGGATTCTAAAGGGCTATTCCATTCTGAAGGGACCAGAAAGGTGCTGTGCTCACTGGGAAGGTGATCCCAGCCAGCAGTCTAGGAGTCTGTCGCTTTGAAGAAGCTGCGAGCTACTGGCTTGATTTTGGGGGAGGAAAAAATTGGTCAGAAAAACTGAAGAGAGATGGGGATTTCCTGGAGCACTTTTCTTTCCAGTACCCCAAATGCTCACAATATCAGGAGGAGAGCAAAAGCTGGAATCCTCTTTCACTGGAAAATCAGGGGAAAAAATAATGAACTTCTGATGTCAAATGGATCTGTAGGTGTGGGAGTACAGTGAAGGTAAACAAACAGCAAAATGTATAAATAGTAACATTCTCTATTGATCCACGTTCAATGAGTACAGGATGGCCCTGAGCCTAAGCCATCCCACAAACACTATGGGCAGTTTAAGAACAGATGAAACAAACATATCAATATCTTGAGCTGTTTCTTCATTCCAATTGTTCATTAAGATTGCAAAAAGGAAAAAAAACAACTTCTGCTTGAAAATATCTACCATAATTTGAAAAGCAAAGCAAGCGCTGGGATGGGGAAAACAACAAAAAGGAAATCACAGAATCATGGAATGGTTTGGATTGGAAGGGACCTCAAAGCCCATCCAGTTCCAACCCCTGGCATGGGCAGGGACACCTCCCACTGGATCAGGGGCTCCAAGCCCCATCCAACCTGCCCTTGAAGCCCTCCAGGAATGGAGCAGCCACCCCTGCTCTGGGCAACCTGGGCCAGGGCCTCCCCACTCTTTCATTTCATCCTAAGATCTCACCTCAATCTCCCCTCTTGCAGCTGGAAACTGTTCCTTCTTTTCCTGTCCTTGCACTCCCTGATCAAGAGCCCCTCCCCAGCTTTCCTGCACCCCTTTCAGCACTGGAAGCTGCTTTAAGGTCTCCCTGGAGCCTTCTCTTCTCCAGGCTGAAATAACCCCAACTCTCTCAGCCTCTCCTCATATGGGAGGTTCTCCAGCACTCTGATCATCTCCGTGGCCTCCTCTGGACTCGCTCCAGCACATCCCTGTCCTTCCTGTGCTGAGGACTCCAGAACTGAACAGCAGGCTCCAGATAAGAGGATGGAACATAAGACCTTTCCCTACTAAATTAAATGCCTCAAACACTCATTTTTAAAGTTCAGATGGGGTGGAAAACCCTCTTTTTTTTTCTTTTGTGCTAGAGAAAACTGAGTACACATTCCAGCCAGCTCTGACCTGCTCAGTGTCCCCTCGCATGCCAGGCATGGGAGGACAGGTTTTAGAGATATGATTTATCTTGTCCTGCATCAGGCAGCGTCCCTCTGCTCTCTTAGCAGGAGTGCAAGCATGGACACAAGCCACTGAGCAGCAAGCAGCTGTGCCTCAGCTCTTCCCTATCCCTGCTGGTCACTCCCATGCGGCACAAGGCCACTTATCACCGACCGAGCCATCGCCTCATAGAATCATAGAATCATAGAACCATAGAATCACCAGGTTGGAAAAGACCCACTGGCTCATTGAGTCCAACCATTCCTATCAAACACTAAACCATGCCCCTCAGCAGCTTGTCCACTCATCCCTTAAACACCTCCAGGGAAGGTGACTCAACCACCTCCCTGGGCAGCCTCTGCCAGGGACCAATGACCCTTTCCGTGAAAAATTTTTTCATAATGTCCAGCCTGAACCTCCCCTGGTGGAGCTTGAGGCCATTCCCTCTTGTCCTGTCCCTTGGGAGAAGAGCCCAGCTCCCTCCTCTCCACAACCTCCTTTCAGGTAGTTATAGAGAGCAATGAGGTCTCCCCTCAGCCTCCCCTTCTCCGGGCTAAACACCCCCAGCTCTCTCAGCCGCTCCTCTTGTTCTCCAGCCCCTTCACCAGCTTTGTTGCTCTTCTCTGGACTCACTCCAGAGCCTCAACATCCTTCTTGTGGTGAGGGGCCCAGAACTGAACACAGGATTCGAGGAGCGGTCTCACCAGTGCCGAGTACAGAGGGAGAAGAACCTCCCTGGACCTGCTGGCCACGCCGTTTCTGATCCTAGCCAAGATGCCACTGCCGGCTCATGTTCAGTAGCTGCCAACCAACACCCCCAGGTCCTTCTCCTCCAGGCAGTTTCCAGCCAGACTTCTCCTAGTCTGTAGCTGCTCAGGGTTCTTGTGCCCCAAGTGCAGGACCCAGCATTTGGCCTTGTTAAACCTCATCCCATTGGTCTCAGCCCAGCGGTCCAGCCTGTTCAGATCCCTTTGGAGCCTCTCTACCCTCCAGCAGATCCATGCTTCCACCCGGCTTCATTTCGTCTGCAGACTCTGCCTCGTCTGCCTCGTCACAGGCTGTGTGGCCGGGAGCTCGGCATCAGCAGCGGCAGTGCCCCTGACCCATCCACAGCAGCTTGTTGTGGCCTGTGGAGAGGGTTTTCCTTTCCGAGCTGGATCAAAGGGAACTCTTGAGTCGTGAATCCCTATGGGAGGGCGGGAGGTCAGCTCGGATTAAGACACATGAACAGAAGAAACATGCTATTAGGGAAAGTATTTGTGCCTGGTGGGATTAAAGAGCAACGGTAGGAAATGTTTAAAACAAGCTCCGAACAAAGGAAATCCAAACCCGTACGGGTCTATTAATAGGCACAGGGAATTCATTAACAGCGGGAACAAATCAGGTGTTCGCTAACTTCCTAAGTTCTGTTTTGCAGAGAAACTGGGTCATTTTTCATAGAATCACAGAATGGTTTGGGTTGGAACAGACCTCAAAGCCCATCCAGTTCCAACCCCCTGCCATGGGCAGGGACACCTCCCACTGGATCAGGGGGCTCAAAGCCTCATCCAGCCTGGGGTCCAATAATCCAATCTCTTCTAATGAAGCACCTGCAAGGTTGCTGTGAGCCAAGACATTTAAACTACACACACACCCCACACACAAAATAAGCTTGTTGTTTTCATCTGGATAACCCAAACAGAATCATCAAGAAGTGATGGAGATACACGGCAGGCTTTTGAAACACCAGATGGCTGCAGAGATGGGAAGGGTGCTGATATTGAGCTGTCATGAAGGCAGAACATCAAACAATTATGGGATGCCTTGACTGATATCAGAATAGCAGGAAGGTGGTATATATGTAACTTAAGGTCCCTTCAAGCACAAATCGGTCTGTGATTCTTCTATGATTCTGTGTAGCCAGAATCATAGCTTTGTGGTGTGTAAGCAATGAAGATGGAATAATGGGATGGGCAACCGGGCTCAAGAAAGCAGCAACTCCAGACAGAAGTTAGGGATGAGCAAAGCAGACCTGGACTGCAGGAGTGACTCCATAAAACACGGCAGGGAATGGTTAGATTTAGGTGCAAGTGCTGGAGAGGAGGGTGTAAGAACAGGGGCATCAGCCCTGAATGTGGCATGGTGACACAGACCATGGGACTTTGCACCCAGGTTTGGTGTACACAGTGGATGTGGAAAAGATGGGAGCAGTTGGAAAGAGCCATCAGATACAGAAGAATGTGTTAGAATGAGAAAATTTGTTCTTTTGTCTCACAAGGGCAAGGTGGGTAGGCTGCATGGGTTTGCAGTGTGCAGCCTCCTTGTGGAGCATGAGGCTGTAACAGAGCAGGGAAAGGCAGAGCTGCTTGCAAACATCTGGGATAGGAAACCAGTTGATGTCCCACTACCAAAAGAGTTCACTTTGAGTCACAGAGGCAATTTTGCAGCCCATGAAGTCTTCAGAACAAAACCAGACCCTTTTAGGAAGACAGACCCCTGGTAAATTCAGCAGCTGGTCCCAATATGAGACTGCTCCAGGAAAAGGAGGCACTCCAAGGTGACCTCCTGCTCATCGGAGCTTTCAACTCCGTAATTAACCTTTCCTCCCACCTTTTCAAGGCATGGGGAGGAGCTTCCCTCCTCCCCTCTCCAAGGAAGATGTCAGGTCAAACAGTGTATTGATGTGAGAGCAGGCGGTTACTGTGCACACATGTTCCTTCAGATCCTCCTCCTCCACATGAATCCCTGTGCACTATCTAATAAAATATTAGATATCAGATTCAAGATAAGAAGGTCATGGACCATGAGATGTTAGGCTTTCCTTCTGGCAGAATATGGTCCATATAACCATCCATGCCAGGCTCAGGATCAGTTTCTGGCAGAAAACATAGTTAAGGATATAATGGGAACATTGCAGCCAGCCTGGGAGGAAGTTTGGTCATAGGATCATAGAACTGTTAGGGTTTGAAAAGACCCCTAAGATCATCCAGGTCAACCATCAACACAATACCAATATACTCACTAAATCATGTCCTGAGGTGCCACATCAACACATTTTTTTAACCTCTCCAGGGATGGATACTCCAACACCGCCCTGGGCAGGCTCTGCCAGGGCTTCACCACCCCTTCAGTAAAGAAATGTTTCCTGATGACCAATCTAAACTCTCCCTGGTGCAACTTGAGGCCATTTCCTCTCATCCTATCACTTGTTACTTGGGAGAAGAGACCAGCACCCACTTAGCTACAATCTCCTTTCAGGTAGTTGTAGAGACTGACGAGGTTGCTCCTCAGCCTCCTCTTGTACCAGATGCCTGAGAGGCGCTGACCAAGGAAGAAGAGGGAGGGAAGAAGCGCAGACAGCAGGTTTCCTTCCCAGTCGTTGACATTCTCTCCTCTGAGGGCCCTGCCCTTGTGTGTCTCACACCCCCATGGATCAGGGGATCGGTGCCCTCTCAAAGCCGTTAGCTCACAGGCATTTGCCATGCTGGCACTTGCCTTGCGCTGGCCCAAGCCAGACTGTGAGTGAGCTGGAGCTTTATTGGCAAGGCTTCATAATAAATAATGAACCATTTCTGTGGCTCATTCCCATTGTCATATTCATCAAACCAAATTCCTGCAGGGCTCATATGGATGGCATATGTAAATTCTTCTGTGCTGACTCCAAAATAATGTCAATGGATAAATTTCTCTCCTACCCCCTTCTTGCAGATCTTGCACATTTATTCCATTCATGAATTCCTGATTATTGTGGAAATGAGGAAATACCAGAGGTAATGGAACCTATTGACGATATTCCTGAGTCTCCTGGGAAGATGCTTGGATGCCGTGTTGATAGGCAGCACCAGGAAGTCCTGATGCAGCAGCAAGCAAACCTCTGTGTCCTGCCATCATGACTGAGTCTTCCACATATTAAAACAAAAGCCCTTACCAGCATTTCCATCCCCTCAATGTGAATGTTTTAGGAACGAGAACTGAACTGGGTTCAGTTTAGGACCCCTCACTACAAGAAAGACATTGAGAGGCTGGAGTGCATCCAGAGAAGAGGAACAGAGCTGGGGAAGGGGCTGGAGAACCACGGTTATGAGGAGCAGCTGAGGAACCTGGGGCTGTTTAGCCTGGAGAAGAGAACACTGAGGGGAGACTTCACTGCTCTCTGCAGCTCCTGAAAGGAGGTTGTGGTGAGGTGGGTGTTGGTCTCTTCTCCCAAGCAGGAAGGGTTCTCAGGCACTGGCAGTGGCTGCCCGGGGAGGTGGTTGAGTCCCTCTCCCTGGAGGGGTTTACAAGACAGGCAGATGAAGTACTCAAGGATCTGGTTTAGTAGTAGACAGGGACTATTGGAGTCAATGTCTTCAAATGTCTTTTCCAACCAGATTCTGTGATTCTATGAGAGGGTTTCCAGGTCAGTGCTCGTATCCAGCTGTGTTTGGCACCACTGCTCAGAAATGGACATGAGAAATCTCCAGCTCTGAAACAGCTCCATCTCAAAGCATTTCCTCCCTAGTCCTCGGAAATCCCACCCCATTTGATGAAGTGTCAATCTTTATCACCTTTTGTGGGCAGAGACAGGCAAACACAGGTTGTGTTCTGCTCTGAGATTACTGGTCCCTTTTTTTTTATTCCTAGAAATGGTCCAGGCACTGTGGATAAGTTGCTGGACCCCAGAAGTCCGCTACTGGACAGGCCAAAGCTCATTTGGCCTTGGACAGGATCTTAAGCCTTGCACAGGTTGGACTGAGAGCAGCATCTGAACCAGGACAGCGTTAGCACCTACATGGTGGTGACTCTTGCCTTCAGCAGATGGAGGCCAGCCATCCATTCCTGTTCCTGGGGAACCCTCCTTCAGCTTCAGCCCAAGACAGGAGATAGCATTAACTTTCCTGAAGGAAAATGGAAGAGCACAGGAATGGGCTGAAGTGGTTTTAGACCTTCCTGTGAAGTTGCCCATGGGCAGCAGTGGGAAGGTCCCTCTATGATTTCACCACTAGAGCCCTTACTCATTGTGTGCCTCTGCTCAGCATTAGCACAGGTTCCTGGCCAGGACCAGGAGATTCCATGGATTTGGCAGTAGTGGTAAAAATCTTAATCCTGGCTTTACCTTCCCTCCATCACATGTAACAAAGCTGTGAGCAGGAAGCCCTGCATTTGGTAGATCTTCCTCAGACACAACCTTTCCAAACCCAGGCAGGCATTGTCTGCACCAGAGATGCTTCTTCTCATATTTTGCTTTAGTTTTGACTTAAAAGCACAAGCTTCCATGTAATCCCCCAGAACACCAAAGCATTCAGGGAGAGACTCAGATGTTGGCCGTGTCACCACATGCACTTTGGAGAGCATTGAGGTGCTTTATCCATGAGAAGGCTTCTCACATATGTCTGTGAGTCACTCCAATGTGATGTCTCCATTGTCTTGGTGAAATATTTGGGTCAGGAGAAGCCACTGTTCCCCAATAGCCGTCCTTTAGATCCACTGACTGTTCATGGGAGCAGCTTTGAAGACGAGAACTGGATCTCCAGAATCTAATACTTTATCCTTTTTTTCTTTTCCAGGCAGAGAGAGGACCTGAGCTCCTGCTCTGGGTGCAGCTGCACCACAGCCTGTTTACTCCTTAAGATGAACGGCTTGCTTCTTTAGCTGTGATCCCTTGCAGTGGAAGTCGGGGCTCCAGTACAGCAAACCCAGTGTCCTCAGCTGGGAATCTGGCTCCAGGAACACCATGTCCCACTGGCTTCTGATCAGAGAGGTGGGGGTTTGTGCCTCCTGCCAAGGATGGGAGGTGGCTACACTTTTCCAACCTGGTGGTTCTATGATTCTGTTTTCACGGAAAGGGTCATTGGGCACTGGAAGAGGCTGCCCAGGGAGGTGGTTGAATCCCCTTCCCTGGAGGTGTTTAAGGGACGGGTGGACGAGGAGCTGAGGGGCATGGTTTAGTATTTGATAGGAATGGTTGGACTCGATGATCCAATGGTCTTTTCCAACCTGGTGATTCTATGATTCTATGGACGCAGGGCGAAGGGCTCAGGTGAAGGATCCTCTGCTATGAGATGTGTTGGTGGTGGCAGCTGTGGGTATGTTGATAGGCTGAAGGATTGTGGAGGAGAGCAACATGGATGGAGCGAGGGGACAAAGGTGGCCCCTGCAGCAGCCCATGTGTCATGTAAAGGTTCCCTAGCTAAGACATGAAAGGGGACGCTTTTGGGGTACTGTGTGCAGGCTCTGGTGGCTCTGCAGGAGAGGTGGTGCACAGGGAGGTCCATCTCTGGTCAGGAGAGGTCACCAAGGCTCACAGGTGCTCTGTGGGGTTGACTTGCACAGCTGGATGAGAGCTGGGGATGGTGCCATAAAGGTGGTGAGATATAACCATGGCATAAGGTATCTTTGCAGCTCGGAGTCAAAGGTGTCTTTGTCTGTCTGAGGAAGGCACAGGGGTCTGTCCCTAGTCTGGGGCTCACAGTGATGAGCTGTCCCATGCCTAGAGAATCCCAGTGGGGACAGGAACAAGTCATTGGGCAGTGGAACAAGCTGCCAGGGGAGTGGTTGAGTCACCATCCCTGGACGTAGTTAAAAGACAGGTAGACGAGGTGACATGGTTTAGGGGCAGATAGGAATGTTTAGACTCCATGATCCAAGAGGTCTTTTCCAACCTGGTGATTCTATGACAAGGGGGTCCCTCCACAGGCTGAAGTCCACGATGAGGACCTGTCTCATCCCCAGTGTGTCCTGGGTGGGCACAGGGAATTCTTCCTCAGTCTGTAGACCACGATGAGGCTCTGCCTTTTCCCCAGAGGGTCCTGTGTGGGTGCAAGGGACCGAGGCTGGAGATCCTGATGAGGCCCCATCCCTTTCCCAGGGGGTCCACGTGCACAGCGGGTCACCACAAGGACCTGTCCCTGTATCCCCACCCTCCCATCATCTGGGGCGAGCTGGTGTTTCAGTCCTTGCAGTCACACTGATGCTCGGGGGGCCCGTGGGGTGGGATGGGATGGGACGAGGCCAGCAGAGCTGAGCTGGGCTGTGGCAGACTGGGCTGGGCTGGGCTGGGCTGGGCTCTGCTGTGCTGTGCCAGGTTGGGCCATGCTGGGCTGGGCTGGGCTGGGCTGTGCTGGCCTCTACTGGGCTGAGGTGGGCTGAGGTGGGCTGTGCTGTGCCAGGCTGTGCTATACTGTGCCATGCTGTGCTGAGCTGTGCTGTGCCGGGCTGTGCCGTGCCAGGCCGTGCTGTGCTGTGTTGTGTCAAGCTGTGCTGTGCTATACTGGGCTATGCCATGCCAGGCTGTGCTATACCAGGCTGTGCTGTGTTGTGCCATGCTATACCGTGCCGGGCTGTGCTCTGCTATACCATGCTGTGCCGTGCTGTGCCGGGCTGTGCCGTGCTGGGCTGTGCCAGGCTGTGCTATACCGTGCCATGCTGGGCTATATCAGGATATACTGTGCTATACCGAGCTATACCGAGCCGTGCCAGGCTATACCGTGCTATACTGTGCTGTGCCGGGCTATACTGTGCTGTGCTATACCGGGCTATACGGGGCTATACTGGGCTATACTGGGCTGTGCTGGGCCATACCGGGCTATACCGCGCTGTGCTGAGCTATACCAGGCCATACCGGGCCATACGGGGTATACTGTGCTATACCAGGCCATACTGGGCTACACCGGGCTATACTGAGCCGTGCCGGGCTGTACTGGGCCATACTGGGCTATACCAAGCAGTGCTGGGCCATACCAGGCTATACCGGGCTATACAGAGCCATACCGGGCTATACTGGACTATACCGGGCCGTGCCGGGCTATACCATGCTGTGCTGGGCTATATCAGGCCATACCAGGCTACACCAGGCTATACCGAGCTGTGCTGGGCCATACCAGGCTATACCGTGCTGTGCTATACTGGGCTATACCGGGCCATGCTGGGCTATACCGGGCTATACCACATTGTGCTGGGCTATATCAGGCCATACTGGGCTACACCGGGCTATACCGAGCTGTGCCGGGCTGTACTGGGCCATACTGGGCTATACTGGGCCATACTGGGCTATACCGAGCCGTGCCGGGCCATACCAGGCTATACGGGGCTATACAGAGCCATACCAGGCTAGACTGGGCTATACCGCGCTGTTCTGGGCTATACCAGGCCATACTGGGTTACACCAGGCTATACCGGGCTATACCGAGCCGTGCCAGGCTGTACTGGGCCATGCTGGGCTATACCGAGCCGTGCCGGGCTGTACTGGGCCATACTGGGCTATACCGAGCCGTGCTGAGCCATACCAGGCTATACCAGGCCATACCGGGCTGTACCGGGCTGTACCGAGCCGTGCCGGGCTGTACCGGGCCAGCCCCGGCCATAGGAGCCCCGTGGTGCCGCCCCCGCCCCCCGCTCGGCCCTGCGCTCCCCGCCCCTGCGCACCGAACATGGCGGCGGCGCGGGGCTGAGCGGCGCGGGGCTGGGCGGCTGCAGAGGTGAGCGCGGCGGCTCGGGGCGGCGCGGGGCGAGGATGCCAAGGGTCGGGGCGGGCTGCTCGGACTCTCTGCGTCCTAATTCTCAGCTCTGGGGGCGGGGAGGAGGCGTCGTGGAAGCGTTCGGGACCGGTAACTCAGACACCCACCCCCCCCCTCCTTCCCCCAGCTGCATCCCCCCGCTGGTGAGTCCCCTTTGGAAGCGCTTTGTTGTGTTTCCAGGGGATGGGATGTAGTGCTGGCAGCTCGGGCAGCGACACAAGGCATGGGGACATCGCTCCCCAAGGCCTCGGAGCCGGACCCGCTCCCCGCGCTGCCATCGCCCGCTGAGCATCCTTAGAGGGGGAAAGGGAACAACACGGAGATCCCGGGGGAATTTGTCCCCTTCCCTCCCCACCAGGCGCTTGGGAAGGCAGGAATGCCCTCTTGGAACCGGGGTGGGCCCTGCAGACAGAGGATCTGGTCCCAGCCTGGCAGGGATTGTCCCCTTCCCCTCCCTCCAGCACCTTGGGGTGACAGGGAAGCTCTCCTGGAAGCGGGGTGATCTCCAGAGTGGGAGGATCTGGCCCCAGCCTGGCACGGTTTATCCCTTTCTGGCCCCAAGACCCACTTGGAACAGCAGAGATACCCCCCTTCCCTCCCCACCAGCCTCCTGGCATGACAGGAATACCCTTTTGGAAATGAGCAGGCCCTGGAGACAGAAGATCTGGCCCTAGCCTGGCAGAGGTTGTCCCCTTCGTTCCTCACGCCCCCCTTGGAACAGCAGCGATGCCCTCCTGGAACCAGGGTGGGCTCTGGAGACAGAGCATTTGTCCCCAGCTTGGCAGGGTTTGTCCCTTTCCCTCCCCACAACCCCCTTGGAACAGCAGGGATGCCCTCCTGGAACCAGGGTGGGCTCTCGAGATGGAGGATTTGGCCCCAGCCCAGCAGGGTTTGTTCCCTTCCCTCCCCACCAGCCCCCTGGGAAGGCAGGAATGTGCTCCTGGAGTCACGGTGGGCTCTGGAGACAGCCAGCAGTGCCCCCGCCACCACACGAGGTGTCAAGGTTTGATCGAGGACTGGAGAAATCCCATAACCACCATCCCTGGGGGAACATCTGCACCTCACATAATCATAGAACTGTTTGGTTGGAAAAGATGTTTGAGATCATTGAGTCCAACCATACCCGTCCACTACTCATCCACATCACTGACCACCTCATCTGCTCATCTTTTAAACACCTCCAGCCTCCTTTTGCCCAGGGCAGTGGTGGTGTCTCCATCCCTGGAGGGGTTCAAAGCGTCTGGATGTGGCGCTTTGGGACATGGTTTAGTAGCCACGGTGAAGTTGAGCGGATGCTTGGTTTTGGTGGTCTTAGAGGTCTTTTCCAACCTTACTGATTCCTTAAGAGCAGGATTGCACAAGCCCTGGTCCAGGCAAAGCTGGGGGGAGCAAATGAGGGAGCCCTGTTGACCTGTCCCTACTTCTGCCGCATCCCCTGCACCCATCTGCTGTCCTCATCCCTGTCCCTGGGCTGCCACCCCTGCTTGTTGTCCCCACAGCACCTGTTTTTTTTCTGAAGAAACCCCCAAATCCCAGGCTTCTTCCCGCACATCCTGCCCCTCCCGAGAGCAGCACAGCCCAGTCTTGCTCACAAAGACCCTGTGCGCTTCCGACAAGCCCCAGACCCGTGCGGGGGTCTGTCCGGACTGCTGGCCCATCCAGGTAGTGACCCTGTTGGATTGGATGAGCTTAGAGGTCTTTTCCAACATTGATGATTCCATGATTCTTTCTCAGCCCCCTGAGTTGAGCAGGGAAGGAGACACAGGAGGGTGTTTAAAAATAAACACCGTGTCAGTCTGGCTCTCGCTGTATGTCGTGAGGTTTCATCCACAGGCACTTTGAAGCTTCTGTGTAAAACCGTGGCAGCGGTTTGGAGTTGTGATGCTTAAAGGTAGAAAGAATCCAAACAGGCAACCTAAGTTTCAGAATCACCGAGCAACTTGGCTCCCTTTGGCCTGGGATGTTTGCGGTTCAGCCGCTGAATGCTGAACGAATCCTTCCCATGGGTAAAGTCAGGACGTGGAAACCCAGCTCCAGGGTACCCAGCTTTGGTGTTTGGCTCTGGTTTTGTTTACTGTTGTTGTTTATCGTCAGCAGCATGCAGCGAGTGGCTGAGAGCAGCCATGTGGTCCCTCCTTTTTGGCAGCCAGTAGCATTGAGGAAAAATATTCTTCCACTGCGTTTCAATTGCCTGAGCGACAGCGGTTGTACCGGGGCTGCAATGATGGCTTCTCCTCCTCCTCTCTGCCGTCCCCTTCTTTTACCCTCACACAGGGCGTGTTGTCCCCGTGCTCTTGCTGGAAATATCTGCAGGATGGGATGGTGGTTTGTACCCTTTGGAGCAAGCACCAGCTTGTCCGTGGGCTCTGCTGCCTGGAATCAAACGTAGCAGGTGGGGGCTCAGCCTGGGACAAACAGCCGGGGATGCAGCCGTGGGGCTGGGTAGTTCAGGATCTGTCCAGTAGATGGTATGAAAATGCAGACAGAAATAAGAGAGTTCCTTGCAGCGGGCAATATGGAAAACCAGGTATTTCTGTGCTGTTTATAGTATTTATTTTATTAAAGGTTAAAGTCTGTTTTATTTGAGAGAGATGCACTGACCCTCGGTTCTCCTGTTTCAGTATTTACATCCTAGGAGAAGATAAATCTACATCTTGATAATCTGCTTTTTAGTGAAATACTTGATATTAAACAAATTAAGTGATTAGCTAATTAAAAATAATCAAATGCAGAAATGAGTACAGGAGCACGAGTGGCACCTAAGC
Source organism: Phaenicophaeus curvirostris (assembly GCF_032191515.1). Taxonomy (NCBI): domain Eukaryota; kingdom Metazoa; phylum Chordata; class Aves; order Cuculiformes; family Cuculidae; genus Phaenicophaeus; species Phaenicophaeus curvirostris. Next base: position 7,534,954 of record NC_091414.1, read on the forward strand.
AAGCTGTGAGGCTGCACCTCCAGTTTGCCTGGGTCTGAATTTCTAATCATGTTTAACTCTTGAGTCGCTTTTCTGAAAACTGGATGGTTTTTGCAGCACGGTTTGGTGTCTTTGAATGAAAGATGCTGTTAGAGTATAAAATGATGATGACAGGCTAGGAGAGTTGGAGTTGTTCAGCCTGGAGAAGAAAAGGCTCTGGGGAGACCTCAGAGCAACTTCCAGTACTGAAAGGGGCTGTGGGAAAGCTGGGGAGGGGCTCTTGATCAGGGAGTGCAGGGACAGGATGAGGGGGAGCAGTTTTCAGCTGCAAGAGGGGAGATTGAGATGAGATCTTAGGAAGAAATATTTTGCTGTGAGGGTGGGGAGGTCCTGGCTCAGGCTGCCCCATCCCTGGAGGTGTTCAAGGCCAGGTTGGATGGGGCTTGGAGCCCCTGATCCTGTGGGAGGTGCCCCTGCCTGTGGCAGGGGGATTGGAACTAGATGGGCTACAAGATCCCTTGGAGCTCAAACCATTCTATGATTCTGTGGGTCCAAGTAGCTGTGTTTCAGATGAGGATGTGAGCAGTCAGGGGGTTGTTGTCCTTGTCCTACACCCAGTTATAAGGATGCTCTGAAAATTCTATGGCCTCAGCCACAGCAGGTGGAGGAACCCCAGAAGTGCCCCTGTGTTTTCCCAACCCCAGGGTGAGGTCAGTTACACATCAGAATCCTCCTTGAGTGATGTCTCTTCTTTTAAGGCTCTTCCTGCTTGCAGTTTCACATCCTTTGCCAATGATGCATTCTGGCACTCAGGCCTTCTTGCCATTAAAGAGATTTTCCTGGTGGTTCATCCGAGTGCTTCTCACTAGTCTCCAGCACACAAGGAGACCGCCCTACTCCCTACATCTCTGCAGCTGAATTTGAAGTATTTTAAGACTTTTTCTTCTCTTCCTGAGCTGAAAAAGGTCTGTTCATCTGCTCTTCCTACTTGGGCTCATTGTCTGCGTAAGCTGATCTCTGCCCCTCTCTGCTGCCAATCCACCGTGACTGAAAGCTCTGGGCTCAGACTGGGCTCGGTCAGACGCTGTTAGCCGAGCTACCGTGTGGTGGTTGTAAAAGTGAGCCCAAGTGACCCCATTTGGGGAATGTGTGAGTGCTGCTGTGTGAGAAAGAATGTGGATCAGACCTCGGCATATTTGTATGTTGAACTGTGCGCTTGTGGAGAAGGACTTGGAGTGCTTGGTGAGCTCCTGATTGCAAAACCTGGAGCAGCATGCTGGCAGAACTGGGTCAAGTTAAAGCTTGGCACGGTTATGGCTCTTAAGGCCATCATGTTTGCACCTCCCCACCCGTCTTTTGTCCTTGTCTTTTTCTTGGCTGCAACTGGAATCCAGTTTGTGATGAGACAGGCAGATTTTGAATCGTTTACTTGTCCGTGTACGTTCAAAAAGTTTCCTAATGAGATGGTTGAGGGCCATCCATGAGAGATAAAGCATTGAGGACAAAGCAGCTCTAGCTGCCGGCTTCTTTTGCAAGGTGGTTAATCTCCTGCGTGTATGTGTATTTTAGGTAATTCAGAAACATGCCAAGATAAAAAGTCATCCCCACCATTAAACTCTCAGGGCAATGGAACTATAGTGCTGACCCCTCCTTTGCCCTGGTGGGACATGCACTCCAAGCTGTGTGATGTGGACAAGTTTTCATCCCCCTTTATTTGCAGAGTGATGGGGTCCAGTCCTAAAGGAAAATGCTTTTTTTTTATATGTGTATATTTGTAAAGAATTCCTTTCTTACCAGGCTTGAATATCTAACAGTGGAGACTTTATCAAGTGCTTGGTCAGTGTTTAAAGTGATGATGCAAGTTGAAAGGAGCAGGAAGCACATGAAATCTTCCATCGGATTCACCAGGTCTTGCTGGGCTTGGAGCAAACAAGGTTCATCCATGTCTGGTGAGCTGGCGATGTCAAACCAGGATTGGTGAGGACATGCTGGAGGTCACCACTGCTTCTCTTGCGCAGAGCTATGCCCTTCACTGGTTGACCTGCACAGCAGTGCCCCTCAATAGGAAGTGTCAGAGGTAACTCTAAGTGTGAGCTCTCACCAAGTGGGAGAGCTCAGCACAATTCAGCACAGCCCGGCTGGGGCTGAAAACTTAAATTCCCAGAGATCTCCATCTGCATTAAATTTCCTTAAAAAACAAAAAAAGAAAAGAATCGAATAATACTTAGGTTTTTCAGAAAGGTTTCTGACAGACAGCCTGCAGCAGATTTAGATGCTGTGATGGGCGGTGTTGCAGCCGGCAGGGTTTGCTCAGCCCACTGCCAAGTGTTTCTGCCACAGCAGCAGGGATTTAAGCAGAGTTTGTGTCTGGGGCTCCGCTCTCGCTGTGCATGGCCTCGTGGTTTTATGCAGACTCATCCTGAGCAGAGGTTGGAGAACTTGGCTGTGAACTGAAGGAAAAGATAAGCGTCCGTTTTGCTGCCTCGGCAGTTTGCACAGCAGCCTCGTCCAGCAGGGCAGACGGATGGGGTGGTGACTGGAGCTGCTGGCTACCACCATTCATCTTCCTGAGGTCTGGCTTTACCAGCAGTGATCAGTCACCCGTGCAGCTCCGCTGTCTGGTAGGTCACCGGTCGTTGGACACACAGAGAGGACAGCAGTCACGACTCCACGTGGCCGTTACCAACACTAGGGAGCTGATGTCAGTGTTTAGTGCGGGACTGTTTTTTTCCCCTGGGACAAGCTTGTGCTTCTGGAGTACATCCAAGGGCCCCTCACTACAAGACAGATGTTGAAGGGCTGGAGTGCGTCCAGAGAAGGGCAACAAAGCTGGTGAAGGGTCTGGAGAGCAAGGGTTATGAGGAGCGGCTGAGAGGCCTGGGGTTGTTTAGTCTGTAGAAGAGGAGGCTGAAGGGAGACCTCATCACTGTCTACAACTGCCTGAGAGGGGGTTGTAGGGAGGTGGGTGTTATTCTCTTCTCCCAAGTGACAGGTGATGGGATGAGAAGAAATGGCCTTAAGTTTTGCCAGGGCAGGATCAAATTGGACATCAGGAAAAATTTCTTCACCGAAAGGGTTCTCAGGCCCTGGCAGAGGCTGCCTAGGGTGGTAGTGGAGTCCCCACCCCTGAAGGGGTTTAGAAGACAGGCAGATGAGGTGCTCAGGGGTGGTTTAGTAGTGGACAGGTATGGTTGGACTTGGTGATCTCAAAGGTCTTTTCCAACCTAGCAATTCTATGATTCTATGAAACCTCTGCAGTCCTTGCTCAGAAGGCTTTTTTTTTCCTGTGTGTTGTAAGGCAAATGATGTTAGCACTGGTCAGAAGCCTCCCTTGTGTTGGAGGTCCCTCCTCTCAGCCGATGTGCTCTGTGTTACCCAACTTCTGTGAGTCCTGTTTTCCAGACTGACACTGCAAACAGACCAAAACTTCCCCACATCTCGGTTTGTTTTCAACAACAGAAACCGTAGGGTTTGATGCCAGTGGAAATTTGTGAAGCTCTGTCTTTGCCCATGGAGGAACATGTGATTCCTTGCCCCTCCTGGCCCTTCCAGCCTTGCATTGGACGCTGTGGCAGGACTTCGCTCCTGGATAGCGTGGTGAGGGAGCAAATTTGGTTCACACGTTGCTGGAGTTGCAGTTGCTGCGGTTTGCTTGGTTTGTGGTGGGCAGGTGCACCCTTCTGATCCCCACCCCCCCCGGGTACTGCTGATGTATGGCTCCAGGGAAAGGTCCTGCTCGGAAAAGCGGTTTCTTTCCAGCAAGGAATTTGTGTCTGTGGGGGAGCTGGAGGACGCTTGTTGAGTTTCTTTCAGCTCGGCGTTGGCAGAGCTGGGTGGAAAGCCCATCGTTATTGCTGTGGCCTGCAAGCCACGCTCTCTTCGGATGCGCTGTGCGATCGCTGTGCCCGCTTGGAAATGGCAGAGCTGCAACGCCTGCCGCGAGCCAGAGCTGGCTTCTGTCCTCCCTGACCTCCCCTCGCCTGGCAGCCACACCTCACCCCCTGCTCCTGGGCCTCTCTTGCTTTCCCAGTTCCAAGTAAGCCCCTGCCTCCTCCCACCACGCTGAGCCCTCTCCGCCTACGTTTGAAGCGGTGGGACGCGTGTCCAGCTGCGTCTCCAGCGAGCGGGGGGGTGGCCTGTGTTCCTTCTCCGCTCCCTCGTGGCTGTCGTGCTCCCAGAGCCTCCCTGGGCCGCTTGCCAGAAGCTGCCTGCCCTCCTCCTGTTCCTTGCAGCCACCGGAGAGGCCAGCGGAGCCCTCGGGAAGCCGTGCTGAGCTGCACACGCGTCGTGGGGAGACGGGGCGAGCAGCACTTCTCCGCAGCAAGAACCCAGGCTTGGCTTTGGCTCCCGGTGGCACGAAACGCCGTCCACACCGTGCTGCTTTTTGTCCTTTAAACCGGCCGGTGTGCAGAGGCAACAGCGAGAGAGTGAGGTTGGCTCTTCGAACTGGGGTCAAACGCTCCAGGTGGGCTCTGCGGTGGGTTCAGTCGTCGCTCCGTCGCTGCTTCCCTCCCTGCTGTCGCTCCCTCGCCTCCCCGCTCTCCTCTTCCGCTGGAGTGTGGCCTTTCCTGCAAAGCAGCACATGTAAGGTAGGAGAAATTTCTGCCTGAGGCACACAGAGCGTTACTTCGGTGACAGCAGAAGAGCTGATAGAGTCTGCTCTGAACCGAGGAGGAAGTTGCAACAATTCCACTTTCTAAAAATAAGCCAAGCAAACGTCCTCGCAGCCCAGCAGCTGCCGCACTCCGCATGCAGGATCCCTTTGCTTTTTATATTTGTGTTGTTCTGGCAATTTTTTTAAAAAAGGTGCTACATTCTGTTAAAATCCTGCAGCAGGGGTGCGGTCTGAGAGGAGCGTATGGAGGAAGGCTGAGTTGTTTCGGTGTTTCTGAAGTGACCTTGAAGCATTACCAAGGCGCAGGGTTTCCTAGAGGTTTCTCTAAGCTGTTCTTTAAGATTTCCGATGATGGTGACTCAGCCTCCCCTCAGCATTCCAGTGCCTGACTGCTCGGATGATTTAAGGAGCTTTGCTTGATTTTGGGCTGGTGTTGCTGTACTCTAACCCCGTAATTTTGCCGTTTCTCTGGCTGGCTTCCAAAGAGAAGAAATATTCCATCAATGTAAAAGCCATCATTTGTGTAGGGTTTGATCTTCCTCTCTACCTCCCCTTTGGTGCTCAGAGCGTGTCTGTGGGCTCTTGTGTGCTGCTGTGTATTTAATTACACGTGTGTGGCCGCCGGGAAGCCCGGTCCTGATTCCTTGTGTTGTCTTGGCTGTAAGGAACAGTCCCTGATCTTTGCTGATGTCAGTGGAAATGCAGTGCTTGAGGTGACATGTGTGTTATCGAAATGGTATATCATGAATTCCCCAGTTGTCTCAGACTTGTACAGCAAAATGCGCATCTAGGCAGCTATGGAGTTTGTGGTTAGCGATGGATTCTATAAAAATCAACACAGTGACAATAAAAGTTACTTCAAAACATGATCTAGAGACGCTGTGGATTGAACTGTTGCTGAGTAAGAAGAAACAGAATATTGTTCTCTGTCACGGGGTGAGGTTTTTTCTCCTTTGCCTGGAGTCGAACGTTAAACGAAACGTGCATTTGCTGTAGAAGTTCACAATCCTCAGCTGATTCCCTCCCCCACCTGCCCAAGGGTCTTCTGAAGAACTTCATAACATTTCTTCATCTCAGTCATTGATGTGATTATTGCAGTGCATTTCAGGGAGAGATCAACAGTTGTCATAGGCTGTGGGATATATATATAGAGAGAGAGAGAGAGATCTATATAGATATAGATAGATATATATAGATATAGATAGATATAGATAGATATAGATAGATATAAAATTAGTAGTAGTAGTAGTAGTAATCTAGAGGCAGGGGGAGGGGTAAAGGGGCTGCAAAGCTCTCCAGTTCTTCCCTGCAGCCTCCAGAGCCCGGATGGGCTGAGGTGGGCTGCTGGCTGTAAAACAGTAACGATGCTGTAGCACTTTGCGTTGTGTGACGATCTCTCTAACACGGTTTTCCCGCTTCCCCACTGTATTTCATAGTCACAGGTATCTGCTAATTGTTATCCCTGGGGTCCATGTTTTCCTGGATTGGTTTTGCACCAGCAGTGTGTGACTGTTCCTGCATTCCGGGAGGAGAAGCTGCACCCACAACCGTGCACGCTGCCTTGACTGCCTGCCCAGTGCCTGAAAGCCATTGCCTCTGCAGTTTTTAGTCTCAGCATGTATTAAACCTCATCATTTTATTTCCAGTTTGCTTCTGCTCCTGAAGATGAAGCTTTTAACTGTCACGTGTACCTCAAGCACGTTTGTGAGTTGAGCAGTTGTTTGAACACTTCTGGTGCCTGCACGGCTCTGTAGTCTGATCCGAAATGCTCCTCTGCATGTGCGTACGCTGGCTCTCTGGACCTGCCAGCCTGGGGAAGGGTACGGTGGGAAGCCACGCTCCCTGCTCTCTGCTGGTGGCAGCCCAACGTGGGGCAGCTGGGAGCCTCATAGTTGGTGTTCGGCAGGCAGCAGAGTGCTGATGGCTGTCACACAGCTCTGGCTTAGAGTTTCTGGTGTCTGGTGAGCTTGTGCCTGTGTGCAGAAAGTCCATGGAAACATGCTCGTCACCAGCTCGCATCCTGAGTTGCATGTCAGACTCTTAAAGAAACAAACTGTTGAGGTAGTGCAGCATCATTATAAGATATTTTCAGGTGGAGCCTCTAATAGAGTGTGAGCTGTGGATGGAGAGCTGAAGGCTCTGCTACCTGTGATATGCTGTCAGCCCCCAGAGGCTGGTTAGTTTACAGCTGAGTAAGAGGTTCTTACCAGTTCAGTAATCAGGATGCATGGCTTTCACATTGTTCTTTGGGTGGTAGAAGTTCACATCTTTCAGATTTTGGTGCTGTCCATAATTCTGTCCCCATGTGCAGATTGCCCAGGAAAACATCTTTTTTTTTTCTGTAGCGCAACATCTGCTGTAATTCCTGCCATTTACAGTTGACAGGAGATATCCAGAAGACATTGGCAACTGATTCGCAAGAGGTATCAGCTCAAATTAGCAAGGCCACCACCTCACTGCATGCCTGGAGCTCTTAACTCTTACCACGGGGAAGTAAACCCAGGCAGACACCAATCCTCCTGGTTTGTCACTTGTCTCCAGAGGTGAGATCATGGAATCATAGAATGGTTTGTGTCAGAAGGGACCCCAAAGCCCGTCCAGTTCCACCCCTGCCATGGGCAGGGACACCTCCCACTGGATCAGGGGCTCCAAGCCCCATCCAGCCTGGCCTTGAACACCCCCAGGGATGCGGCAGCCACCACTGCTCTGGGCAACCTGGGCCAGGGCCTCCCACTCTTACAGCAAAACATTTCTCCCTAAGATCTCATATCAATCTCCCCTCTTCCAGCTAAAACCTTTCCCCCTCATCCTATCCCTGCACTCCCTGATCAAGAGCCCCTCCCCAGCTTTCCTGGAGCCCCTTTCAGTCCTGGAAGCTGCTCTGAGGTCTCCCTGGAGCCTTCTTTTCTCCAGGCTGAACAACTCTCTCAGTCTCTTCTCATAGAGGAGGTGTTCCAGCCTTCACATCATCTCCGTGGCCTCCTCTGAATGGGTTTTGGGTGGCTGTGGCAGGAGATAGTGACTCACTGTGACTCACCTGTTCCCTAGACAGGGAAGGAGGAACTAATTCTACTTGGGCATTATCCCTGCGCTGTAAATCTGGGCGGTCTTCCTGTTGTTCCAGCCTTATGGGGAGACTGAGAGATAGTTTGGTTATCTTGGCTCATTTTCCATCACCACAGGCTTTGCTTTTGTCTAGTACATTGCTGGCACAGTCTCCAGTTGTATATGTGATGGTCACATCACCATCCCTGACTGGAGAACTTGTTCTGTTCTGGGCCTGTCTGGTTTCTTGTTGTCAGCTAGAAATTCTGTAAATACCCTGTGATATTTTCTGGCTTGATAAGCTGTATGGAACGTCCAGCAGGTACTTTAACATCAGCAGATACAGCCTGGAAGAGAGTGATGGTTTCCTTCCCCCTTGGCAGGCCCTGAACAGACATTCCAGCTGCTGTGTGGACTTGTGGTTGCTTGTGGTCCGGGGGTTGCTTTTTTTACATTGGCATCTACTGCCATCTTACTTGTTGCCAAAGTAAGAGATTTCATCGTGTTTTGTACCGGCAGCAGTGGGGAGGCCTCACAATATATTTCTTCGTTTTCCAAACTCCTGGCCCTTCAGGAATGTAACAGGCTGGACCGCTGGGCTGAGACCAGTGGGATGAGGTTTAACAAGGCCAGATGCCGGGTCCTGCACTTGGGGCACAACAACCCTAGGCAGCTACAGACTAGGAGAAGTCTGGCTGGAAAGCTGCCTAGAGGAGAAGGACCTGGGGGTGTTGGTTGACAGCGACTGAACATGAGCCAGAAGTGGCCCAGGTGGCCAAGAAGGCCAATGGCATCTTGGCTTGGATCAGAAATGGCATGGCCAGCAGGTCCAGGGAGGTTCTTCTCCCTCTGCACTCGGCACTGGTGAGACCGCTCCTCGAATCCTGTGTCCAGTTCTGGGCCCCTCACCACAAGAAGGATGTTGAGGCTCTGGAGCGAGTCCAGAGAAGAGCAATGAAGCTGGTGAAGGGGCTGGAGAACAGGCCTTATGAAGAACGGCTGAGAGAGCTTGGGGTGTTTAGCCTGGAGAAGAGGAGGCTGAGGGGAGACCTCATTGCTCTCTACAACTACCTGAAAGGAGGTTGTGGAGAGGAGGGAGCTGGGCTCTTCTCCCAAGTGACAGGGGACAGGACGAGAGGGAATGGCCTCAAGCTCCACCAGGGGAGGTTCAGGCTGGACATCAGGAAAAAATATTTCATGGAAAGGTCTCTGGCAGAGGCTGCCCAGGGAGGGGGTTGAGTCACCTCCCTGAAGGGGTTTAAGGCACGGGTGGACGAGGTGCTGAGGGACATGGTTAAGCGATGGATAGGCATGGCTGGACTCGATGATCCTGTAGGTCTTTTCCAACCTAGTGATTCTGTTATTCTGTGACTGTGTCTACAAAACTAACAGCAATGTGTCCAGGGCTTCTTGCAGGAACCGCCTGGTGATTTTTCCTCTCTGTGAGCAATTTTCTTGTGATAACAGTTCTGTGTTTGACTGAATTGCTCTTTCTTTTTGTATTAGAATTTACAGAAGTTTTGATGGGCACTTGCTAGGATTTCTTTGTAGCCTGTAGAGGATATTTTACCTATTTGAACAGATCCACAGTTTCGACTCTGGGGATTTTAGGTCCTTAAGTCACAGGCGAGACCAGAGTTATGATCTCTTTTATCCAGAGACATGGATAAAAATAGAAAGCAGTAATTAATACCCATTCTCCCTGAGCCTGGCTCTCCCAGTGTCTCTTGACGTGTTGCACTGTTGCTATTTCCTTTCCTTTTCCTAAGAAACAAATGAATTAATATCTCTCTACAGGAGCAAGAAAATAAACCAAGATGCTTGCTGCCTACCCCAGCCGTTCCTCTCAGAGTGCTCTGAGTCTCTGTGAGCTCTGTCGTCCTGGGCAAGCAGCTGGACTGGAGGAGGCTGAGCAGCATCAGGATTAGCACAGCCTCTTCCTTCACCCTTGGACTTTGCTCCTGCCCTCTTGTAGAGTTTTATTTCATTGCCTCCAAGCAGCAGAGACCGACTCCTCTTCGTCTTTAGCAGGTGTGACTCTAGGTTTGTGTGGCTCCCCTCCATAGTGGGATGGTTCAAGAGTATATTTTCATTCCTCTTGATGGGGCTATTCTGGAGGAACTTCTCTTCTGTCTCCTGTTTGCACAAGAGGAATCAGCTGTTCGGAGGGGGCATGGAAAAGCTTGACTCCGAATCAGCTGTTGGGAGTGGGGATGGAAGAGCTTGACTCTGAATCTGCTGTAGTGCTTGGCAGAGGAGAGCAGGAGTTTTGTCACTGTGGGGATAAGTATACTGAGGGGATCATCTCACCTTGTCTGCCTTGGGAAAACAGGTTCGAGAGGGCACGGAGAGTTGTATTTGGGAGATCAGGGAAGGTTTGCTCTATGGATACTGTCAGGGACAGGGTTTTGTATACGATCTCTGAAGAATTGACCTCTGAGTGTGGATCACAGCCGCTCCAGTGCTGCTTGCCAGGAGGGATGTGACTGCTGGTGCTGGACACCAGGAGGTGAGGAAATACTGAACTCCAGGGGAGGTTATTGCTTGGTGTCGGATGAGGGAGGAGAACACCTTACGCACTCTGAGTGCTTAGGAATTGCTTTGATACCATGTGGGGCTTAGGGCTGGAAGTTGTCATCCTGTGTATTTTTCCAAGAACTGTTTCTGAGCATTCAAGTGTTAGGATCGGTCATAGAAGGAAAGCAGAAGGCAGGAAAATGCAATGCTAGGTGTGTGGAAGCGTCATTGTCCCGTTAGCTCGTTAGAGAGTGGTGGGTTTGTCCCTTTTCTTTCCTTTGGGGCTGAGTTGCTCATCTGCTCCCTGAGCAATCATCTACCTGTCTGCTGTTCCAGTGGGAACCCCTTGCCCTGTGTGTCCATCCCTGGGGAGCAGCCTCCTCCTTGTGCTGGAGGGCTGGCGAGATGCAGGGGAGCACAAGGGACTGGGTCATCTCCTTCCCCTCTCTTTCCAGGGCTTTCTTCATTTGCATTTCTGTTGTGTCCCCTAATTACCATCCCTTTAGTTTTCATTCCCCTTCAAGCTGCCTTTCCCTGCTCTTGGTCTCCTGAGGATGTTATGCTGAAATGTTATCAACCTTACATTCCTAGAAGTAGTTAATGTGGAATCTTCTTCCAGGAGCAATCACATCCAGCTGGCAGCAGCGCAGTACAGTCTGGTGTGACTTTTCCAACAGAGACAAAACTGGAAGTCAGACCTTTCTTTCTGGATTCCTTCCTGTTTCCCCTCACTAGGGACATGGGTGTATATGGTCTTCCTGGAGTTAATACTCATTGATTTCATTAATATTACAAATCATGTATCTATTTACCCACCAGATTCTTCCTTCCCCTATCTCCCATTCCATAAAAGGCTTAGTTTTCAATAAGAACCAGTCCAGAAGAGAGTAAGCATGAGATTGACGAGACATTTATTTTGTGGAATATGTGTACTGGGAATATGTGTACTGAAGAGTTTACATGGTGGGGCACATTTTGAGGCCACAGACATCATGTGTGTGATTGCTGGCTGGAAAAGCAACTGTGAGGGGTGTTGGATTAGCACGACGTGTAGCTGGATGAGAAGGTTGCTCCTCTGTTACAACCTGGTGATGTTATGGAAACTGTGTGCTGATTTTTTTATCTACTTCTGTTTAAATTCTTATTTAAAGGTTTTGAAGCATCCTATTGTGTGTTTTTGTATGGAGTGACTTTGTAACTGTCCTGAGCAGAATCCCATTTCAAGGTCTTCTGTCAGCCATCTGCTTTCATTAATAGCTTCTGGATCTGGCATGTGGCTCCCTGCGGGTTAGAACAGCCACATTGCTGCAAAACTTTCTTTATCACTGGCATCAGTTTGGCCTCCTCTGCAGGCTGGGTGCACCCTCATGGTGTGTTGGACCCTGCTTTCAGCATGTGTCCTTCGCACTTGGCCCCAGGCAGTGGGCAATGTGTGACCCAGAACAGAGTGTGTTGGAGTGCACCGCATCTCTGTGCCTCTCCGTGCTCCCACAATTGCTTTGGAAGGAAACCTAGGGATTCGAGGAACTGGTGTGTGGCCTGGCTCCCTGCACCAGAGTGTCGGAGCATGGTCAGGATACGCTGAGGCCAGGACTCCAGCACCACGCATGTGGTAAGTTTTCTCCTCTACTTTAAGGTGACCGCTTTGTGCTGGATGTTGGGAGCACCAGCAAGCCACTCTGGAAAGCTACTGCTGCTGTAGCCCAAGCCTTTCCTCTTCTAAAGGCAGAAGACTTTGAGTCCTGACAGTGAATAGTTATAACCCAGATGGTTTAGGGGCAAATATTACCCTAGAGCACGCAGATTCAGCTCCTTGCTTTGGCATGTTGTTCCACTATGACACTTGGTAAGTCCATCTGTCCCTATTTTTCTGTAGGTAGAAGGTGTCTCACCTGTCCAAAAGTTGGTTATCGGTTGGAGTGCATCTGGAAGAGCTGCACTGGAGATGGAGGGATGGTGTGGGTCAGAAGTGTCTCTGCTTATTGGTAAGAAACAGAGACCTGTTGCTGCTTCCAAAGATCCAGCAGAACATTTATGGTGAGCCATGCTCTTGGTGGCCTCATTCCTATGGAACTGTGGGAGATGGACATTGCATCGCTGTTGTTTCTCCTTGGATGACCAGAGTCTGAAAGTCAGTTCATAGCAGGACCAGCGATTGTGGGATCTGCTGAAATAATTCTGGAGCACAATGAAGCTCCTGAGCCCCAGCTGCACCGACAGGGGTATGCTTTGGTATGGTTGATTCACTTCATGCGTCACATCAGCCAGTCTTCATAATGGGCCATTCCTTGTCTCCCCGGCAGTGGAAGGCAGCCCAGATCTCCTCTCCAAGCCTTAAAAGCAGTGCTGCCTCTGGGAGGAGCAACACAGGATCCTCTGCTTGACTTTTATCCCTGCCTGTGGCCAGGGAGGTGGAATCTTTAGGGTCCCTTCTACCCTGAACCATTCCGTGATTCTGTGTTGCCTGACATGGGGAGACTTAGGTTTGCACGGTGTTCTTTCTGTGAATGTGGGTTTTGGTCTGAAAACAAAAGCAGTTCTGATTTTTCAGCAACATGTGGGTTTCTTAAAGCAGTCAACCCGCATCTCTCTAACAAGGACGCCCAGCTCATCAGTAGAAAAATCTGTACTGAGGAGATCGAACATGTTAAGGGGCTTCCACTTAGCAGGCTCAAGCCAGACTATCTCACCTAAGTTTCTTTTGAAGCCTCTTCCTCTCTCCATTTCTCTTGGTTATCCTGTTCCTGTGCCAAATGTAGTTTTTATTGCAACCCCTCTATCTTGTGGAGAGCAAGGTCTGCTCGTGGTGAGACACAGCAAGATGTTTCTATTTTGAGCCAAAGCCCACGCTGGGTTTTTTCTGAGAGAGAAGGAAACCTTTATTGGAATCCTGCAAGGTTTTATTTCATTTCCTCCCTAGTCGTGAGAGGTGGTGACTCCTGCAGCTCCCTCGCGGTGGTGAGTGATTCTTTCCAGTGATCCCTGTTTCCACCCTTTCCCTGAGCCCTTGACTTTCCCCTGGGCTCAACTCAAGTGGTGTCTGATGATCCGGTTGTCGTTTGCTGAGAGGTTGGCCCAGCTCCTCTCCCCTCTAGCCCGACGGTGTTGCAAAGGAAGTTATAAAGTTGATATTTTCATTGTAGAGACAGGGTCTATCCAAGTTTTTTGCATGTTTTTATTTCTCTTAAAACTTGTTCTCCCCTAAGATTTGGCTCAGGGGCTAAGGCAGTGAGTGTGTTGCTCATGATCACATCTTGGAGACACCTCAGTGCATTAATATCTTTCACAAGAATGTGTTTCTGAAGAGCCCATTGTGATGTCTGGAGTTTATCAGCCCGCTTCATTCATGGTAGGAAGATAAAATTACTTCCAGAGAGAGATATGTTGGAAATGACACAAAATCCTTCTGGTAGAAGAGGAGTAATGATTTGCAGCCATCAGATACTTCAGATCACACAAGGGGATCAGCACTCCAGATGGAAATACCAGCGCTCATTGCTAGTGTTTCTTTGAAAGATTTCCTGGTATGAAGGTAAGGACCCTTTGAGACCTCATGGGGAGAGAGGTTTCAGAGGTGCTATGACTCCGTCAGCCTTTGTCCAAAGCTGCCAAAACACAGTTTTGTGCAGAGAAGGAGAAATAAAGCTCAGGTCTTGTCCAGGAGGACAGTAACTGGCAGAGGGAAGGAAATAAGGAAATAAGTGAGGATAAATTCTGACTTAGCTCTTCAAAACTTGTGGCTTCTCACTCGTGAGAGTTGCCTTCAAGCCCTGAGTAAGCATTTGTCATTGCATTTTTGTGCTCTGTGTCAGTACAGCCGGCTCGGAGGAGGCTGGGGTTCAGGCGTTGCTTGGAGCTGTCTGCTGGTCATGGCTCCTGCCCTTTCAGTTGGTCCTCCAGAGCCCGCCTTGAGATGGGAAGACCATGATTTAGGATAGCAGAAGTGATGGTGTCTACAGGTCGGATGGGAATCTCAGGAGCCGAGTACAGTGTGAAAACCAGGGGAGGTGGGAAGTGTTTCACATCATGGCTCGGTGCCTGGCTTTCTGACCAGGTTGGGATGTAACTGGCCTCTCCCATGTAACCCGTGGTGCACGTGTAGGCTTCCAGAACAGCGGGGAAACAGGACCCAGCACAGCCAGAGCCTCCAGCTGGGAAGCTGGAATGGCAGCAGCACCATCAACCTCGACAAGCAGGAACTAGTAATGCTGCCCTCATGTTTACCACCTGGAGTTCTGTTATCAACAAAATAAGGATATGAAATTGTTGTAATGGGTCCAGAGGAGACCACAGAGATAATTGAAGGGCTGGAGAACCTCTGCTATGAGAACAGGCTGACAGAGTTGGGGTTCTTCAGCCTGGAGAAGAGAAGGCTCTGGGGAGAACTTAGAGCAGCTTCCAGTACAGAAAGGGGCTCCAGGAAAGCTGGGGAGGGGCTTTTTACAAGGGCCCAGAGGGAAAGGATGAGGTGGAATGACTTTAAATTGGAAGGGGGAAGATTTAGATTAGACATTAGGAAGAAATTCTTCATGATGAGGCCCTGGCCTCATCTCTGGTTGCCCAGAGAAGTGGTGGCTGCCCCATCCCTGGAGGGGTTCAAGGCCAGGCTGGATGGGGCCTCGAGCCCCTGATCCAGTGGGAGGTGTCCCTGCCTATGGCAGGGCGATGGAGTTTGATGGGCTTTAAGGTCCCTTCCAACCTAAACTATTCCATGACTGTATGATTCCCAAGGGGATTTGTCAGGGATAACTGTCTGTTATTGGAGACGGTGCTAGTGTTTGATGGAAAGATACCCTTGAAGGAAAGCTCAGAGGAAGCAGAGGTTCTGTGGAAGGGGTTTTCACCAGCCAGACTGTTCAGAGTGCTCAAGACCCAAGCTTTTGTGGGCAAAAATCAATGACTGCAGGCATTCTGTGTTATGGGAAACTATCAGGATTCCCTCGTTGCTGTCCCATGGGATTTCCTAGAAGCGTCATTCTCACACTCCTCTGGCGATGTGCGTATGCGGCGTTTTCTTTTTTTCCACCATCTCAATCTGTGGGGAGTGCATCCGACCTAATAAAACCATTTTTCAGCTTCGCTGCTGGTAGTTTTCTTCCCCTTCTTTCTGAAAACATCTTGCCTGCTGGCAGCGGCATTGTCCAAAGAGGTTTGACACTTGGGACGCTGCCAACACCACTTCAGTTCCCCTTTCAATCAGACCTGGCAGCGCTGGGAGCTGACCTGGCCTCCATCCCGAGGCTCCCCATAATCTTCCTTGGATAATAGGAAGTCCAAACAACCCCAGGAAATAATTCAGATGCGAGTGGTGCCTTTTGTGGAATAAAGGAGTGCCTAGAAGGGACATTAGGAACCCCAGCTTTCACTCTTTTCATAATTATGCACTCTGAGGTAGCGGAGGCTTTGTAGATAAAGAGATTACACGCATCTTATGAGGTCTGAGTTGCTGTGACGGTGTCTTCCACCCACATTTTCCCAGTTTTACTGACGTTGCAGTAGCAATATTGAGTGGAAGAGCCTTGCAGAGCAGGCTGCCTGATAGCCCTGAAGGTCCCTTCTGCTCTGGCACAGGTAAATTGAACCGTTCTCCCCTTAGGGATGCTAAGGATGAACTTCTGGAAGAGTTTGTTGGTAAGAGTGGTGCAGGGAGGAGAATTTAATTAGATTAAGATGCAGTTCAGCAACGTTTGTGTCTGCCAGAGAGCGGCAGTCTGAGTTTGGGACACCCTGGGATGCTCTTCCCAGCCCTGGCTGCCTCTGAGCTGCTTTGGTTTTGAACAAGAATGTGGAAAATACATCCAGGGTGTCTTAGTGTAAAGCAGTTCAGGGGGCACCAGGGTACGAACAAAACCGCCTGTCAAGCCGGTGTCCTGCCTCTGGCTGTGTCCCAGTGCTGGCAGCCTGGCAGAAGGGCAAGGGCTCGCCTTTTCCTTGCCAAACTGCAGCGTAACGTGACGTGAGGGGCAGGACTTGGCTGCACACCCTGCTGTCCGGTCGGCTTTTCTTTGCGGCGTGCGTACCCCTGCCCTGTGCCTGCCAGTCTTCAGCCCAGTTAGGAACGCGGGTTTGTTGTTGAATATTTTTGTCCTTTCCTACTGTTACAAGTTTACTTGTCTGGATAATTTCCTCCATGAGAAGGCTGTGTGGTGTTAGTTTCCAATAAACAAAATTTCCTTCCTCCTAGAGTATTCTGTGGGGTTTTTCATATTACAGGTTAGCCCTGCTGCACTGTGGACGGGATGATTTGGAGTCTCTGGTTTGCTCCCTTTATGCTATTCCCTATTTTAGATGTCTCTCCTGTGGCGTCTCTCCTTTTTATTAATAATCAGGTCTCATGTTTTAAATCCTTTATGCACTAGTTTCATGTTACAAAAGCTGCACTAGTTTTTATCGACTCAGTTGATGTGATCTTGCTCCAGTCAAAGGTTTTTAACAGCTGCCGTCCCATGTACTTGATGTGAGCTGAACTTCAATTGTGTCAAGTTCTGCTCTGCTTTGCTGCGGCAAGTGGGAATGTTTGTTGCAGCTGCCTTTAAACTTAAATTTGGATGTTTTAAATGAATTAAATATGAACATGAATAATGCAACTGGTAACCCAGCCTTTCTACAATTAAATGCAAACTTTTTCATTTTGTCTCTTTGCTCTCAGGTTTCGAGATGCCGCAGTGTCTGTGCTGACTTTGTTGGCTTGTAGGAATGATGGGGAACTAGAGCCCACGACAGTGCCGTGGAGCCGCTGGCACTCCTGACACCTCAGTGAGTTGAAGTTGTTTGAAACTGTGGGAAAGGCTCTTCATCTACTTCGGAAGGCAGCAACTTGTTGCCCTTTTTAGAATTTAAGGTTGCATCCTGATGAGATGAATTTGCACATTGATCTGTCTTTTCCATCCCTGGAGGTGTTCAAGGCCAGGTTGGATGGGGCTTGGAGCCCCTGATCCAGTGGGAGGTGTCCCTGCCCATGGCAGGGGGCGGAACTGGCTGGGCTTTGAGGTCCCTTCTGACCCAAACCATTCCAATAATCTATGATTCTTTCAGAGTATCGATTCTGGAAACCCACACCACATAAAACTCTGGTCTGTGTTTGCAAGGTTATCTTCATATCCACAAGCATGAGCGATGCGGCTCTAGAAAAAGAAGGAAGGTCTATATCTGGTGTGCAGTTTTGTGCAAGAGTCAGGTTCTGGAGATGGAGCCAGCATGGGCTGGGTTCTGTAAATCACAAGTGATCTGTTTGATGCAAAAATAATGTTGTGTCCTCCGTGTCATTGACCCAGCCAACAGGTTCTCATCGGGGCCATGTTTGTGTACTCCCCATGAGGAGAGTCCATTCTTTCCCCTTGGATACCAAACCATAGCTTCTGCTATTTATCACTTTAAGGGTTTTTTTTTTTTTTTTACTTCTCAGCCCCTGAACAGTTTGCAGCCCATGTAGATTCGTAACGTGTTTCTCCCTGTCCTGCAGAGCCTGTTAGCTCGCCTGTGCTGCCCTTCCCTTCCTTTTCTCTAGACTGAAGTTTGTCTTCATCACAAGGGGGTTTCAGGCTTGCTGGAGCTAATAGCGTGATTCCGCTTGCCCTCCAAAAGTTATCACTGAAATAAAACCACAGCGCGTTTCCCACAGAGGTGGGAAGGAGCTTTTGGAGGTTGTCTGTTCCAGTCCTGCTTGCGGAGCTGGGCGAGCTCTGGAGTCAGACCCAGCCTCAAGGTTGGATTGGGCTGCTCAATGTGGTGGCAGGTGATGCTTGGAGTATCTCCAGGGATCCAGTTTTACAGCTTCTCTGGGGAAATATAGAATGAAATCATGTCCAGGAGGAATTGCCAGTTCCCAAGCCTTGTGTTAGTAATGCCCACCTTGTACCAGTTGCAGGTGGGCTGGGGTGCGTGGGCTGCATCTCCAGGGCTAAAGAAGAGAGGGCAAGTCCTGTCCCTGGGATATGGTGGGACTGGTGGCTTGTGTCTGCCCTGTGCAGGGCTGTCTGACACCATGCACTGTGGAGTTTGGCTCCTGCTGTTCTCTGGGTGTTCTGTGGCCCTGGAACATGCTGGTTATTTTGCATGTTTTTTTCATTTTTGAGTTATGGCCTTGCAGGATAAAAGCATGCCTTGTGGTCCTGTGGTGTGCGAGCATCCTGGGGCGCTGGGTGATGCAAAGCTGTGGTGCAGGACTGCGAAGGGTGACAGGAGTCAGGCTGGGGCTATCTTTTTTAGGCAGTTTCTTGGAAGTGTGTTTTGAAGCAAGCTCTGCCAGGCTTATGCCCATGCAGCTCTCAACAGAGTGGGAGTCATAGAATCATGGAATCATTGAGCTTATCTCTTACCTCTAAGCTTATCCAGTCTGACTGTCAGCCCAGCCTCACCGTGCCCACTAAACCATGCCCACTAAACCATGCCCTGAAGTGCCACATCTACATGTCTTTCGAACCCCTCTGGGGTTGCCCTGGGCATTCTCTGCCGGTGCTTCACCATTCTTCTGGTAAAGAAATTGTTCCAATCCAATATCCAATCCAAACCTCCCCTGGCACAACTTCAGGCCATTTCCTCTCATCCCATCACTTGTCACGTGGGAGAAGAGACCAACACCTACCTCTGGGAGCTGCAGAGAGCAACGAGGTCTCCCCTCAGCCTCCTCTTTTCCAGACTGAACAGCCACAGCTCCCTCAGCTGCTCCTCATAAGACTTGTTCTCCAGACCCTTCCCCAGCATTGTTGCCCTATGCAGCCTACGTCTCCTCCTCTGGGGAAGAGTCACTTCTTTTTTCTTTCTGACAGGAGCACCATTTGCAATGTCTCATTCTCTTCCACGCCAAGGATGAGGAACCCCAGCAGTGGGCTGTGAGCTTTACAAGCAGTGAGGGTTCCTCCTCTTGCCATCTGCACGGGGATGAAGGCTGCTGTAGTTCCACCTCTCCTCTTGAGCCACGGCTTTCCACAAACCATATCTGAGCAGCTCCTACATGGTTATGAATTTTCCCTCCAGGTGTTTCTGCAGGGAAGGGTCACACATCCCGGCTGGGTTGGGCTCCAAAGTGCTTGGGCTGAAGCGACTTTGCTCCAGCTGCCTGCGTGGCCCAGGGTCCCCGTCCCGTGCCAAACGTGGGTGATTTATGGTTGGCACTTTGGAAAGTCCCACGTCCTGGGGAGCGTGCAGACAGCAGAGGTGCAGAGCCTGCAGTGAATGTTTGCCTGGTGCCTGTTTAACACCTTCCACCCTGGGATTTATGGGTGGGGGGCTTTTCCTGCTGTGACTGTGAGCTTTTAGTAAAAATAAATGAAGAAAATTATGAAAAGCAGCATTAAAAGCTGTAAATAAGCTTTCAGATATAGATTACCTTCTGCTATTGCAAGGAAAAGAAACTTTACTACTTTCACAAGTGTACAAACACACACACTCTTTATGAGAGAGGCAATAAGAGGCTACTGTGTACCTGGTGAGCAGGATTAAAAAACATCAGTTTTTTTCCAATTAATATTTAATATTCCTTTAGTTTTTTCCTTCCCAGAGCGTTGCTCAGTGCTGCAAGCGCTGCACATAAAGGCGGTAGTTTGAAGCACTCTTTCTAGAACTTTAAACTCTTCATTTCCCTTGAGTTTGGAAAAAGCCTGGGTTTCAAAATACAAACTCCTTGCCAAGTGGGATCTGTAAATACCCTTCAGCAACTCCGCGTTGTGTCCTAGGACGGCTTCTTCCTCTTGCGTCCTCCAGCCTGACTGCCCCACTGTGAACAAAATGGAGTTATGTTGACGCAATTAATCTTTCATTCCTTAATGTGGTGTCAGAACATGCCTTTACCAGCCTTCCTGCAGGCCCAGCCGTGCATGTAGGTATTTCCCGTTCGGGCTTGGCACAGCTCGGTGCATACAGGAGGCACTGGGCTCCGTGTACGTGTCCGGCACACAGCTCTCAAGAGCTCCGGTTTTCCCTAGTGTTCACTTTTAACAAGAATGCAAAAGCGTTTTCTTTTTGGGGACAATCCAGCCAGTTTTCCTCCAAGCAGGAAACAAAAAATGCAGTGCAACTTGGACGCTCACTGCAGTGCTAATAGGAAAAATATTCCCCGGGTCATTGTCCAACTCCTTATCCCTTTTACCCAGAGCTGCTGCAGGCGGTTTGAATCACAAGTGGCGAGATGGGGATTGCGGTCCTGCTTTGCTGGATTTAATGTTATGTTTCTATGTGTTTTCTTTCATAAATCTCAGCTCTGCCTCCCTTTGTTGGGGAGCGGGGCCGAGCCCCCCTCCCTGCGCACATGGGACCCACGGCAGAGCTCACACTGAGGCTGGCATGTGCGCCTTGCACTCAGTCATGCTGCTCCTGCTTTCATGAATTTGGAGTTGTCCACATATTGGGGAAAAACTTGTAGTGTCAGGGGGCTGGAGTGAATTGTCTGTTTGTGGTAGGTGCCATTCTGTGCAGCCCAAGGTGAAACCCATCTCTTTCCCCCTGCTGTGTTAATGCTGTAGTTGATTCTGTGCTCCATAATGGGTGAGTCTTCTCACACTTGTTTCTTTTCTCCTAGACTTCTTCAGTCACCTAAAAGCAAGCCAGTCCCAGGATAAGGACAGCAGCAAGTGATATAATGCGGAAACCAGGCCCTCAGAAAGGTGAGCAGTGATGCTCGGTGCAGCCAAAGGCCCTGTAGCCAGCTGTTGCAGGCTGAAGGACCGAGCATAGCCCACTGGGAGCAGGAGTGTGGGGGATGCGCTGTTCACATGCTAAAAACGGAGTCGTTTGTGTGTCTGGCTGTGTGCAGAGAAGTCTTCATCAGTTCAACCCTGAGATGGGCAGAGGAAGAGCCCTCTGTCAGGGGTGAGGGTGCTCTGTGGAGCCTGCAGCACAAACCATCTGCTCGTGCTCCCAGTGGGAGGCAAACTGCTTCTCTGCTGGCACAAGCCTCGCCCTTCTAATGAGGCATGAAACCAAGGACCAGCCTACCTTGTGGAGATGAAATCTGTTACGGGTGCTTACCTCTTGCTGCCTGAGTCCCGAGTCCCAGCACACACAGCAGCAGCCGTGGCGCTCCGGGCGGCTGTGGGCTGCCCGTGTCCTGCTTACCCCAACAAAACGGATGCAGTCAGGCACGCTGCCTGCAGCCGAGCTGCTCGGGCTCCTTGTGCTTAACAAAAATATTGATTTCCTTTAGTGTTGTGCCACGCGTGTGCATTCGGCTGGAGTGATCTCATCACACGCTCTTTGGGGGATGGGGGCAGGGAGAAGCAGAGAGGATGGAGCATCCTCTGCAGCTCTTTGTTCACATCTGCCGCACACTCACAAGGTTTATGGCAGGAGATTTCTATGCTCAATTTCTCTCCTCCCTTTATTTTTTTCAAACGTCTCCTTTGCTTCTCTGGTGGTTCATCTCACAGCAGCATTATCCCCTTCCTAGCACTGCTTGTCCTTTAATGAAGTGAAAATAAATGAAGGAAAGCAGGGAATGGGGAGAGCCTGCTGCGAGGCAGCTGGAGGGCTTGCTAATAAAAGAGGCAGGTTGATTACTCAGCAGCGTGGCCGCAGACCGGGCTGGCTGCATTTACCCTCTCACACAGCTTCTCCTCTTGCCTCTTGGAGCAGGGCATCTCCAGCCAGCACGGCTGTGTGACCTGTGCTGAGAACGCCATCCCATAGGTAGCAGATGCATCACCTGCATTGTGCACATGTGGGTTTCTGCCCTACTTATCTGCTTTGTTAATAATGCATTGAACTTTTTCTTTATTTGCCTGCAGAAATTCTTGCGTTTTCTTTTTCTCTCTGCTGCTTTTTCAGCCTGCATAATGAGGATTTTTGTATGTTAAAGGTGAACAATATATTGTAACTTCACCTGCAGAGTGGGGCGAGAGTCTGCTTAAAGAGCACAGATGCAATTTAGAATGCTGTCCTGCAGCCTTACCCAGCCCAGGGAGGTTTCTTGCTTCTGACTTGAAATACTTTCATAGAATCATAGAATGATTTGGGTTGGAAGGGACCTCAAAGCCCATCCAGTCCCAACCCCTGCCACACGCAGAGACACCTCCCACAGGATCAGGGGCTCCAAGCCCCATCCAACCTGGCCTTGAACACCTCCAGGGATGGGGCAGCCACCACTGCTCTGGGCAACCTGGGACAGGGCCTCCCCACCCTCACAGCAAAACATTTCTTCCTAAGATCTCATCTCAATCTCTCCTCTTTCAGCTCAAAACCGTTCCCCCTCATCCTATCCCTGCACTCCGTGATCCAGAGCCCCTCTCTGGCTTGTCTGGAGCCCCTTTCAGTATTGGAAGCTGCTCTAAGGTCTCCCCAAGCGTTTTCTTCTCCAAGCTGAACAAGCCAACTTTGTGTCCTTTATTCTTGCTTTCTTAAGGAGGTGGCAGAGCACTGTCCTTCATGGGAATACATTTTTAGGAAAGGTGCCCTTTCAGCTTTTTTATTGGTTTGTGTCTCTCCAAGGAGTCTCTTTCGTCACTGTCTGGTGGTGCTGTGGGCACACTCCATGTGTCTCTTGTGTGATAAACCCTACACACAGTCCTCCTGTCCATTGTATTGAGGAGAACATGTCAAGAACTGCAGATTGCTTTTGGACCATTAATCTTGCAATTTCAGGCATCCTAGGACACACCAGGCCAATCCAGCAGAGCTCATGGCCTCCTCTTTCAGTTACTTTGCTGAAGATTTCAAAAGTTTTCCTTTTTTCTTTTTGTTCCTTTCACAAGAAACTGCTTTTCATGGGAGCAAGGCACGTTTCATAGAGCAGTACCAAGCTGTTGTTTATAAAAGCCCTAATAATGCATTGATTGGGCAGCAGTGGGTGAGGAGCTGGCTCGGGCTAGCTCTGCTGTGCACGTTGCTCTGGTATCTCTGCTATCCCTCCATTAGGCTGGAGGTGGATAGGAGCAGGGGGACATCCCGCACTTCTCCCTGTATCCTTTCCCAGAGCTGTCCTGGGAACTTTTTTTTTTGCAAGTCTGAGGCCCAAAGACAACTTGGATGCGATGTTTCTCAGAGCAGGTGCTGCACTGCAGTGCTCACCTATGAGCTGTGCAGGACACGTGGGGTAACATCGAAAGGGCATTTGTGGAGGCCTTGGGAGGAATCCTTTCCTCGTCACCAGAGACAATTGGGGCTGTTTGTTTGCGTACAGCCAGCTGGAGTGGATATATAAGGAGCAGTCCAGGTTCCACTTCTCAGCATACAAGATCCACGCAAGCTGTTTTTAGTGGCTTTTGTGTTTGCTCCTCTCAAGCCTTGCCACCTCTTCACACAGCTAAAATGATGAGGCTCTAGCAATTTGCTGCTTTTTATGTTACTGATTGCCGTTGTGGGAGAACATGAGATCATGAGGCCTGGGTAGAGACTGAGATGTGAATGCAGGTACCTCGTGGCAGGTCTTGAGCTGTGTGGAGGCAGGGAGCACACCCCATTGATTCAGACATCCATGTGTTCAGGACAGGGAGGTCAGGACAGGACTCTGAGGTGCCTGTAAATTAAGTGACTGAGCAGTTAATGTTGAAGAGTGCAATAGCTGGCTTCCTGCACTGACACAAACACTTTGTTTCTTCTTTCAGCCATAGACTGGAAAGATGGTAAAAAGCACAAGCACAGCCGCCCGTCAGAGTCTCCCTCCCAGTACCAAGGTAAAAGAGACCCCTTGTCTCTCCTTCTTTCTCCCCTCTTCTTTCTTTGCCCTGCTCCCCGTGGTGATGTGCACATGTCTGCTTGGCCAGCCCACGGTGGGGATTGGGCAGTGCTGCCTTGCAAGAAACTGAGCAGCTTCTCACTGCCCAAAGCTCGGGTGTGCAGCAAGGGGGTGGAAATTCATCAGCTTTCTGGCACAGAGCACCCTGTAGCCCAGGCTTGAAGGGTTTCTGCTGAAACCCAGTACTGCGCTGGGACACCTCTGAGAAGCAGCAGAGCAGACAGCGTCGTGGTTTGAAACCTCTTAGTTTTGGCTCGCACATTCTCATGTTTCTTCTGAGCAAGACAGTGAGTGAGCGAGATCGTATTATCGGCTGTAGCTGTTACCGATGGAGAATGTGCAGCCGGATTGATGGCTGAGCAAAGGGCCTGGAATTTATAACAGGCAGGAGCTCTGCCGTCACGGTGGGAGAGCTGACCCCCAGGAGGCTGCACTCAGACACCAGGGCAGGCCACCGTCACCTCTGAATCTGCAAGCAGAGATGATGCTCTGCTAATTTTCATACCGAGTTGGCTCAAGCCGTGCTGCTTTCATGTGCTGCCTTGATGCTCGTTAGCAGACACACATATGGGCTGCAGACTTTAATGGGATGCCTTGATCTGGGTAGGGCACGTTCTCCTTCACAGATGTGACCTGAAACGCACATGTATCATTTTGGTTGGATTGATGACCCCTCGGGAGCTGAAATGCTAATCGAACCCAAACCAGGCTTCGATTAAAGATATAAACAAAAACGCCGTCTTCATTTAAATTCTGGGCAAAAAATCAACATTAAATGCAACACAAGGATTATCTAAACACAGGGGTGTAGAGTTGCGTTGTTCACAACTACTGCCATGGGACCCTTTGAGGGGGCGAAGTGTTTGCTTTGTAGTAAATGTTTTTGAAGGTTAAGACATCAGAGCCTGACTCTGACACTGCCTGCAAGTAATCGCTCCCATTGGCACAAGCGTGTGGGAAGGAGCTTTCCAAAGGCAAAAGTGACAGACAGTCACCCTCGGTAGGCATTTTCACAGTCGAGTTACAGGGAGCCATAGAGATTTACAACCCTTGGCTTTTGTTTAGCTCACAGATGTAATCACAAAAACGTGGGGTTCCCATGCAGTGTCCGGCTCTCATTTCCTCCTGCAAAGACCTGGTGTTTGTTATACAGACGAACTCATCAAACGATGGTCCTTCCGGACTGTGGGAGCACGGTGTCATCTGCAAGGAAGGAAAGTGGGGAAAGAAAAGGCAGAGAGCAGGCAAAAAAACAGGGTGATTTCAGGGCTGGCAGGACATTTTACACTTGTCCTGGAAGCTGGGGCAGCAGCAGATCAAGGGTTCCTCTTCACTTTTTGAGGTGAGAGAGGATTTTGTCCCTGCAGTCAGCATTGTCCTGGACATTCCTGATCCATCACCAGTAAAAGGCACATTTTAGGACCTGTTTTTTTCATGAAGCAAAGTGGTGGCCTCAGAACTGGAGAAAAGCCCCAGGATTTTGGACCAACACTCAGAAAGCATTTGCCAGCTTTACCTGCCCAGGCCAGGTAAAAAACAAGTATCCCACAGACTAAATCCTCCTGTCTCTCTACAGTAAGGCATCCAAGTGATTAATATGAATAAGAATATTGAGAGAATATACAGTACAAGATAGTCGATCTGGGCACTTGGAAATTTCTGTTTGAAAGGTGTTGCATCTTGAGCTAAATGCTGTTACTGAGTATAGTTAAATGCATTCCCCACCTTCTGTGCAGGGCTTCCTCTCGCACTCAGGCAGTGGTGGCAACTTTCACCTTCAGTTTGCAGTTTCTCAGAGTAATCCTGAAAAGATGCAGTCTTTATTTGTCCTTGTGCCATCTTTATTTAAAGAAATGGCCAACAGTGAGCAGAGAGGGCAGGCTGAACTCTGCTCTATCGTCTCTTGTCTCGTCTTAGAGCTTAGAGAAGTCAATCTGCTGCTCCTGCCTTTCTTTTCAGAGGAAGCCACCAGAGCTGTGAGTCGAGAGGGGCTGCAGTTCTAGCAGGGCGAGTGTGTGTCTTCATGCGGTGGTTAAGTCCCAACAGGCTCTAGAATTAATCTCTAACAAGTTCCATGCCCAATCTCTATATTTAGAGGCACACAGCTGCCTCAGAAATTTACTGCTCCTGCTGGAATTGTGCAGTACCGATCTTGACTGCGGCGTGAGCCACTGCGGGGAGCAGAATGGCCGTGCTGCGTTCGGAGGGGGTGAAAAGTGGAAGGATTAAAACCATGACTGCTTTTAATAGTGAGGGATTGGAACCAGCTGAGGAGAGGGTGGGTTTCTGTGTAAAATAAAACTGTCAGGCACGGCTGATCCATTTCAAGGCTCAGGCCCTGGGGCTTGCGCTCCTCGCCCCAGTGCTGTCACAGCGTCCTCGACTCCAGGGACAAGGGCTCTGCGGGGCCACCCAGTCTGAGCCCAGAGCTGCAAGCAGAGTTACTGGGGGATGCAACGAGGCATTTCCCTGCCAGGAGAGCCTGAGTTTGCTTTGGCTGGGTATTTGTTACACATTGTTCGTACAAAGAGTTTCAGCGATGTAACCAGGGGTAAAATCACATTGTCAATTAATGCAGAATGTTGTGAGAGCATCAGTGCAGTGAATCACTGGCTTTCTTCATTCAGCCCCATGTGATGTCATGGCTGAAGGGGAAACGCATGCCAAGGGATGGAGATGCAAACTCTGAGGAGTGAAGCGCTGCTGTCACAGTCTGTAAATAGAAATACATTCAGCCAGGGTGGCAGCAAAAGAAAATTTTTATGTTCATTCTCTGTATTTACCAGCGTGCCAGTCATCAACAGGAGAGAAAGCAGCGTTTCTTGTATTTAGTTGAAGCCTGTAGATTATCAAGCCCTTAGGGCTTCTCTGCGCACATGAGGCAGAGCTCAAGCGTGCTGACCTCAATGCTTGAGTTTTGGAGGCGTGGTATGCGCTGCAGCAGCTAAAATGGCTCTTAATTTAGCTTTTGTTTTGGAAATAGACTGACTAAAATCTTCATGTGAGCAGGGGAAGCAGTATCTGACTCTTTAAGGGGAAGCGGTAGCTGGGTCTTTTATCTGCTGCCACCAATGCTCTTGAAATGACTTGGAAACAGGAGTCTCCGGGGAACCATTAGGATGAATGCAAGCTAATGTCATGCTGGAAGGATCCTTTCCCAGCTGCTCTGTTTAAATGGCAGAAGTCATGATTTGCTTGGATCACAAGAGATTTTAATTCCTCATTTAATAACAGGTTTCCCTGAATTATAGAATAGAATAAAATTGAATCACTGGGTTGAGATCATCGAGTCCAACCATACCTGTCCACTACTAAATCATATCCCTGAGCACCTCATCTGCCCATCTTTTAAACCCCTCCACGGACGGGAACTCTACCGCCTCCCTGGGCAGCCTCTGCCAGGGTCCAATAACCCTTTTGGTGAAGAATTTTTTCCTGATGTCTAATCTGAACTTGCCCTGTCACAGTCTGAGGGCATTCCCCCTCATCCTATCACCTGTCACTGCTGACAGTGTATTGCTTTTACCCTTTTATGTGGGGAAGCGGTAGGCAAGGATGAAATATGCTTCCTCCAGCAGCCGTGCTCAGTGGAAGAGGCTTTGGTGTTGGACGTGAGCCACTCTGCTCAGTAGCTCCTGGTTTGGGGGATCCCTGCTTCCATCCTGACTTTTCTGCTTCAGGAGCTGCTGCCCTGACCCTGATCGCTGCAGAGGGGCTGATGCTGGCCCTGAGCTGTGAGTGTGCTGGACTGGGGAGCTGCAAAGTCCGCACGGTCTGAGCTTTTCTGTGGATCTGGACTGCTTGTAGCCCTCGGTGACTGTTCTTCATCCCCAGCCTGAGCAATGTGTTAAAGGAGTGACTTTTAAGGGGCAGTTGTCTGTGGGACCCTGTGGATTCCCATCTGTGCTAGGTATTTTATATGAAGTTGTAGGTCATCACCCTCACTCTTTGCAAACTCCTCAGCAGCACAGAGGCAGAAAGATGCTGTAGGCAGGACTGTGCTTTGTTCTGCCTGTCAGCTGCGGTTGTAAATCTTCTGTGGTCACAAACATCAGAAGATCTTGATGAAAACGCGTTGTCAGTGAGCACCTCCTCTGTGAGGAGTGGAGAACTGCCAGCGTTAGGAGCCCGGCCATCTCTGTTCACAAGGATATGCAGTAATGGGATGAGGCGGAATGGCTTTAAATTGGAAAGGGAAAGATTTAGATTAGACATTAGGAAGAAATTCTTCACAATGAGGGTGGGGAGGCCCTGGCCCAGGCTGCCCAGAGCAGGGGTGGCTGCCCCATCCCTGGAGGTGTTCAAGGCCAGGTTGGATGGAGCTTGGAGCCCCTGATCCCGTGGGAGATGTCCCTGCTCATGGCAGGGGTGGAACTGGGTGGGCTTTGAGGTCCCTTCCAACCCAAACCATTCTGTGATTCTGTGATTCTTTTTCCAAGATTTTTGCTCATCAGTTCTTGTTTGAATCCTTTCGTTTTATCTACTCAGGTCATTTCACCTGGGATAAATACCTGAAAGAGACATGTGCCATCCCAGCTCCTGCCCATTGCTTCAAGCAGGTAAGAGAGTGAATGAAAACAAGAGGCCAAGGGTGATGGTCCACCGGTGACTTGGGAGCTCTGTGTCTGGAATGGTCCCCTTTTTGTTGAGGAAGATGCTTAAGGAATCGGAGACTTAATAGAAATAGAAGTTTGCTGAAGCAAAGATGAAAAAGATACGTTCGGGCACTGCAATGCAATGTAAATGTAACTCTCAGGTGTGCATGGATGGGCAGACTGTGAGTCTGGGTTTGGTGGATCCTGCCCAGCGAGAAGGTTTTAACTAGAATTCAGTGCATCTTTCTCAATGGAAGAGCCCCATTCCCCCAGCCCTGAGTACCTGAGCCCAGTGGTGATGGTGTTGAGAGCTGGGGATACAGAGTGAATCGGTGTGGCACCACTCCGGACAGAGGGGCACAGCACCAAGGAGTATCCATCTGGAGCTTGGGGCTTGGGTTGGTGGGTGATTCTCCCAAGAAGAGGGCTGAGAGTCAAGGGTAGGTTTAGTTGTGGAGGTGATGCAGTACCGAAAGACGATGCTGTGGGTCACAGACCAGCCAGAGCCCAATCAACTTTGTGGTGTCTGCTGAAGTGTTGTGCTCAGAGGATGCTGCCAGTCTTCAGTAGAATGAGTTTGGACGCGGCTAGGGCTTAGACTTTATGACTGAGGTGGAACTTGTATTAGAAATCCTGTCTCTGACTGGTCCCTGTTCTTCTCTTTGCAGTCATACACTCCACCCGCAAATGAATTCAAGATCAACATGAAACTGGAAGCTCAGGACCCCAGGAACACCACCTCCACTTGCATTGCCACGGTGGTGGGTCTGACAGGCGCACGCCTCCGCCTGCGCCTGGATGGCAGCGACAACAAGAATGATTTCTGGCGGCTGGTGGATTCTGCTGAAATCCAGCCCATTGGGAACTGTGAGAAGAACGGAGGGATGCTGCAGCCTCCACTGGGTGAGTTGAGCTCCAACTGCCCAGCAAGCACCTGCATTGTCTGTGAGGAAAGCCCTAGGGGTTTATATTTCAGTGCATGGGACAGAGACCCATGGACGGACCCCGCAGTGATGTAGAGCACCCCTGTGAGCTTTGGCTGTAAAACAGATGTGTCCCACACCAGCTCTGTGTTCCCATGTGAATGTCCTGGCATGGATAGGGAGGTGATTTAGAGTGTAGGTGAAAGAGCTCTTTGCACCGAGGGAAGCTGCTTGCTTCCAGCCTTGGAAGGGACCTTAAAGCCCATCCAACTCCACCTGCCTGCCATGGGCAGGGACACCTCCCACTGGATCAGGTTGCTCCAAGCCCCATCCAGCCTGGCCTTGAACAACCCCAGGGATGGGGCAGCCACCACTGCTCTGAGCAGCCTGGGCCAGGGCCTCCCCACCCTCACAGCAAAACATTTCTCCCTAAGATCAGTCTCCCCTCTTACGGCTCAAAACCATTCCCCTCATCCTATCCCTGCAATCCTTGATCAAGAGCCCCTCCCCAGCTTTCCTGGAGCCCCTTTCAATCCTGGAAGATGCTTTAAGGTCTCCCTGGAGCCTTCTTTTCTCCAGGCTGAACTACCCCAACTACCCCTCTCAGCCTGCCCTCATACAGGAGGTGCTTCAGCCCTTGAATCATCTCTGTGACCCTCTGGACTCACTCCAGCAGCTACGTGACCTTCCTGTGCTGAGGACTCCCTGCCCATCCCCATTAGCACATCCCCAGATAACATCAAGCCAATCTATAGTGATACCAGAACCCTTCAGTTGGATACCTTGAGTTAGGAGTATTTTTATTCATGTGTTTTCCTGGAGCACCATTTATGAGCTCTGATGGAAGTACAGGCTGAAATGCAGTGGGACTCTTGGAACTGTTCTGAAGAAGGACAGGACATTTCATGTTTTGGCACAACGCACCGCTCAAAACTGTGTGCATGCAAGTCTGATTTCCTTTCAAAATTGCTACAGACAAAACCTGCTGCAGCTCGTAATGTTAAAGCTGCCATGGTTGATGTTACTCTCATCCATGCTGCTGTCCATTTGCAGATATCGCTTTGAAACCCTTGTTGGGGGCAGCTCACAGCTCTGGTGCAGGAGGCGTGGGTACCTGTCCTGTTCTGGCTGGCAGGATGGGTTCCTCCTGTGCCCTGCCTGGGGTGTGACAGCAGATGGCAATAGTTGTAATGGAGTTGCAGAGCAAAAGGGAAGGAGTGTGTGTGCCCAGCTCTGATCTGTATCACCTGCTTAACCTTGGCCCAGACAGGAATGGTCCTCTTGCACCCAGCATAACAACAGGTAACACAAAGCCCTGCCTGAAGTTTTCCTGCATGGTGTAGGGGGCCAGACACACAGCAAGGATTTTCTGTGCTCCTTTTCTGTCTGTACACATCTGCCGCCACTCCCCTTCTTTCCATAGATAATCCCCAGGAAAGGTTCTCTCTGCCCTTTGGGAGCTTTGCTCTCCCATCCTTTGCGGTCTGTGGCTTCCTTGGTTTCCAGGTGGCTCTGACAAAGTTGCAGGGCTGTGCTGAGCTGGTGGAGTTCTGGCATTGTGGCCCTGGCAAAGCTTTGCCATGGTAATCATTATGGGATGCTCTCTCCAGGCCCAGTCTCAGGGGTATGGTCCAGACACCGCAGATACAGAAAGTACAGTTGTGTGTTCAGCTGAGCAGCAGAGATTGCCTGTACAGCAAGATGCATGTTTAGCAAAGTTGGTGTTTGTGATGTCTGGAGGCTTTTGTTGGCCATGCAGTCACACTCAATGCCACAGGCTCAGAGCATGTGAAATTGCTTTGTTCTCCCTATAAGCCCCTTCCTGTTATTTCTCTACTTTTTCTCACAGATGTTGAGCCAAAAATCTGCCAGCCTTTCCTGTAATGGTTAAATCTGTTTTCCAGCCATGTCCCAGCCTCTTTATTCCTTCAGGTTAGCTCACGCACAGCTCTAAAAGGTGGAGGAGGACACTCAGAAGCTGACATTTCCTATAGACGAAACAATTCGATAGCCTGGTCATGCACTTGCTGATTTGTGTCTCCCCTGTAGCAGGATCACTGCAGCTGGGAATGCTGGCATTGCAGAAAGTGCTCTGCCCGTGTGGTCAGCATGCAGACTTGGGTTATGAGAAATGAATATTGCAGTCAAGCATCCAAATCCAGATGTTTTGTTTCATCAGCGTAATGTTTTGCATTCAAAGTATCTGGAAAAGGTCAAACCTGCCTCCAGCGTGAGGAGGGGGGTGGGGGGTGTGATCACAATGTGTGCGCGCTGCGAAGTTCCCATGAAAGCAGGCATCTGCTGCTGGATCCAGTGGCCTTAAAGTCTCCCTCTGCTTCCTTCTCTGCAGGCTTCCGGCTGAATGCCTCCTCTTGGCCCATGTTCCTTCTGAAGACTCTGAATGGAGCAGAGATGGCTCCTGTCCGGATTTTTCACAAGGTATTTGATGGTACTGTTTGTAGACATCCTCCTAGCATGCCCCCTGTCCTGCAGAGCACCACAATCCCAGCTGGCATCTCGTGTGAGGTCTGATCTCAGAGGAGATGAACATTGCCCAGCTTTGCATGGTGCTGCTTTTCCAGGGTAGATCTGTACCCTCTGTAGCTGTCACAGCAGTGCTCAGGTGCAGGCAGAGGTCTGCTGAGAAAAGGGCTTGGGCTTGGGAGGTGGGTTCGCTTTTCACTTGGGCTGCAGGTGCTGTTCACAGTCAGGAACGCTGCATGTGAAAATCACCATCTCTCTAGGACTTTTTAACATCCCAGAGCTTGCAAGGGGTGCAAATACTGCTGTGAGGCAACGCTGCAAGTGTGTTTTCGTAGTTTGTATTCTCACACCCTTGGCGAAGTCAGAACAGAAGCCAGTGTAGAGGTGAACATTGTGGTGTGGGGCTTTAGTTAATCTCAAGCATAAATGACAAGAAAGAGCAAGCCCCAGATGAGAGAGAATGGTGGATCTCTCACATGTCTAGCAAAGCTGAAGGTGGGAGAAGAATGCTGGAGAGAGGCTATGATATCACAGGTTTTCCTGCTCTGAGATAGCAAGGTGAGAGTGTTCTGCAGAGGCTCTTTTCTTTGGAGCTTTATTTGCTGCCTGTGTTGCATGACAGGCTTGACAGGGTGCAGCGTTAGCGTAGCACCATCTGGGCCTGGTCCAGCAGCCGAGTGGTGGCAGGTGGCAGTCAGCAATAGGCCTGGTTGCCTCTTGACTAAAGGGCAGGCGGTTGCATAGCCAGGTGAGCGTGTGCACCCCTCATTGGGGTTCAACCCCAGCCTCCCTTCTCCACCTGCCTGTGGAGGTGAGGCTGCTGAGGGAGGGCAAAGCCCTGGTCTGGCACTGGCAGATCCTCTTTGAGCACATTTTCAACTTCTCCTTGTAGGAACCACCATCTCCATCCCAAAACTTCTTCAAGACAGGTATGAAGCTGGAGGCAGTGGACAGGAAGAACCCTCACTTCATCTGCCCGGCCACCATTGGGGAGGTGAGAGGTTCTGAGGTCCTCATAACATTTGATGGCTGGAGAGGTGCCTTCGATTACTGGTGCCGATATGATTCCCGGGACATCTTTCCCGTAGGCTGGTGCTCGCTGACTGGAGATAATCTGCAGCCCCCTGGAACAAAAGGTAAGGTCCACGTTGTTGCTTAGCTGTCTTCCTCCTCCATTCAGCTCTCAAAAAGCAGTGAAATAGGCAGAGGCGAGCAGCAAGGACATCTGGGTGCCATGTCTGGTTTCCTCACTACTGCTTCCTGCGTGGTGAAGGTACAGGTGATCGTACGTGTTAGTGGCCTGGCATCCAGGTGCCAAGAACAGCCATCCCTGAACAGGGTGATGGCTCTGGAGGGGTGGGGATGCTGTACAACAGTACTGAGGTCTGTTCGTCATCAGGAGTTTCCTTGAAGTCTTTCCTGCGCCTCTGGAATGTACATACCTAGGGACTTTTTCACAGAGGGGCTGGTCTATTTGTGGATGATAGGGAAATAATGGGAGCTGTTAAGTTGCAGAACTGTGCCTGTTTGTACTTCTGACAGTTAACTTGTGCTGTGATTTCTGCTGTGAACATGGAAAAAGCAGGTCTGAATCAGGTTGTGCCTTGTTCCTTGATCTGTGATTGTTGTGTAGGAGCAGTATTGGGAACCTGCTGCCTTGCAAAGGTCCAAGTGTTGGCTGTGGAGGTTTTCAGATGTGTTTGACTTGCTGGCGGTGCAGTTGCGTTCAGGACCAGGGAAGCAGTTGTTATCCTTATGCACGTGCCTTGAGCATTTGCTGGCTGGCAGGTCCAGCACACCCCCATGTGGTGTGATGATGAGATGTAATGATGTGATGATTGCTGGCACGTCACGAGCCAGCAATGTGCACTCATAGCCCAGAAACCAAACGTGTCCTGGGCTGCATCCAAAGCAGTGTGGCCAGCAGGGTGAGGGAGGGGATTCTGCCCCTGTGCTCTGCTCTCATGAGACCCCACCTGGAGTCCAGTGTCCAGTTCTAGAATCCCCAACATAAAAAGGATATGGAACTGTTGGAACGGGTCCAGAGGAGGCCACAAAGATGATGCTGGAGCACCTCCTGTTCAGGGACAGGGTGAGAGAGTTGGGGTTGTTCAGCTTGGAGAAGAGAATGCTCCAGGAAGACCTTAGAGCAGCTTCCAGGACTGAAAGGGGCTCCAGGAAAGCTGTGGAGGGGCTTTTTACAAGGGCCTGGAGTGACAGGACGAGGCAGAATGGCCTTGAATTGGAGGGGGGAAGAATTAGTTTAGACATTAGGAAGAAATTCTTCCCGATGAGGGTGGGGAGGCTCTTGCCCAGGTTGCCCAGGGAACTCATGGCTGCCTGATCCCTGGAGGTGTTCAAGGCCAGGCTGGGTGGGGCTTTGAGCACCCTGACCCAGTGGGAGGTGTCCCTGCTCATGGCAGGGAGAAGGAACTGGGTGAGCTTTAAGGTCCCTTCTTACCCAAACCATTCTGTGATTCTCTGCGATGTGATGATGTGGATGAGATGCACGAGAGCAGCCTCTGGAGCTGAAGGATTACTTGGGGGAGGCATTTCTATGATGAGACTCTTCCTCTTGAACACCCAAGGTCAGCTGGTGCTCCCCATCAGGCTGATGCTTTCCTGCTGTCCCTTGATGTGAGCCGTTTCCGTCCCCCCGTGCCACAAGGCTGCTGTTGGTGTTGGTTGCTGGAAGTTGTCTCTCATGACCTTTGCGCACACCGAGCTGTAGGCTCCCCTCGGGTGGAGCTGATTTCTGTTATGGCTGGGAACT
Source organism: Phaenicophaeus curvirostris (assembly GCF_032191515.1). Taxonomy (NCBI): domain Eukaryota; kingdom Metazoa; phylum Chordata; class Aves; order Cuculiformes; family Cuculidae; genus Phaenicophaeus; species Phaenicophaeus curvirostris. The sequence continues at coordinate 7,569,551 of NC_091414.1, forward strand.
GAAAGGCACTCTCACTGTTTACCTTGGATTTCTGTGTTCAGCCTTGACATTCCCAGCCTCTCCTTGGCTTCCTGCTGATTGTTTGCTCCTGCCCACTGCTGCCCTGCAGGCTCCACAGAGCTGCAGGGGACCTCCTGGAGTCAGGAGCACTTGCCCAGCATCTCCCAGGTGCTTCTCAGGTGCTACTCAAGTGGCTGAAGACATGATTGTGGTGGGTGGGAGCTGCCCTGTCAGTAACCTGGGTGTGTAAGTTTTCAGGAGCAGGGTGGAAGCCACCTTTCCAGAAGTGGGAACATCCGTCCAACTCGTGATGCCTGGTGCTGGCAATTTTCTTCCTTTCCAGCCTCCCTGTGCCAGGGGTTGGAGCTGTGAGTGAGCAGAGCATCCAGAAATAACCCCCATCATGGGGGTGGAACCGTGGTAATTTAGAGCCATCTTGAGCAGTGTTTGCTTCCTACCTGGGCACATAGCAGTGGTGGGATCTCCTTCTCACATTGGCTCCATCAGCAGCAACTCCGCAGTTCCTACTTACATACAAAATTGTGAATAATGAAAGTCCCATCTCCTCATTCCCAGGCAGGCGCAGCCCTTGATCTCAGGCAGATTCCTGCTCCTTTGCTGTGTTTTTAAGTACTGGAGCAAGAGCAGGGCTTGGCAGGGGTTGCCTGAGCCATGCAAAAATGCTGTGGAGTCAGGATCAGCCTTGTCTTTGTGGTATTTGACTTTCCTCTCTGTGGCTGCCCCCTCCCTTTCCTGCCCCACTCTTTCCAATTTCCACTTCGTGGGATTAAACCAAAGGAAGGGAGTGCTGGGAACTTTCCTGATCTGTAATTAAATTCCTGCCTTGTCCCTTTACTCCTCAGCCCTGCTTTGGAGGAGGGTGAGCACAGCCCCCCAGGACCTGCGAGTGCTGCTCTTGGCAGGGTTGGAGGATGCTTCACCGCAGAGGGATCCCCCTTTCCTTTGGCTCTGATAAAGCTTCCCTGTGTGCCAGCGTGGAGCCTGTGGGACCACGTGGTGGAGTCAGGGAGGTTCGGTTCTCTTTCCCAGTGGGAATTGCCCTTAATTCAGGGAGACTTGGGGAGATGTACAGGATGCTGGTGTTCTGCCCACATACCAGACTGACCGTCTTACCCAGAGCCCATGGGTACCACCAGGATAAGGTGCCTGAGGGATCCCAGACCTGTGAAGAGTTAACTCTATCGAGACTGAAGGCTTCCTGGGGTTGAGCGAAAAGAGGCCTTGGGAATGAGCTCATGTTCAAGGGAAGCAGAACTTCAAAGGGGCCAGGCATGTTTATTTAATGCTGGTAACTTAATTCAGCTCTAATCTGCCCCTTCTCCTGGTTGCTGGCAGAGGTGGAGGGGTGCAGGGCTTCTCCCAGGGGCGTCTCCTCTCCAGCTCTGGGGCTTCCCACTCCTATTAGTATTTGCATGGCTGGGGAGGGTGCTGAGCTGGGGCCCAGCCAGCCATGCTGAGAGGAGCTTTCAGGAGGGCACGTGTGTGTGAAGGGAGGAAAGGGAGGTCAAGCGCAAGGAGAAACAGCTCTGCATGCCAGGTTGGTAATTGCATCACTGTCAGGATGTGTGCTGTGTGCGGTGGCTGCTGCGAAAGCTCCAGCCAGATGTCCTAGCATCTCTCGGAGCTCGGCTTTCCATGTAGCACATCTTGGAGCTACATGGAGACACACATAACATAGCTCCAGGGGTGCCTGCACCTGCAGTCGGTTTTTATCCTCTCTATTTGGTGTCAGCCTGCAGGCTGGGATTGGAGCTCGGCTCTGCCGGGCTTACAGTGCAAGGCGAAATGTGACAGAGCTGGTCCTGTGCATCCCCAGCTTCCCCATGCCTGCTTGTCTCTGTGACAAGCAAGTCTCTGTGACCATCCCAAAGGGAGTGGGGTTTCTATGGGGGTGCAGCACACTTCCTCCAGCTTCCCACCTGTGCCAGGAGGCTCTCTTGGGGTCATCTCTTGGGCAGGAACCTCCACTCCACTGCTTACATGTAGAGTACAGTATCTTCTGTGTCTTTTCAGGCCTCTCACGCATGTTCCCTCTTACCCTTAAACACGTATCCTGGGCTTGTAGGAACATAAGGGCTTCCTGTTCGACAAGCTGAGAGAACTGGGGTTGTCCAGCCTGGAGAAGAGAAGGCTCCAGGGAGACCTTAGAGCAGTTTCTAGTACAGAAAGGGGCTGCAGGAAAGCTGGGGAGGGGCAGGGATAGGATGAGAGGGAACGTTTCTGAGCGGCAAGAGGAGAGATTGAGATGGGATCTTTGGAAGAAATGTTTTTCTGTAAGGATGGGGAGGCCCTGGCCCAGGTTGCCCAGAGCAGTGGTGGCTGCTCCATTCCTAGAGGTGTTCAAGGCCAGGTTGGATGGGGCTTGGAGCAACTGGATCCAGTGGGAGGTGTCCCTGCCCATGGCAAGGGAGCTGGAACTAAATGGGCTTTACTGTCCTTTCCAACCCATACTGCTCTATGATTCTGTTGAACAAAGTGCTGGATGGTAGCTTTGAGCCCTGCTCAAAAGGCAGATCTGTTAACAGTCACCTTGTGCAGGAGGTGCTTGTGGTTTGTGGGTTTGCTTCCAAGTTTGAGAAATTACCATTTTTTAACTGTTTCCAGGAGAGCTGTTTGCACATCCTTTCTTACTGAGTCAAGCACATATCCTGGAGAAATACTGACTGGGAAATACCAGTCCGTCACAGTGTGTACATAAACCTGGCAAGTTGGGGTTCTATGGGGCAGAGAGCCCAAACTTTCTGCAAAATTTTTGGTCTCTCCTGTTGCCTGGTGGGGTCAGAGATGCAGAATCAGGGCAGACCAAAGTAGAAGGGTGTTTCCTTGTCTTTAGATATTGCAGCACATCGAAGCAAGGCCAAAATACACTGCATGCACATCACTAACGATGTAGGGTTTTTCAGTGGAAGAACCTGCAGGTGTGTTGGGTGGGGAGGGAATGATCCACGTCTGCCAGGCCTGCGTGCTTTTCTGTTTGAGTCATATAGTGACTCAACTGACATTGTAGACACAGTGCAGGAGGGAGCTGATACTTCTTAAGCTGAGAGCTTCAAGGTTTAGATTAGGTTGTGACCAGATAAGCAGTATATGGGTCTGTGTGCTGCAGCAGTGTCAGGGAGAACGGTAAACTGGGAGGAGAGCAGAGGTGGAAGGGGTAAAATCCATATGTTGGCTGTTGTGAGCCTCCCCCCAGCAACTCGTTTGCCCCACAGCAGAGTGAAGGAGAACATCAGAAGGGTGAAGGTGGGAAAACTGGTGGGTTGAGATACAAACGGTTTCACAGGCAAAGCAGAAGCTGTGTCCGCAAGGCAAAGCCAGGCATTTGATCACCGCTTCCCATCAGCAGGCGGGGGCTCAACTGTTCCCAGGAGAGCTCGGTCACACATAACGGCGATGTGGGAAGACAAATGCCATAACTCCAGTCATCCCCCCTTCCTCCTTCTTTTCCCCAGCTTTGCCTGCTGAGCATGACACCCTGTGGTTCAGAACATCCAGGCCATTGGGGTCACATATCCCAGCTGTGCCGCCTCCCAGCTGCCAGGGCAGCGTGAGAAGCAGACACCTTGATACCACGCAGGGCTAAAACCCAAGGATGTTACCAACAGTGATTTGGTCACAGATCCAAAACACAACACCATATGGATGTTACTGAAGTTAACTCTATCCCAGCCAAACCATTACAGCACTTTTGAAAAGCTTTTGGCATGCATTTTAGTTTTCTAGACTCCCCACTTCCTGGGCAGCCTGCAGGGAGCTCATGCTTTCATGGCTCTAAACGGGACAGAAACAATCCTGCTCTCAGGTAACTGACCTAAAAGTGGAGCACAGCTCTGGAAAGCTGCTTTGCAAAGTCCCTCTCCATTATAAGGAGAACGGCAAATCAATATTTAGGATTGACCTCAAGATAGAGGGTTGCTGCTTTGTTACTGGAGAGAAGTAGTGAAGGATATGCACACTAATGGATTAGAGAGGGAAATGGAGACTTTGATGAAAACCACTGAGAAGAAAGAAGGAAGCGATAAGAGTCAGGTTAATGATTGTGGTTTCCAGGGCCACCTGCCCTCCGTGGGGAGGTGGGATGAGGGAAATCCCCTGTTTTGTGGCGAGGAGATGTATATGTGTCTGTTATCCATGGGAAATGTGGGTTTCACAACTAATTGCAGCATGGAGGAAAGCTCGGTTCTTTGTAGTCAGGGAAACATACACTGGAAGAGGATCCAGGAGAAGTTATTTTCCTTTCTGAAGTGGTTTGTGGGATGGAGAGCTGTGAGCCCTTGGGGAAGGAGAAACAGTCTTCGCAGGTACCTCTGTGAGGCAGCTTCCAGCTCTGAGCTCATCACAGAGGAGGTGATGCTTTGGAGAACCTGTCTGCAGCAGGCAGAGGGATGCAGGCTGGGAAAAAGGGACTGAGCCAGTGGGATCAGGGCTTTCTGCCTTCACATGATGCTTGCCAGCACAGGGATCTGAGATTTTCTGCAAGATCTGGGTCCAAATCATGTAGAAATCTCTTATTTAAACATTAGCTTTAAATATCAAAGAAATGGGTGCATGTTTCTCGCGTTTGTGCGGCAGCTCAGCTCTGATTTGCTTCAAGTGTGAGCTGCTTACAGGAGCCCTCGTTACAGCTGAGAGATGGGTCTGTGCGTGATCCCAACAGTATTCCTGCTAGAAGGTGCTGTGGCAGGGACAGTCTCCCCTGGCCTCTTTTAAAGCAGCTTGTTTTCCAGGCCCTGAAGGAATCCAGATTGAATCCATACCCACACAAGGACCTTCCCCATGCACACACCACTGTAACAGCATCCAGTCTGCTCAACCATGCATCACTGCTGGAGGGCAGGGAGGTACCAAAACCTCAAAAACAAGGATGCTGGGACACGTAGCCCACAGCAACCTGCCAGCAGTCACAGATGCAGCCGTTGAAGTCCGTAACTGAGAAGGTCCTTGCACCTTTTCTCCATTTGAGCTGTGCCTGCGCCTGATGCTGTGTTCCTGTGGCATTCCCTGGTGGGCTTATTACCTCCTTTTCCATCCTTCTGGATGCTCCATAACAAAGACACGGGTGATGCTAGGTGTAGGAGAGGGACAGCAGTGAAAGCGTTAAGGCTGGGCGGGCAGAACTGGAAGCAGCTCCAGCACTGGAATTTGGAGGAGTGGAGTTGCTGCCTTGGCACCAGCCCAGCTGGCAGAGAGGCCCCGCGCCCTGCTGGGTCAGGAGAGCTAATGCGGAGCCACAGCCATCGGGGAGCGGCATGGGCACTGGAGACCCCGGTGCTCAACGCGGTTGGACGGCAGGCACTGGCCTTGAGCGCCTTCACTCAGCTCTGCTAGAGCTGTCGCGCGCAACTCGCTCTCCCGGGGCTGCCTTGAGAGCGTTTCCCTCGGCGTGCAAAGCAAGCAGAAGTTAATCACTTTAGATAGTTACCATGGGGATGTGCTGAAGGGGAGTTCACATCCACTCCTGGACTGCGTGTGATACTCAACCCGCCCGTATAGGCAAAGCGACCGGAGTGTGCCAGCAGGGCCTGCCCTCGCGTGGGTGCTGTGCCGGCAGCTGTGACTCCAGGAGGGAACAGAGGCACAAAACGCTGACCCTGGAGAGAAAGTTTATGGAGTTCCTCCTCTCTCCCCACCGCTGCTGCTATGTGATTTATTGGTGAACTGCTTGGTTCAAATGAAGATGGGGATCAGCTGCTAGGTTTTCTGCCCATGGGCAAAGGTAATGTCTATTTTATTACTTTATTTTTGGTGTTGCTTGGTTTCTCTTCCTCCTTTGGGGAGACAATACGGCGGTGAGTGGAGGAGTCTCGTCAGGAGTAGCTGGCTGGGGAACACTCAGGGTAGCTCCTGGGCTTGCTGCTTGGAGGAGATGGAAAAATCTTGGAATCATGGAGTGGTTTGGGTTGGAAGAGACCTCAAAACTCATCCAGTTCCTACTCCTGCCGCGGGCAGGGACACCTCCCACTGGATCGGGGGTGTTCAAATAGTAATTACTGTCACTTCAACAGGGGTTTGGAGCTTGTGCATCAGGCTGGGTGGTGTTTGTGTTGGGGTGGCTGGATTTGTGTCCACACCAGTAGAGATGCAGTACTGACGGCAGGAGGTTACCCAAAGCAGTCCAGCATTTTCTCTTTCAGCCATGGTCAAATGCGTGTGCAGTCACAGTACCAGGTGTCGCTGCCTTTCAGAGCACAGTGGGAAGATCCCAAGAAAACACTTTTGACCTGTTTGGAACACAGAGCCAAGGTACTTAGCAATGATCCTGGCTCAGCATGGATGTGTGTCCTGGAGTATGCGTTGGTTTTGGAGGTCTGGGGGTTGGAGAAGAGCAGCCCAGCGTGGCAGGAGGGTGTGCTGCTCCCTGACCCTCTCTGGATGCTGCCTGCCTGCAGCTCAGCAAAGAGCAAAGCTGTGGCTCAGCAGGAGCAGTGAGTCTGGCGTGTCAGTGACCTGATGTTACTGTGTGATGTCTTGGGGCCAGCAAGAGCCCCTGAGAGAAGGAGCTGATCTGGGAAAGGCAGAGTTTTCACCATCCCCCAGCCTGTGCTTAACATCAGTGTCTCAGCCTTCCTCCCACCTTGAACTTTCCTCATGCTTTATTAAAGATAATACATACATATGTATTCTAAAATACATAAAATATCATAACTCAGAGAAGCTGGTTTGGATTCAGGATGTTTCCTTTTCCATCCTGCTTCTTGACCCAAAACATGGTTCCGTAATCTCAGGGCATTACTGAGTCTTGGCAGGACATTTCTACAGGATCCACACTGTTGAGTCCTTCCCTTCTTTGGACGAAGATCGTTGGGGAAGCTGCTCCATTTCTGCCCAGTAACAACGCTCCCACTGATGGGATATGGTCATGCTCATGCAGGGTGGAGGTCTGAGTGCTTTCAGGGTGGAACTGGACAACCTCAAGGAAGAACAGCAGTGCAGGGCTTTTATTTTGGGGGTCTAGAAACGTCTGATCCCTGAGGTGCTGCTTACAAGCAGGGCTGGTATCTCTCCCTCACCACCCTCCGGTGGCAGGTGTGGAAGCAGAGTTAAATAAGCTTAAAGTGTGCCAAATGTAACAGTTCTTGTGTCTTTAGGAAAGCCTCAGGGAGTGCAGGGATAGGACCAAGGGGAATGGGTTTCAGCTGAAAGAGGGGAGATTGAGATGAGGTCTTAGGAAGAAATGTTTTCCGATGAGGGTGGGGAGGCCCTGGCCCAGGTTGCCCAGGGAAGTGGTGGCTGCCCGATCCCTGAAGGTGTTCAAGGCCAGGTTGGATGGGGCTTTGAACACCCTAATCCAGTGGGAGGTGTCCCTGGCAGGCGATTAGAACTGGGTGGGCTTTGACGTCCCTTCCAACTCAAACCATTCCATGCTTCTACAAAGCACCCACTATTAAGAAGCCTCATATTGAGTGCTCAGGGCTCCACACCTTGTTGCTGCCTCCCACCAGCACACCCATACCAGCCATTGGTGACAGGAGCTCCGGTCCCTTGTGGGAATGCGGGAAGCGCCAGAGGAACCAAAATCTTCAGCAAGACTTTCCTCACAAAGGTCTGTAGGAGGCTGCACATGGTCACTGGGATGGCTGAGATCGGAGCAGTGTATGGGAGAAATTGGCCCTTTTTGGTGGGATTTTTCAGTCACTCTACAGGAATGAGAACCTCACTTCATTTTCTCATGACCTGCTGGGGACTTTTTTTTTTGTTTTCTCCCCATTTTTTGGAGCAAGGAATCAATGCTGCTGAGCCCAGCTCTGACCCCGGCTTTGGCGAACAGGTACGTGTGGCCACAGAGTGTGTTTTTATTGAACTTCGAAACTTCATGCTGAACCCAGCCCCAGTTGTTATAAAGTGTGGACCTTTTGTGCCTTGTCACAGTTCTCCTCTTGATCTTTGGTATTTTTATGACTTCTGAACAGCTTTAAAAAAGAACAAAAGTGGAATAAATGACACCCACCTACTGGTCTCCTTGTTTTTGTGCACTGATATGTTGAAGGTGTTCTGCTAATATTTAACCAGGAAGCGAAAGCTAAAAAAAGAGCTTCAGAGAAGATCAGAACAAGCAGAAACCCCAGGAATGGTCCTGAATAGCCTGAATGTGGCAAGAGTACAGAAACATTTTGATTCTCCACATGGGGCTTTGGAAACCCACTGATAATTAACTCCCAGGGTCAGAAGACATGATCAGTCAGGAGATTGACTGTGGTGGCCTCTCATGCCATGTATTTTAGCTGAATGGATGTCCTGGAGCGAGTTGGATATAAATAGCAGGATCGCCATGCTGATGCAAACTCCCTGTGGGCTGTAAACCTGTGCAGAAACTCGTGAGCTCTGTCCTGCTGCTGGTGCAGCTCAGGCTGACTTGGCTGTGCTTGCAAAAGCTGAAGTCTCAGCCAGTCTGCAGGTTGCTTGCTTCCTAAGACCGTGGATCTGGGATTTTCTGGTCTGCTGCCCTGTGGACGAGACATTTTGGGCATCCCTAGTGCCTTGGAAACTGCTGTGGATGCGTGTTCTGCCGATGGTTTCTACAGAAGCAATGAGCCTGGAAAAGCTGCAGTCCAATCGGTGACTTTCCTGAGGTGTCGAGATGAGTTCATTTATGTTGTTGGTGTCTGTGTCAGGACCAAAAGTGCCAGTTCTGCCCACGTGCCACCTACTGAGCAGCCAGGCTCTTGCTGTTCCTGCTGGAGCACTCGCCATGTGCCCACTGGAATGGTCACACAAGGAGACGACGTCAGCCTGACCTCGGGGTCACCGTATTAATCTTGAGGAATGGAGTTCAGATTCTGACCTGACGTTGTTCTGATTTCACCAATAAATACCAGCATTGCCATTTCTCCAGGAGCTCCCTGATTGCCCCCATGGGTCTCCTTCCACCCACTCGTGCATCCCCCAGTCAGGAGCTTGAGGTTCAGCTCTGCTGATGAATTCCTCATGCTTGAGCTGCCCAGCTCTGTTCTCACCTCCTTTTTGTGGTTCAAAATTTCTCTGTTTTAGTTCCATGACTGCTTCACAGCTGATTAAAACAACATACCATGACAACAGCTTAGTTTTCCCATGGGCTGGAGAAGATGAGACTAATGAGGATCACAGCATGCGAGAGCCCAGGTTGTGCTGCAGCCAGTTTGTTTGGAACAAGAGGTGGTGGGATGGGGACAGGAAGAAAACTGCTGATTTGGGGTGTGAAGAGGGTGATTGTAGACAAATTTGCCATTTGCTTATCCTCTACATGTGAACTACGTGTTCCAGCAGGCCCATTGCAGCTCCGTGTTGTCCGACCTGGTGGCTGGGCTATGAGAAGGAGCTGGCAGCACCTTTCCTCTTGGCTGTGCCTGCAAAGGAGAATCTGACTGGCCGTGCAAAATTAATCCACAGTTTAGCTGTCTGAGCACTGGAGAAATAAAATGCTGCACCAGCACAAAGGGTGCAAGACAAGGCCACTGGCTTTGTAAAAATGGTCTGCAAAGATCGTGGGGCAGTGGCTCCTAGACATGAGTGTTTCTGTAAGGGTGATGAGGATGCTCTGTATGGAATAAATAACAGCATTCTAATTCCATTGAGGCCTTCCTGCGCAACCCAGATCTGCTTGCTAAATCCTTGGAACCAGCCCCACTGCCCAGACCTGCCATTTGTCCATGTCGGGTAAACGCCTGTGCCAGGGCTGTTCCCAGCATGGTCCTTCTGCTCCTCTGCTTAACTGGCAGTGACAGGAGCTGCAGTGGGATGAGGACTCCACCACATCCCTGGGCAGACTCTGCCACTGCCTGAGAACCCTTTTGATGAAGAAGTTCTTCCTGATGTCCAATCTGAACCTGGCCTGGTGCAACGTGAGGCCATTCCCTCTCATCCTATCACCTATCACTTGGGCGAAAAGACCAACACCCACCTTGCTACAACCTCCTTTCAGGCAGTTGTAGACAGTGATGAGGTCTCCCCTCAACCTCCTTTTCTCCAGGCTAAACAACCCCAGGTCTCTCAGCTGCTCCTCATCAGACTGGTTCTCCAGATCCTTCACCAGCTTCGCTGCTCTTCTCAAAGATGCATGACTAAGTTTACCCATCCTTTGATACTCCCTGGTGGATACAAAGCAGTTAATTTCTTTCCCCTGTGGGGGAGAAATTACGACCTGGGTTTTGGAACTGAGTAAATGTGTGTGTTCAGCACTAAACTGCAAATGCCTTTTGCTGAGGACACCGATTTGGATGTCCTTGCTGTCATGGTCTTTGTCTCTGATCATGTCCCTTGTCTCTGTTTGTTTTACCGTCAGCAGAGGGGACTTTGCTGACCCCCAGGATGTGTTGGTGATTGTATCTATTGTGTTCACACTCCTCACGCTCATCTCAAAGTGCTTTCCCCTGCACTGAGGAATATCTGCACATGGATGGATGTACTCTTACTGCTGAGGAATAATCAGAGTTGCTGTCTCTGAAATGATGCTGAAATCTTGTTAAGAATATTAAAAGGTATTTTACATTGCCTTCTAAGCCAGAGCAGTGTGAAGGAACTTTTCAGAATGCTCAATACAGTCAGAGTTTCCTTAACAGGATCAGGGAGGGGCAGACTCAAGGTGGCTCTTGGCAATGCAGAGCTTAGCCATGTCTGAAGTTATCCCTGGAAAGGCTGGAACTCCATGGAAGTGAGAATCCAGGGATCAGCTGCAGGGGCTTTTTGCTTGACTTTTAACCAGTTCAATGAAGATTTCAATTCTGTTGGTTTTTACCATAACATCTCTCATTTTTCTGAAGTGGAATCTTTCCCTGGCTCTTTCTGGCCATCGTGTCTTGAGCTGGTGTTCTCATGCAGTGAGTGTTAGAGCTCAAGTTCTCCTTTGTGAAGGAGTACCACGGAGCTCAGAGCCCATCATTTTGAAGGTAGGAGTGGTTTTCTCCACACTCATTGCTTTATAAATACCAGTGTGAGTGTCGTCTGCTGTCTCCTTGCCCTGAAACTCGGTCTCCTAGCTTCTCTCAGGGCCTGCTCTCAGGCTGCCACCATCCTGTCTGCCCTGGGAAGTGTGGATCTTCAGAAAACTTTCTCACCTCTCTCGTCCCTTCAACAGGTCACTCATGAGCAGGTGCAGATCCCACTGTGTATCTCTGTGTGCTCCATGGAGACCTCTTTCCTCCACAAGAATGACCGCTTTCCCTTACTTCTTCTAACCCTTCATTTATCCCCATAGAAACCTTCCTTCTTATCTCATGGCCCTTTAGTTTTCATAAAAGTCTTTGGTGAGGATCCCAGAGGCTTTGTGGGAAGGCAGGGCTGTGTTGCCTCCATCCACATGTCTGCTGACCAGTCCAGACCCGTCTGGGTTCACAAGGCTGAGTTTCTGTTACAGGAGCTGTATTGGCAGTGCCGAGCAGGTCTGATTCCTCATGGGGGCTGTGTTGTTGAGTAAAGCCTCAGTTTTGGTTGTAGCCAGAAGCACTTTGTGCTTGAGTACGGTCAGGTACTTGAGTTGAGCAAATGGTTGGGGTGAAGGTTGATATGCCGATGGCAGCTTTGGTGATGGAGACCTTTGAGTTGTGAGTTCTGGGGTTTGATTCATATAAGCAGATTCTGCAGGTCCAGAATAGGGATTTTCTGGTCTTCAGTTCCAGCAGCACCGACTGCAAACTTCAGTTGTTCTCTTTCCCATGTCTGCGTGCCGTTATAATCAGAGGTGGGGAGTTTGGGATGCTTTACAAGGCTGGTACTGGTCGCTAAACCTCGGCTGTCAGCATGCAGCCCAGCATCTCCGAGATGTGTTGCAAGGTGTCCTGAGCACTTGGGGATGTTTTCAAGGCTGCTCTGCCTTTAGAACACGTAACTACCTGTAACTGGGGAACTGTTAATGTGTGGTTTGTGCAAAAGGCAAATAGCAGTGCCTGGTGTCACTGTGACTCTCGAGACCTTTTTTTTTTTTTCAGTTGATTTATTTTTGTAAATAAAACAACTGTAGAAATGCCACAGCTCATGCCTGCAGGGGGTACAGTGGCCTCTGCAGGGCACAGAGCTCATCCAAGCACGTGCAGGCAATCAAAATAGGAAAATTGTTGCCCTATACCATTCGGGTTTCTAAGCCTAGAGAAATGGGACACTTGTGATGAAAGTTCAGAGTCTTTCTCATGTTCAATGCGTAAGACACTGCTGTAAGCTCTTCTTCATGTGCTTCTGGATGTCCTGCCCAAACGCAGACACTGAAATACAGCCTGGTCACCAGGACCCACAGGATGGAGACACTTTGACCATGATGTTGCGGTTTTGTGCACGCTGCCCTGTAGCCACTGAGCAGTGAGGTCTAAATTATGGCTCCAGCAAAGGCAGCTGAGAGTTTCGGTAATCAAAAGCTGAAACTGGATAAATTTTATGTAAAAGGAACATGTAGCTTTGGGAGATAAGATAACTACTCATGAGAACATCTCGGACGTGTTGAATCATGCAGCGCTTGGATCGTCTTGCTGTGTTATTGTGGTAGATGTGCCTGTGATCTCACCCTCAGCTCAGGCAGATATTCCAGGCTGGATAGCAAGAATCCCTGCACGAAATAATGAATTATCAGAATAATCATGCTCTGATTTGTCAGTTCCAGGACTTGGAGGATTTTTCTTAATCCCTGTCCTTGCAGAAAGCCCATGTGTCCCACCCATGCTCTGACTTCTTAGAAGGAAGAGCTGGAAGCTGTTGTAGGGCAAGGAGCCTATGATGTCGTTGCCATCACGGAAACGTGGTGGGACGACTCATATAACTGGAGTGCAGCTATGGTGGGGTACAAACTCTTCAGGCGGGATAGGAAGGGCAGGAGAGGAGGCGGGGTAGCCCTCTTTGTAAGGGAGGACTTGGACACTGTTGAGATGGATTGTGGCGATCAGGAGATCGAGTGCCTGTGGGTTAAAATCGGAGGAGCCCACCAGAAGGTAGATTTTGTGATGGGAGTCTGTTACAGACCACCCAGCCAAGGAGAAGCAGCTGATGAGCTCTTCTATAAACAGCTGGGGTTAATCTCTAGATCAATGCCTCTCATTCTTGTGGGAGACTTCAATCTTCCTGATATCTGCTGGAAGTACAATAGAGCAGAAAGGAAGCAGTCTAGGAGGTTCCTGGAGTGCATGGAAGAAAACTGCCTTGCACAGCTGGTGAATGAACCAACAAGGGAGGGTGCCCTCCTGGACCTGCTGTTTGTGAACAGAGAAGGCCTTGTGGGGGATGTGGCAGTAGGTGGACGCCTAGGACAAAGTGATCATGAGATGATAGGGTTTTCTGTTCTAGGTGAAGTGAAGAGGGTGGCTAGTAGGACAGTAGCATTAAATTTCCAGAGGGCAGACTTTGAACTCTTCAGAAGGCTGGTTGGCAAAGTCTCATGGGAGACAGTCCTTAAGGGCAAGGGAGCCCGTGAAGGCTGGGAGCTCTTCAAAAAGGAAATCCTAGCAGCTCAGGAGAAAGCCATCCCCATGTTCCGGAAAAAAAGCCGGCAGGGGAGAAAACCAGCTTGGTTGAATAGAGAGATCTTGAGTGATATCAAGAAGAAGAGAAATGTCTATGGGCTCTGGAAGAGGGGGCAGGCCTCTTGGGTGGACGACAGGAGGGAACTGAGATTGTGTAGAGAAAAAATCAGAAGGGCTAAGGCTCAACTAGAAATCAGATTGGCAAAGTCTGTGAAGGATAACAAAAAATCCTTCTATAAATATATAAATAATAAAAGGAGGACTAGGGAGACCATACAGTCCCTATTGGACGCAGAAGGAACAACAGTGACAGGGGATGAGGAAAAGGCTGAGGTACTTAATGCCTTCTTTGCCTCAGTCTTTAATTGTAAAGAGAGTCGTTCCGTCTGTGTACAAACCCAGGAGCTAGAGGAGCCAAATGAGGCTCCCGTGATCCAAGAGGAGGTGGTCAGAGCCTTGCTAGCCCAACTTGACACCCACAAGTCTATGGGGCCGGATGCATCCACCTAAGGGTATTGAAGGAGCTGGCGGGTGTGCTGGCCAAACCCCTTTCCATCATCTTCCAACGGTCCTGGAAGACTGGGGAAGTCCCACTGGACTGGAGGCTGATGTAGTGCCCATCTACAAGAAGGGTCGCAGGGAGGATCTAGGGAACTCCAGGCCTGTCAGTCTGACCTCAGTGCCAGGGAAAGTCATGGAGCAGGTGATCTTGAGTGCTGTCATGAAGCACATGCAAGAGAACCGGGTGATCAGGCCCAGTCAACACGGGTTCACAAAAGGCAGGTCTTGCCAAACTAACCTGATTGCCTTCTATGACAAAGTGACTTGGCTGCTGGATGCGGGAAAGGCTGTGGATGTATCTTCCTGGACTTCAGTAAAGCCTTTGACACAGTTTCTCACAGCATTCTGGTTAGTAAACTGTCACCTCTGGCCTGGACAGGCGCACACTCTCCTGGGTGGGAAACTTGTTGGATGGCAGGGCCCCGAGAGTGGTGGGAAATGGAGTTAACTCCAGCTGGAGGCCAGTGACAAGTGGGGTTCCCCAGGGCTCAGTGCTGGGTCCAGCCCTGTTCGATGTCTTTATCAATGACCTGGATGAAGGCACCGAGTGCACCCTGAGCAAGTTTGCAGACAACACTAAGCTGGGTGGAAATGTGGATCTGCTGGAGGGTCGGGAGGCTCCAAAGGGATCTGAACAGGCTGGACCCGTGGGCTGAGTCCAGTGGCATGAGGTTTAACAAGGCCAAGTGGTGGGTCCTGCACTTGGGGCACAACAACCCTGAGCAGCTCCAGACTAGGAGAAGTCTGTCTAGAAAGCTGCCTGGAGGAGAAGGACCTGGGGGTGTTGGTTGACAGCGTCTGAACATGAGCCAGCAGGGGCCCAGGTGGCCAAGAAGGCCAATGGCATCTTGGCTTGGATCAGACACGACGTGACCAGCAGGTCTAGGGAGGTTCTTCTCCCTCTGCGCTCGGCACTGGTGAGACCGCTCCTCGAATCCTGTGTTCAGTTCTGGGCCCCTCACCACAAGAAGGATGTTGAGGCTCTGGAGTGAGTCCAGAGAAGAGCAACGAAGCTGGTGAGGGGGCTGGAGAACAGGCCTTATGAGGAACGGCTGAGAGAGCTGGGGGTGTTTAGCCTGGAGAAGAGGAGGCTGAGGGGAGACCTAGTTGCTTTCTATAACTACCTGAAAGGAGGTTGTAGAGAGGAGGGTGCTGGCCTCTTCTCCCAAGTGACAGGGGACAGGACAAGAGGGAATGGCCTCAAGCTCCGCCAGGGGAGGTTTAGGCTGGACATTAGGAAAAAAATTTTCACGGAAAGGGTCATTGGGCACTGGCAGAGGCTGCCCAGGGTAGGGGTTGAGTCACTTTCCCTGAAGGGGTTTAAGGCACGGGTGGACGAGGTGCTAAGGGACATGGTTTAGTGTTTGATAGGAATGGTTGGACTCGATGATCCGGTGGGTCTCTTCCAACCTGGTTATTCTATGATTCTATGATTCTATGACTTTTCCTCCCATGTTATGACCTGCTCAGGAAGAACCAAATACTGAGCCTTCCTGGAGCCCATATTTACCCCCAGTCTGCTCGTGGTGACAGTCTATGCTCTGGGAACAACTGCAGAAGTTTGAAGCTTTTACCTCTTACTCTGGGACTGGCCCCAAGCTCTGATTCCTGTTCAGCTCCAGCCTCCAGGTTGTCTGGGTCTGAACTACTACATCCAAGGAAAGATTCAATCAGTTCTCCACAAGATTAGAAGTGTAACCTGCATCAGAAGGAGTGTGCTGAGGTCAAGGGAGAGGATTCTGACCCTCTGCTCTGCTCTGACCTCACCCGGAGCCCTGCATTCAGCTCTGGAGTCCTCAGCAGAAGAAGGACATAGAGCTGTTGGAGTGAGTCCAGAGGAGGCCACAGAGATGAGTCATGGCTACTCCATCCATGGAGGGGTTCAAGGCCAGGTTGGATGGGGCTTTGAGCAACCTGATCCAATGGGAGGTGTTCCCTGCCTATGGCAGGAGGTTGGAACTGGCTGGACTTTGAGGTCTTTTCCATCCAAACCATTCCATGATTCTGTGAAACCATTCCCCATCTTCAACTCTTCTGTCCTATATTTTCCTAAGTATTGTCTTTGTTATTCTCATCTCAAGGACATAATTTTGTCTCCAAGCTGTGCCAAGCCTTAGATAAGCTGAGGAGGGATGAATGCTGCTTTCTAGTGTTGTCTCAACCTCAGAGTGGATGGGAACTTTGCAGAATCATCAGTAAATAACAGTTTGAGTCCCAGCACTGTGAGTGCTGCTGGTGCCATGTGTCAATGGACGGGGATATTTTGGCATTAGGAAATAAAGCCAAAAGTCTGGAATTCTCTGTTAAGTCTCTGTTTCTGCAGGACGCTCAGGACTGTTTAAACTAGTCCATCAGTGGCTGCCAGCCCAGTCAGTCTTTCCTTTGGCTCCAAGTTCAGCAATGCTTAATCCAACATCTTCAGGATGATGTTCCTCACTGCAGCCGGCCTGGTCGATGCCCACTGGGCCCTCAAGAAGCTGACCTGATTCCCCATGTCTACCCTTGTGCTGGGTGCCTGTGTGACCCAAATCAATGGTCCAGTAATTGTAGATTCCAGTAATTCAAGTGGGAAGGCATCTCTGGAGGCTGCATGGCCCAACTCCTCGCCAGCTTTAGAGCTGTGTTAGGCTGTTCATGTGCTGTATGAGCTCCAAAGCTGCAGGGCAGAGAGGTGCTGTGTTTCTCTGTGACAGCAAACTTGATTTCTCAAGTAAGAAGCCTCTCTTGATTTTCTGAAAATATAGCTCCTCTTGGTGGCTTCAGGGGATGAAAACAGTGGAACAGGGAAGGAGGAGGCCAAGCCACTTTCCATGATATTTGAGAAGTCATGGCAATCAGGAGAAGACCCTGGTCACTGGAAGAGGGGCAACGTTGTGCCTGTTTTTAAAAAGGATAGAAAAGACGACCCTGGGAAATACCGACCTGTCAGCCTCACCTCTGTGCCTGGGAAGATCATGGAACAGATCATCCTAGAAGCTCTGCTAAAGCACATGGAGGTGATTAATGGCAGCCAGCACAGCTTCACCAGGGGCAAATCCTGTATGACCAACCTAGTGGCTTTCTATGATGGGGTAGCCACAGCAGTGGACATGGGAAAACCAAGGGATGTGATCTGTCTGACTTCTGTAAAGCCTTTGATACGGTCCCCCACAACATGCTCCTCTCTAAATTGGAGAGATATGGATTTGATGGGTGAACTGTTCGGTGGATAAGAAACTGGTTGGAGGGTCGTATTCAGAGAGTAGTGGCCAATGTCTCAACATCCAGATGGAGATCTGTGACTAGTGGTGTCCCTCAGGGGTCTGTACTGGGACCAGTGCTGTTTATTATCTTCATCAATGATATAGACAGCGAGATTGAGTGCACCCTCAGCAAGTTTGCAGATGACACCGAGCTGAGTGGTGGTGTTGCCTCACCAGGAGGATGGGATGTCATCCAGAGGGACCTGGACAGGCTGGAGAACTGGAGCTGTAAGAACCTCATGAGGTTCAACAAGACCGAGTGCAAGGTCCTACACTTGGGTCAGGGCAATCCTCAGATTCAATACAGGACGGGGGATGATTTGATTGAGAGCAGCCCTGAGAAGGAATTGGAGGTGCTGGCTGATAAGTTTGACATGAGCCAGCAATGTGCTCTCGCAGCTCAGAAAGCCAGCTGTATCCTGGGCTGCATCAAAAGAAGCGTGGGCAATAGGTTGAGGGAGGTGATTCTGCCCCTCTATTTCTCTCTTGTGAGACCTCATCTGGAGTATTGTGTCCGGTTCTAGAATACTCAGTAAGGAGATGGAGCTGTTGGAACAAGGCCAGAGGAGGCTACAAAGATGATCAGAGGGCTGGAGCACCTTCCATACGAGGACAGGCTGAGAGAGTTGGGCTTGTTTTGTCTGGAGAAGAGAAGGCTCAGAGGAGACCTTATAGTGACCGTGCAGTACCTGAAGGGGCTACAAGAAAGCTGGGGAGAGACTGTTTACAAAGGCTTGTGGTGATAGGATTAGGGACAATGGGTATAAACTGCAGAGGGGCAGATTTAGACTAGACATAAGGAAGAACTTCTTCACTATGAGAGTGGTGAGTCCCTGGCCCAGGTTGCCCAGGGAAGTTGTGGCTGCCCCATCCCTGGAGGTGTTCAAGGCCAGACTGGATGAGGCCTTGGGCAGCCTGATCTAGTGGGAGGTCTCCCTGCCCATCGTAGAGGGGTTGGAACTAGATGATCTTTAAGGTCCCTTCTGACTCAAACTATTCTATGATTCTGTGAGGTGGGGATGTCCGTGGTGGATGTCACTGTTGGGCTCGCACCATCACCAGCTGAATAAGATGCAGTAAATTGAAGCTTTTGGCAGTTAAAGGGTATGTGGACAATGATTTGCAGCTGTGAGATAAGTCGTTGCCACTGCTGGAGCCTGTGGGTGCGAGCAGGGCTGAGCGCTCCACACTGCTCCTTCCCTTCCTGGGCTTCCTTCCTGACCATGTCCTGGTAACAGGAGGGACTGGAATCATGAAGGAAAGTAATAGGCACTCGGCAAAAACTTTAGGATCCGTTAGGAGGCCTCCAGTTCCTGGTGAGGAGGCAGCAGCTGTAACTCTATGGGTTTGGGGCTGCACTGTTGCTCTGCAATGCAACTGGTGGGACAACTCCGCTCTGAAGTGGTCGGCATCTCCTCATCACATTGATTACGTGCAGCTCAGCACTGGTAGGGGAAGAGAAATGAATTCATGGGCTGGTGTTTTCTCAGGTTCTACCTAAAATCAACCAGGAAGCCAGGCAAGTCTGCTGAATGGGATGAGAAGAGTTCATTTCATTAAATCACTCTAGGTCAGGAAAATATCCATCTCGTTGAAACAGCCATGGGAAAAAAATACGAGCGTGTGTTCAGCAACACATTCACCGCTGCATTCAGCAACGCTGTCAGGCACACAGAACCGATCTAGGTCATTAGCTGTGTGTTTATGCCCTGCGCCGGCTGCTCAGTTTGCTGTAATTCTCTGTGGTTGAACAGCCTGCTGAGCTGGAGCGGCTCCTGCATCCCCACGGAGCCGGGGCTGTGGCAGGGAGAAGCTGCCAGGGGCAGCAGGCGCAGGGGGAACAGCTCTGGTGCAGCTGAATGACACGAGGCTTGCTGTTATGTGGTCTGCCCACACCGAGATCCAGGCTTTTATTGCCCTAAAACCAGAACTGATTCTTCAAGGCTGGCAAATTCACTTTACCTGTAATATCTTTACAGCTGAAGTGGCCAGCTTTCTGCATTTATAAATGCATCTTTCTGCATCTATTAGACCAATAGATGACATCATTTTTTATTATAAATCAATAGAGTGAAAGCTTGCACACCAGGAGTTGGCTGACATCGGTCTCCTTCCCTGCCCCTGGAATTTCTCTGCAATGTGCTTCCAGCCTGGGAGCCGAGGGGATGGTTTGGCAGCTTTGACTGCTGCATCCCAGCTTCCCAAAGCACCCTTGCTGTGGAGTTTTCACTGGTAAAACTGAAAGCATGTGTTTGCTTCACAGCTTTCTGCAGCCTCCTCAGTTCTTCCCCCAGACTAGAGAAGCCTCATCACAGGCACAGCCTAGTTCAGACACTTGGCATTGGTGCAGATTGCAAGCAAACTTCCCCCCCCAGCACCATTTCATGTGTGTGTTTGATATTTCATAGCTTCTTTGAAGTACAGAGCATTTTACTGGTGTCTTTGTCCCATCAACTTGTGGGATTCCAGTAAACCCTTTAATACAAATGTTTCTCCGCTGGGATCACTGTGCAGATGTAGGGCTGGAGGCGACTCAGCCATCGGTGCCTGTCCTGTCCGTGTCGTCCCTCTCCTCTGGTGCAGCTCGGTGCTGGACATCACCTGCCACAGGTGACACTGCCCTGGAAACCAATCAGCTGTAAGAATTCCTTTTCTTGCAAGCAAAGTAGTCTTGCTGTTAATATTAACATCTCAAAGAAGGGATAGTAAAACCCTCTTTTAACCACAGTTTCCTGTACCTGACACACAAAAAGATGTGACTTGGGAAGTCAGATCCTGGACTGACTATGTGCTCCCCAGCTTCTCGTACAGAACCCTAATACACAAAACCAACTAAAAATTAAACTTGAGGGCATCAGAAATCTTGCTCTGCCCTTGTAATGAGCAGAATGGGGCTGATTCCTGGATCCACCATGCACTGTGTTGTTTGCACGAGTGCAAACTGAGGTTAGGGAAGGTGTAAACCACCCGAAGACAATGTCAGACATTCTGCACTTTGCCTTTTGAGCAGGTTACTCATAGAAACACGCAGGAGCTCAGTGTGGTGGGACAGGGGCAGCAGAGTTCATCCTCCCACAGCAGCGAGCGGCAGTGTACACAAGGTTTGCCAGCAGCAGCAGGAGGAATGCACCCGCTGTTCCTGGCCGCTCTCTGCAGTAGCTGCTGACCTCGGTGTCCTAAACAGAGCCTGGCCAGGCAGTCTGAAGCTCCAGCTGCCCTCCTGCCCTCTGCACAGCCGTTGCTGGCACTGCCAATGAGACACATGCCTACGTGGCTGGAGGCTGGGAGTCCCAGCAGCACCTTGGACCTGGAGGAGAGCCTGGCCACGCACATCCACCCACATCAAGTCATCTAGTCCTGCTGTGAAACACCAGGCCTGGTTTCCAGCTGTCTGAATGAACCCTTGACTTGGGTTTTCTTGGCCCTGGCAGCCAGGTTTATGCCCAGCTCCCTAGGGAGAGCATGGGGGACCCAGAGCCAAAGGTGGTGTATGGAGTCAGACTAGGAGAGCAAAGCTGAATCCTGCAGCTCGCATCAGGCCTTGCTAAGCTGCCACTGGTGGGACCGTGTATGATGTCCTGTACCACCCATGCTGGTTGCTTGGGCTGCACTTTGGCCAGCAGCGGAGTGGTTGACAGAGCCATCAACTCACTGCCCCGTGCCTTGATTGTCTTCTGAGCCAGCTCTCACTGCTGTCACCTTGCAGCTCACTGACTTTCTCCAGACCCCTAGAAAGTTGGACCCAGCTTGGTTTGCTGCCTCTGAGCAGTCAGCAGGGAACAGGATCTTTGTATAAAGGGAATGAGTCCTTGCTCGCAGTAACTGCTCATAAAACTGTCATCAGAAAAGTCTTAAAAATCTCTTTATTTACCGACAGTTTTGCCATCTTGATACCAGTCTTTTAGTGCATGGTTTTCATTGCCAAGATTTTCTTCTTGACTAAAATGCTCCTCGCTTCAAGCGTGGTTGTTCTTGTCTGATTGAAAGCCCTCCTGTTGAATTCACAGTGAGGTTTCCAAGTCTGAGAAACAAGACATCCTGAAGGTCACCATGCATTTTTCAATCTAGAAGGGTTTGGTTTTGTTTCTTCTTAGTAGAACTTTAAATCTAAAGGACACAGTGGTCTGCTGAGCTGGGCCAGCTCGTCTCCAGCCTTTAGCAGTGCTTGGGAACGGCGAGTGGCCAAATTGAGGGGATTTGTGGGCAAATAGACCACAAACCTGTTTTTGTCATAAAAGTGTGAGGAGATAAGAAGGAACAAACTATGCTGGCACATTGCTTGCCTCCGGCAGTAGGTGAGAGAAGCAGGTTGGCTGATCCAAGATGAGGTGTAGGAGGTGAGGAGTGATCGTCCCTGCGGGCGTCAAGGATGGAGCTTCCACCACAGCTCACTGGTAATTTAGGGACAGGACCAATTTGACTTTTGCCTCCAGAGAGGGGATTTCCAGCCTGGCCCTGGCTCTCTGACTGTCAAGCAGGTCTTGACTGGTCCTTCCCTACGAACGCTGGCAGGGCATCGCGCGTGATCTCTGGCAGGTCACCACTCGCAGAAGCAAGAGATGTAGGTGTCAGTTACTTTCAGGAAGGGAAGTATGGCTAAAAGCATGATCTTTCTGGAGTTCAGCCATCCAGTGTCCCACAGTTCAAGTGCCAAGCCAAAGATCAGTGCATTTGGTTTTTATTCTGGCCTGGAGAGAAGCCGCCTCCATTCAGGGGGCTGTGAACACTCCTGGTTCTTCCATGTGTTTAAAGATGGAGGCTGCTTTTGTTTTGATTCTCGCCTGATTTAATTATATTTGCTTTTTCTCTTTTTATTTCAGTTGTGATTCCAAAGAGCCCTTTACCTGCCTCCGAAGTAAACTCGGAGAAACCTAGCATGCACAGTAGCACAAAGACTGATTTGGGGCATCAACAAGGGCAAAGGCGTCGCAAAACAGGGAAGAAGTGTGGTCGAACGACCAAAACGCTAATCCATCACCCCATGCCTACACCCTCCAAGTCAGTGGAGCCTTTGAAATTCCCCAGAAAGAGAGGCCCCAAGCCTGGCAGTAAGGTAAAAGCTGATGCTGATGCAGGCGGGTGAAAAGCAAGTGCTGCAAGTCTGCCATGGGATGCTGCATGCGTGTGTTTGGGCACGTTTGTCTCAGCCTCTGGCTGTGTGACTGCAGCAAGTAGGAGGCCACAGGGGTGTGCGGGCTGGGAACATCCTTGAGTCCAGCCCCAGAGCTGTAGAGAATGTCTGTGTCCTAAAGATCATTTCCATCAAGAACCTGTGTCTTCGGAGCTGCATTAGCTGTGGAGTAGCATGGCAGATGCTGTGATCGTGACAGGATGGCCGAACGGTGGAATAAGCTCTTCTGTCCATCGTATGTAGCTGGTCTGAGTCAAGCAGAGGTGGCAGATCTCAGGCTTGTTAAGTTTTCAGGGTTGCGGTTTATAAAATATACAGGTATTGATTGCTAGGTTCTTGAGACTCCCCGCCATCACCATCAGAAGTGTGTCATGTTCTACAGTGCCGTGTCTGTTGGATGCAGAGGAGAGAGTGTAGTGATCATGGGTGGTAAAGGAGAGCAGGGATAAAAGGAGAAATATCTCCTCTTTTTCTGCAGAGGAAACCTAAGACATTGCTGAACCCAGCACCCACCTCTCCAACAACCAGTACCCCAGAGCCAGACACAAGCACTGTGCCCCAGGACGCTGCTACAATCCCCAGCTCTGCCATGCAGGCTCCCACAGGTAAGGGTCTCAAACCACATTCTTGACAAGATTACACGGTTAGGAGCTGCATCAGCCAGAAGGCAACTCACCAGGACACTCCCAGTGTTTCCTAAACCCTTAGAGCAGCAAACATTGCAATTTCAAAAGGCCGGCCTGACAGGGAGTGCTTTGAGGGGAAAAGGCACACGAGTCCAGATCAGCCATTCATTTCTCTCTGTCCGGTTTGGAAATAATGAAGCTGTAGGAAGGTTGCAAATCTTCTGGTCAATGCAGGGACCCCTTTCCCCGAGTTACCCTGTGTGTGCAGGGACTCCAGGGCTCCCAAAGGGCACTTCTCGTGGCCAGAGACGGGACAGCGGGCAGCACCTCTCCGGAGTCCAAAGCACCAACTCTCCCAAACGGTGCCAGGAACAATGCTGAAACCACAGCAAGGTTCAGAGCTGCTGAATGGCAGTGGCAATGATTCAGCCACTGCTGAATGATTCAGTTCAGCTTCAGCCAGGATATTGAGGGAAAGAGGGACAAGAGGGAACAAAGGAGGAGTAGGACTGGCAGTGCAGGGTGTGTGCTGTGCTCCAGCTGTGAGGTTTAGCTGAAGATGAATCTGGGCAGGGAGGTCTAATGCAAAGCTGCTTTTTATATGTTCCGTCAGGCACTGTGTATGGGCTGAGCCCTCTGTCTCCTCAGAACACCATTGGCCAGTTTTCAGAGGAACCTAAAGAACCCAGTTTCCCTGAAAAATTGGGGCTGCATTCCTTCAGTCTCCTTTGAACACCACAGCCACCTTAGCTGGCTGACATGGGAATCCCTTTGCAGCCTGCAGATGGGAAACCTGAATGCTGGGGAAACCATAGGAGAAACAGCAGCAGCTTGGAAGACGAGCATGAGGCAGGAAGATTTCGGAGGCTATTACCCTCTAGAAGCGCCTCCACTGCTAGGATGTAGACAGGCAGTTGTGGTGAATTTGACAGTCTTAAAATCTCAGCATCTCCCAGGCTGGATTTTAGGCATCTGTTTCTTGCTTTCCTGAGTGGGTTAATGGCAAACGCATTTCTCATCTTGGCAGTTTGCATTTACTTGAACAAGAACGGCAGCACTGGGCCCCACCTAGACAAGAAGAAAGTTCAGCAGCTGCCGGACCATTTTGGACCAGCTCGAGCTTCTGTTGTCCTGCAGCAAGCAGTACAGGCCTGCATTGATTGCGCTTATCATCAGAAAACAGTCTTCTCCTTCTTAAAACAAGGCCACGGGGGAGAGGTCATCTCAGGTGAGAACTGGCCTGCAGCATTTTGCCTTCAGAGATGTCGTTGCAAGGACGCACTTGGAAGTTGTCCCTCCTGAAGCTCGGTGCAGTCGGTGCCAGGGCAGACAGATTTCTGTCTTCTCTTTCTTGCCAAACATTTGTGTCACTGAACGAGCAGCCAATGGCTGGCTTGGGGCAGAGCAGTTGGCGTGGCACAGCTCCTGGATAAAACGGGATGCAGCACTGGAATCACCATGGGCAGCATTAGGCTTCACCAGCAGGAGGTGAAACAGGTGGGATATCCACAACTCCTGATGAAAAGATGAGAAATACCCCATCTTTTTAACTCTTGCTGTCAAGCCCATGTTTACCCGGATGCAGGTGGTGCAGGCCCCTCCTTGAATGCCTTTCCCTTCCCTCCAACGCAGCTTCCCGGGCGCTGCAGCCCCGTATGCAGTGCTGGGTGCAGCAGGCTGGTTTTAGCCTGTCCCGGGAAAGCGAGCTCACCAGCGCTCAGCCAGCGGAAGGCAGAGGCTTTTGTTTGCTCTAGTCTAGACCAGCGATGCTGCGATACAGAAGCTGGCTGTGCGGCCCTGGGCGTAGGCTCCTGCTTTTGCTGGGGGTTTACGTGTTGGGCTCTGTTTGTTTCTGTCTCCAGCTGTGTTTGATCGAGAACAGCACACGCTGAACCTGCCAGCAGTAAACAGTATCACCTACGTCCTCCGCTTCCTGGAGAAGCTCTGCCACAATCTCCGCAGTGACAACCTCTTTGGGAACCAGCCTTTCAGTCAGAACAGCCACATGCAGCGCTCACACGAGTACGACCACGACAGGTATCTACCAGGTAGGAGCTGGGGGGGGAGGCGCTGTAGGGACCCCAGGTGCTCCATGCCTTAACCCAGATTTTATCTCTGTCTCAGGAGGCAGGCATGTGGTTCAGAGCCCTCTCTGCAGGCCTCATTGCATCACACTCAGTGGCATGCACACACCTGAAGGGCTCTTTTTGCATAGGATTCAAGTTGCTGTGTTTTCTGCCCATCAGTCTGATTTCCATCTCTGCCTGTAGGTTTCCGCTCATCCATGCTGTCTCCTTGTCTTCCCTCCTCTCCTTGTCTCCCAGTCCTTTCCACTTGCTGTAATCTGATCGTAGTGACTTCATACAGTTAGGAATTCTGCTGAAAGACTCTGCATGAGAACAGAAGAGTGATAACATGCAGCTCATAAACTGTAATTAGAATCACAGAATCGTGGAATGGTTTGGGTTGGAAGGGACCTTAAAGCCCATCCGGTTCCACACCCTGCCATAAACAGGGACACCTCCCCCTGGATCAGGTTGCCTAAAGCCCCATCCAACCTGGCCTTGAACACCTCCAGGGATGGAATTAAATGAAATTAATTAGAAATTAGAAATGGAATTCAGACCTAGCAGAGCAGTTCCACCATGGCTGTGAGTACTGCCAGTCGCCAGCACCTCTGGCCCTCAGTGAACATGCAGCCCATTGTGGGATGATGCGCGCTGTGGCGATCAGAGGCATAGGAGCCTTTATTTTCTTTGACATGACTAACACTCCACTGTGTTGAAGCAACACACCCCCGGCAAGATAGTTCACGCCACAATGCGAATCATCAGGCTGCAAAGTTGCTCTTAAGCAAAGGCGGTGGAAAACAAGAAGACCAATAGTTTTCCCCTCAGCACCATGCAGTGGCAGCAGCCCTGAGGGCGGTAGCTGCCTCCTGAGCTGGCTGAGGGGCTGCAGGGGAGCTACTGCTGTTGGAATGCCAGTTATGGAGAGGATAGAAGCTGCCTGCCCCCTCTTTAGGTAGTCAACAAGTGTCTTGCACTGATCTGCTCTCTCTCCTGGCTTGCTTCCTCCACTGCCTTTCTGCCCTCTGAGCCAGCAACTCACTGTCTTACTGTTTGAGGGCTTGCTAATGTTCATCCATTGGATGATTACAGCTCTGGGAAGAAAAGCAAGAGTTTCTAATATAAAAGGACAAGCATTTAAGAAGAACTGTTTGAGGGGAGGTTGCTAAATGTGAAGCTCAGGGGCAGCAGCCTAATGCCTTAGTGCTTTCTTGCATCTCACAAAGCGCCCATGCTCAGGGGAAGGGATTGGCAGCAGTGCAAGTAGCAGGAGGATCTCAGAGGGGCTGCTCCTCTGCTTCCTGCTTGGTTGATCTGCTGCCTGAGGGCTGAGGCTCTGCTGGAGCCAGCAGTGCCAGGAGCAAGGAGATGGGCTGGGCTGGAAGAGGAGCTGTAGAGAGGGTGGGTGGAATCCCCACGTTTCAGTGTGCAAGTACCCTGTCATCGTGAGACAGAGCAAAACTGGAGTGGGAGGAAGATGATTCAGGGCTTGGGCATGGCAGCAGCCTGGATGGAAAGGGTCCTGAAGCTCTCATGCATGATTTCTGGCCACCATGAGATGTCAGTGGCGCCTGTGCCAAGAGCTGGGCTCCCCAGCAGGGTGGAGAAGTACAAAGAGCCAAGTCAGAATTCAGGGAAACTGAGGCAGAGCAGCAAATATGAAACGATGCTGAAACCTGCCCATCCTGTACTCTTCAATAGAGTATTAAACAAAGATTAAGCACACTGAGACAAGTGATAACCCCCATCCCATTTTTATACTGATGTCTCAGGGACTGTTGGACATCTGCTCATCTAATACCTTTCTCAAACACATGGAATAAGAGCATAAATATTGTTATCCACAGAGTACAGTGGCTTCTGGTCAGGGCAGAGAAACAGTATTGGTGCTTTTGAGAGGTTAGGGCTGGTTGTGGAAGAATGAGGCTGCAGTTGTACATCAGATTAAATCACTTAATGTGTCCAAGGCTGCCATGGTCTCACCTGCATCTCTGTGGGTCCTACCTTGTTTCTGCTACGAGTACAAGTGCTCACGCGTCTGAATGGACTGGTTCTTCCAGAAACTGATCGCTCCTTAGGACTGGAAACCAGTCTCTATTCCCAAAACAAACTCACTTTAGGGAGCGCCACTGTGGAAAATGTGGAGACTTTGTGTGCATTCTTGGGGCAGGAGAAGGGTCTGCAGCAGCCTCTGGCCAGAAGCTGCTGCCATAGAGCTATGTCCTGGCATTCTGTCTTGCTGAGGCAGAAGCTTGGAAATAAGGGATGAGAGATCTGGTTGTACATCAGGGAACAGTCGATTTACCAGAACGTGTGAAATTGATTGATTGCTGTTACCAGGAACAGGGACGGGCTGTGAAATGTTGTGAACAGGTAGATTTGACCTGGAGCCACCTGAAAACAGGAGATTGGAGGGACCCACTGGACTGCTGAGCTGTGGGTCCTGTTAAAGGCTCCGCAGCATACAGTGTTGCTTTAATCAACTCTGGAGTTCTGTGTTCAGTCAGCTGGGGGGTTTGCTTTTCCACAGGAGGCTGTTGAAGTTTTTGCTGAAATTTAGAAACTATGTTGTAGTTTCTGGCCCAAATTCATTCTCGGACAACTTGGTATCTGTGTTTCCTTGTCTTAGCATGGTCTTTTAGCTTAACTTAGTTATCCTTCTGGAAGTAGTTAAAGAGAGCCATGTCCTTCCGGGGAGCTCACCCTCTGGCTGCTCGGGTAAGAAAGGCTCTGTGCTCTTCTCATCCAGTGTTGGTTTGAATTAAACTTCACAAGGTGGCTGAGGTTCCAACCTGCACTCCAGGGAGCAGCTCAGGAGGACCTGGTGCCACTGCACTGGTACCATGATCTCAAGAAATGTCTCTGGAAGATGCTTTTTGGCACTGTATCCTTGTGGCAGGTGATGATCAACCCCTCCTGGTCCCATACCCTGTTCCGTTATTGTCAACTGCAAGTTCCCAGCTCATGGGACACGTGCATATCTTTGTTCTGTTGGATTTGCCTCCTTTTTGGTGCTCTATTCTATCTGTATTTTTTCTGCCCAGTTTCAAATGATGCTTTATCTGGCTGAAAGTGGGAAGATCTCAGCAGATTCCATCAGTGAATCTCTAACATTTGTGCCAAAAGTTATTAATAAAAATATGAAATGGCACTGGGCTCAAGAATGACCGTGAAAATGAGGTAACAATGGCTCTGCAGCCTCATGTTCTAGCTCAGTGCTCTGACATCTCCTTTTCCCTCGGATCAGGTGTTTGTGTATATAACAAACCCTCACATTCTCCATATCAAAAGTCTTGCTGAGTTCCAGGTAAATGTGATCAACCACTCCTCCTTTGTCTGAGCAATCCATTATTTTCCTGTGCTAAGGAAGCTGTTGGGTGAGACTCCTCTGATGCCCACCGGCCGCAGTGTGAGCCGTGAGGAACCACAGCATTGCACTTACCCTTTCCTGCAGAACCTCTCACAAGCCTTCTGGTACTGTTGAGGTCAGAGATGAGCATTTCATTGCCAAATAGTTTCTGCCCTTCTTTTTCCAATGTCCGTACCCTGTGTCCAGTCACTCCGAGCAGTGCGTCATTGAGTTGTGTTCAGATTTGCTGCAGCAGGGTTTGGCATGTGCCTTCTTTCTTAAGCTACATTTTGGCTCCCTGTGCACCCACAGGTCCCCAGTTTGAGTATGTTCAGTTATGGTGAACATTTCTGTTTCTTTTATCCTTTGAGCCTTGCCCTGGTGTTCAGCGTGGCCGCGACTGGAAGCAAAGGGTGGGATTTGTTTGGCTGGATGCAGTGGATGTCGCAGAAGCATCAACGCCTGAGCTGGTTGTAGTTGCGTAGGCACATTCTGCAGTTGGGGAGGAGTTGCCAGTGCAGGCGGCACAAAGTTTGTTGTCCTCAGGTGGGAGCCTTCGCTTTGGCTTTGACTTGATGTGATGAGGTGAGCAGACTTTGACTGGAAAGGGATCCATCCTGGCTGCCTTGCCCTGGCCAAGGGCACAAGCCCAGGCACAGGTAGATGTGCTCATCAGCCTCCCAAGTTAGGTGAGATGAAATCTCCCACAAAGCTGTCCCATTACTCGCATATGACAACAGGCTTTTTTTCCTTTTGCTCAATCTTCACCTTTCTGCCCATCATCTCCTCACTGTTCCCATGCACTTATTGCTTCTGTAGCTGGAAGCGCAGTCCTGTCTCTTCACTTGCACTGTGCCAAAAGACAAAACGAGTTAGAAAATTTACCTTGTCCCTGTACTTGGCATCCTCTGAAGTGTACAGCGCCATGCTGAGAGGATCCTTCTCATCTCCACTAAATGATCTGCTTGTTCTCAGCATCCTTCTTGGAGTGAACATTTACTCACTTAAATTTGGGTCCTTTCCTTTCCTCCCAGCTTGTTTCTCGCTGATCTCACACATTTCTGATGTTCGTGGCATCTTGTGAACTGAAGATATTTTCAATTTGCAGATTATCTGTTTCCTGACTGCTGAGGGCAGCTCTGTGTAATTAATCCACTTCTTTCTTTTCTTAAAATACATCCTTTAAGATCATATCCGTCACAGCAGACCTGCAGTGGGTTTATCCTTCCATTAATTCACACTGATGTAACTTCTGATGCTGTGGGTTGCCCTCTATCTCTGACCACCTGTGTTTGTGTTACTTCTAAAATCAACCAATCTAAAAATAACCTAACTCAAAACCTGATAAAACCTATAAAAAGCCTCATGTTTTATTGTGGCTCTGTGAGTGTTTGGTGAGGAAGGTCCTACAATTTCACATTTAGAGAAATCCAGAAACGTTACTAAGAGCATTTGTTCCCCAGCTCTCCCTGGGCAGTAAATGTGTCTTACAGGGACTTGTCCTGAGGGTACTATTTGTCTTTCTAATAATGTTATGGTGGTTTTTGATCACGGAGTCCCTGGGCCTCAGTATGAGCAGCTTACCTTTGCTTTCCCCAGAGGATTTTGATAGAAAGATAGTTAGTTTACCTTTGTATTTTGCTTTAGTTAGCTAAATTGTGGCCGCCTGATGCTTCCCACCCATCTGTACCTTCTGTCTTTGTTTGCTGTGATGCGTCTCCCCTGGTGTCTGCTCCCAGTCACTCCCCACCGTATTTATCCCCCTCCCAGCACCCATCCCTGCCCTGTGCCGGCACCTGGGGCTGCTCTGTGCTCTTGTCCAGCTCCCGGCATTTGTGTACAAGCATTTCACCCTGCTTGCCCCGAACACTGCAGGCTCACACGTGCTCAAGGGAGCTGCAAGGGGCCAGTGGCAGCTGGTTGGCAACCTCTTCGTTGCTTCTTAAGTCCCCGTGATGGGGCCTTGCTCTGCCACCCACCGTATTGCTTGCCTGGCTGCTGTTCCCGTCTATGTTAGCGCTTCCATTCTCTGTGTCCATCCACCCACTGACAGCACATGTGCAGCCTTTAGCTGTCTGCAACGAGACGTCTCGCAGCCCAGCCTGGTGCCTCGTCCGCTGCGTGCCATATGGAGAGCCCCGTCGTTGGGAAGCGCTTGGAGGAGAGCAGCAGCCGCGGTTGGGGGTGCCGGGGGATCCATTTGGGAAAGACTGAAAACTGGAGTAGGGTTTCATCAAGCGCTGTAGGTGCCACAGAGGGTTTGCAGATCATCCAAGGGTCACATGCGTCTGAAAGGTGGAAGGCGGGGAGGAGCAGGAATTGAGCCAAAGGGTAGAACGAGGAGAAATGGGATTAAGTCAATCAGAGGTGATATTTGTGGTGAAATATGGCAAAATGTGGCTGCAATTCTTCATTAGGTTTCTCTGATGAAATGTGCCGAGCAACCTGTAAGATGGTAAGCACTGATGGATGTGCTGGGTTGCAGTTCCTACAGACTGTTATTGCGCTGGCGGTGCACGCGAGTCTCGAGTGACTCTGGCAAGACTGAATTTCCCAGAAGGTCTCCACTCCTAAATAGGGCTTGTTCTCTTTTCCTAGACAGAAGCAGTTCGTTAGACGGCACTCTGCAGGGACCAGGCCGGGGTACAAAGCGATATTCCCAAGATTCCCCTCCATACAGTGCTCCTCTCTCCCCCAAGTTACCAAAGAATGACCGTCACCCTTTGGAAGGTGAGCACAGCGTCTGTTCCCAAAGCTGGCTGTTCGTAGCGACCTGTAACGGATACAGCAGGATTAGATTTGCCAAATGGAGCTGTGGGGTTAGGAAATCCACTTTGCTTTGTCTCCCGCATGGGTTGGTGCTTGGGATTTCAGAGAGAAGTGAAGAAACCATTTTATGCCAAGGTCAGATCCCCAAGAAGTTGTGTGAGGCACGTGGAATGCAGGAGAATTCCTTGTAATCCTGATAGCAATCATCTAATACTATATAAGCTGGGATTTAATTACCTGTATTTTCACTTCCATGGTATCAGCGGTCATAAACTGCCCAGTTGCTCCAGTCAATCTCTCCCAAGGTTTTCCGGGATGATTTGCTGCGGCGCGTTGTGCCGATGCTGATGTGCAGCTGTGCAGCCAGGAACCTGCTGCCCTTTCCCAGGATTCCATCTTGTTCCTCGCAATCCTCCCTAAAGAGCAGGGAAGCTCTCAATAGCGTGTACTCCACCAGCTAAAGCAAATACAATCCCACCCTCCAGCACTGCCGCCTCCTGCAGCAAATCTGGACATCAGAAAAACATTTTTCACAGAAACGGTCATCGGGCACTGGCAGGGGCTGCCCAGGGAGGTAGTTGAGTCACCTTCCCTGGAGGTGTTTAAGGGTGGATGAGGTGCCGAGGGACATGGTTTAGTGGTTGATAGGAATGGTTGGACTCGATGATGCTGGGGGTCTTTTCCAACCTAGTGATTCTGGGAAATGCTGGTGCAGGTGTGCTGTGCCACCTTCTCAGAAGCACTTGCAAAGGTGCCTGCTTTGCTGTGTGCTCTGGAGGTTTCCCTTGCACATGCAGATTGGAGATTTCCAGGGATTCCAGGTAGCTGGTGGGACCCAAGCAGCAGCATTCTATAAATGCTCTTCCACCTTCCCTTTCATTTCTACAGGCGCTCCATAATGTAGACTGGAGATCCAGCCTTATTAATTAAGTCTTTTAATTAGTTGGTGGTGGAATCTGCCAGAGTGTTTGTCTCAATTCATTGTAATATGCCCATGAAAACTTACTGGAGACTCGGCTGGGCTCTGTTCAGTGCTTTGGGCCCTGTTGTTGTCCCTTTAGAATCCTGGTTTCCCTGGTTCTTGCTGAGTTCGCTGCACTTGGGTTGTGGGCCCAGATTTGTGAGTGCACAGCCTCCCATGCGCCGAGGCGTAATTCCAGTCTCCGTCCATCACTGTGCTCTGTGCGCTTCAGGGTCACTGATCCTACTGAGCTCAGCGGGTCTGAACCTGCACTATGGTGTCTACATGGATTAAAACTGCAGGTTTGTCACGAATTATAAGAACAAGGTGAAGCATGGGACTCTCTCATCTGTCCCAGCGTATTGACACGTTAAAAGCTGTTCCCTCAGGCCCAGCTTGTGCCTCAGCCCAAGGTGCACAGTCTTGCTGTCTTCTTGATGTTCTCCTCTAACATATCAGCCGCTGCGCTCTATGTCTGTTAGCAGAGCCTGTCCTCTCCTGCTCTGCTGCAGGCGGAACACGTGGTTTCAGCTGCTGAAGCGTAGTGGTGCTCTCAGGTTGAGGTGCTTTGGTTAGGTGGTAAGCGTTGTGCACTCCCTGTTGCAGTGAAGAGAAGGTTTCCGTAACGGATAATTCCAAGCAGGAACCCACGGTAAAGCGTCTGCAAGATTGATTCTTAGTCTGCTTGAAAGCCTCTTCAGTTCTCTCCTAGCTTTTGTGTGGGCTATGCCCAGTGCACTCCAGCCTCTTCTGGAGTTCAGACACATGGGTAGGTCGTGTGCCTCCCAGAGGGTGATGGTCCTGTTGGTGTGCAAACCTACAGTAGCTCTGTCTTGTTCTATTCTTGGTCCCAGCAGAGGTCTACAGAGCAGGGAGAAATGAGGTGCAGTTCCAAACTCCATCCAGAAATTCATTTTTATCCCATGGCTAAAAGCCCACTCGTCCTTCTCTGTGAAATCTAAGTACAAGGAGTAATTTTAAACAGGAGTAGTTGCATTTTGAGACTATGAACCTGCATTCTCAGATACTGAGTGTTTCTCAAGCGAGGAGGTACATCTTCCTGTGGTGAAGAGCTCCCCAGCAGAGTGTGTTCTGCCTTCAGCAGCGGGACCAACAGCGGTATCTGAGTGGTTTCCAGTCTGCCAGACTGAAGACAGGCGGTGGCCGTGAGAAGTCTTCATTCATTGCCTTTGGCACAGAGTCAGAAAGATGCAGAGGGGGATCTCACTCTTTACATTGTTTTTCCTCTTGCATCCAGTGGCATTTATGTGGCTTTTTGCTAAAAGCAGCTTTTCCAGCACAGCGGGAACCTACTTTTCAGAGCCTGTCACTTGTTGGAAGCAGTGGGTGTTCAGTAGTTGTGCAAATCAGGTTTGCGCTTGTGGCCAAACTCCATGTGTTAGCAGTAAAACACTCTTGGATCTATAGCACAATTTGTTTAATTAAACTGTAATTATCTGCTCCCTGCCTCTTTGCTGCTAATCATGGCGTGTTTCCCTGCAAAGCTCTAAACACGAGCCGTTATTTAAAATGAGCAGTTTGTATGAGAAAATCTGCCCAGAATTAACCACCTCCTCCGAAGCTCATTATCAGGGGCGAAAGGGTTCTGGATGGTGTCTGTGAACACAGCCCATGCCCTGACACTTGCAGAAGCATGTTGTCTTCTGCAGCAGACAATCCACAGAGCTGGTCATCGTTCTCCTCTTGCCTTGTTTCTCTCTGGAAAGGAAAGGTATCATTCTGGACGGATCATTCATCTGAGCAGTTCTCTGCATGTTGTCCCTGAGAAAAGCCCCAATCTCTCTTGCATCGCCCTTACCCAGGAGCCTCCAGCTCTGCTGCAATATTTACAGCACAGCCAAGCACTCACAGTCCTTTGGTAACATGGGATGAACACGCGGCTTCAGTTCTGCCCCTTGGGCAAACCAAGCCGAGCTCCCCGGCTGCACGGACCCATCCTCTTCAGATGCGTCATCCTGAGCACGTGTGAGAACATGACCCTGGATTTGAAAAACGCATCACAGTGCATTCACATCAGAATAATGACAGTGTGTTAATTGTTGAGTTAAATATCTTCTGACGGTGAGGTTTGGATGCTCAGCATTGTACCAGCAGGAACCTGAGCACATAGTCTCCCAGCCTCCCAAGCACAGTCTTCGCTGGCTGAGCCCAGGAATTCTTTCTGCTGATGCAAATCCCCTCTGTGTGAGCTCTCGGGGCTCCACGTGCAGTTACACACGGTTCCTGGCCCAGCACATCTGGGTCTTCCTGGCAAGTTGAAGCCATTCTTCACCTGGCAGAGGGTGCTGAGTTTCC
Organism: Phaenicophaeus curvirostris; assembly: GCF_032191515.1. Classification (NCBI taxonomy): domain Eukaryota; kingdom Metazoa; phylum Chordata; class Aves; order Cuculiformes; family Cuculidae; genus Phaenicophaeus; species Phaenicophaeus curvirostris. The sequence goes on from NC_091414.1 coordinate 7,604,011, forward strand.
TTGGAGGATGGAGATGAGCAGCACAGACCTGTTCCTACGCCCGCAGCTGCTTTTCAGTTCCAGGGCAGCCAGCCCAGTGCAGTGGGCTGTACCCACAGGTCCTTCTCTTAACTCTGTGCTTTCCCATGAGTTCCACACCACCCTTTTCCACAGATGTTTATTGGGAAGTGGTTGGTTTTAAGCAAAACCATCCTGGTGTGAGAGGAACCCCTGGGGAACTGCTATGAAGAAGCTCTTCTCCCAAGGGATGGGTGATGGGACGAGAGGAAATGGCCTCAAGTTGCGCCAGGGCAGGTTCAGAATGGACATCAGAAAAAACTTCTTCCCTGAAAGGGTTCTCAGGCACTGGCAGGGGCTCCCCAAGGAGGTGATGGAGTCCTCATCCCTGGACATGGGCAGGTGAGGTGCTTAGGGATGTGGTTTAGCAGTGGACAGGTGTGGTTGGACTCGATGGTCTCAAAGGTCCTTTCCAACCAAGTGATTCTCTGATCCTATGCCGTGCCCCGGCAGTGTCACATCCCCTGCGTGGGTCTGTTTCAACCCAGACCAAGGAATCTCTGCCCACCCCAGGGCCAGGGCAGCCAGCTGAGTGCTCGGTTGGCATCCAGTCTTGTGCTGAGCTGGTTTGGTGGGAAAGTGGTGTGGCAGTGAAGGAAGGGTCCAAAGTTGTCCAGGAGTCAGAAAGCTGATTTGTACTCCTAGAGCAGGTGAAAACCCTTCTACTCACCCAGGAAATTGGTGTCGTGGGCCAGCACACAGCACAGGTCACCAGGGAAAACCAATCTTCACATGAGCTCTGTCTCTAAAGGGGACTTTAAGAAAGTGCTGCTGGTTTCTAAGAGTGTCCCAGAGACCTAAAAGCAAAGAAGGGCAGAAATGCATCAAGTGCAGAGTAACAAAGCCCAGGAGATGGAGGGTTGCGGTTATGCCACTGATAACCTCATGTCCGCTCCACCAGACAGGTGGACAAGAGGGATGCTTGCTGTCTGCAGCCTTAGGAGATGAAGCCAGGGAAGGTGTGGGCTGGCTGCCTCTAGCTGAACTCACCTCTCGGATCTCTGCTCAAACACAGACAGCAAAAGCACTGAAACCGAAGGATCCCTGTTCACAGAATAGTCCTGCAGTTCACAGAAACCAGAAAAAAACACATCCAGGAGAGGTTGCTCCACTTGGTGGGGCCCAACCTCTGCAGCACTCAGGTACCACTTGAGGCTCTGGTAAGCTGCATCTCCTGTCACTGAGGCACAGCACATCAGCTTAGCAGGCAAGTTTGGGAAGACCTCAACAGCTTTTGGGTCTCCTGGGATGCAGTATCGACTCTGCACCCTCACCACCACCCAGTTCAGCACAGTCTCACTGCGCTGGCTTCTCACCTCCTGCTCCGGCGGTTTGGGAAGTCCCAGGGAAGAAGCCCAGGACCCGGCTGGGGCAGTTGCTCAGGTTTCTTTATTGTCACATAACACATTGTGTGTTTGAGCAGCTCAGGACTGTGAGCTGATCTCAGGGTCCCTGTGGATACTTGTAGAGGAGCTCCAGCTCCCAGCCAGGTGTGGTGGCCCAGCCTGGAGTACACAGGCCATACCCCTTGTTGTAGGAGCTGTGTTCTTCTTGGGCTGTATGAACTTGCCGAGTGTTCCATGATAAAGAACGCAGGTATTTGAGGATGACTCATGAGGCATCAGGTCCACCAGGACTGCACTGGGTTGCAGGTACCACAATAACATGTACAGACACGTGGTCCTGGGATGAAGTTGTCACAGTGTAACAGAAAAAGGAGGTCTCGCTGGCTCAGCTGGTACAATACATCACCCCGAACAGTTTCCTCAGCCCCTGCATCCTAACACTGCCACTGCCAGAAGAAAATTGAGTGGAAGAGAAGGTGAGAAAGCCAATTTTGCTCTGGGACCCCTGCCCTATAGAGCCCTGTCCCTCCTGTGTGTGTCCCAACCAGGGGTGCTGGTCACCGACATGGTTAGGCAGTGAAACAGGAGCTCAGGAAGGGCCACCAGCAGCTTGCTTTGGGGCTGAAGGATCAGCACGGTGTGAGAGCATTGCCGGGCCATGATGCTGCAGCTGAGCCGCTCCAAGGAGCCTACTGCTCCCTCCTGCTCTGCTGTCCAGGCTGTAGCAGGAGTCTGACTCAAGACTCCCAAAGTTCCAGCCGCCTGGTCCGTTACCTGACATGCTGATGCCGATAACGTGTCGCACTTGACCCCTCTGGGAGCCTCGTCTCCTCACTCAGGGCTGTTGTGCGAGTCCTGTGTCCGTTGGCTTCCTGAACGGGCAGCCCTCCACCTCCTGACACCGCGGTGGAAGGGAAGCGGCAAGGACATAGGACCGCAAGGCACAGCTGGTGGTGGCATTTACAGAGCAGCCACTGCTCCAGCCTGGGTACCAACCATTATCACTGGTTGGACTGGCATTTGGCAGGCAGGCGCCGGGCTGCAGTGCTTTGGCAGTGCCTGTTTGACTCTCGGTGCTCTCGAGGAGCCCACCGGCGCGGTGATTGAACCCTGCCCTCCCTGCGGGTCTGTGTTTGCTGCCGTTCTGCTTTGTGCCGCTGAGCGGTAACTTCAGGCCGTGCGGCATTCGGGTGCACTGACTGCAGCTTGGTGCGTTCCAGGTGAAACCTTTGTTCTGGGAGATGGGCTCCCAGGGCCCTTGGAGCCTCGCCTGGATCCCATGGACTCTGCCTTGAACTCTGTCAGTCCCTCCAGCCACAGCAGGAGCTCCAGAGACTATCGCCTGCCGGGATACAGGCACCTGCACCAGCCCTCTAGCCTCAGCCCGGGCAGCACCTCTGCCCTGCGCAGGCTTAGCTCTGGGGGTAAGAGAGTTAAGAAGCCAGGCCTCCGGTTATAAATTTGACAAGAAAGGGCTTTTCTAACTCCTGTTACACCTCATTAATGTCATCACATAGCAGAGACCGGCCTTTAGTAGTCTGTGAGGTTTAACGGTGGCTGTACGGGCACGGCAGCCGGGCGGGTGGGAAGATGGAGAGGTGATGCTTGTGGGCTGGATCCTTCGGCGTGGTGGCGAGCGGACCTGGAGGTCAGTGGAAAGGATGGAGCAGGCAGGAGCTGCACTTGCAAGCATGGACAAGGGGCTGTCAGAGCGATAAATGGGCATCTGAGTCTGTGAGGATGGATGGTGAATGGTCAGGGAGTGAAGAGCCACCTGATGAGGCTGGGAGCCGGGGTGGGTGGCCAGGAGGGCAGGTGGATGTGCCAGTGACACTAGTTTGTGTGCAGGAACAGAGGCAGGAATGCTTCTCGTTGCCCTGAATCAGCACATCACATCCAAGTGTGTGCAGGAAAAGTTGGAATTTAGGTGTATGGCATCAACAAAAGCCTCTATAAAGCTCAGGCTTCTGATGCTTTGATCCGTCTGCCTCCTTCACATCCATGCATGCAGGCAGAGAGCTGGAACATCAATGCCAGCACAGTGGAAGCAGGAGTGCTGTTAGTGTGAGCGGTGCTTCAGGACAACAGAATTCCGTGTTAAGAGCTCAATCCATCCGAAAATGAAGCCGATGAAAACACAGAACAGCTTTGCTGTCTTAAAATTGCTAAATGCAGTGCTGGGTGCAGGGGAGTGAGAGGAGAACCAGCACGAAGGGAGAAGATTGGAATGGAGGTTGTTTTCTGCGAGGATGGGAACCATCAGCAGATGGAAGGAAGGGTGGGAATGGGGGAGCAAACTCAGCTGGAGGGGGGCAAGGGGAAACTGAGATTAAGAGTGAGCAAAAGGGCTCAGTGTTGAAGGCTGCCCTGAAAAAGAAGGCTTAAGGAGAGAGAACAAGGCTGCGGGGCTGGCTCTTTGCTGCAGGAATCCCTGGGGCACGGCTGGGACCTGCCCTCCGTATGGCCTCTACCATTGCTTTGAGAGGGCCCCACGTGGTGGGTGACGGCTGGAGCGATGCTGCGGGGACGCTTGGGGTAACAGCTGCTGTTTCGCCCTCCCCCAGGTTCAGACAGATACCTCGGCTCACGAGACGTCTCCCGGCTCAGCAGCCGTGACCCCTCGTCCTGGACGGTGGAGGAGGTGATGCAGTTCATACGGGAAGCGGATCCACAGCTGGGACCCCACGCTGACCTCTTCCGAAAACACGTAAGGATGTTGGGACACATGGAGATGTGCATGTGCGTTATATGGGAGGGGGCAGATCACCACACATGGGAAAACCAGGAGAGACAGGAGAACTCGGCACTTTGGACCAGCCGGAGTTTCATGCTAAGGAAAATATCCACATAAATCCTGCTCGTATCATGTTCAGGCTTGGGATCCTCACTCCGGAATTCAAGGGAAGGCCATCACAGCCCAGCTGAGGCTCCAAGCGCCGCTGCCTCACTGTGTATGGATTGCTTAGCTCTGAGATGGATTTGAATCCCTGTGCTGAAAACATCAAATCTTGCTCATCCTGGAGCATCCTTGTTCACCTCGTAGCAAATTTCTCCTGGCAAGAAACATCTTCCATGTGGGATGCAATGAGTGCATTGCAGCTGAAGTCTGTTCCCTATAAGGTGTCTCCCAAGGCTCTGGTTCCCACACCCGTCTTTATGTGTAAAATACTTAATAGATGCACAGCGTGGAGCTGGGACAATTAAAGTCTCAAAAACTTCATCAGCGCCACATTTTGGTCCCTGCCCAACAGCTCACTGTTCCTCTGCCTTTTGATTCCACCAATGTCATACCTGGTGGTGCTTGTGAAGCCAGAAGAGCGGTAGGAGAAAGGCAGTAGAGGAGCCAGGCTGTTGCTGCCTCTGGGAAGGGGTGGGCTGAGACAACACCTTTTTTTTTCCTCATTAGTTCTATTTTAGAACCACTGGTAATTGAAAAATGTCTTGTTTTAATTATGCAAGAGAGCCCTGAGCTCCGCTGAGGGAGGGAAGTCCCTGAGGAAGAACTTCGGTGTCATCTGAAGAAGGGAAAAGAAAAACAGACCTGGTACTGGAGATCTTACCTAGTGTGAGACCTAATTGAGCACGACATATGGCAGGATTTTCTGTTATCATAGAATCTCAGAATTGTTGAGGTTGGAAAAGCCCTCTTAGCTCATCCAGTCCAACTGTCAGCCCAGCCCCACCATGCCTGTTAAACTGTGTCCCAAAGTGTCACATCTACCCATTCTTTGAACCCCTTACGAACGGAGACTCCACCACTGCCCTGGGCAGCCTCTGCCAGTTCTTCAGCACTCTCAGTAAAGAAATTTTTCCTCATATACAGTCTAAACCTCCCCTGGCAAAATTTGATTTCCTCTCATCCTGTCACTTGTTGCTTGGGAGAAGAGTCCAGCACCCACCTCACTGCAACCTCCTTTGCAGGAGCTGCAGAGAGCAATGAGGTCTCCCCTCAGCCTCCTTCTCCAGACGGTTGTAGAGGCTGCGTGGTTTATTTTTCAATTATACATCCATTAACCTGTCCACTGCTAAGCACGGGGCAAAGCCAGAATCAGGTTGAGGAAAGGAATGCTGCAAGGGACTGGAAAACGTCCACCCACAGATGCAAAGTGCAGACCTGTTCTCTGATTATTTCAAGCTTTGCGATCCCTCCTGTCCTGAGCCACAGTGCGGGCACCACGGGCTCAGATGGAAAGCATCAGATGCTGTTGAGAGCTGCGATGCCAACCAGCCCTACTGGAGGAGAAATGCTCCATCCACGCTCTGCCGGCTGCTGGGACTGCGCTGAGGAACTCCAGGAATTCGCTTTGCGCACAGGCGCAGCCTCTCTGGGTTTGCTGGTCTCCTTCAGCCTTGACTTTGTGGCTGTCTGTGTTGTGGCAGGGCCTGCACGTCCTCTCCCAGGACATTTCCCCTGGACGATAGCTTTAAATTGGAGAGGGGCAGATTTAGACTAGAGGAAATTCTTCACAATGAGGGTGGGGAGGCCCTGGCCCAAGTTGCCCAGGGCAGTGGTGGCTGCCCCATCCCTGGAGGGGTTCAAGGCCAGGTTGGATGGGGCTTGGAGCCCCTGATCCAGTGGGAGGCGTCCCTGCCCATGGCAGGAGGATTGGAATTAGATGATCTTTATGGTCTCTTCCAACCCAAACCATTCTGTGATTTGATGATTCTATGATGACGATGCCCCTGAGTGAGAGGTGGCTCCCCTGCACTGCAGCTGCCTCAGTCGTTCCCCTGGTTCCGCTCCTGTTTCCTCCCTGCCTCCCCTCAGGATTTGCTGACCAGCGCGATGTGGCTCCTGGGTGCTTCCCACCCAGCAGATTTCCCACCACTCTGTGGGGATGTGGGGTTGAACCCCAGCCCCGCGGGCAGGGCGGGATGCAGGGATGCCTGCACTGGGATGCTGCAGTTCTGTGCAACCGACCTCGCACCCAGCCCTGCGGCTTCAGCCCTCGGCGTTGTGGCCACGGCCTGTCCGGGCAGCAGGACGGGGCTCACCGCTGTGGTTACCAGCGCTGCCGTTTCTCTTCTTTCCAGGAGATCGACGGGAAGGCGCTGCTCCTGCTGCGGAGCGACATGATGATGAAGTACATGGGGCTGAAGCTGGGGCCAGCCCTGAAGCTCACTTACCACATCGACAAGCTAAAGCAAGGCAAGTTCTGAGAGAGCGCTCGGCAGGACGGATCCTGGAAGCTCTGCTCCTGGCCATCCCTACCCGCGCTTGCCTGCCGACAGGTACACATGCACACACCCCATTTACGCCGCAGACGGACACCTCGCTGACAGCCCAGCCCTGCTGCAGGGCTCTGGCTGCCCCCTCGCCCTGCGCCAGCGGCCGCGCCCCAGCGGGCAAGCGGGAAGAGGCCAGCACATGCTCGGCCCCAACGCTTCACATCAGACTCGAGTCATGGGCATCTGTTGGAAGCAGAGGGTCTGTCCCCGTGGCCCAACAGGCGCTTCTCCACAGGCTCCCAGCTTTGCTTCCCGGGATGGAGCCGTGGCTCTGGGCAGAGCCCGTGGGATCTGGGCGCTCGTGCTGGCTCCTGTCCTTGCGCTGTGGCTCAGGCACTCCTGAAGGGGAGGCCACGCAGCCCTGGGGCTGCCTGTGGGACGGGGGCTGCACTCGGCTCCCGACCCCTCTCAGGGGTGGGAGTTGCACGCTTTGCACTTGGCTGGGCAGCCGCGCTGTGAGGGGTCAACGTCCCCGACCCGCACTCAGTCCCCATCGCACCACGGGGAGCTCGGAGCAGCAACCGCTCCGTCCCCGTCTTCCACACCCAGCCCGGGGCCCTCACCCCTGAGCTCCTCCTGCCCTCAGCTCCCAGCCCTCCGCCGGCTGTGGACGATGGAGCCTTCGTATTTATTTCGGACTGGGGAGGCTGCGCAGCCGCGCGCGGCTCTGCCCAGAGCACGGAGCGAACAGGGGTAGAGCCGAGGAGTGTGGCTGAGTCTGGTGAACCCAGGACAAGGCTGGGCCTGGGTCTGATCCTTCTCTTGGGTTTCTTTTGAGGGTTTGGCGTTTTTTAATTATTTTTTTTTTTTATAAGGAGTTGTCTGTTCAAATGCTGAAATGATTTTTCTACCAGTTGTGGAACTCACAGCTCTTGGAAGTTTTTAGACAGAGATGCAGGGTTTGTCTTCCCAGGGCCCTGCTGGGTCCTCTGAGGTTCACTCCGTCCAGCTCCACAGGTGCCGGAGATGCTGGGTCCGGGCAGTGGGAGGATCCCAGTGAGGTCCCTGTCCTTGCGTTGCTCTTCCCGCGAGGGCTTTGCCTGGCATGGGGGCACCCAGTTGTTTCAGACAGTCCTGTGTATTTATTTTTGATGGCACTTGAGTGGTGACCCAACGGCCCAGACGCGTCCCTGCCGCAGCGAGAGGAGCAGAGGGCACCCGACGCTGCCGATGGGGACCCCGGAGCATCTGTACCCCAGGCTGGGGAAGGGCTGTCAGGGGCGACACGGGCTGCCCCAAGCATGCACCCCCCACGTGCTCCCACACTCCCAGCTTCCGCAGCGACCAAAGGACTGGGCAAGGGTCTCCACTGCAAGCACTTCTTCCTTCTCCTGCCTTCCCCTCACCCTCTGCACATCCAGAGCCACCTCCCGCGCCCTCGCCCCTGCCAGCCCCGAGGGCCCCGGCTGGGCCCACGCTGAGCAGCTCCCAGGCTCTGCACTGGGTCAGGTTTTACCCCTAAGGGGAAAAGATGAAAAACTTAAAAATACCCCAAAACCCCAACGGAACAGAGAGGCTTTTGTTGTACAGACGCCTGCGCTGAGGGAGGGGGCTCTGGCCGCTCGCAGCCCCCGGGGCTCCCAGCATCGGCTCCAGGACGCCCCTTGGTTTCACCCGGCGCTGATCCCACTGCAGACGGGTCCCCGCGTGGGGTCAGCCCGTGCTTTCCTCTGCACTTATTTTACGTTGATTTGTTTATAAATAAAATGATAACTACATTCCTCTGCGCTGGCTGTGTGTGCTCCGAGGGGAGCGCTGGGCTGGGCTCCAGCAGCGTCATGGTGGGGAGCCGGGGGAGCCCAGGGACAGGGTCAGAGTGTAGGGTCAGGACGAACACTGAGCTCATGGGAGACCTGGGATGAGAAAACAAAACACCACCAGCAACCCGGTGCTGCGATGAGCGAAGGCTCATTAGTGCATCACCTTCTGTCTGATCTCTGATCCCTGCCCAGCCTCTCTGATCCCACTGGCTCCGGCTCTTGGCAGCTCGGCCTCTGCCCCTCAAACAGCACTCACCTTACCTGCTCCTGTCCAAAGCTTCTCAACATCGAAGGATGTTGAGGCTCTGGAGCGAGTCCAGAGAAGAGCAACGAAGGTGGTGAGGGGGCTGGAGAACAGGCCTTATGAGGAGCGGCTGAGAGAGCTGGGGGTGTTTAGCCTGGAGAAGAGGAGGCTGAGGGGAGGCCTCATTGCTCTCTACAACTACCTGAAAGGAGGTTGTGGAGAGGAGGGAGCTGGGCTCTTCTCCCAAGTGACAGGGGACAGGACGAGAGGGAATGGCCTCAAGCTCCACCAGGGGAGGTTCAGGCTGGACATCAGGAAAGAATATTTCACAGAAAGGGTCAGCGCTTGGGGGCCCTTGGCTTTGCCGGGCTGGGACCAAACCCTTCCCAGCCTGAAGGCGACACCGAGTGTCGAGAGAGCAACTGTGAGACTGCAGAGACAGGAGAGGGGAGCGTGACAAGAGGTGTTTTGAACAACCACAAACCCTGTTTATTCCTTAATGCTAGACTAAGGTGTTTCTCCCTCTACCACACGACTGGCAGCCCAAGGTCGCTGCTGTTTCCCCCCGGCCCGTTTCAAAGCCCATCGCCGTGTCGGGCAGCCGGGTCGTGGGGTGGGCAGGAGCAGGTCCGGCAGTGTCGGAAGATGCGGCCTTGGCAGGGTGGTGGCCGTGGCGCGGGAGCGGCAGGAGGTGCTGGAGGGCGGAATGGAAGGCCGGCAGCCCCGGGGAGCTGCCCGGGATCCGGACCTGGCCACCAGTCTGGGCGTGGAGGGGGCCCAATGAACAGCGGGGCAGGAGGTGAGCGGCGCTGGGGTGAAGGCGGCTGGAGCCGGAGCCGCCTCTGGGACGTGCTCAGGGCTGTCTGTGCGGGCCGTCTGCCCGGGGCTGGCCCGGCACTGGTGCTCGGGGCGTCGGGGTCGGCCCACGGCTCGGTCGCTGTGGGGCTGGGGGCTGCGCGGCTCTGGGCGTCCTTCTCCTCCGTGGCTCCTGTCGCCGCCGGAGCATCCGCTCGTCTCTTCTTGGGCCGCTCGGCCTCCTGCCCGGGGCCGCGTGGGGCTGCAGCCGGGGCTCGCTCTCCTTCCCCAGGGCTGGGGTGTCCCCTCCGGAGGAGCTCGGGCTGAGCTCTCTGGAAGCAGGGGCTGTGGAAGAAGTGCAGCTGCGGATCGCAGAGGACAGGAGTCAGGGCCAGCATTGCCACAAGGAGGAAGAGAGAGATTCTCTAGGCAAGCGTTTGGCTGGGACAAAGGGCTCTCGGTGGCCATGAACCCTCCAGCTTAGGCTGAATAAAATGCTGGGATGGAGCTTTTGTAAGTAGGGACCATGCTGGGGTTCTCAGTATTTGGGAGGAGAGAAGCATAGGGTTTTCCAAGCCTGAAAAATGAGGGAATGGTGGAGAACCCCAAATCACTCAGCATGGAATGGTCAGCGTTCGGTAGATGCCACAAGAAGATTGGAACTTTTGGTTCAGCCGGATAGAGAGCAAGCACAGAAAGAGCCCCAAGTGATGGGACTGTGCTTGCTTTTCACAGCTGCAACCAAGTCCCTTTGGTCAGCACTTCTGCTCCTCCAAAATCCTGCCCTTAGAATTCCTGACACCCACCCCGAGACAAACTCAGGCCGCGTGCTCCCACCCCCATCCTGGCTCCCTGCCTGGGAAAGGTTTCTTCTAGCTGAACGTGCCCCTCTCCCCACCAAATGTCTGGAGGGTTCTCTCAGGGGGGAAGAACTCCCGTACCTTGCCCAGAGAAGATCCTGCTGCTGCCATTGCTTGCAGCTTCCCGACGGAGATAGAGATGGAAGAATCTCCCTCCATCATGCGGAATCCATGGAGGTTCATTTGGAGGATGAAGCCTCCCATGGACTCAGTTTCAAAGATCCTCCTCCCCAGGACTTCCTTGCAGAAGAGTTCTTCTGCGATGACGACGCAGTGTCCATCGTCGGCCCACCAGATTGACTGGAAGTGATGGCTGCTGACGATCTTCCAGAGGTTCTTGAGGAACCTGCGGGCTGAAGAGGGGCTGGGTTTGGCACAGCTGTCCTCCCACCACTGATACCAGAGGCTGGGCACCCCGCACTCATCAGACTTACCTTGAAAGTTCTCTCCTGCGAGAGGTGTGCTGGCAGCATCCCCGGGTGCTGCCATGTCACGTCCTGCGTGGCTGGGAGAAGATGAAGGCACCAAACCAGGCTCCTCCGTGTCGGAGGATGAGTCTGGTGAAGGTGACTCCATGCCGTCTCTCATGGCTGAGCCGGGTTGCAGCTTGGAGCCTCGTCCCTTTGGCTGAGCAGCGAGACGGAGTCCTGCCTGTCAGCGGCTGAAGGGCTGTGGCGTCTGGTGCCCGGGCAGCAGCTCGACCAGTGCCCTGGGTCACTGGGACGCCTGCGTCCCATCACTGTGACCTCACCGTGTGGCACGCGTCTCCTGGTGACAGGAGCTGGGAGGCAGCACAACTTCTAAAAAGTCCTGTTGTCTTCTGTAAATGCAGCTTGGGACTGAAATAAACTGGTGCCCCAACTCAGAATACGGATTTTGGGTTCTCTCGCACGGCTGTGCTGCAGCACCAGACTGTTCCTAAAGCAATCCTCGAATCACACAGTCAGTTAAGTGTGAAAAGGCCTTTCAGATCAAGTGCAGTTGCACCCTGAACGCTGGCAAGCCAACCACTAAACCACGGAGCAAGCACGACATCCGCATGGCTTTTCAATCCCTCCCTTAGTAAATCCCCCACTCCCCTGGGCTCCCACCTCACCAGAGCCTCCTTTGGGGGAGCTGCAGAGAGCGATGAGGTCTCCCCTCAGCCTCCTCTTCTCCAGGCTATGGAGAAAAATGACCTTTAGGGATGTGCAAGAGGGACCCTGTTAGTCATCAGTGGGAATGAGGAACGGTGGATGCACCCAGGGATGGGGTCAGTCCCAAAGGATTGGGGGTGTCTCCAGGATGGGGCTGTACCCAGGGAGGGGTGGCAAGGCTGCAGTGCTGGACATCAAAAAGCCCCAGAGCTGCAGTTCTTCCCTTGGCCTCCTTCCCCCCGTGCAGAAACGCCCGTGCCCTCTGCTGTGGAACAGCCCCCGCTCTGGGATTTCAACCATGACTGGCAGGAAAGGAAAGAGGAGCAAATGCTGGATTCTGCACCTGGGATGGGTCATGCCGGGACCAAGGATAAAGTGGGAGAGGAGTGGCTGGAGAGGAGCCAGCAGAAAAGACCCATCAGATCATTGATTCCAACCATTCCCACCAATCACTAACCCATGCCCCTTAGCACCTAGTCCACCCGTCCCTTTAAACCCCTCCAGGGAAAGTGACTCAACTGCCTCCCTGGGCAGCCTCTGCCAGGGACCAATCACCCTTTCTGTGAAATATTTTTTCCTGGTGTCCACCCTGAACCTCCCCTGGCAGAGCTTGAGGCCATTCCCTCTTGTCCTGTCCCCTGTCACTTGGGAGAAGAGCCCAGCTCCCTCCTCCCCACAACCTCCTCTCAGGTAGTTGCAGAGAGCAATGAGGTCTCCCCTCAGCCTCCTCATCTCCAGGCTAAACACCCCCAGCTCTCTCAGCCGTTCCTCATAAGGCCTGTTCTCCAGCCCCTTCACGAGCTTCGTTGCTCTTCTCTGGACTCGCTCCAGAGCCTCAACATCCTTCTTGTGGTGAGGGGCCCAGAACTGAACAGAGGATTCGAGGAGCGGTCTCACCAGTGCCGAGTGCAGAGGGAGAAGAACCTCCCTGCACCTGCTGGCCACGCCGTTTCTGATCCAAGCCAAGATGCCATTGGCCTTCTTGGCCACCTGGGCCACTGCTGGCTCATGTTCAGTCGCTGTCAACCAACACCCCCAGGTCCCTCTCCTCCAGGCAGCTTTCTAGACAGACTTCTCCTAGTCTGGAGCTGCTCAGGGTTGTTGTGCCCCAAGTGCAGGACCCGGCATTTGGCTTTGTTAAACCTTATCTCATTATTCTCAGCCCAGCGGTCCAGCCTGTTCAGATCCCTTTGGAGCCTCCCGACCCTCCAGCAGATCCACACTTCCACCCAGCTTAGTGTCGTCCACAAACTTGCTAAGGGTGCACTCGGTGCCTTCATCCAGGTCATTGATAAAGACATCGAACAGGGCTGGACCCAGCACTGAGCCCTGGGGAACCCCACTTGTCACTGGCCTCCAGCTGGAGTTAACTCCATTTCCCACCACTCTCTGGGCCCTCCAGCCAACCAGTTTTCCACCCAGGAGAGTGTGCGCCTGTCCAGGCCAGAGGTGACAGTTTACTAACCAGAATGCTGGGAGAAACGGTGTCAAAGGCTTTACTGAAGTCCAGGAAGACCCATCCACAGCCTTTCCCTCATCCAGCAGCCAAGTCACTTTGTCATAGAAGGCGATCAGGTTAGTTTGGCAAGACCTGCCTTTCGTGAACCCATGATGGGGTGGGATGTGCAGCAGGGGGGCCAGGGACCAAGGGGTCTGCACATGCCCTGAGCCCCCAGTGGCACCACCAGGAGGTGGTGAGGAAGTCAAGGGTCCAGCCTTCACATGCGGAGAGTCTGAGTGCTGGAAACTCACCTGGAGCATCTGGAGACACCTCTGCGGGGGCTGGTGGGGAAGGGAAGAGGCTGGCAGGTGGAGGCCAGTGAGCAGCCACCCGCCCAGGGAAGGCAGCAGGGTGGGTGCTGCAGGGTCGGGGCTTGTTTGTCCTCAAGGTCCAGGCCAGGGAGCAGGAGGAGCAGCCAGGTCTTTGCAGCTTGGCTTTGCTGCCAGCCCAGGGGCAGCTGTGTCCACATCCCAGCCCAGCAGCAGCAGATCCTGGTGGCAGCTGCACCGACCCGGCAGGGTCTCAGCTGCTGGGGTGCAGAGCAGCCTCGGCCAGGCCCCACAGTGCCTGCACTCCCCAACTCCTGTTACAATAAAGCCCTGGTTTATTTGTACAACAGCAAGAACCCTGGCCCCAGCCCAGCCATGGGGCTGCTGCTCCCTCTGTCCCCCAAACCAGGAGTTTCGGCCAAATTAGAATCATGGAATGATTTGGGTCCAAAGGGACCTTAATGCCACAGGCAGTGATACCCCCCACTGGATCAGGGGCTCCAAGCTCCATCCAACCTGGCCTTGAACACCTCCAGGGATGGGGCAGCCACCCCTGCTCTGGGCAACCTGGGCCAGGGCCTTCCCCACCCTCACAGCAAAACATTTCTTCCCAAGATCTCATCTTGACCTCCCCTCTTTCCAGTTACAACCCTGCCCTCTCATCCTGTCCCTGTAATCCCTGATCAAGAGCCCCTCCCCAGCTTTCCTAGAGCCCCTTTCAGTACTGGAAGCTGCTCTAAGGTCTGCCTGAAGCCTTCTCTTGTCCAGGCTGAACAACTCTCAGACTCAATTCTCACATGAGAGGTGCTCCAGCCCTTGGATCATCTCTGTGGCCTCCTCTGGACTCGCTGCAACAGCTCCACGTCCTTCCTGTGCTGAGGACTCCAGAACTGGACACAGAGCTCTAGCCGAGGTCTCACCAGAGCAGAGGGGCAGAATCCCCCCTGGCCCTGCTGGTCCCATGCTTTGGATGCAGCCCAGGACACAGGTGGTTTCTGGGCTGTGAGTGCACTTTGCCACCTCATGTGGAGCTTCTCATCTGCCAGCACTCCAAGTCCTTCTTTTCAGCGCTGCTCCCCATCCATTCTCCACAGAGCCTGCAACTGTGCTCGTTCTGCCCGAACTGCAGCAGCCCCATCCTCCTGTAGGACTAGGGGAGGGAGCTGCGCTGGCACCAGGGCACAGGGAGCGCTGCGTGGTTTTTCCTGGGGGAGCTGATCTGGTCCCCAGTTGCTCCCACTCATCTCCCAGGGATGCGGCCACAGCTCCGGGCCATCGGCTCCCTCTGGATGACCAAGTCATGAACAGTCACAGCAGAACGCACACAGCCCTGGTGGGACCGGAGCACCCTGGGGGCTGCAGTCAGACACAGGGAGGGAGCCCGGCCACAGCGCTCTGCAGCCGGCGGGGTGAGGAACGAAGGGAGGAAGCACTTCCCGGCTCCTTGCCAGAGCTGGGGCAGCTGCCAAAGGGCACCACGGGGCCTCTGGCTCAGGCGAGGGTGGCCTTGGGCCGCTCCTCCCCACAGCAGCTGGATCTGTGCCCCTCGCCTGGGGTGGCACCAAGGCAAGCAGCTCCCAGTGCAGAGGAGGGAGCGAACCGTGAGCTGCAGCCTGCAGCATCCATCACCTACCCTTCCACTGCCCAGCAGAGGCTGCAGGCTCAGCCTAGCCTCCCCCAGCTTCTCCGCTGCTGGGGGGAAACTCCATAATTTCAGCCAGACTTTGGAAACAAATGCCCGAAACCCATTGCAAACACAGCTGAGGAGCTTGTTCTGGTTTACACGGGATAATTTAAAATCAGAGAACATTCCACTTTGGTCCTTTTCCACCCTCTGAGCTACAGAAGCAACACAGCCTGGCTCCTTATTCCTTTTATTACAAATAAGCATTTAATGACCCAGTCAGTTGCTCAGTTTTAGCCAAAATGAAAACATTTCAGGAGACAGAAAAGGCAGTTGTGCAGCTCAGGAACAATCCCACACTGTGGAGGAGCAGCAGATCCTGGCCAGGGTTTGTTCAGCACTGAGCACCACACCTGAGCATTCGTGCAGCTTTCCCAGCTCAGCGCAGCTTTGCAGCAAATTTAAAATAGCCAGAAGGGAAGAGAGTGGGACCACGGGACCAATTACAGGCAGGACCTGGTTTGGCACTGGACAACACGGAGTTGTACCCAGCCAGATGCAAGAGAAACAACTTTCTCCAATCTTTATTAAAGAGTTTTGAACATAGAACACTTCGGACAACTGAGAGATCTTCCCCTGCAGCAGCAGGCAGGAACACCAAAAAGCAATTGCATTTCCCACCCCAGAACTGCAAAGCTGCGCTTCTCATTGCCAGACAACACACACCTACGGACTGCGCCGAGTAACACTGTGGGCAAAGCGGGAAGCAGTTCCCCTCAGGAACAGCGCGGTCGTACCACACCGAGGGCCGGGAGCAGCTCCGCCATGGAAAAAAGGCAATGGAAGGCTCCACTTCCAAACAATGGAAAAAAAAGCACCATGAATGGCTCAGCCCAAGGCAGACCCACCCAGAGCTGTTGAAGGCAGCACCTAACATCGATCCCACTCCTGCTCCTCCCCCTTGATGCAAGGAGTTGAAGTTTCCCAGCCCAGAAGCAGCACTGGCAAAACCAACAGAGAAAGGGCCAATGGCTCCAGCTCCTTTTGGCAGCCAGGGCCTTTCCCAAAAGTTCTGCTCCCCCTCAACATGATCCAGGCTAACTGTACCCCTGCAGAGCGGCATCACAGTTAGAGCTGATCCTGTTCCAGGTTAACTCCTCCACTGTAGGAAGTTTCCTGGTTACAGGTTCATTGCCAGCACCAAGACCCGGTGCCGAACATTTTAAATACAATAAAAAAAAAAACCAAACAAAAAATTGAACAGAATGTGTGTGCGTGTCCAAAAACAGCCTGCACAGAGCTGAACAGACCCATCCTCAGCAGCGCAGAGTGGCTCAGCACCATGCAAGCTCCCAAAATCTAGTCATCCACATAATTCCACCAGGAAGAAAGACTGATGAGGGAGGAGAAAGACCGGAAAAAGCAATGCAGCTGTCAGTGTCCAAGATACAAACTCATGCCAGTATTCCCAGGAACTGGGAAGGAAGCGTGCAGCTGGATTCTTCTCCACAGCACATCAAGTCCCACACACCTATTTGCTTCTGATCTCCCTGCTTTATATCTGACTGAAGGTCTGGAGGTGCCGTGCTGAGCTCTCCTCCAGGAATAAACAGAACCCACACAGAAAATAAACGAAGGACTGGAGAGGTGAGGAAATGGAGGGACAAGATTTCATAATAACAATGACAAACCCAGAAGTTAAGGAAGCCCAGAGCTGACAGTGTTCAAGCTATTGCTGTAAGAATGCCTGGAAAATCTAATGAAGGCTTCTCTCTTCAACGAAGACACCTAGAGAAAGAGGGAGAAAAGGCACAGGAATTACTGATGGGGAAAGCAACGGGCTGGAGCTGCCCAGCACATGGAGGTCCAAGTCTTATACACATCACGTGGGACAAACACAGCCCGTGGGGGCCTGACAGCGCTCCTCTTCCAGGATAAAAGGTGCCCAGCAGTTTTACAGGGCACAATGGCAACAGTGAGCCCAGTGGATTGCACCCTGAGAAATCATGCGCAGTCAAGGAGTCAATGTTTAAATAAAGTGTTGGCAGTGAGCACCATTAAGCTAAAAATCAACCTCATGTCCTTCCCAGCACTGCCTGTTCTGCTGCCAAAGGAAAACTTCACCCTGATGTTGCTATCAGGAGCTGAGCTGAGGCATGTACTGGCAGGCCAGGTCGGTCAGCCAAGAGGGGCCATGGCACACGTGCCAGCATTGCTTTCCTTACAGCATCCTCATCCAGAACAGCCTGCAAGCTGCTGGGTACCAGCACAGCACCCAGACCAGGCATGCTGCAAGCGCACACGATACAAGGTGCTCAGAAGGATAAAAATGTACAGAGAAGGTTCCTCAGCTTTTGGTTTGCTACTGCAGCACAGCTGGAATGACCAGACACCCAGCGATCCCCCAGCTGTCCACAGTGCCACAAGGCCCAGCACCAGGAATGGGGATGTGCAAGGCTGGGGCCAACCCTCCTTTTCATTCCGGTGTCCCAAGGAATGGGGACAACGGCTGTTCCAGGAATGTTCTTTGGCAAAGGTGAGAGATTGCTCCCCAAACACTGAAATGCCTGAATCCAAGGCCCCTTTGCTCAGCTTTGCCTCCATTTTCAGGACCGTGTGCTCAATGTGTGTTTTGCTTCTTTATTTGTGTTTAATCTCAGCTTCCCTCATGTATTTTTATAGTTTACTTTGTGTCATTTTGCTCAGTGAACACCCACCCCCTCCGTGACCCTGAGCTCTTACACATCCCTCACAGCCGAACACGTGTGTGAGCACCAGCACTTCTCACGATGAGCCAGTTTGCCACCAAGTGATGTGAAATGTTCAGATCCCAGGAGGAAAGACTGGGCAAGGCATATTTTTCATAATGAAAGAGGCTGAGGTCATTACAACTTACCAGGAATTAGTCATGATTTACTGACGGGAACTTAAGCTCTGTTATCTCCAAGTCAGGTGAGCTGCTGCCGCTCCTGTCGCTGTAGGTATCCCTGCGGAATTTAGAGAGATTTTGGTTTACAGACCAGGTTTTGCACCAGGAATTCATGCGGTTTGGTGAGCACCACCAACTGAGGCTGGAAAGCAAAGCACACTGAATTCCCGGTGTAGATGATCCCGTGGGAGTAGGGCTGAGTCACCATCAGTTTTAAGGTTTGTGATCACAAAAAACAATCATGCGTACAATGGGCATTTTATGAGGCTTGTACAGAGAACACGGGAAAACCCCTTGACATCTCCATAATCTAAAGGAGCAGCCCCAGTTGCAGCACCCCCAACGCCTCTCACTGCCAACAAGAGACTGTAGTTACTGTCCCTGGAGCTGGGACCCCACCACAGGAGAGCTCTGTGGCACTAATTCAATCGTAAAACTCTTGACAAGAAGCGTCAATGAGATAGTGGAAAGAAGAGGTGCTGCAAATACCTGCTGGTCACCCCACACTAACTCTGTGCCAAGAGGATTCTCTGGTTTATCCTGCACTGCCCTGTGAAAGGTCTGGCTAGTGTCTGCTTCTGGCCTACCTGGGCGAGAGCCTGCAGCCCTTCTGTAGATAATGTGTGAGTCTTCCTGCAGATGCCAAGAGGAGGCCAAAGTACGGGGGAGATGGCTTAATCGGCCTGGAGAGGAATTCAGGGTGATACTGGACACCAACGAAGAAAGGATGGTCTATGAGAAAGAGACAGGAAATATTAACGTCAGGTCTCTTAAATTGTGGCTGAACTGCAGACAAAAGCACTGACAATGTCAACACCCCAATGATGGGGAAGTGTCACTGCTACCTTGCCTTTTGTCCAAAAATGGACAGGCATGTGCAATTCTTTTTTTAGTGGAATTTTACGAATGAATCACTTCGAGGAAGCCTGGACTGAGCCCACGTAAAAACCTGCTCAATTACCCTCTGAGAGCTTTCCCTCGTGAACACCCACACCACATATCGCTGAATTACTCACCTTCCAACTCAACCACCTCCATTCGCTCTCCCTCCTCATCCTGGCCTACAAACTTCAAACCTTGCTCTTCAAAACACTTTTTCAGTTGTGGGTTGACCTGGAAAACCAGAAGCAAGAAAACCCATGATCCCCTGTCTTTGGATTACACAGAAACACTTGATAACTATGATAGTGCTTTTTACCTCAAACCTGTGTCTGTGTCTCTCCTCCAGGAAATCGTGATCTCCATACAGCTTCCCTACACCAGAAGGAAGATGTTTTAGAGCAAATGCAAAACATTGTTCTCACAATGTCAAGTTTTAACGAGCCCACGTGAATAACATGAATCAAACCTGCCCCTTCTGGAGGAGACCAATTCATTGATCTCTGTTCCACCACCAGCACAAACTCTGCAAACACCAATCATTCACGGATGCTTTAACATTCCCAGGTCTCACTTCCCCATGCAAACAACATATCCACATCATTCCCAGGAAACACTTCCAAAAGAAGTAAGATATGGCTCACTCATGATTGAATTCTTGGTTTGGAAGAGCGTCCTCCTCTTGCCAAGCCTCATGGTCCCACCCATTTGCCCAGGATTGTGTTCTGGCATGTCTATGACCTGGGGAAAGCATTGAGAGAGGAAGGTGAGACTGAGAGAGGGATTGGTCCCAGGCAGATATTAACAAGGGGAAACACCCACATCCACCCCAGAAACAGGCAAACCGACATAAGCCTTGACAAGGCCACCCCAGAATTAGATGAGTTAGCCTAGTTATTCCAGTGAAGGGTGTATAGAACGTACGGAAGGTTTGTGGGAACTTGGGAAGCTTTAGACTAGGAAAGTCTCAGTCAAAGCCTGCAGAGCTCACACACATTCACACTTGCTATCACCAAGCTAAACATTAAACAAACAAGCACATTCACATAAACAAACCCCCAAGGCAGGATCACTCATACTTTGACAAAACGACTGCATAAGCTGGTTCTCCTGAGAACTTTCTCCTTCACATTTTAAGTTACAGCAGAAGCCAGTCATTACAGGGGACCCTGGACGAGGCACGCAGAGCCTGCAGTCTAAGAAATGCAGGTTCAGAAACCTGACCACAAATGTTCCAAGGAACTCACGTCTGCCTATGTTATTTTCTGAGATCACGATTAAACAGTTATGCAGCAGTATCTGGCTATCATCAAGTCTTTATCATTTACTCCAAGAAATCAGTCAGCTTTCAAAGTGCCCTTTAAGAACCTTTTACCTCTTTGAAAATGCCTTGCTTTACGAAAAAGAGTAATTAAAAATAAAATAACTGTTAGTGTTTCACCTATAATCACCACTGCAATCTTCTACAAAGAAGCACCTGCCATGCAGTTAATGAGGCAAAGACCTTTTTTTTTCAGATTAGCAAATGATGAAGAAAGAATTAGAAGTCCACAAGACACAATAATCCAAGCTCCTAACTGTACGGCAGGTACATGCAGAAGCCTGGCACAGTAAAGGTACAAGTCAATATGAACTCACCACGGGATGGGCAGTTTTGGGGTCGAATTCTGTCGAGTTGGCATCTGCAATGTTACAGTCATTGATTAGAAACACACAGTCCCTCACAGCACAACACACACCTCCAGGACCTCCCCCAGGCACATTCTCGTCTCATCTCCACTCTCAGCAAGAGCAGCCTGAGCTGTGCCAAGCCCTTTGCCAGCACGGAGCTGTCAGCTCTGCCCTGATAGCAGAAACAGGACTCGGTCAGCATGGTTTGAGCTACCCAGGGAGGTGGTTGATTCACCTTCCCTGGAGGTGTTTAAGGCATGGATGGACACGGTGCTAAGGGGCATGGTTGAGTGTTTGATAGGAATGGTTGGACTCGATGATCCGGTGGGTCTCTTTCAACCTGGTTATTCTATGATTCCATGATTTCCCAAGTCTGCCTAGAGGCTGCGATCTCGGGGCTCCCCATCCAGAGCAATCAGCAATAGAAGCAAGGGTCATTCAGGAAGAGCACAGCTTCAGCCACTTAGAATATTGTAAATAAAGCCAGGGAGGGGAAGGGGCCAGAATCCTTGGAGGAACACATTTTCCCCTCCCTTCGCTACTGGTGAGACTCACAATCAGGCTGAGAAGTGAAATTCTGCACTCTTGTAAAGTGAGTTTTGACAACAGGGGCTTGGTCAGTTCAAGCAGTGGCACTCGGAAAGCAATTCAACTCACTGAAGAAGGTGCCACTGCCTGGTCAGCTGAATTGCTTTTTGGTCTTCATTCCCACAGGCTCTATCAGGAATCTCGGATGTCCGGCACACAAGACAACTCCGCTTAGCAGTTTTATTTAGGAGCTGAGCCTCATTCTAAGCAACAGAGTCATAAGACTTAATGCATCGATTTGTATTTGAATAGGATAAGGGAAGTGCTCTTCTTCCTTTGAATTAGCAGGGGATGGGGAATTTTACAAGCCTAGAAATAATTTAAATCTATCTACCAATGAAAAATTACAAGTTCCAGGTATTTAAGAAGTCACAGGTATTACTCAAGCAATCAAGGAAAAGACCAGAACCCAGGCAGAGGTTTGTGCAATTACCTTGCCAGCCAAGAACACTGCGTGCAAACTCCACAACTGCTAACTGCATTCCCAGACAAACTCCTGCAGAAGGAAAAGCGGAACACGGATCAGTCAGGAGAGCGACTGCTGTGCTGAAGCAAAGCACACAACCTCCACAGAGCAGTCCTGACTCAGGAAAACTGGAACAAGACAGGCCTCTGACTTGGAATTACGGGTCTGTTCACTGTGCACCAAGTAGTTCAGTCAAGTTTTCCTCCACACCTCCCTTCCCCATCCACTCTGCTCACACATTTCCATTCTCGCACCACATCCATTCCATTCCATCTAAACGCAGTCACATATTTCTTGGTGCCAAGATCACCACAGTCTCCTCTGGAACGTACTCTGAGACTCCTCCCTCCTCATTACAGAGATTCCTCGCCATCACATCCCAGCCAACCCCAGCTGCTTCAGAGCCAACTGCAGACAGCAAGCTTTATTCCCCAGCCTGGCTGAGGACAGATCACTGCCCTCCTCAGCCAGTTCTCTTTACAACTACATTCCAGATCCTGATGGAAGTCAGTAACGCTCCTGCTGCAGACCAGTTAGGCTGTTATTAAACCTCCTTCTCCCTATGGATGAAACACGTTTCTCACCTAAGAATGGCTTTTTTTGTTTTCTTGCCCAGGAAATAGCTTGAATTTTGCCTTCTGTCCCTCGAACACCAAATCCACCAGGAACCAGAACTCCGCTGCGTGAAGATGAGAGGACTCCATTCACGTGAGCTCACCAGCGTGGTTCCCCCCAGCCACACACCACCGCTCCCCCGGTAAAATCTTGGAATTACAAGACCTTACTCCTGAAAAGGGTTTTAAGGTGCCCTACATGGCAAGGCCTGTCTGCAGCAGTTTCCATGTGACTTCACATGAGCAGTCACACAAAAACATGACAGGATTTTCAGGGAAGCCTATTAAATGCACACGATCTTCCCAAGAAACCCCAAATGCTGTTTACAATACTGGAATGGTTCTTGCCGCATGACCCCCATGCTCTGAGCCAAACATACATGCAAACACGTCACCCAGACAGGCCCATGCTGAGGGAGCCACTTGCGGCACTGTCGAGTTGTCCTAGCAGCAGGGACAAGGACACGGAACTCTGCAGGTTCTTCCTTCTCCTTGTGCCACTCAGAGCTGGCTCCCCTGAGCACTAACAAGGCCCACTTGTGCTTGTTTTCAGAGCTAAGTCCTGGCACTCCTCTGCATCCTTAATTTCCGCCTAGAGAACTTTATACCACATTTACTCCTTCCCTCTTCTCTCTTTGGCTTTAAAGCCTTTGCTGGTACCTATTCTTTCCCTGTATTTCCTCCGTTTCCCCACTCAGCCTGTGCACACCCTCATCTGCATCACTTGCTCTACTGCTGCCTGTCACAAACTCCCCCACTTATTGAACACTTCTCCATCTTAGATCTTATCCCAGCTCTCCCTGTGATGTGTTTGGGGCAAGGTCAGTGTGTGCTGGCACAGCGTCTGAGAAAAGAGTCTCCAGCAAAGCTCTGCATTCAAGAACTGTAAACAGCTTCAAGTTTATCCACCATGCTCCAAAGAAATGGCCAGATTATAAAGTCTTACTCAGCACCACACAGCTTCTGCCATGCTTCATGGTATCGGACAGGTTCCTCCTGCAGAGTATCTGGCTCCAAGTCAGCCGAGTCGATATACTGGAAAGAAATCCAAACAAGGATGATGAGATACTGCCACAAGAGTGTACAGGTGTCCTTAATTCTCATTAAATTAAGATATTTTCATTCCTCCCAGATAGCTCTGGACTTGTTTCCTACTAGACACCTGCTTGATTTTTCTGGGCTGATTCCCTGTCCACTATTTGACAGAACTGCTGTCCCCTGCCACCCCACCACTGATGTACAAACAGAAGCCATGGGTTTTCCTATCTTCTGGCTCCACAGCTCAGCTGTAACACACACTAAGTCTGTGGGACCCAGACTCATTAAATGTGAAGCCTTAGTGGAGCACAGTGTGATGGGAACACAGTTACACAGCCAGGAACAACCACACAGCCAGAAAAAACGGAGCCACTATCTCATCAAATGCACACTCATTTATCTTCAAGAGGGAACAGGTGGGATACGGTGAAACACAGCCTCTTGTAAGGAAAGGATGTTAAGACCAACACTACATATGGAAAAACACTGCAGATTTTCCAGTTTCTCCAGTTTTCACCATTCCAGTATCTCTGAATTCCACGTGTTCTGCAGTATGCTGACCCTTTCAAACAGACAGGTTTGTTCAATCCCCTCCCCTGTTTTTAATGTTGTTTTTAAGATGGAACATTGCTAATGGTTCTTGAACACAACTCAGACCTCCATGTGCAGGGCCAGCAGAACCTACTCCCTTTCTGACCCACACAGAGACAGCGGTGTCAGGAACTCCCCATGGATGCATCCACAGGGTTTTCCTTTCACCAGTCTTAATTAGTTTTCTTCTTTTCTCCTCTACTGATTTTGTAAATTGACTGGTAACCCAAATGTAGAACAGTGAGTGCTGTTATAAAGCAAGCACCTATTTCTGTGGCTCACTGGAATCATGAAACCACTGGATATTTTAGAAGTATATTTAAATGAGAGTATAACCTCTGACAACAGATAAATATTTCACCTCTTCAGGGCATCTAGCTACAACAAAGACCCTTAAAACAATCCATAAAGGGCAGCCAGACAAGCAAACCTTAATAAAGCCTGAGGCAAAAGCATCATAAAAGCTGCAAGTACCACAAGGTTAACAGCAACAACCCTAAAAAAGGATAACCTTCAACAATTGCCAGAAAAATTAAAGCAGACAGTGCCCTCCTCAAACACATCTGCTTTACCACACTTCAGCACCCAACACTGAGCAGTGGAGTTCCCATCAACCTCACAGATGTGTATCTCATGCACCTCACAGGATGAAAGGCTGGTTTGCTTTGAAGCCATTTCATACCCGCTAACAGATGTTTTGACGGTGCAACCCAAGGACAAGTTCAGTGGCTGAACCAAGTGTCGACTGGTTTGTGAAAAGCTCAGTTAAGATGGGTCACACAGGAGGTGAGAGGAGAAAGGGGGATTTTAACACCCAAGCACCCAGCCCTACCTTGATGTCCAGTTTGTGGTTGATGGCCAGGGCAGAATGCTCCAGCGCCTTAATAACAGACGCGTAGGAATCTGAAAACTTGGTGTATTTGCCAACCAGCGCAATGGAGCACGTTTCGAGGAGACGGTCATATCTAAAGACAAGGGTAACTTAGTCATTGACAGGAAATGGGCTGAGAATCACTTACATTCTATTGAGTTTTTCAAGTAATACAAACAGTTGTGCTCTTGAGAGTCTGCCCAACCAGAGATGACGACTTTGCAACCGATGACCTTTTATAATAATTATGGCTTTAAAACATCTGACTGTGTTCATTGCAGTAGCAAGAAATGCAGAAAGGAATTCCAGAGCCCCAAGGCTGTCCTGCCATCACTTTCAACCCCCAGTACCCAGCAGGATGGGTTTTATGCAATACTCTCAGTTCCACCTAAGAGATTATCTCAAATTTCTTTCAGAATTGCTAAGTACATACAGCCAAGCTGGTTTCCAAGGGCTTTCCTCACCAAAAGGCAGTGTTATTCACAGCGGTGGCTCGTGTCAGGCACATACAGGTAACAGCTAGGTCTTCAAAATCAATTTCTTATAAGGACAATCATATTTAAGGCTTCAGAAAGGGCATGACTGTTGACTGAAAAAGACTCAATTCACAATTCCTCCAAGAACGTGGAGTCTATTTCCCATAAGAAAGCGGTTACCATAAACCACTGTGTCCAAGGAGTATCGGACAGAAGTTAGGAAAGAGTTGCTTTGTTCACTTGCTTTAAAGTATACCCAAGAGGTACACTTTCACTGACACCCTGATGGCTCCTACACAGCCCTAAAAGAGGATGTCAGCATTCTGTAACATCACTGTAATTTTTTGCATAAAAGGGAAGGCAGAGCTGTCCACCTTTTAGTTACTTCAAACCAGTTTTGACATAGACAGGGAACTGCCAATACAAGATAAGGAAATCCATAACATCTACATCACAGGATTTTATGAGGAAAGGCTGAGAGAGTTGGGGTTGTTCACTCTAGAGAGAAGAATGTTCTGAGGAGACCATATAGCAGTCTTCCAGTACTGAAAGGGATTAAAAAAAAAAACCTGAGGAGCAACTTCTTAGCAGGGCCTGTAGCAACAGGACAAAGGATAATGGTTTTAAACTAAAAAAGCACAGATTCAGACTAGATAAGGAAAAAGTTTTTACACTGAGGATGGCAATACACTGGCCCAGGTTGCACAGAGAGGGGGTAGAAGCCTCATCCCTGGAAACATTCAAAGCCAGGTTGGACCAGGCTTTGAGCAACCTGATCTGGTTAAAGATGTCCCTGCTCACTGCAGGAGGGCTGGACCAGCTGACCTTTAAAAGTCCTTTCCAACGCAAACCATGCTGTGATTCTATGATATTCACATTGACGAACTGTTTTATTTCAAACAATTGAACGTCTGGGAAGAAAATGCAATTCTGTGCAACAAAATGTGAGCACATAAAAAGCCTTGAGGAACGTAACAACCAGCAACCGAGAAACTAATCCAGAGCCTTAGCACAAACCAGGCCCACTGGCACAGCTCACCTGTCCGCCATCTCCTTCCACTTCATGAGCATCCTCCTGGGCTGCCGCTCGATGGGGAGGTCCAGCCTGTGGCTGAGGTAGTCAACAACCCCCTGCTCCTCTAACAGCAGAGGAACACGGTAGATGGAAGAGACATCGTGCACACAGATGACCTGTCCATACAACATGAATGCCATTAAAACAGATATAAGTGCTGTGCTATCATTTTTAGACAGATATTCAGAGAGCTTCTGCCTCTGACAGACAACCACATGATCACTTGAACTTCCAGGAAATAACATCTGCCAAGTAACGTACCTACACAAGAATAGCTGAACATTAACTTCCACACACTGAAAAAGGTCACCACGCTTCAGCACTTCCCAGGCATTGCTGCCGGCCGAGGCTGCTTGGGAAGGGCTGTAACGCAATAACTTAGCAGCAGAGTCAGCTGCTCTGGAAGTTATGTGAGCACACAGCAAAGTTCAAAGAACGCTGCCTAGAGACTTCTGTGATACAGCCTCCTCGGTGTTCCTAACTGAAACTACAGGTAAACTGTTCAAAAGCCCAGCTTCCCCCTTTCCCATCACTGTCATTCTCTACCAGGGCTTCCAGTTTGATTGAAGGCCAGGGGAAATCCGTGATCTCAATACAACAATATGTTTTGCAAGGCATCCTTCATCCAACTTAGGACTGAACAACTACAAGCAAAGAATTCTTAGGCCAACAAGGAATATCTGCATCAACAGTTCTGGTTCCCTGAACTGGGCTTCCTCAGAAAAAGCAAGGCACTCTGGACAATTGTCACCTGCCCATCAAGGAGGAGGCTGTACTTTAAGGATCAAAACCACACTTGCACATTTAATTTTAAATCCTCATTTCTTCTGATTCAAATGCAAACAGAGTTCAACACCGCACAGTAAAACCTTACAGGCTGCATATTTTCCTCCTTACAGTAAACGGCATTTACTTCTCAATTCAAGCACAACTGCAGTCAGAGAAATAACAATGTAAAATTGAATTAAACTTCCGGGAAAGTGACCAACAAGGGCCAGCTCACACTCAGCTCCTGGCCAACAATAGGTACACGTTGTACTGCTGACACATCAACATTATTGCCAGTTAATTATGAATGTAATGCTGGAAACTGCAAGACTTGGTTTGAACTCGCTGCATAGGAAATTATTAAAAATTACTTGACAGAGAATGGAATTGTGAAGCGAGACTCAGTCTTTCACAAAACCCCAAAATATTTCAAGCTCCAGCTAGGTTGGAAAATGCTCATATTCAGCCTACAGAAGGTCTGATTGCTTTCCTCAGACCAGTGCTACGCAGGGTAGTCTCAGTAGAAAAAGAACCATGCTAAGATGGAATTTTTGCACATCACAACATTCACATGAAGCAATGCTTCTCCCAAATCCCATTTTAACTTTCCTGTGCGATCTCTCCCTGTGGAATCTTGGGCTGAAGAATAATACCGTGAAGAGGGCAGTATGCAATATACATTCCTGGATCCTTTAACCTAATTTGGAAACTACTCTTTGGCCTCTAAATACTGAGAAATCTCATTCTTCTGTATTCCCAGGAGGAACGTGGAGGGAAACCTCAGATCAAACGCAGCTACTCAGAAAATACCTTGGATTCCATAGAATTCTATAAGCTCATGCTACCTGCCTTAGTAGAAACAGGGTGTTGGCATAAAAAGAAAACTTTTTGCAATGGTTACGTATGGAAGGAATGTAGGTAAGACAAAGCAGCAAATGAATTATGCAGCTTACAAAAGACACAGCTAGAACACAAACCCACTACGCTAAGATGAAACTGCACTCAACATGTGACAAACAGCTAGAATATTTATTGCGAGGAAGTGCAGACAGCAATTCTCACCTGTTCTGGTTCAACATGACAGAACATGGAAATCTTTTCTTTTACTGAGGTATCCAGTGGAGTGGAGCACCTGCAAACGATCTAAAAGAACAGCAACATCAAGGCTGTGAAGCCAACATGAGTACTGAGACATTCATATCACAAATCTGGGAAAAAAGCTGTCTTTCCACAGTCTCTGTGACTTGCAAAAACAACCCAACTTGGCTCCCTTTACTTTTTCGCTACCAACACACAAGAGCTCTCAACCTAAGCATTAGTTAGGCTAAAATGTCATTACAACACGCCAGTACTGCATTTTTAGATGCAAAGCCATGCAGCAAACCTTACCAGATCTGGGGAGAGACCAAGACCTCTGAGCTCACGAACACTGTTTTGGGTGGGTTTGGTCTTCTGCTCTCCTGTAGAGCTTGGCTGGTCAGAGAAGAGCAGATGTTGGTGTATTAAATTACAACGGTATGTAGCAATAATTCATCAAGGTAATTAGGACTCTCTACCTCATTCATCTCGTAAAAACTTTGACTCAGTTCTTAGACAATTCACATGAACTTCAAATGCCTCTGCACACCATTACTTTACTCTCCAAGACTGAAAGCAACCAGCAGGAACCAGAGTTCAAGCCTGTTCACTAAGCAGGTGTGAGTTATAGTGAGGGAAGCAGAGAGCAGAGATCCAGGTTTTTACCGACTACTCTCTCCACATACACAGTATTTCATATTTTTGATTCTTTGGTCTGTAAATCGTCTGGCCTGGACAGGAAGGAAAGAACAAAAGAGAAGAGAACAAAGACTGATCTGCACTCCAGCAACTTTACCAAGGTGCTCAATCAAGTCCATCTCCAAGATAGGAAATATTCACATTCTCTACTATTGTTAACATAACCAGGGAAGAATTTTCTTTGGTAGTGTAGAGGTTTTTGTTTGGTAATGACTGTAAAGTTATCTTCAAAATCAGAGCAGATAACACAGATGAGGTTCTATCAGGCATTACATGGTATAAAATACCTCCATATGCTTCTGGTATTAACCAGAGTTCACCCCACCTACTTGGGCACAGAAGGATATTTTGTTTCTTTGCGATTCTTAATTAACTGTCCCTTATCACAGCACTGCTTCACATGTGAGAGCCTATGAAACTACCATTAAAGATCAAAACAGACATTAGAAATATTGTCTAGGGGAAAAAAAACCAAACAGCTTGTGTTTCAAAACACAGCATTCTGTTTTGAAATTACAAAGTAACCCAAACTATTTCATGAACTATAGCTCATGTAAATCTAGAAGGTAGGAGGGCACAGCAACAGGAATAATAAAGTAGTCCAGGAAAAGCTTGGAATATGATGTTATTGGCAAGTCCAAATGGCTGTGGACTCTAGCTGTATCACTGAATTTTACAGTAGCTTTGCAGAAATGAAAGGCTATGCAAATGAGGGGGAAACTGAATGTTTTCAGCTCTAGAAAACAAGTTGATCTGCAAAACCTAGGAGAACTCCAGAGAGGAAACAAGCAAAACTGCATTTCCTGCAGCTCCCAGAGTGTTATTACACATTTACACACTTCAAGAAGTCTCTGTTCACTTCTTGCAAACCTTTTAAAATATCTAACTATATATTCTCTGTATTTCTCCAGAAGTTTCTATACCTAGAAGTACAAATGTAATGCTGCCTATTTAGCATTTCAGAAACATATATTTAGAAAGAGAGTTTTGGATTGTGGAAGCCTTTGACCGACATCTTAGGTCCTTACCTGGGGAACTAGACTGACATGAATGTTACAGAAATTCTCCCTTTTGACTTTGAACTGGAACTGGCGGAAAGCTTCGATGAAAGGCATACTTTCAATGTCACCCACTGTCCCACCAAGCTAAAAAAGACAGGCATTTAGAATTAAAGTCAGTACCAAAACACCATCTACTGCACTTACACACTAATGTGTACCAAAACATACATAAAAGGATACTAAAACATCTCCTCAGCACCTCTCTCCAACTCCATAAAGAAATATCAGCACAGAAAGCATCAGGATTTGCCAGTTGTGCATACCACTTCCACAGCCTCCAGACTACCCCAACCCTCCATTTTACCTCCATATTTTCCCAAAAAGCCACAAGAAAAACAGCTTCTCATATGGGCAGCACCTCTCCAGGATCATTAGATTTACCTCTATTCTTTCTTCAGGAAAATGCTTGAGATGTTAATGTAATCATTTATGAACATTAGGTGGCACTGAGAAGCAAAATTTCTGATTAAGTTTTAGTGACTACACAGACTGGGTTTGGACACACACATCCTTCGGAGCACTGACAGCCTCCTGCACATTGTCAGTGCCTGCTGGGTACCTCAGCATCCAGGTTCCTGGATCCTGGAACAGAAATCAGCAGCTGCAGGACAAGTCCCAGGTCACCATGACCCGGGCACTCTGACATGCCCCCTCTCTCCTGGCAGCAGGATGGCCCATGCAGTGCACAGGACACTACTTGGGCCATTCCTGTGTCCAGGTCTGTGCTCAAACCAGCTATTCCAAGGCTCCAAGCACTGCTGAGGGAAGAGAACTGTTTCCAGAGGGTGATTTACCTCCCTCTATCTACTAAGGAAGAGGGAAAAGCATGATTAACTTGGACTTTAACTCAGAATTCTAAGTTATATGAGCTAAACTAATTCACCTTACACAGAGAGCAAAGCATCCCAAAACCATAACTGTCCAAAACTTAAGACTTCTTAACTTAAAACTTAAGACTTTTTGAAAGCAAAGTTTTCAAAAGATTACACTGAATGTATGCTAACTAGGGGGATTTTTAACCAATTCAAAGCTGGAACATTACTGTAAGCAATTTTATGATGCAAAATATGGACACACAGAATCATAGCAATCACAGAATGGTTTGGGTTGGAAGGGACCTCAAAGCCCATCCAGTTCCACCCCTGCCACGTGAAGGGACACCTCCCACTGCATCAGGTTGCCCATCCAGCCTGGCCTAGAACACCTCCAGGGATGAGGCAGCCACCACTGCTCTGGGCAACCTGGGCCGGGGCCTTCCAACCCTCATTGTGAAGAAGTTCTTCCTAACGTCTAATCTAAATCTTTCCCCTTCCAATTTAAAGCCATTCCCCCTCATCCTATCATTACAGGTCCTTGTAAAAAGTCCTTGCTCAGCTTTCCCGGAGCCCCCTTCTGTACTGGAAGCTGCTCTAAGGTCTCTCAAGAGCTTTCTCTTCTCCACGCTGAACAACCCCAACTCTCTCAGCCTGTCACACAGTTCAGTTTCCTCAATACAAGAAGCAAAACTATGTATTTTTTTTAAGAGCTACTAACCTCAATGACACAAACTTGGGGTTCAATGCCATCTTCATCCACAGGAATCCGTGCCTGCCTCATTACCCATTCCTGTATTGCATCTGTGATGTGCGGAACAACTGAAAAAGAAACCCAGGCAAGGATTAAGGCCATTGCCCACACACATTTCTCCCTCTAACTCATTACAGAGCAAATTACTGAAAATAACAAGCCAGTGCTTCCCAGACGACTTGATCACTGACTTGCCTCTTTAAAGCATGCATTTTTTAAGTCATTATTCTTGGCCACAATTTTCAAGAGAAGTGCCTTGGCAGGAAACGCAATCCTGCCTCAATTTAAACACATGTAAGCAATACTTCCTTTATGCTGGGAGATTCAAGTACAAACAGTTCTTTGCTCTAAGCACTGAGCGTTTCTCTGTTTTAAACTGTCTGCAAAAGCCTTTATCCAAACCAGATGTGGAGGATGCTTAAAAAGGGGAGGGACTGATCTTTTTAACATCACGAGGACAGCATTTAACAAAGAGCTCAACCTCAAACGAAAAGCAAAAGCATCCAACCTGGACAGCAATACAGAATTTATTTTGAAGCATCAGAACAGAAGCTCCTTGTCACCTTGGACAGTTTTGCCGAGGTAGTCTCCCTTCCTCTCCTTGTTGATGACATACTGGTAGATCTTCCCAGTAGTCAGATTGTTGTCTTTGGTGAGTCGGATATCGAGGAAGCGCTCATAGTTACCAAGGTCCAGGTCCACTTCTCCTCCATCATCCAGCACAAACACCTCCCCTGCAGCACACAGAAAAAGACAATATCAAGGGGAAATGGTCCACAACAGCAATTTATTGGGTTTGCCTGTGACAGCTGGAAGAATTCAACATAAAGAAACATTCTTTGACTGCCACAGCAAGTTTAGGAGTGGCTAATAAAACCAAAAGCCTTACATAAGAAAGAGGACTCCTATACTGAGGATTGAATCCCTCAACCAGGCAGCAACAATAAAAGACCAGACAGCTCATCTCTGCTGTTGGCACACTCGGCCCCACCAGTCAGCCTTGAGCCACTCAGACTCAGCTTGCAAGGACCAGACACAAACTCTTCTGCCATGCAAAGGAGCCAGTTCCTTCCAGGCAAAGCCAGCCCTGGAATGTAGCTCAGGGGCCACTCACCGTGCTCATATGGGGAGAAAGTGCCCGCGTCGATGTTGATGTAGGGGTCGATCTTGATGGAAGTGACATGCAGCCCACAGGACTTGAGGATGGTGCCAATGCTGCTGGCGATGATCCCCTTGCCAATGCCCGAGATCACGCCACCAGTGACCAGGATGTACTTCATCTGCCTCGCTGCCCAGAACGACACCCCTCAGCCAGGGCACTGTCCCCCGCTAGTCCTCTCTCAGTGACTACTCCCCACAGTGACCCCACCATTCCCATCTCCAAGACCATCCTGTCAGTGACCCCAGCATTCCTGTCAGTGATCCCCTGCTCTCTATGACCCCGCCCATTGCCTTCTGTCAGCAGCCCCTCCCAGTGACTTCCACAACTGCCCCGTCAGCGACCCCCCACCAATGACCGCCACCTCACCATTCCTCCTCTCTGTCAGCAGCCCCTGCTCCCTCAGCAACCCCCCGCAGTGACATCCCAGTCTCTGTGACCCCTCTCATCCCCTGTCAGCGAGCCCCCAGCAGTCCCCCGTCAGTGACACCCACCACCATTCTCTATCAGCAACTCCTCTGCCCCATTTCCCCTGTCAGCCACTCCTCACAATTCCTGTCAGCAACCCCTCTTCAGTGACCTGCCTGCCATTCCTCAGTGATCCCCCCTTAGTGACCCGTCCTCTCTCATAGAGCCTCCGCCATTCCTCTCTGTGACCCCGAGTGACTCCCAATTCTGTCAGTGACCCCCGGAACCACCATTCCCTTCTGTATCAGCAATGCCCCCCCGTTACCTCTTTGACCCTAGCACCCTCAGAGAACCCCCGTCCTCTCACAGACCCACCCTCCTCTCCCACAGAAGCCCCCTCTGCTCTCACAGAACGCCCCTCCTCTCTTGCAGACATCCCCTCCTCTCAGAGACCCCCCCTCCTCTCTCAGAGAACCCCCTCCTCTCAGAGACCTGTCCTCCTCTCAGAGATCCCTCCTCTTCTCTCAGAGACCCCTCCTCTTCTCTCAGAGATCCCTCCTCTTCTCTCACAGAACCCCCCTCTCAGAGACACCCCCTTCTCAGAGTCCTCCCCTCCTCTCTCGCAGATACCCCCACTTCTCTCATAGATGCCCCTCCTCTCAGAGATCCCCTCTCCTCCCTGAGATCCCCTCTCCTCTCTCAGAGACCCCCTCTCCTCTCTCAGAGACCCTCCCCTCCTCTCTGAGACCCTCCCCTCCTCTCTCAGAGACCCTCCCCTCCTCTCTCAGAGACTCCCTCTCCTCTCTGAGACCCTCCCCTCCTCTCTCAGAGACCCTCCCCTCCTCTCTCAGAGACCCTCCCCTCGTCTCTCAGAGACCCCTCCTTTTCTGACACCCCTCCTCTTCTCTCAGAGACCCCTCCTCTTCTCTCACAGAACCCCCCTCTGAGACACCCCTTCTCAGAGTCCTCCCCTCCTCTCTCACAGACACCCCCACTTCTCTCATAGACACCCCTCCTCTCAGAGATCCCCTCTCCTCTCTCAGAGACCCTCCCCTCCTCTCTCAGAGACCCCTCCTTTTCTGACACCCCTCCTCTTCTCTCAGAGACACCCCCTCTCAGAGTCACTCCCTCCTCTCAGAGTCCCCCCTCCTCTCTCAGAGACCTTCTCCTCTCAGAGACCACCCCACCTCAGAGACCCCTGAGACAACCCTCTCCTCTGAGATTCTCCCTCCCTCTCTGACACCCTCCCCTCTCAGGCACCCCCTCCTCTCTCAGACACTCCCCCCCGAGACTCCCCATCCGCGCCTCCCCCATTCCCGCCATTCACAGAGCGCCGCCCCCTCGCCCCTCGCGTGGTCCCGCCCGCCCCCCGCGCTCCCCCCGCGCCTGCCCGCATGGTCGCGCCCGCCCTGCGCGCCCTCCCTTCACCTGTGCCCGCCGGGCGGGGTGGGGGGGGCGCGGCGCGCGGAGGGTGCGGGGTGCGGACCGGGGCGCGCGCCGCGCCGCTGCCAGCCGGCTCGCCGGGGAAGCGCATGGGGACGGCGCGCGGCGGGGCGCAGGCGCGGGGCGCGGGCGGCGCGTGCGCAGCGCGGGACCGGGGGGGCGGGCACCGCGCGGGAGCGCGGGACAGGAGGGCGGGCGGGGCCACGGGGCGGGCGGGGCCAGGAGGGCGGGGGGCGGGGCCAGGAAAAGGCGGGGCGGGTGGGGCAGGGCCGGCTCGGTGAGGGGGGCTGCGCCGATGGAAGGGCGGGCGGGGTGGGCGGGGCCAGCAGGGGGTGGGCGAGGCCTGGGTGGGCGGGCGGGGCCGGGAGCAGTGGGCGTGGCCAAAACAAATGGGCGTGTCCATAAGGAGTGGGCGGGGCCTATGTCGGTGGGCGGGGCCTGGGCGGTTGTAGCGCTGCCACCCCACCCCCCCCCCCCGCCTCCAGCGCATCCAACACAGTCCTGGAGCGGTTTGGGTTGGAGGGGACGTCAAAGCCCATCCAGTTCGACCCCCTGGCATGAAAAGAGACCTCATCACTGCCTACAACTGCCTGAAAGGAGGGGTTGGTCCCT
Organism: Phaenicophaeus curvirostris; assembly: GCF_032191515.1. NCBI lineage: Eukaryota > Metazoa > Chordata > Aves > Cuculiformes > Cuculidae > Phaenicophaeus > Phaenicophaeus curvirostris. The sequence goes on from NC_091414.1 coordinate 7,638,823, forward strand.
TCTGCCAAGCTACAGGTGATGAGATGAGAGGGAATGGCCTCAAGTTGCACCGGGGCAGGTTCAGGTTGGACATCAGGAAAAGTTTCTTCACCAAAAGGGTTCTCAGGCACTGGCAGAGGCTGCCCAGGGAGGTGGTGGAGTCCTCATCCCTGGAGGGGTTTAAAAGACGGGCAGATGAGGTGCTCAGAGACATGGTTTAGCAGTAGACAGGTATTCCTGGACATCCCTGATACCGTCCCCATCCACCCTGCCCCATCCCTCAGTGGCAGCAGTGGGCTTTGCAGAAGGCTGGAGCCAGCAGGGACAGGCTGGACACTGGCTCCTGGTCCCTTCTGGCTTCAGTTGAACCAGCTGCTGCTCCAGCACTGACCAACCCAGAGCCCAGAGCCAGCTCTGATCTCCCCCAAAAAGCCTGATACAATATCTGGGTGAGCCAAATCTTCTGAACCTTATAAAATCAAATGCCTCTTTCTTTTGTTTAAATTCCTCCTGCATGCTCTCACTGCACTTTATAAAAGTTTCGAGTCTTTTGCTGTCTTTGACTGCTGTGTAGTTTAAGAACTTCACAGAAAACTGCAGACATTTACCCCAAAGCTCCTCCTCAGACAGGAAGGTGTTGGCACCACCAACTAAAAACGTGAACATGAACGTTTACAACACCCTATCAGAGGTGCCCGAGGTGCAGCGACTCCACTCCCTGTGCAGCTTCTGCAGGGAGCAGTAACTCAAGCAGATCCAGATGGGTTCTGTGGCAGTAACACTACTACAAACTGCAAACCACGAGGAGAAACCTGACATACCATGCGGAGAATGTATCTGAACACTACTCATCACTTGGGGGAATGCTCAAAGCACTGAGGAGATGGAATACCTTGTGTGCTGCTGGAGTTCCCTGGATGTCTCTGCCTCTGAGTACCTGTGGAAACCATTGTTGGCTGGTTTGGTCTTTTTTTTAGTTCAGAACATTGCAGGCAGCTCAAAATCAAGACATGAGAGTGACTGCACCCTCATCAAGTTTGCAGATGACACCAAACTGAGTGGTGTAGTTGCCACATCAGAAGGACGGGATGTCATCCAGAGGGACCTGGACAGGCTGGAGAAGTGGGGCTGAAAGAACCTCGTGAGGTTCAACAAGGCCAAGTGCAAGGTCCTACACCCGGGTCAGGGCAATACTCATTTTCAGTATATGGTGGGGGATGACATGATTGAGAGCAGCTCTGCTCCTTCAGCTCATGCTTTACAACCCTTTCAGGGAAGAAATTCCTCCTCATAATCAACCCAAATCTCTCTGGTTCATCTTGAGGCCATTTCCTCTTGTCCCATCATTTGTTACTTGTGAGAAGAGACCAACATCTGTTTTACTCTCCATTCAGGGAGCTACAGAAAGCGATGAGGTCTCCCCTCAGCCTCCTTTTCTCCAGGCTAAACAGCCCCAGGTCCTTCAGCTGCTCCTCATAACCCCTGTTCTCCAGCCCCCTCACCACCTCTGTTCCCTTTTCTGGACACGCTCCAGCCCCTCAATGTCCTCCTTATAGCAAGGGGCCCAAAACTGAATCCAGGATTCAAGGTGCAGCTGCACCAGCACCAACTGTTCAGTTCTGGGCCCCTCACCACAAGAAGGATGTTGAGGCTCTGGAGCGAGTCCAGAGAAGAGCAACAAAGCTGGTGAGGGGGCTGGAGAACAGGCCTTATGAGGAGCGGCTGAGAGAGCTGGGGGTGTTCAGCCTGGAGAAGGGGAGGCTGAGGGGAGACCTCATTGATCTCTACAACTACCTGAAAGGAGGTTGTGGAGAGGAGGGAGCTGGCCTCTTCTCCCAAGTGACAGGGGACAGGACAAGAGGGAATGGCCTCAAGCTCCACCAGGGGAGGTTTAGGCTGGACATTAGGAAAAAATTCTTCATGGAAAGGGTCATTGGGCACTGGCAGAGGCTGCCCAGGGAGGGGGTTGAGTCACCTTCCCTGGAGGTGTTTAAGGCACAGGTGGATGAGGTGCTAAGGGATATGGTTTAGTGTTTGATAGGAATGGTTGGACTCGATGATCCGGTGGGTCTCTTCCAACCTCGTTATTCTATGATTCTATGACTCCAGGGGGCGATCCCTTCCCTGCTCCTGCTGGCCACCCCATGGCTGACCCCAGCCAGGAGGCTGTTGTCCTTCTTGGCCACTTGGGCCACTGCAGGCTCAAATTCTCTGGTCTTGCCCCGCGGAGGCTGCGCTGTGTCTTCTCCAGCCTCATCCACTAGATGGTGGGATTGGGCAGCGAAAGGAAAGTTTCCCAGGAACAAAGGGCCAGGCAGTGGGGACAGGCTGGGGACCTCGGAGCTGATCCCAGCACCACATGTGCCCTGGGGGTTGCTGGCGTTCGGCAGGGCCCTTCTGGGTCTGTGGTTTGTCCCACTGGACCTGAGGAATTTTGATCCTTCCTGGTAGGTCTTGATTCTTTCAGGCAGGGTTCCTTCACCTTCAGGCTTCTTCCCATCTACTTCTTTTTTCCCATAAAGAATCACTTTCCTAGGGAGAGAGGAGTGAACCCACCGAGCTGCTGTAGAGCTCAGCCGTTTGGTCAGTGGGCTGTGACCCAACAAGGAGGTATCACCAGATCCTGGGCCAGGATCTCCCCACCCTCACAGCTGAAAACCATTCCCCCTCACCCTATCCCTGCACTCCCTCATCAAGAGCCCCTCCCCAGCTTTCCTAGAGCCCCTTTCAGCACTGGAAGCTGCTCTAAGGTCTCCTAGGAGCCTTCTCCAGGCTGAACAACCCCAGCTCTCTCAGCCTGGCCTCATACAGGAGGTGCTCCAACCCTTGGATCATCTCTGTGGCCTCCTCTAGACTCGCGTTAGCAGCACCATGTCCTTCCTGTGCTCAGGACTCCAGAACTGGACACGGGGCTCCAGGTGGGTCTCACCAGAGACTCACCAGGTGGGTCTCTCTCTGCTGGTCCCTCTGCTTTGGACGCAGCCCAGGACACGGCTGGTTTCTGGGCTGCAAGCACACATTGCTGGCTCATGTGGAGCTTCTCGTACCCCAGCACCCCAAGTCCTTCTGTCAGGCCTGCTCTCAGCCCATTGAGCTGATGATGAGCTGATGCTTTATGTCCACTCAGGAGACTGGCCTGATGGGAGTGAACCTGCCCCGTCTTCTTTCCCTCATTGCTATTAGACTTGCATTTCCTACAGAAATCAAACTGAGATCCATCAACGCCAGCTGCTGTTCAAGGGGTGACGGATGCTGATGGAGCTGCTGGGTGGCCAGTCTTGGAGAGGGTGCAGTCTGCAGGCTCCTATGTTTGCAGCAAGGCTTCTGCAGATTTAATGCACAGAGAAGTTGCAGACCCAGAATGAGATTTTTTTTTTTTGCCTTTGAAAAAAACAAAGTTTTCTCCTCTGAGGGATGCTCTGCTGGTGAGAGCTGTGCTGGGCACCCTCTTTCTGAGAAAAAAAATCAGGCAGACCATGTAAAGCCTAAAGGTGGACTCAGCTCCTCCAACATTCTGGGTTTCCAGCTTGTGCATTCTAGAGAGGCCGCCCAGCTGCCGTGCGGTCTGCTTCAGTGGCGAGCATGGACAAGAGGCAGGAGTATCAAGAGCTGCTTCTCTGCCTCCATGACTGAGCAAAATTTAGTTAGTCCTGCGCCCAGGAGAGCTGGTTCTTGTGAATGAACCATGCAATTCAGGTCTTCTGACCTGAAAAATCAATCGCAACTAACAATCGCAACAAGGCAGAAGACCAATTCAGGTCTGAATTGGTCTTCTGCCTTGTTGCGATTGTTAGTCCAAGTGAGTTGCCTCCAGTAGTGACCAGGACAAGCTGCAACGAGGACTTTGTAATGAGTCATTCAAGAAAAAGAATGGTATAGGGAAAAGAGACTCGCTGCCCCCAGGCAATGTGCGGGTTGGATTCTGCCCTGAGTCATCTACCTTTCATGTTTTTAGCTTCTCATATTTCCAATCACTCATTCCCATCTGGTTCTTTAATGTCATGAGCTTGACCATCAAGGGGATTTCTCTGGTGCCTCTCAGCCCTGCATCCAAATCCTATTGCACCGACTGTTTGGTTTGTATTTCCAAGACTGAAATTTTATCTGCTGTCAGGGAACGCTTTCTGTTCTCATTGACCGTGGAGACTGATTGTTCCCTGTCCTCTTAGTACCAACAGGCAGATGTTGTAAAATTATCTCACAGAGCTGCTTATTGGACATGGTCTTGGTAATGAAAGAAGTTTTGAAGACGAGGCTTGGTACAGAGATGTAACAGGGCTAGGTGAAAGATCTGGCAGGGGCTGCCCAGGGCAGTGGTGGAGTCACCATCCCTGGAGGTGTTAAAAAATCACATGGCCGTAGCACCTTGGGACATGGTTTAGTTGGCATAGTGGACTTGGGCTGACAGTTGGACTTGCTGATCATAGAATCATTAATGTTGGAAAAGACCTCTAAGACTTTGGGACATGGTTTAGTAGGTACAGTGGGGTTGGGCTGACCGTTGGACTTGATCTTTGAGGTCTTTTCCAACCTTAATGATTCTTTGATTCTATTGGCAGGAACATTTGTGAAGGTGACTTCTCCCTGGGATGCCGGGGTGGGCTGGCAACCCTTGTCTGTACAATCATTCAATAAATGGGCGGAATTTTCTGTGATGGAACCTTCTGCATGGGGACAGCGACAAAGCTGGTGTAGGGGCTGGAGAACAGGCCTGATGAGGAGCGGCTGAGAGAGCTGGGGTCGTTTAGCCTGGAGAAGAGGCTGAGGGGTGACCTCATTGCTCTCTACAACTACCTGAAAGGAGGTTGTGGAGAGGAGGGTGCTGGCCTCTTCTCCCAAGTGACAGGGGACAGGACGAGAGGGAATGGCCTCAAGCTCCGCCAGGGGAGGTTCAGGCTGGACATCAGGAAGAAATTTTTCACAGAAAGGGTCATTTGACACTGGAACAGGCTGCCCAGGGAGATGGTTGAGTCACCTTCCCTGGAGGTGTTTAAAAGATGGATGAATGAGGTGCTGAGGGACATGGTTTAGTGATTAATGGGAATGGTTGGACTCGATGATCCAGTGGGTTCTTTACAACCTAGTGATTCTATGATTCTATGACAAGAAGGCCATTTCCAGCCAGAGAACAATGAGGCTCAGTTCTGTGCAAGATAGTGCAGTCAGCTGGTGAAGGGACAGATTTAGAGAACATGAAGTGTGACCTCAGCAGAGCAGGGCAGGAACATCCAGCAAAGCAGGGAGGTGCCAAGAGGCAGAACAGGACTTGATCTCATCGTTTGCAAAGTACAATACATAACCAGAGCGAGACCAGAATCCCCTCCCTTGCCCTGCTGACCACGCTTCTCTTGATGCAGCCCAGTTGATGGACATGGTTGGCTTTCTGGGCTGTGATTGCGCATTGCTGGCTCATGTCGAGCTTCTCATCAATCACCACTATTTACTACAAAAGAAAAAAAACAATTATTTAAGTACTGGTTCTCTGCCACTTGGCCGTGTAAGCATCCCATCAGCTCCCTGACCACAGAGAACAACCCAGGTGGAGCTCATTCACAGTTCTGGTAACACATTTGATCATTTCTGTACCCATCTCTAAACCTGTACTCAAAATTTTGCGCTGTAATGATTGAACCCTCTGCTTTCCCCTCAACATTTGCCTGCTAGTAAAGGTAATTTCTGGATTACCGAACTTCCTTGCTCTGGGAGTGGTCTCACCGCAGTGCAGGGTTCGGCTCCATCCAAGTAATAAAGATGCTGCTTTTTCCCAACAGTGCAGGGCAAGGTTTGGAGCCAAGGCGCAAGAAACACCTTTTAGGGACTGACATCAGCCTGGCAGCTCGAGGAGAGACTTGGGTTCTCCTACAACTTCTAGGTGACTCTTTGAAGATGGTGATCTAAGGATGAAGGCACTTGGTGTTTTGCTGAAGGTTACATAAGGTTTCTGGCAGAGTTCAGGGTGAAATCAGATCTCCGTGTTTCACTCCATGACATAAAGCTGACAAGACCACTCTCCTTCGCAGAAAGCAGGGGACACAGACTCTCACCCAGATGTCTCTTCCCTAAGGTTCCTTTGTGTGCGGAAAGAGGTAACATCCTCCTTCCAATATAGGAGCAGAGAATTTGGGCTCATCAGCAGGGGGAAGCAGGCAACCAGCACAGCGATGGGCATGAGCCACAGGGACCTGGCTGTGGCTGGAGGACAGTGATGTGCAGCTCAGTGCATGTAGAAGGAGCTCCACGATGAAGCGGCATGAGTGAGAGTGAGAGGACATCAGCATGAGCAGCAGGCGTGAGGAATCAGGTGAGCAAGGAGAGTTTTCAGGCCAGTGGGGCTGGCTGAGAAAGCCCAGGTCACACAGTGACGTCCTTGTGAGTCTCTTCCTGCCAAGCTGGGTGAGGAGAGGTGAGGCGTGAAGGCTCCTAAGAGAGAACAGAGGAAATTCAGGTTGACACACACTGAACTCTGAGCAGGGAAGGCTGCCCTGGGGGATTCCTGGATGGAATTCTGTAGAGGTGAAACTGAGCTAGCAAGAAAACCTCGTGGAGGCATCAGAGCTGATGTTCTGCCCAAACCATCTGCCGGTCTGCTGTCCCACACAGAGAGATGGCAGCTTCATGGGCACATCCACGGGGTCAGCATCAGGCCCAAAGTCAAGGAAATCCCACAAAAGGCTTTGCCTCTGACAAGGAACCTCTGTGCTGTGGCAGGAATAGACTGTCAGGAAAACTGATTTGATTGTTTCAGGAGCTGCGTGGGCTTTGGGTCACCGGATACAACACCTCCTAATAAAATCCTGAGTCCCCGCAAAACCTTTGGCTGCATGAATAACAGGTATAGTACAACCCCACACGTCCTGACTGAGCAGAAGCCCCCACGAAGAGCCCAATGAGATACTGAGGGAGCTGGGGTTGTTCAGCCTGGAGAAGAGAAGGCTCCAAGGAGACCTTGGAGCAGCTTCTGGTACTGAAAGGGGCTACAGGAAAACTGAGAAGGGACTCTTGATCAGGGAGTGCACTGACAGAATGAGGGGAAATGGTTTTAAGCTGAAAGAGGGGAGACATTAGGAATAAATATTTTGCTGTGGGGGTGGGGAGGCCCTGGCCCAGGTTGCCCAGAGCAGGGGTGGCTGCCCCATCCCTGGAGTGGTTCAAGGCCAGGTTGGATGGGGCTTGGAGCCCCTGATCCAGTGGGAGGTGTCCCTGCCCGTGGCAGGCGGTGGAACTGGATGGGCTTTAAGGTCCCTTCCAACCCAAACCGTTCCATGATTCTAAGAGCTTGTCACCATTAGGGACATCCCTGTATCCACCCTGAAAGGTGACAGCAGTTCGGCAACGCTGTCATTTACAGGAAACCCGTGAGTTTCAAATGTCTTTCACTTTCTTGCACTGATTTTTTCGGACTCCTACATTTTGTACCTGAATCTGCAAATGACCTGTTCCTCCTTCCCTGCCATTTAGCTTCTGATTTTGAGAAGGCAAAAAAGCTGAGGGATTTCAATTGCTTTCTTAAGGCAGATGTGCTGGCTTCGAAGGGGGATAATGGGTGCTTCACATGTGTGTGGGATCTCCCAGAATGGACTGTGTGGAAAAGGACAAATCACTCATAGTTTATACACTCTTAAAGACAGTGAAACCCTACTGCGAGTTCTCTTTAAATCTGATGGGATTGGATTATTCATTTTATGAAACATGTAAGAAATACAGTGACTTTTAGTTAATTCAATTGCAGGATAATTTGAACTTCTCTTTAATTCAGTCAGAACTGCTGAAATAATACCATTTGCATTCTTGAAAAAAAACTCATTTCCACTCTTACTTCTCCAGGGCTGATGTAGCTGTAATGGGTTTTTCATTTAAAGGCCACTTCAGAGCTAATTTTTATACTGTTTTTGCTTAACTGTCAATGAGGAAATAGTCACACACTCGTGCTGCTAATTTCTGCCTCAATTTATAACATTTCCCTGCACTAAGTGAGTCACTAGAAAAGAAACCCTTGAGCACAGGCAAAGGATTTCGTTGCACTTCCCCGCTGAGCTGCGGTTGAGCAAACACTTCCAGCTCATTTTGTTCAACATTCAGGCAAAGTCCTCTCTGTGCCTGCAGGCAAGACAAGCGGTTAAAAACGCACATATTCGCTGAGGAGAGACCAGCATTATCAAGACACTGGATTCAGTTTTGGGTCCCTCACAAGGACATTGAGGGCCTGGATAGCATCTGGGGAAGGGGAACAGAGCTGGGGAAGGGGCTGGAGAACAAGGGTTATGAGGAGCAGCTGAGGGACCTGGGGGTGTTTAGCCTGGAGAAAAGGAGGCTGAGGGGAGACCTCATTGCTTTCTGTAGCTCCCTGAAACCTAAACGGGTGTTGGTCTTTTCTCACAAGCAACAAGTGATGGGACAAGAGGAAATGGTCTCAAGTTGCACCAGGGGAAATTTAGATCAGATATTCAGAAATATTTCTTCCCTGAAAGGGTTCTCAGGCACTGGCAGAGTCTGCCCAAGGCAGTGGTTGAGTCTCGGTCCCTGGAGGTTTTTAAAAGATGGGCAGACAAGGTGCTCAGAGATCTGCTTTAGTAGTGGACAGGGATGGTTGGACTCAATCTCAAAGGTCTTTTCCAAGCAAACGGTTCTATGATTCTATGATTATGAAAGAATAAAGAGCTCTGAGGGAATGAAGGTGTGAAAAGGCAGGCAATGCCTGCATGCTGAGCTGCCTGAGATGCTGCTGGAGCAGCTCCAAGCTGTGCAACTTGTGACACACCGTCTGGGGATGGGGGGAACATGATTTATTTGCTTCAGTCAGGAGGTGTAGAACAAACTGGGGCAGAAAAGCTCTGGGTTGTGTTCAGACAGAACTGAATGCTGTTCATTGCCTTTGTTTCAGGAGAACGGGAACAGTGAGCAGTCCCTCAAATGGCCCAGCCAGGTGGTGGGAGCATCAGGAGTGTGAACTCAGCAATATTCACCCCTAGTGAAACAGCTGGCATTTTTATTTGATTTCTCCCTCTTGATCTCTCTAGCATAAGGCTGAGCCTGGTCTTAGGAGTCCAGCAGTGAGAAGGAGAGGTTCTGCAATAGCAAAGGAGAGAGCTGGCTTTTGTCCTGGCTGTTACCCAGAGCAGCAGCCCTGCCGTGTTTGCAGAAGGGCGATGTGGATGGGCCAGAGGAATTTTAATCCTGAATCATTTCCACATTCCTTCCAGCCTGGCAAAGGATTCTGCTGAGGCATCAACTGCCTTGTCCAGCTCAGCCTGTCCTACATCTGATAAGTTAATTGAGGCTTTCATAAGTTAATTGAGGTATTCCGCTGGTTACCAGAACATCATCAGTCAGCTTCCCAGAGTCAGAGCCTTCCAGTCCATTTGGACTCCCTTCTGTAAACAACTAAATTCCATCCATCTCCTGGGAAGTCCCTGGAGTGGTGGGGGCTGGAGACTTCAGGGACTGGTGTCCTTTCTGCAGGCCTTGGAGTGCTCTTGTACTCACACAGTGCTGAACCATGCGGGGTTGCCTGCAGCACCAGGGAGAAAGTTTGCTTTGGAAGCAGAACTGCTGAAAAGTCTTTTTTTCCCATGTACCAGCTCCGCAGCTGCAGCCAATTGTGCTGTTTATTAGAGCTGATTCTGGCATTTGTCTTAGCATCCCACCAAGGTGTGTAGCTTTTGTTCTCATAATGATACAATACTCTGAGATTTCAATCTTCATTCAGTGCATTTGTGCAAATCGTAGCTATGATGTGCAATGCAGCTGCAAGGTAATAAATGCACTTTGATTCAGTTGGAGTTCCTGAACTATAACGTGTGAATCCAAAACTTGAATGGGTTATCTCTAAACTTTAAGGGTTCATTCTAGTCTTACTCAAATTGTAATGTAAATGCCCCGTCCCTGGAGGTGTTCAAGGACAGGTTGGATGGGCCTTCAGCAGCTTGTTTGGGTTGGAAGGGACCTCAAAGCACATCCAGTAACAACCCTCTGCCATGGGCAGGGACACCTCCCACTGGATCGGGGGCTCCAAGCCCCATCCAACCTGGCCTTGAACCCCTCCAGGGATGGGGCAGCCACCACTGCTCTGGGCAACCTGGGCCAGGGCCTCCCTACCCTCATCAGGAAGAATTTCTTCCTAATGTCTAGTCTAAATCTTCCCCTTCCAATTTAAAGCCATTCCCTTTTCTCCTATCACTTCAAGCCCTTGTAAGAAGTCCCTCCCCAGCTTTCCTGGAGCTGCTTCAGGTACTGGAAGCTGCTCTAAGGTCTCTCTGGAGCCTTCTTTTCTCCAGGCTGAAAGAGTGAACTCCAAGGAACCTGAAACAAGGAGCAGGCACTCAGAATTTAGCCGGTCTCCGCAATGGTAACGTGCCCATCTGAGAAGACGATTTTTAAAAGCTGACACTGTGAGTGTCTCCTTTCTCCAGAAAGGCACTCCCTTGCTGGATGGGCTCTTTCTCCCCTCAGGGTGTAGCAGGTCAGTGGCAAACTAGGGTGGATCAACCAGGAGGCGTGCAGCCCATCTCCAGTGCTGGGGGAGTCTCCACAGTTCAGTGGAAGACAATCAGAACTGCACAAATGAGAGATGGAACGTGGATGGATGGATGGACAGTGAGTCTGAATGGAGTTCCTGAGGGAGTCCAAGAAGGAAATTTCCCATAAGAGAATCACCTATCAGAAAGTTATCCTCACCAAATACAGGGTGAGCTGACAGATTTACAGAAAGGCAGTGCCCCAGCCTTCTATGTGGCTGGATTTCATAAGAGAGACATTTTAGCTTGAGTCTCACTGTCAATATATTCTTTCTTTTCTTCACAAAGGGAAATAGTTTTCAGCTGCAAGAGGGGAGATTGAGATGAGATCTCAATGTTTTGCTGTAAGGTGGGGAGTCCCTGGCCCAGGTTGCCCACAGCAGTGGTGGCTGCCCCATCCCTGGAGGTGTTCAAGGCCAGGCTGGATGGGGCTTGGAGCCCCTGATCCAGTGGGAGGTGTCCCTGCTCATGGCAGGGAGGTGGAACTGGGTGGGCTTTGAGGTTCCTTCCAACCCAAACCATTCTGCAATTCTATGATTCTAAGTAACACTGCTCCAATCAGTACAGAAGATGACCTCCAATCTGGGAAGTTCTTGTGGGTTGGAGGTTCTTTTGAAACAATTCTGTTGTTCTTGTCTCTTTTTCTTCAGCTGAGCAGCTGCTTCAGCTGTCCTTGTTCCAAATTGCATCATGGTGCTAATTTTCTAAGATCTGCCTATCGAGGAGGATTTCATTTCAATTGGTGAGAGACAATGCACTGCAACAGCTACAGCTGAGACAAAGATGGGAATTAACATTTGTAAAGGGAGAAAGGGACAAAAGAAATCTTGGTGACAAGGAAGAAAGTGAAACAAAAATAGAACCATTGTCATTATCTGAGAATAAAGGGGAAGGATGCTTTTCCAGGGATGAAGACTCCTGCCATGACAGCTTGCTGTCTGGGATGCTTTCCAGCAGGGGAAGTGGTTTGTCCACATTCATCCAAGAATGATGAAGGCAGAGGGTTCAGTTGCCTACTGTCAGCCTTGGAGAAATGATTGCTTAAATGGTCCATTCCCGTGGGATTCACCACCAGTCCTGTTGATAGGCAGGTTGGTTTAAAATATTCCACCAAGGAGTGGGCAAATCCTCCAACTGACTCTCCAAGTCGGGTTGCAAACTCCTGGCTGATCCTTAACCATCACTTGTTGCTGGGAAGCAGAGAATTAGTCAGGAGAATCCCTAACCCAACAGCTGGGTGAAGATCAATCCTACCTTGCAAAGCTATGAAAACACACATTTCCCCTACTCTTCTCTCCAGGAGCTCTCCAAGCAGACTGTGGTCCCTGCTAATGTCCCTGTGGTCGTACCCATGGCAGCAAGATGTGATTCCGCACACACAAGGTGCTCTGTGGACATCCTAGAATGATGGATGCTCTCTTGCAGGTTGGCAGTGATGGCCCTTGTTTCGATGCAGCTGGCAGCCTCTTTCTGGGGTCAGAGAACCATCAGTTTGGGTGAGTTCCAACAAAAATGCAGGTACCGAGTCTGGGAGCATGTGGGGCTGTACAGGCACAGCCGCTAGTGTGACTGCTGGCTGTGGGCTCATGGGTGGCCCAACTCCCTGAGTCCTGACTGTGAAGGTTGTAGATACTTGCTGAACATCTGCCCTGCAAATGCTCTTCTACTTCTGGCAGGGTGTTAGAACTGGATGGGCTTTAAGTTCCCTTCCACCCTAAACCATTTTATGATTCTGTGATTTGATGACTGCTGGGGAGGTGGCGCTGGTGGTCGCACTGTCTGTCTGTACATTTTATTCCCATAGTCCCTGTTTGAGCTGACCTGTGGCTTTGCCCTGGAGGGAAGCCACATCACAATTCCAAAGTACATAGAAACTTTGGGACCACCAAAAAATAAGTCTCTTTTTAAGAAGATGAGACAATTCTCCAAGTTGGAGCTGTTCCCTGTAACTCAGTGGTGATTTTCCCAGTAGCAGGCGCTCGTTAACGGTGGAAGCTCAGCCAAAGGACAGAGCTGAGGGGGTTGTGTAGCTGGGAATCGGCTTTGCTGAGGCACCACAGGGACTCATTTACAAGTAATGAATCATGAAGCAGCAGGAAGCAAGCCAGCCAAGAAAAAGCGTGAGCTCTGCAATTAACTACAGTGTGCTTAGGTGAATAATGGGATGTGATACCAAGGCAGAAAGCAGGTCTTGGAGCAGTCGGAGCCGGGAGCATTGCAAGACTAATTTCTATAAGACAGTTTTTTTTCCAAACAACTTTTAGTCAAAGAAATCGCTCCCTTCTCTTGAGCTGAAACAAATCCCGTGTGCACATAATTTCTAGGCAAAACAGCTGACAGCTTTTAACTCATGTTTAAATGCATGAGTGACCCAGATCAGCACAAACTAGGAAACCATCTCCTTAAAGAGGTCCAGTCCTGAGCAAAGGAATGGCAGCAGGTATCAGATAAGGCCCATGGGGCAGACGGAGGACGGGTTTCCAGTGTGTAAGGGACCCTTGTTATCAGCTTACAATGCAGATGAGAGTGGGATGAAGGAAAGCAGGTTGTATTAATTACCTCTTCGATACGGGGCAGGGTTGGAGTTTCAGGTGGGAAGGCGAGAGGGCCCCAGCAGCCACCATGAGCTGATCTACCAGGACCCAGAGCTGGGGCAAGGGATCACAGAATCACAGAACAACCAGGTTGGAAGAGACCCACCGGATCATCGAGTCCAACCGTTCCCATCAAACACTAAACCATATCCCTCAGCATCTCATCCACCCGTGCCTTAAACACCTCCAGGGAAGGTGACTCAACCACCTCCCTGGGCAGCCTGTTCCAGTGCCCAATGACCCTTTCTGTAAAGAATTTTTTCCTAACGTCTAGCCTAAACCTCCCCTGGCGGAGCTTGAGGCCATTCCCTCTTGTCCTGTCCCCTGTCACTTGGGAGAAGAGGCCAGCTCCCTCCTCTCCACAACCTCCTTTCAGGTAGTTGTAGAGAGCAATGAGGTCTCCCCTCAGCCTCCTCTTCTCCAGGCTAAACAACCCCAGCTCTCTCAGCCGCTCCTCATAAGGCCTGTTCTCCAGCCCCTTCACCAGCTTTGTTGCTCTTCTCTGGACTCTCTCCAGAGCCTCAACATCCTTCTTGTGGTGAGGGGCCCAGAACTGAACACAGTATTCGAGGAGCGGTCTCACCTGTGCCGAGTACAGAGGGAGGATAACCTCCCTGGCCCTGCTGGTCACGCCGTTTCTGATCCAAGCCAAGATGCCATTGGCCTTCTTGGCCTCCTGGGCACACTGCTGGCTCATATTCAGTCGCTGTCAACCAACACCCCCAGGTCCCTCTCCTCCAGGCAGCTTTCTAGACAGACTTCTCCTAGTCTGTAGCTCTGCACAGGGTTATTGTGCCCCAAGTGCAGGACCCGGCATTTGGCCTTGTTAAACCTCATGCCATTGGACTCTGCCCAGTGGTCCAGCCTGTTCAGATCCCTTTGCAGAGCCTCCCGACCCTCCAGCAATGGTGGATGCTACTCCCATCCCATGCCCCAGGAAATGAGACCTCTCTTTGTATGGAGCTTGGACAAGGAGACAAAGCTGCTATTTCAAGACAAGTATCTATTATTAATGTTACCCAACTCCCAGTAAATCTACCCTCCTCTTTGGCTAAGGAGCTGTGCCAGGAGCAGCTGTGTCACAGCAGCCAACTCCCCTGCAATTCCAGATGCAGTCATGGGGGAGACTTCTTCAGAAAACCTTCATTTCGGTTGATAAGCTTTTGGTTTCCTTCTCTCCCATTTCATGTAACTACAGAGACACTGATGATTATAAAGCACACCAGCACCCCTCCTTTGCAGAGGACACTGTGTTAAAGCTCTGTTTCTGGCAGAAACCATCCCTCTCTGGACAAAGGGAACGAGATCAGCTGGGACCCCGCAGCCTCACTGGATCTAATGGATCCTGAAGAGTGCACTCCTGACCTGAGTCCAGACACAGCCAGGGCTCTACCTGCCATCCTTCTCCTGGTCTGTATCCATGAATGCTGGGTCACCCTGGGCCTTCAGGCACCCTGCTCCTCCCTTTGCTGGCCACCATCAGAGGAGATACTCTCCTTTCTCCTGCGCCTCTTGAGCGGAATAGCTGGAGCAGCAGCAGGAACAGCAGAGACTGTTTCTTTTCATATACCTGATCCACCATCACCTTTGAAAGACCTCAGGTCACATGTGTAGCTCCGCTATTTGCCTCTGCACTGCAGATAAACACAGATGCCAGTTTGCTGGAATAATTACTTCCAAGCATGCAAAGGATGGAAGGTACAGCCACAGCTGAAAACTTGGTGGAGGTCAGCGTTCAAAAGACCTGAGCAGAAACCCCAAGTCGATTTGTTCATGGGCTCTGCTGTATGGGGAAGGCAGAGTTGTCACAGCGAGTTCATCCTATCGACTTGTGATGCTCTCTTGCTGCTGCTCTCCCTGCAGCGATCCCACCACTCTGCTTACTCCCAATCCCAAAACTGTAGCTGCCACAGGACAAGCCCTGGAGCTGGGAGATGCCTCTCTTCCTTCTCATTTTGGGTCACTTCCAAAGTGGTGTTTATGGAAAGCAGGGATGTCCCAGCTCTGGCATAGGCAGACCCTCTTCTTCCTTTGCATTTGTTTTCTCACTCTATTTCTTCTCTGACTTCTTTTTGTTTCCTTTGCTCCTTTTGCTGGCTTCCCAGGCCCAGGAGGTTACTGGATCAAACAAAGGGATGTTCCCATCTCCTGAGGACTGGGAAGGCTGAGTGAGGCAGAGCAAGGAAGGAGGTCCCTGGGAGTGTAAGTCACCAAACCTCTGTAGATGCTGTCACTGAAAACTAAAGCAGTCCTCACTCCCTGTAGGTTAATCCTCTGACCTCAGACCTGTATCACTCCAGCCTGAGGAGTAATTCTTAGTGTTTACATGGGTCAGCAGCTAGACGAGGACTTGACTTAGCTTCTCTCGGCAGGTCACACGGCTGTTTGGTAATCAGTGCTAGCATAAACACTGCCAGGATCCTTATGGGTCACTTGCTAGGGACAGGCTAAACAAACCATCACCAGATGAAAAGCAACATGGGTTAGTGGACAACGTTCGAAACAACGGTACTGGAGTCCCGAGTATGTGCCTGCAGGGGTTTCAGGACTTGAGAAATGGAGAGGTTCCTGGGAGGCTTCGAGCTCAGCCTTGGTCCTAGCACAGGCAGAGATTAAGATGAGATCTTAGGGAGAAATGTTTTACTGTGAGGGTGGGGAGGCCCTGGCCCAGGTTGCCCAGAGCAGTGGTGGCTGCCCCATCCCTGGAGGTGTTCAAGGTCAGGTTGGATGGGGCTTGGAGCCCCTGATCCAGTGGGAGGTGTTCCTGCCCATGGCAGGGGTGGAACTGGATGGGCTCCCTTCAAGAGCCCCTCCCCAGCTTTCCTCGAGCCCCTTTCAGTACTGGAAGTTGCTCTAAGATTTCCTTGGAGCCTTTTATTCTCCTGCTGAACAACCCAAACTCCCTCAGCCTGTCCTCATACAGGAGGTGCTCCAACCCTTGGATCATCTCTGTGGCCTCCTCTGGACTCGCTCCAACAGCTTCATCTTCCTGTACTGAGGACTCCAGAACTGGATGCAGGGCTCCAGGTGGGGTCTCAGGAGAGCAGCCCTCCCTTGCCCTGCTGGCCACACTTCTGACACACCCCAGGATGTGGCAGTCACTGTGCCCACGGGCTGAGCCAGTGTAGCTGGGCAGGGCCAAAGGGTTCCTCTCTCGGCCCCTCCACAAGCTTTGACAGCACCTGTGCTGTATTTCTCACCAACACAACCAAGATGCCTGGGAAGAAAACCAGATTCTGATTTCCAAAGCAAACACCTTTGATCTGGTAAAGTCCCAGCAATGATTCCAGATTCCCAGGATGTCATTTGCATGGAGACACTGTGACAGCACTCAGCAAGCCTGGTAACAGAGCATGAATCTTGCAGAAATCACCTCCACTGGTCCCCAGGTCAGATGCCACAGAGGCTGATTTGATAGAGCAGGAGATAATGACAGCACAACCCAAACATAGCATGGGAGATGCTGAAGGGCTGTTGAATTGTTAAGGGAATAGTTGTCACACAGGAGGAGCTTTCTGGTGCCACAAGGTGACCCACTTGCTGAAATGAAAGGAGAGGCAGGGCATATGTGCACATGTGTGTGCAAGATGGGCACAGGGAGGAGGCAGACAACAAGGTTTCAGTCCCTGTGGTGATTTACCTGGGTTGTATGAGTATTTGCCTCCTTTTCCCCCAGTGAAAGCCACTCTGGGCTGCTTTTTCTGAAGCAATTGTCAACTTCTGGGTCATACAGCCTCCTAAATGGGACTGCTTGGAGCTGCCTGTCTGTCATGAACTTCTGCACCAAAACAGATCAGCTGCTTTATACCTTGGTACTCAAGGATTTAGGGCTTATGTTTGTATATTCATGTAAATCATGGAATGGTTTGGGTTGGAAGAGACCTCAAAGCCCATCCAGTTCCACCCCTGCCATGGGCAGGGACACTTCCCACTGGATCAGGGGCTCCAAGCCCCATCCAACCTGGCCTTGAACCCCTCCAGGGATGGGGCACCTGCCCCTGCTCTGGGCACCCTGGGCCAGGGCCTCCCCACCCTCACAGCATAACACTTCTTCCCGAGATCTCATCTCAGTCTCCCCTCTTTCATCACTTTCCCATCAAATACAATTATGAACCATGCTCAAGATCTGTTGCATTTTGATTTTATCTTTTTCTTCCTGCGGAAGCGCTGGGATGGGCGGTGGTGAGCAGTGATGCATCTTTGTGCTCTTTCTTCTGTTCTTACCCCTTTCTGGTCTGTCCTGGTTTTGCTGCATTTCTTGGCACAGAAGGAGGTCAGTGTTTCAAAATGAGAGCAAACGCAGAAGCAAAATGCCCCACAAGCTCAGGATTTTGGAGATGATCTGTAGGAACTTTCCCAGAATATCTGTGCTATGAAAGAAATATGGATCAATGAAAAACTCACAAGTGAAAGATGCTGTGGCTTAAAATAGCCTTGTGAGCTCTAGACACCCCTGGCAACCAGGTGGCAAATGCAGTCCCACTTATGGGCGATGTTATTTACACTTGTAAATGGCTGCAAAGTAAGATTTTTAAAGACATCTCTGTTTTCTCTACCGGTCAATTTGCCAGTGCAGGGCTGGGGAAGTGTTGGAATTGTTCTGCCATGAGGTTGGGGGTGAAAAGCCATTTAAATCAATCAGGTATTAAAGGGCAGAGGGCATTGGGCACCCAGTGCAAAGTCACAAAGCGACTGTCCCAGCCCCGTGGTCCAGCCTACCCCCTCCCTGTCTGCTAGGACCCTGGAGCACAGGCAGACCTCAGGTTTCCAGGCTGGAGCTACAAGGGCAACATTGACCTAATTAGTGTCTGAAACAAACGAGAGAGAAAGACTTGCCACCGTATGTTACAGCAAGAAATACTCTCTTCTCTTTTTGCTCTCCTGGCCCCGGGGATTCATTCCAGGCAGGTGCTTCTTTGATTGCAGCAGGTTTTGAATCCTCTTCCCTCTCCTCGCGGGGATGCCACATGCTGTCTTCTGACCTCGTTAGCTTCTCCTCCTGTTCCACTTCCCTGCTCTGGACTCCCAGCTCCACCGATGTGCTAATTACTACAAAGCAATCTGCAGGAACGCACCCCTCCAAGCAGGGTGAGGGGAGCCGGGAGAGGAGGGGGAGATGCTGTCAGAGCATTGTGGGGAATGGAGCAGACTGGGTGGGCAGGGAGCTTGGTTTAAGCGATGTTGATGTTAGAGCTCATACCGGGTTCTTTTCTTGCATGGGTTGGTGCCAAGCGTGCCACACGAGTGTGCAAGCAGTGAGGTGAGTCTGCAGAGCACACAGTGCTGCCTGCCCACAGGGCCAGCTGATGTGGGGTCCCCACGGCTGTGGGACCTGTTGCGCCTCAGCTGAGTCCAGGGCATTGGCTTGCTGTGCAGAAAGAATGTTGATCTTCACCATTCAACCATCTTCCCTTAGCTCTGGGTTCCCCTGGGACTGATTCATTCATGCAGACAAGGCAGGTCTATGGCCTTGTGTGAGGTCCCCTGGCCAGCGCTCTGGCCAGGGCAGATAGGAGCTGGGTCTCTAGGAGAGCTGTGGGGCCATGGTCAGTTCTCTGCTGCTCCTGCAGTCACACTGTGAGGGAAAGGCGAAATGTTCTCTCCAAGAACGTGTTTCTTGCAAACACCGTTAATGGCCTTCCCGTCTGCAGTGACCCGTGCTCTGTCTGCTCAAATAAGTAGAGCTGGTGGGCTCATGGAGCACACAGAGGTCCTCTCCTCCAGCGCTGGTTGAAAACAAGGAAACTGGAGGGGGCTGGAGTCTGTGATCATTTTATCCATCTGGAACGACAAGATTTTCCTCTTCTTCCTTAATCACTGAGAGACCATTGAAAATGGAGACAGAAAAGACAATAATTAAGAAAAGAACCAGATACTGCTGCCCTTTGTCTTGCTGTAAATTCAAAGCCGTAGCATCAAGGATGGCGGGACCATATTTATATTGAGCTGGGATGAGTGAAATTAGTGTTGGCTTCAATAAACTGAAAGCAAGACAAAAGAGAGAAAAGCCTCTAACTCTGGCTGATGGGTGAATCCAGGGCAAGGGACAGAAGGGTGGCTCTCAGGAAGGATTTCTCTGTTGTGAAGTCTGTTTGAGAGCAAGGGAAGCAATAAGGAACCACCTCACCCAAGTGCACTAATGCTGTCCTTGAGGATGATGTCCTTGGGGATGCCCATTCCTGCCCATTCCCATGGCTTCTATGAACCCAGCTGATGCTCCTCTCTTCTTCCTAGTTTGGGGTATCAGGACCCAGGTTATGAGCCTGAAGAGAAGCTGCAAGACTCAATTGAGGGCTCATGTTTTCCTGGTTCTTGTTGTGTTTAATACTCATGTCGTGTTCTGACCATAGAAGCTCTTAGATGAACCCAGCCTCCCCTGCAGTTCTTCCCTGAATTCACCTGATGGTGCCTTATGATGCAGAAACTCCTCAGACCCAGAACCTGTGTTTGCCCTTCAGCAAGGAACCACTTGCAGGTAGTGTTTGAAGGAAGTACCCTTTCTCTCTGCCACTATTTGGTGTCCTTGTCTTTCAAACAGCCCCATTGATCTTCTTCCCTTTTTGCTTCTATTTCCATCATTTGGGTAATGCCTCCTCCAACAGCCTCTACCATTCTTAGACTATTTTGCCTATCACATATTACGTGAAAAGCAAAGGTTCCTCTCTCTGGTCACACATACTCACATTCACTTCTCACTTCATTTATTTCAGATCTGGTTTTTGAGTCTAGAGAAGAGCAACGAAGCTGGTGAAGGGGCTGGAGAACAAGTCTTACGAGGAGCAGCTGAGAGAGCTGGGGTTGTTTAGCCTGGAGAAGAGGAGGCTGAGGGGAGACCTCATTGCTCTCTACAACTACCTGAAAGGAGGTTGTGGAGAGGAGGGTGCTGGCCTCTTCTCCCAAGTGACAGGGGACAGGACAAGAGGGAATGGCCTCAAGCTCTGCCAGGGGAGATTTAGGCTGGACATTAGGAAAAAATTCTTCATAGAAAGGATCATTGGGCACTGGCAGAGGCTGCCCAGGGAGGGGGTTGAGTCACCTTCCCTGGAGGGGTTTAAGGGACGGGTGGACGAGGCGCTGAGGGCCATGGTTTAGTGATTGATAGGAATGGTTTGACTCGATGATCCGGTGGGTCTCTTCCAACCTGGTTATTCTATGATTCTATGATTTTATATTCTCCTCTGTAACTTCTGAATTGTGAGCCACATCCAACAGTGACAGAAACCAAGCATGATTCACTGGTGTAGAGTTGCTGGAAACCTGGTGCTTTGTCCTCGTTCTCAAGCTTTGCATTTCTTGCATCATTTGTATCCTGCAAAATAGTCTGTCATTTGTGTCAACCTGCCTGGAATCTCTGTCCGAGACTGCTGGCAGCAATTCACAGTGGAGGCTGAAAGGGGCTTAAGTGATTCTTACACCCTTGACTCTTTTTGCTCCTCCCAACAGCCATTCAGCTGCATCTTCTCCCAGAGACCTTCTCAGAGGTCACTGAGGACATTGAGTGTCTACATCATGGTGTTTCATGCCTGTTATTAGCAATGTCAGTGCACAAAGGCAACCTAGAAGATACTACAGGTTGTCATACTGGAACAATGTGGGAGGACAAATTGCACATCACGTCTCTCTGGGGACAGGTCATTGGAAAGAAAAGCCTGCCTGAGTCAATAAAAAAATCCTTATGTTCTTCAAGGGTGGGGATGTTGTTGCTGTGTCTTTGGCTCAGATGGGGCATGCTCTCTGCTCTGGGCTGTGTAGGCTGCTTCCAGCCTGAGCCCTGGCTTATGGCACAGTCATTGCTGCCTTTTGTCCCAGCCCAGATTGCTCTCCTGTTCCTGCACACACCCCCAGCAAAAGTGCCCTCGTGGGGCTGCTACATTCAGTGCATTAGTATTCTCCTCTGTAAACCTACAGACCACTTCCAGGGGTATTGTCCAGGATGCTTCCAATGACATGCCTGATGGTGGAGGTTTTTCTTGAACAGGAAGCTCAAGCTCTTCAACAAGCCTTGAAGAAGCTGTGCCCACGGAGCAGAGCTGTTAGGAAGCTGGGGGCACCTCTGCAGATGCACAGGCTATTCAAACCTTGCAGAACATCTCCATGTCCTTGCCAGGCAGCATCTTCATCTCTAAGCTGCATCCTTTTCATGTATGAGCTGTGTGCTCTTCATCTCAGGGCATTTTCTCTCCTCCCAGTCACTGGGATTCCCCTCCCCTGCAGCAGGACATGGGTTTGCTCCTAACTAGAGGTGGCTCTGGCCAAGCAGTTGATGCTTCTGGCAGCCTTTAGTCCTTTCCTTAGAGGCTGAAGCTGCCAAGAAGGGTGAGAAGGCAGGGCTGTTAAGCTGAACCAGCCCTAGTGTTCAGCTGGCCACTCCCTCGCAGGTGAACTGAGGCCTCCACTGGGCACATCAGACACCCCAGGGATGATTGCTGGCTTGGAGCTGATCTCTGCAGCACTGACTCCACCTTAGTTTTAGTCCTGCTGCTTCCCCGATGCGTGGAAAACCCCTATTTACCCTTTCAGGTTGAGGGGGTCTGAGATCTTGCAGGTTTGCTGT
The DNA here is from genome assembly GCF_032191515.1 of Phaenicophaeus curvirostris. NCBI lineage: Eukaryota > Metazoa > Chordata > Aves > Cuculiformes > Cuculidae > Phaenicophaeus > Phaenicophaeus curvirostris. Next base: position 7,660,464 of record NC_091414.1, read on the forward strand.
CCATGGCCACCCATGCCCGTCTGAGACCATGCAGGTTGATGGCTGGATCTGCCACCCAAAGCTGCTGGGAGGTGCGTGGAGACCCATGGCCAGCAGTGCCGGAGCTGGTGTCGAGCAGAGACCTGAGACGTCCGTGCAGCCTGACTCATCCCCCCAAAGCACAGCCAGGTAGAAACATCTTGGGTGGGGGGCACTGGGTGTAAAACGCGCTTACGTGGAAGCTGTAAAAATGTCTCACTGTCTTGTGATGTTTGAGGAGGAGGTGCTGCTGCTGTGACACTGATATTTCTGTGATGGTATAGACCTCATCTTCTCTTCTACCAGCTTGTAATGACTCAGTTTTGAAGTCCATGCTGTGCTGTTCTTTTGCGGGGCTTACAGCTGCCCTGGCAGAGGGAGCATGAAAGCCACTCAAGGTGTTTGTTATTCTCTCCACCCTGATCTTGAGACCAGCCCCCGAAGTCAGCAAGACAAGGTGGGATGGCACTGCCCCCGATCATCACTGTGGCAGGGATAGTGCCTCTCTTTCCTTATAGGCTCTGGAAAGGACCCAAACTCCAAACTACGTGATTGCTAGTGAGATGGGACAAATGCCACCTACACATTAGCTTTGCTCCCACTAAAATGCTTATTTAACTGGCAGCTCTGGAGTTGTTTCATAGACTTTGTGGTATCTGGATGCATGTGAACGGGACGTGAGTCAGCTCTTCCTCCCCAATCTCTTTGCAAAGGGCACATCTACAGCATGATCATATTGTGCATTGATAAATTGATGATAAATTCTCCAGGCCTGTGCAGGACACAGAGGTTCTAAAGCACATCCAGAGGCAGAGCAAGGGCAGGATGCTCCTGAATGGGTATCTTACTAAGTGAATATCAGGACCAGGTGGCAGATGCAGGGGAAAAATTGCACACTCTGTGATGAAAAGGTCATCCCCTGTGACATTAGGCAGATCCCGTTCCAGAAAGCCAGCACCTCAGTGGGTTTGTTCAAGGAGAGCTGCCCACTTGGGACAAACAGAAATGAACCCTTGGGAGGCGAAAGTCACTTGCGGTGGAATGCCAAAGCCAGCAGCCTCTGTAGATGCTGGGGGACTTTTCTGCTTCAAGGGCTTCAGGTGTAAACCTCTCACGCTGATGCCCTGTTAAGAATTCCAGCCCTTCTCAGAGTTCTGAAAGTGCCCCCATGACATCACTGCAAGACACAAAGCCAAGGCCATGGCACAGTGCGTGTGTGAGCCATGTAAAATGCCTTGAACACAGTACGAGGTGCTGCCAACCGGAGCTCAGTCATCACAAATGGCAAAGCTCTGTGGGCATCGTGGTCTCCATGCTCAGGTGGTTGCTGCATGCAGATGTGGTCGCACATCTGGCCACGCTGACAACATGGAAACCTACTGAAAACCACACCTGTAGACATCAGTGGGCACAAGGCTCACATGGAGCTCATTGCAACAACTGCTCCACATGTCCCTCATGAGATGGGCTTCACAAGTTCTCCATCTAGCCCAGACAACCTCTCCCAGCCACAGACCAATCCCAGCAGAACATCTACTTCACCATCAGTCTGACCTTTGTGAACATGCTCCTGACAACGTGCACACAAACACACGACGAGGACTCTTGTCCTCTCTCCCATACTGGCCAAAACAGTCATCTCAGGATGCGTGCACTGGTCTGGGCTAGGAGCGAGTTGATCTTCTTTAATAACATCTCATAGGGTGCCGTGGTTTGGATTTGTGACCAAACCAGTATTGGTAACACCCCAGGTTTTCACCCCAGAGCAGTGTCAAGGTCTCTGTTTAGGCGCAGGCGGGGGGTGCCCAGCAGCTGGGAGGACACACAGCCAGGGCGACCAACCCCGCGGCCTGAATGTTCCACAGCATAGGACATCGTGCTCAGCAGGAAAAGGCTGTGGAGAGACAGAGGAAGGTGGGACAACTGAAGTAAGGGCGTTTGTCTTCCCAATTCACCATTACACATGACAGAGCCCTGTTTTCCTGGAAGCGATGATTGAACCCCGGCTTTGCCTTGCTCCCCTAGCTTGTGCTTTACCTGTTACGCTGTCTGTATCTCGACCCACCAGTTTTCACACCTTTTCCCTTCTGATGCTCTGTCCCGCTGCACTCGAGGAATGAGCGAGTAGCTGGGTCGGGGCTCAGCTGCTCACAGGCTGATCCACAAGAGTGTGGATTTTCTGTTCCCTTGATGGGGTCCAAGATGTGCTGACCTGTTCTGTGATATTTATGGCACACTGACAACACTCTCCAGTTTTTATGTGCACAAATCTGCACTTAAACACATCTTTTTCCTCCTGTCTTCCCCTTGTAGGTTTTTCTTTTCAAATATCCACTTAATCTTCCCTTTTTGTTTCCAACCATCCTGTTTCAAGGCATGGATAAGTGTCTCCATGGCTTGTCTGTGATAGTGCTGCAGACAGGCACTCCCAGCCGGAGCCTCTTTGTCATTTGTCCCAGACCTGTGTTTAAGATGGAAAATCATAGAACCCTAGAATCACGGAATGGTTTGGGTTGGAAGAGACCTCAAAGCCCAGCCAGTTCCGCCCCCTGCCATGGGCAGGGACACTTCCCACTGGATCAGGGGCTCCAAGCCCCATCCAACCTGGCCTGGAACCCTCCAGGGATGGGGCAGCCACCCCTGCTCTGGGCAACCTGGACCAGGACCTCCCCACCCTCACAGCAAAACATTTCTTCCTAAAATCTCATCTCAATTTCCCCTATTTCAGCTGAAAACTGTTCCCCTTGCCCTATCCCTGCCCTCTCTGATGAAGAGCCCCTCCCCAGCTTTCCTGGAGCCCCTTTCAGCTCTTGAAGGCTGAAATAAGTGACAACTGCATTGCTGGAAATTGGGGAGGACACAATGCTGTCTTTTCCCCCATCTATTGTACGATTTCCTTGGACTTCTCTGCCAAAGACCTGGGGTTTTAAAAAATCCCTGCATGAGAAACTCACAGCAGATCTTTTCATAAATGCACAATGGGTTTCAGTTAAAAGCAGGAGGCTGAGCCTGTTTGCTGAAGGAAAAACAACAGGAACTGAAGTGTGTAGAGAACATGTTAACATTTTGAAAAGAACCTAAAAGACACAGAAGCCTTAATTGAAAGATGTCAGTGTTCAGACATCCAATAGTCCAGCACAAAGAGGTGTATAATTCCTCCTTGGAGGTCAAGAAGGCCAACAGCATCCTAGCTTGGATCAGCCATGGTGTGGCCAGCAGGAGCAGGGAAGGGGTCATTGCCCTGGACTTGCTGCTGGGGTGGCCACAACTCAAATTCTGGGCTCAGCTTTGGGCCACCCAGTGCAATAAAGACATTGAGGAGGGCAATGAGGCTGGTGAAGGGGCTGGAGCACAAGCCTTATGAGAAGCATCTGAGGGACCTGGGCCTGTTTAGTCTGGAGAAACAGGGACTGAAGAGAGAACCCATCGCTGTCTGTAACTCCTTGAAAGGAGCTTGTGGTGAGGTGGGTGCCGCTCTCTTCTCCCTAGTGGTCAATGACAGGACGAAGGGAAATGGCCTCGAGTTGCACCAGGGGAGGTTTAGAGTGGATATTAGGAAAAATTTCTTCTCTGAAAGGATTGTCAGGCACTGGCAGAGGCTGCCCAGGTTGCCATCCTTGGAGGGATTTAAAAGCCATGTGGACGTGGTGCTTAGGGGCAGAGTTTATTGGTAGAGTTGGTAGTGTGAGGTTTACAGTTGGACTTGATGACCTTAAAAGTCTTTTCCAACCTGAACAATGTTGTGATTCTGGAATTCAGTGGGGCTCAGTTCCCAAGACAGCTGTCCCCCTCCACGACTCATTTTCTTTGTTGTCACATCCATGCAGCACATCTCCACCAGCTGAAGAGCCCTGATTTATAGAAACAAAAAATCAAGCCCTGAACAAGTGAAAGCATTGCTGGAGTCAGGATGGGAGCCTTGGTGGTAGCCCAGAGCACCCCGGGGGAGGATTTGGCAGCGAGCAATTGATTACCTGGACATCTCTTGCCACTTCTCCGTGTTGCATTGAGGCTCAGCGTGCAGTGCTGCCAAATGGTAAAGTGTCTGCCCTCCCCTCGGACCATCTTCACTGCTGTTTGGCTTCCAGACAAGTTAAGCTGTTCTCCTTTTTGTGACACTTTAACTGCTTCAAGATGACATCAGTACATGGCTTTCAATTCAGGAGCATCAGTGTAGAAGCCAATTCAACTGCCACCTTTCCTCTGGAGAATCTTTGGCTCTGTGCAACTTCTGCAGCGAATCACAGGGACTGTTACTGTCAGCATGTGCTGGACACGGGCTCTCGGCCGCCCCAGTGACGTGTGGAGATTTGTGCACCCAGATGTGTCACCCTGCAGTGGAATAGGCACAGCATCTTGGTCCAAGAAGGAGGTGCTGGGGAGCAGGGAGGCATGTGTGGCCCAAGGCTCATGGATCATGGAGGAGAAAGGTGTCAATGCCTTGAATATCCTTTTGCCATCCAGGACAACTTAGCAAGATGACAGATGTTGACCTTTCTTCCTACTGGGAAGGAAGCTAGAGGCTTCTGCAATGGTCAGACCCCTTTCTTCAGGAGATGCCTTCAAGAAGCTCTCATGCTTGTCCCCAGACTGAACTGCAGCACAGCTGAGTAATGGCCATGCTGCACCTCTCCATGGACCCTGCGGAGCCAGACTTCAACTGGAGAACTGGCTTCCTGACTTGACCTTGGATTTGCAGCATCGCCATGAACTTGCCTGATGACCTGGGCTCTCAGCTGATCCCATCTGCCAACCTCACACTTGCCCTGTTCACCTTGTTTGGGTGCCTGGGGCTGAGTCCCAGCTGACCCTGACCCTGGTGGCTGAGTGACCATGCTCAGTGTTGGTCTGTGATTAACTGGATGGGGCTGATATTGTGGCTGCATTGCACTCCAACTCCTCAGCCAGCACGGTTCCTCACCTTTCTCAGGACGTCTCTTGAAGAAGATTTCTTTCAGTTGCTGTTCCAGCTTTCCCCTCCGTACTCTGCTCTTCCATCCCATGTGCACGCAGATCGGCCACTTCAGGAAATGCACAAACAATGTATTATGGTACCAGAATCGCTGCTTTGGAAACAAGGTCACGTGGATTCACTATCGCTCATCATCACCAGACAGGCAGGTCCCACCAGGGGGAAGTTTGTTTGTCCAAATAATTGACCCAATTATTTGTTACTTGGGTTGTGTGGTTGAAAAGGCTCCGAGCAGCCAGGAAGACACTGTAATTCAACAAACTGCCTCAAGCTGGACAGTGGGAGGAACGTGGACACCTTTGTCAGTAGGGTAATGGAGTGAAATGTCTTCATGTCTGACCTGTAGAGGAGCAGCAGATTGTGCTCATCAATGCAAGATTTTTTTTATTTCATTGAGAAAGTTACGATTTTATGGCCAAGGCTGTATTGTTGTTACCTGTAACCTCAAACCATGGAAATATTGCAATATTTGAAATTGTCTGTTGAAATAAAAAGTTATCCATCATTTGCCACTAACTTGCAGAACCGCGATGAAAGGGCACAAGGCATGTTGGGAAATTTAAAACATGAACTACAGGAAAATTTCTTCAGCTTTGAATATCTAACTTAATTTGCAGCTGGTGATGGAAACCTCGCTTTTGGGAAAATGAGAATGCATATTGGCCTTATCTCACACATTTCATAGACACTGCAAAACACAAACCAGTTACCATTTGATTTGGAGTGATCTTGACTGTCATGTTTTCATCTGCTTTTCTTCATTTCCTGAGCATTTCACACTTCCAGAATTTAATTTTACAGATCTGCATGTTTTTCAGATTTAGGTTTAATTTTGCTGATTTAATTTTTCAAGCTTTAACACAGAGAAATACCCGCAGATGACAGCTTTTTTATAGACTCTGATGTCGAAAGACTCTTAAATTGGGTCCTGAGCATCAGTCAGCATTGCTGTGTGCTCACTGAGGCTGCCCAGTCATCGTTTTGCTTTTTTAAAGGATAACAAAGATGAGGATGATGGGGTTTGGTTTTCAAGGACCAATGTAGTTTTCCTTGTGTATGCCCCTCCTCAGACTTATGGTTACTCTTTTCTTTTTACACAGGGAACTTCTTATGTCAATTCTTATCTCAAGGAGTGGTGAAATGTGACTCCCTTGTCAGGGCTGCAGAGCTGCTCAACTCACACCAAGGTACAAATCAGACCTGAACCCACCCGTAGCATGGAATTTTATGAATTAGCTGAAAAATAAAGGGTTTGTGAAGTGTAACAATACTGATGTTAAGATACATTTAAAAGAACACATCAAAGCCCATGATATCTATTATAGCAGCCTGAAGGGGGCTTACAGGAAAGATGGGGGGGGGCACTTTTTCCAAGGGCCTGGAGAGATAGAATGAGGAGGAATGGCTTTACATTGGAAGGAGGATGATTTAGAGAAAACATTAGGAAGAAATTCCTCACAATGAGGGTAGGGAGGCCCTGGAACAGGTTGCCCAGAGCAGTGGTGGCTGCCCCATCCCTGGAGGGGTTCAAGGCCAGGTTGGATGGGGCTTTGAGCCCCTGATCCAGTGAGAGGTGTCCCTGCCCATGGGAACTGGATGGCATTAAGGTCTCTTCCAACCCAAACCATTCCATGATTCCATGATTCTATAATGGAATTGTGTTTCAGTCCAGTGCCAATACATAGCTGAGGGAGAACCATGTGCTGCATTTAGAGCTTTTTCTGCTCCACAATATCTTATGGAGAGAAGAGGTAGCACTTGCTTCCCTTGTGATTGCAGCTGGTTTCTGAGTGGTACTGAAAGAGACATTGATTTTTTGAGCAAATATTTTACTTCTGACACATTCCTGACCCAGACAAGAAAACATCACCTCTGAAGAGCTCCAGACTTATTTACGAATGTCAGCTCTGCTTCAGGCATGGAGAAGATGCCGGGGCTGCCCCAGCAAGGGGAGCAGCTTGCCCTGCCATCCTTTGCAGGGTCACAGAGACACTAAGGTATGATTCGCATGTTAACTTGTTCCTTTCTGTCCCTGCTTGTCACCAGGGTTTATCTGAGGAAACACTCGATTTTATTTCTGCAGCACTTCTGTGCCTGGCAGAGGGAGTCCCTGCTGCACAGCACCTGCAGAAACCTCTGTCGAAGCAGCGATGAGCTGCTGGCAGAACAGATCCTGTCCATAAAAGAGCTTTGCAGGTATTAAAGGATGCTTTGTTAATGGACCAAAATCTTCCTCTTGAGCTCAGAAGCAATGAAAGAAGTGGCAGAACCATGTGCCCCAGGAAAAGGTTGTGCTGAATAGTACATCGTGCTTAATGACTCATTAAACACTTGCAGCTCTCCCAGAGGATCCTGGTCCTCCTTCACTTATCCCTGGTCTCTCTGGTGTTATTTCTCCGACCTCAAGTGGCATTCTTGCTCCTCTATAGCAGTTGTAAAGCCCAACTCTGCTTCTTTCTTTGCCTTAAACATTTTGTCTGGAAGCTGGCCCTTTGTGTGTTTGTTCTGTGGTGCCGTCAATGAATAGTGGAGGTGGAGCAGCAGCAGAGCTCCCCAAGGATGGAGCTTGGGGTATCACCCGAGGACCTCGTCTGTGGTGCGGGGTTCAGTGGAGGGGAGGTGCAGGAGCAAGCACCAGCACGACCACCCCAACGTGTGCTGATGGGGCATGGACTGGCCTTAGAAAAGAACACACAAGGAGCCACACAGTGCTCTCTGTCTCGCCCATCACTTCAATCAGACCAGCCTGGACCATGTGGCTGAGAAAAAGCTGCTGCAGCAACCACATGTTCTTGAGTAACTGCTGTTGCCCATTGATGTGGCAATTCTTCCTTTTCCCTTATCTCTCTCTTTTTCTCTGTCTCTCTCCTAAAAGGAGGTTGTGGAGAGGAGGGAGCTGGGCTCTTCTTCCAAGTGACAGCGGACAGAACAAGAGGGAATGGCCTCAAGCTCCACCAGGGGAGGTTCAGGCTGGACATCAGGAAAAAATATTTCACGGAAAGGGTCATTGGGCACTGGAACAGGGAATGGTTCCAGGGAGTTGATTCACCTTCCCTGGAGGTTTTTAAGGGGCGGGTGGACGAGGTGCTGAGGGACATGGTTTAGTGATTGATAGGAATGTTTGGACTCGATGATCCGATGGGTCTTTTCCAACCTGGTGATTCTATGATTCTATGATTCTATGATTCTCCCATTACCTTACGGTGTTTGTGTTGATTGGATCCGAGTGACTTTGGCTGTGTTCAGGGATCATATTGTGATCTGAACAGGCTGGGATTTGTTTCCTGCAACTCTGGGAAGTTGCACCCCCATATCCCGGCTGGGCACCTGAGTATTTTGGTCTGTTTGGTTTTGTCAGGGCCAGATTAAATATTGCTTTTAATTTTCGCCCTGAAAGTGATCTTGTCGGCCTCCAGATCATGGCACAGATAAACGACACCACCCTCCCCACCACCCCAGTCAGGCCTGGACACAAGTGTATAGATCGTGGATCCAGGGCATGACACCAGTGCAATTTAAAGACGTCACGTTTGTCGAGGTCTCATGGCCCTATGTGCCCAGCCATGGTTGTTCCTCAGCTTCAAGCTCCGAGGTGTCTGGGTCACCTTTGAAGCTGTGAGGCAGGCATCAGTCCCCTGGGGGGTTGAAACTCTTCTCCCAAAGCCTGTGCAGATCTCAATGTGAACTGTTCTGCTGCACACGGCCCAATTTTTACAAAGAGGCTGAACAGAAAAAGCTTTAGGGTATAAATGCGAGAAGGAAGAAGTGTCTAGATAGGGTAAAGGATCTTTGTCAGAATATCAGGGAACAGCAGCACAGAAACTAAAGGGATTCAAGCTTGCTGTCCTCACTGCCCAGCCCCATCTCCTAAAATAGAGTAATAGAATGATTTGGGTTGGAAGAGACCTCAAAGCCCATCCAGTGCCACCCCTACCATGGGCAGGGACACCTCCCACTGGATCAGGGGCTCCAAGCCCCATCCAACCTGGCCTTGAACACCTCCAGGGATGGGGCAGCCACCCCTGCTCTGGGCAGCCTGGGCCAGGGCCTCCCCACCCTCACAGCAAAACATTTCTTCCTAAGATCTCATCTCAATCTCTCTCTTTCAGCTCAAACCCATTCCTCCTCATCCTGTCCCTGTACTCCCTGACCAAGAGCCCCTCCCCAGCTTTGCCAGAGCCCCTTTCAGTACTGGAAGCTGCTCTGATGTCTCCCTGGAGTCTTGTCCCCATGACTCTCATCTATAGAACTTGCTATGGGCTGCGTGTACCTATCGGGATGTCTGGGTTGCATGGGAACATCTGCCCATGGTGGTTGTGCTGCTGTTACTGCTAGTGGGCAGCAGCACTCAGAAACACCGTGTGGTCTATCAGCAAATGTCCATCACAGGAGGACACAGAGCTGGAGCAGCCAGTGACACCTCTGATAAAAATCTTCAAAATTAAATAGTGCATCGGGCTGACAGGAATAGTCCACACCTTCTCTCCGAGGAGGTTGAGGCTTGGCGTGCACTCATCGCTTTCCTCCCTCTGAAGCACACGTGGCGTTGCTGGGCCCCATCACATCTGGGCTGAGCTCTGCGCACCACGTCCCGCCGGCTCTCCCCGAGGCTGAGCTCCATCAGTGCTGGGTCGGTGTGTCTGTCCTCCCCGAGAACTGGCACCAGGTTCAAACGCTGCAGCTGGGAGGTTAATCAGCAACTGCACAGGGAGTACGGAGGAAAAAAACACACGTCCCTTTCAATTATGTTTGCTCAAATCCACTGCAATGAGCGGAGGACTGTAACACTCAATTATTCCCAGCAATCAAATTAAATTTATGCTCGTCATTAAAGAGTCACCACTTGCCCATGGCTGCTCCGTTGGAAGCTCTGATCACTGCTGTGTTATCACTGGGGGGTGTTGAATGAATTCTTGTGCGTGCTTTATCCTCAGTCAATCTTTGAGGACTTCATTTGCTTTTTAAAGCCGTTTTCGTCATAGGATTTGGAAAATACCCCCTAGTCTGATGTATTGTAAGAATGACTGAGAGCACAATGTGATTTGTAGTCTAGAGGAGAAAAATCAAAGCGCTTCAGCCTGTTTCTTCCTTGTAAAGCCAAAACCAGCAACTTCAACTGGGCAGGAAGGTCTGAGCAGGCTGCAGTCTGGTGATGACCCACTCTGCTGCCCCTCTACTCAGATCTCGTGAGACCTCACTTGGAGCCCTGCTTCCAGCTCTCCCATCTTCCCACAGGAAGGACACGGGGCTGTTGGAGCCAGTCCAGAAGAGGCCACAGAGATGATCTGAGGGCTACAGCGCCTTCCACTTGTGGTGCTTCCACTGGTCTGGCACCCGGGACTTTGCGCCAGTCGAGGGATCATCCAGACTTGCACCATTTTATGAATCATTGTTATCACTCATTAATCCTTGTTAATTGCACAGGCAAAGTCTTGGTCTCCAGTGGGACAGAGGGAAGCCCCTGCTTTGTGGACCTTGCACAAAGCCTGCCTAGATCATGAGAGCTGGGAACTGCAGTGACTGAGCTCAGCTCTGCTCTGTTTAATCCTGGTTTGACAGGACACCCAGGGTCTTGCATGTCAGTGAGCCCCAAACAGCAACCGTGAGTGAATCTGGATATGTTGGACTCTTGCATTTCCTCAGTGACACAGGGAGTAGCTTCAACCATTCCTTTACAAGCGACCATCAGCTTCCTGCAGCTACCGCTGTGGGGCTGTGCTTTCAGCAGAGAGAGTCACTATTGCCTGTGCAGCTGCCTGGCTTCTGGGGGCAGCACGACTGGGTGATAAATGGAGTTCAGCAGGAGGATTTATGCATTTATGCATTAATGTATTTGCTATTGTTTGGCTGGAAAAGATTATCTCCTCTGCGTCTGGACTAGTCTAATGCTGGCCTGATCCTGTTAACCAGCTACCGCAGATGTTTAGACAAACACACCCATAATCTCAAAAGGAAAAATGAAAGAAACTCAAACAGGTTTTCAAAGGTGACAAGAAAACTGAAGACAGGCACAGGAAAGCAGGCTGCTATCTTTTGTTTGGATTTGGTTTTAATATATTTTCCTTTTCTGTTCACACAAAGTGTTTATGTTCACACAGCCAGCTCATCTTCCGCTGTTTAATGCATATTGGGTCACCTGGCATAGAATCATGGAATGGTTTGAGTTGGAAGGGGCCTCAAAGCCCACCCAGTCCAACCCCCTGCCATGGGCAGGGACACCTCCCACCGGATCAGGGGCTCCCAGCCCCATCCAACCTGACCTTGAACCCCTCCAGGGATGGGGCAGCCACCACTGCTCTGGGCAACCTGGGCCAGGGCCTCCCCACCCTCATTGTGAAGAATTTCCAACCACTCAAAGATCCTGACTGCCCAGCCTGTTCTGCCTCACCTAAAATGCTCCAAGAGATCATTTGTGCCACCTTCTCCACCAGAATTGCAAACACACTTATGCCTACAAATGTGTTTGTCACTGCAATCATTCCACAGATTCCCTGTAAGCATCATTTACCTCCTGGAAAGGGATTTGGGATGCTTTTCACTGTGAATAACTGGAATAATACTCCTATTTTTCCAAGTAAAACTACCCTCTAGGTTTATTCCAGATGCGCACAACCATTTTTCTTTCCCTGAAATCTGTTCTTGGGGATGAATTTAAAATTTGTAGAACACAGGATCTGTAATTTGATTGAATGTTTCCATGCAATTGTGAACCCAGCTTCAGCCACAGCCCCAGGAGCTGCACTGCTCACTCTCTGCTCCCTCATCATGCACCAAGACCCAGAAGGTTTTTTCACCTTATGTGTTTTCTCCTGAAAATTCATATTCATAGTGGTTGATATACTAGCCACATGGGTAAATATATTTGCATAAATATTCAGCTGATACTATTTGCACGAGTAATTAGCAGAGGTTTGTTTTTCACAAGTGTTTATTTGGAAGGAAGTGGTTTTCTGCTAAATATCCATGAATAAAAGAGGTCACGAATGCAAACAAAATGATCCATGGGGATTTGTCTGCAAGAAGATTTCCCGGTGTGTCTGCAGTGGCTCCACTCACCTCTGGTTGCCACTCATCTGCAAATCCTTTCCAAGGATGCAGGATCATCTGGACCAGTGATGGAGACATTACTATGGGTTCCCTAAAGCACTGAGCTTCATCCAGTAATTAACAATAATGAGGAATAAGAATATTAATTATAATAAAATAATCCTTGCTCAGCATGAGCCTCTGAGTCTGGGCAGACACCTGCTCCATGTCCTCGAGATGCCATTCCCAGTTAATGCTGCCTGAGCCCATTAAACGGAATCCACAGGACAGGGCACTGTCGTGTTTATGATAAACCCAGGAGGTCTTACTGCAAAGGTGTTGCCTAAGTCTTGTCTTCCACTGAAGAGCATGGCTTTGATTCCAGAGCTTCTTTGATGTACTTCTCCCACTTCATGCAGGAGCACGACTCAGCCTCCACGATACGATGATGGAGCCGGGTCCTCAGGGTGGAGGGGCTGTTTCCAAGGTGGTCACAGCATCACATGTTGTCACCCACACTTTTGAGGTGCAGGTTCGGGGTGTCAGCTGGGCTCCTTTCTGCTGATCCCACCCTCTTCCAGATGAAAGAGTTCATGTTCACATGCATTGAGGACTGGAGAACAAGTCTTACAAGGAGCGGCTGAGAGAACTGGGGTTGTTTAGACTGGAGAAAAGGAGGCTGAGGAGAGACCTCATCACTGTCTACAACTGCCTGAAAGGAGGTTGTAGTGAGGTGGATGTTGGTCTCTTTTCCCCAGTGACAAGTGGTAGGATGAGAGGGACTCTAATTACACCAGGGCAGGTTCAGATTGGACATCAGGAAAAATTTCATCACCAAAAGGGCTACCAGGCACTGGAACAGGCTGCACAGGGAGTTGGTTGAGTCACCATTCCTGGAGGTGTTTACACGATGAAGTGCTTCGGGATATGATTTAGTAAGCAGGTGTGGTTGGACTCGATCATTTCAAAGGTCTTTTCCAGCCTAGCAATTCTATGATTCTATGATTTCCTTCTTCCTTGAAGGTGGTAAGGAGAAGTGTGAAAGGATCTTTGTTCAGGATTTAGCATGTCATGAGCCTGTGGGTGTTTGAATCATGTAGGTTGGATTTTTAAAGCTGATCAAAGAAAGACATTAGCCAGGTATCTTGTGGGAGCTGGGATCCAGGGTCCTCTGGAGTCTTTCAAAAACCTGAAGTAAAGCCAGAATTACCAAATATTGGTGCTGCAGGTCTGACTGCACAAGACCATCATTGCTGTCCTCCCAGCCTTTCCCGCAAAAAGCAACACTCCACCTTCAACAATTGCCTTCAAGCCTGGTGCAGGAGCTCCAGAGTGTACAGAAGAGGCTCTCCAGCCTTCCGCTGAAGCTGTTGAATGTTGGCACAGCCACAGCAAGTTACTCCAACAACTATAAAGAGCTTTTAGGAATGATGAGAGGGCCTTGAGCATGCAAAGAAAATTCATCATGCAACTGGTCCTGCAGCTGGGAGACGTGAAGGAAGAATGGGAGAGCCTGACCTGAGGATGAACTGAGGGCTAGTCTGGTCTGCAGGTATTCCAGTACTGTCCTCCACCATTCAAGGACTAGGATGGACGTTCTTTGTTGGCTGAAGGAGAGATGATCCAATATGGGCTGTGTGGGACTACATTTTTTTGGCAGCAGTAGGGGAAGAGCACAAACAGGAGAGACCATCACAACATTTGATTTCCAAGAAGGGGAATATCAGCTGGTTTTGACCCTGATGATATTCACGGAAGTCTTACCAGGCACTGGCTCCAAATGGAAAGTGTCCAGATATGGTTTTATGGAGTGATCCAAGACCCAGGAAAGATCTCTTACCATGGTGTTACAACTTCTCAATCAAATCGTTGTAACAAAGAAATTAAAAAGATACAGCTCATAATAAATGTAGATAGATGAATGGCAAATTGATTTCTGCTGGGTTGTTAATTTAGTAGTAATCTACATAACAGGATCCACTGAGTGGGAGCTGCAGCAAGGCAAATACAACCTGGAAATATTTGTTAAAGCAACCAACCCCTGTTCAACTTATTATGTGTGAGCTCAGTCTCATGACAAGCCTCTCAAATCTGTTTTGATCTCTTCATAGGCTCATAGAATGTCCTGAGCTGGAAGGGACCTATAAGGATCATCAAGTCCAGCTCCTGTCCCTGCACAGGACACCCCAACACTCACACCGTGGGGCTGAGGGTGTTGGCCAAACGCTGCTGGAAGATTGTCAGGCTGTGACTGCTTCCCTGGGAGCTGTTCCAGGGCTCCACCACCCTCTGGGGGAAGAACCTTTACCTAATGTCCAACCTAATCCTTCCCTGGTGCATCTTCCTGCCATTCCCTGAAGTCAGAGAGAAGAGCTCTGTGCCTGCTCCTCCTCCTCCCTTTGTGAGGAAGCTGTAGACCACAATGAGGTCTCCTCTCAGTCTCCCCTTCCCCAATTTCTGGTTGGATTCAAAGGGAACAGAGCTTTTTCTGCAGGAGCAGCTGCTGGAATTCACTGATCCTGCTATGCAGATGCTCAGATGGCCTGGAAATATTTGCTGGTGCAGGCAAAAGGATCCCCATGGGAATAGAAATCACAGAATTTGGCCTTTCTAAGGAAAACCAGGGCTCTTTCTAAGGAAAAAACAAGACACAGAAAAGCCAGTTAATGCTGACACAAATGTTTCTATGCCCATTTATTTTGCTGGTGTGGAAATGTTCTCAAAGCATCACAGCCTGCGTGCACCAGCAGAGCTCCTGACGTGTCTATGGTCTTGCTGTTCCCTCTCAGCACCCCCCGGCATTCCTGGGTGCTACAGCTCGTCCCCCGCTGTGCCATCTCCACACGCTGCTGCTCTCCTGAGGTGTCACGGTAGAAATCACAGATAATTGTCACCAACGACAACCTCAGATGAAAGCAAACCCCAGCCAGCAGGACACGCCTGATGGCTGCGGAGAGGGAGGCAGCCGGGGGTGACCCCAGCCTGCTGTGGCCCTGCTGCCCCTTCACGAGGAGCTTCGCTGGTGTACCAAGAGGTCCAACTAAGTACCAAGTCCTTGTGCTGTTCCTGCACCCAAGGTTATGGATGAATAGGAGTTACTGAAGTTTGCTTGACTTTACGTAATAGACAGTTGTAGCTTTGGGGCTATTACTGGCTTTAGGAGTTGCCAATGTCTTCTGCTGGTGCAGTCAGCAGCTCAAAGCTCATCCAAAAGCAGCTCCAGGAGAATGAAGTGAGCTCAGACAGTGAACTGGAGAGCTGTGCCCTACTTAGCCGGTGTATATATTTGTCAGTAAGTGGGACACTCAATAACCTGAGATCTGACAGCCTTCAGATCCTGTACAGAGGGATGTCAATCACTCTGGCTTACACTAAACACCTTCCCAGGCATCTGGGCCATGTTATAATATCCCAGCAATGCCAAATTACAAATGTGAACCATGCATGCTAATCTCTTGATCCTGTGTTATTTCCCTTTTGGACAGACCCTGGGGGAAAGAAAAAATGTCTTTTGTGAGCATAAGGAAATGATAAGCCATGTGTGGGGGAGGGTGGAGTGAGCAGACATTGCCCTGAGTCCCTTCTGAGCCAACTATGGATTTTTGCAATCGATTGGAGACCCTGTTTATGGCCGTTCTCACTCTCTGCCCGGGTAATAATTGCAACGGAGACATCCAATAACAGCAAATAGAATTACAACAGAGGAAATCCTTTGACTTTCTGTGTGCTTCTCAGTTTGCAACATGACATGGTCCCACCTCCCTGATTCATAGATTCATAGATTCATAGAATCATAGAATCATAGAATCACTTGGTTGGAAAAGACCTTTGAGATCTTCAAGTCCAACCATACCTGTCCACTACTGAACCAGATCCCCGAGTGCCTCATCTACGCACCTTTTAAACCCTTCCAGGGACAGGGACTCCACCACCTCCTTGTGCAGCCTCTGCCAGATCCTGAGAACTGGGGATGTGGTGGGACTGAGCTGGGTGTGCTGGTGAGTGTGCAGAGAGGACACTGATCCCCAGCTTGTCCTGCTCTGCGCCAGCGTGTGGGAGCTCCTCATGAGACATGTGGAAACCTTAGGGTACCTCAGACCAACCTCAGAGCAGCCTCTGGTTTATCTTTCTTCTGCAAGTGAATTCAGCGAGGGTGGAGGACATTTTCCTGACTGTGCTGGGCGTGGGATTCTTCACCTGCCGCACCTGTGGTGTAACTCAGGCACACCTTGCCCCTTTCACCATGCGGCTCTCCTCCATGGCAGGAACCCAGGTCAATACAGAGCTAGGAATGTACCTGGAGATCCATCTGTGTTCAGGCAAGGGTGCAGTTGCTTGAGCAAAGAATGCAATGAAAGCTTCTTTTGTTTCTTAAGGACATGGAGATGGAAGAGCCTGGCAGCACTTCCTGAGAGATGCTCAGAGTCCCAGGGGCTCAGTCAAACCCTGCTGTCTCTTTGGGAAACCTCTCCATGAAACTGCTTCTGCCTCATGCAGCACCAGAATATGCACTGTGAGTCACAAAGTCTTCTCAGTCCAGGTGGGATCTGCAAGGAGGAGCTGGAAAAGCCCTTTCCAAGCAGAAGTTTAGGAAATCAGCATACGTTAGAGCCCTGCTACACCTCCCCTGCCACGATGACCTTCAAGTGACCTTGCTTCCCAGTGTGAGAATAGCAGCAGAAGTGGTTTCAGTCCACTGCAACTGGAATGGACCAGGCAGTTTGCCAAGAGAATATCTGCTGGGTTAATCACTGTGCAAATCTAATCAGGAACTGGAATGTGCCAGGCTCATTACTGAAATTAAATTCACCTCCAATTAAAGAGAGAGCTACAAGCTTCCATCATGTAGAGGTGCCCCCAGGCTGCCCCTCCCAAAACCAACATCAAATCCAGTTCTGCTGAACTGCAGGTTTGCTGAACACTGGAGGGATTTCCAGGTGTAAGGAAGTGAATCGCTGCTTGTGCTTCCCCCGAGGCTCTGTAAGGAGTTTGCTGATGCCCTTAATAAGTCACCTTGCAAGTCAGAAGTAACTTCAATGGTAGGGTTTCCAAGGAGCCCTTGCCAAGAGAAATCTGGGGATGCACTAACTGGAACGTCTCCCCTGGCAGGAATGTTCCTGGGAACTGTCGGCACCTTTACAAATTCTCACCTTCACACCCTGAATCTTTCCCTGGGACCCACGTGCCTCAGGTCTGCGCTTCAGAGTCCAAATAGAAAAATCAACTTGGTGATGAGAACAGCAGGGCTGCAAATTCCAGCAGGTGAAAATGCAGAGATGCTGACTTAAAAGCTGTTCAAGCTTCATTTGCGCCTTTGGCTTATACCATCAGACTTGCATGGCCTAATCGCATCATCACCACCTTCAACATCAGCTCTTCCTCCATCTGTGCTTCACCTGGGCATTACCCGATTTCAAGGAAAAACTTTAAATATCTTAGGTCAGAAGATGTGTCTGTAACTCAAATCCAGCTCTGGAGCCTTGGCAGGACTGCAGATGTATCATAGAATGGTTTGGGTTGGAAGGGACCTTAAAGATCATCCGGTTCCAATCTCCATGCCATGAGTGGGAACACCTTCCACTAGAAGGATTCCTGTAATTCCTGTCCTTATCTTCTCCTGTACTCAAAGAAGAAAAAATCCACAAAGGTTTGGGCTTAGCTTTCATCTGGAGATGGGCAGCATGGATAGAAACCTTTAGGACTTCCCCTACACATCCTTGTTCCTCTCACATCTTCTACTGTCTGCTCCCAAAAATCTAGACAGGGTCAGCGTTCTTCCAGCCTGATGGCTAGGAATCAGCACCAGGAAACACTGAGAAAGGAGCCAGTGCTGGGATAACCGAGGAGCTCCAGACTCCGGCCCTAGGATAAACTGTCTGACCTGGGCATTGCAGTAGGATTCCACACTGTGTGCACCCAGGTTGGTACCTCACATGGAGATGGTACCTCCTCAGTGCAAGCAACAGACCCTGCCATCAGTTCAGTGACAGTTCAGTGGCTGAGTGAAAGATCCAAGACACAAGGCTCTGCAAGCCTGGTGGAAGCTCCAGCACTTGGATCATCTCCATGGCCTCCTCTGGACCCATTCCAACAGTTCCATGTCCTTCCTGTGATAAGGACTCCAGAACTGGGCACAGGACTCGTGAGAGTAGCAGGGGAGAATCACCTCCCTCATCTCCAAAGAGAAAAGAAGTATTTTAGAAATTATCAGAATGAAAGATTTTTATTTTATCTGATATTTATATGCATTTACAGCACTGTCAGGTCTATCCATACCAGTGTTTTAGAATTAAATTCTTTGGTTTTGCTGCCAAAGACTGATAAACTGCCAAATTCAACACTGCTCTCCCCCAAGACACAGCCTGGCTTAACTAACGGGGAGTTTATAGGACTGCCAGGGTCAGGGGCAGCACATCAGTTGCTGTTCTGTGTTCCTATAGAGCTGGGTGAGGAAATAATTCCTATTTTTTTTCCCAAAGACATTGAGAAACAGTTTTTTGTTTCTTTCCAGTATATAGGAAACTAAATAGATATATTAAAAAAATATTTCTTTTACCAGCAAAAGGACTTGCTATGTTGTCATTTCATAGAATCATAGAACCACTTCATTGTCCATTCTGAACCTGCCCTGGTGCAACTTGAGGCCATTGCCTCCTGTCCTATCACCTGTCACCTGGGAGAAGAGACCAACACCTGCCTCACTACAACCTTCTTCAGGGAGTTGTAGAGAGCAATGAGGTCTCCCCTCAGCCTCCCCTCCTCCAGGCTGAGCAACCCCAGCTCTCTCAGGTGTTCCTCATAACCCCTGTTCTCCAGACCTTCCCCAGGTTCATTGCCCTCCTCTGGATGTGCTCCAGCCCCTCAATGTCCTTCTTGTAGTGAGGGATCCAAAATTGAACCCAGGATTCAAGTTGTGGCCTCACCAGTGCCGAGTCCAGGGGCAGAATCACTTCCCTCCTCCTGCTAGCCACGCTCTTTCTGATACAGGCTAAGATCCCTGTATCAGAAAGGAGCGTCGAAGCATTTAATTTTTTTAATGCTGACACAAAATATCATCCATTTGGGGTATATAAAGAACCGGTGAATGCTATTGGCAGCAGGAATGATTCAGCCTCGGGGCACATATTTTCGGTGCCCAAATCATCACCTTTCTTGATGTCTGGCTGTGCTGGATCTCTGCAAAAGCCACAGATGCTGAGTGGAACTCAATGCCAGCAGAAGGAGACTTCATCTTTAAACAAAACCTGTTTCATTCCATTCCAGGCTCCCAAGCCCTAGGATGGTTTTGTCCCAATGGTCTGCCCACTCCTCGGGTGTGGGGTAGGTATCCAGGTGGCTCTCAAGGCAGAGGTACAGGGACACTGGTTGTCAGGTCCTCAGATCTCCTGAGCTCTTCTGCCTAATCCCTGCTTGAGGACTGCTGGCAGCCAGGAGGATTATTGTGCCATCTTGTTGCAGGCCTGTTTAGATCATTGTAATGGCTTTGGCATTGTCATCTCCATCTGATCTGGCAAGGTACAGTGTGCACGTGCCTGGTCTGACAGACTCTGTACAAGCAAGACTAAAGGTACTTGTTGCTGGCACTATTTTAATCAGTGATGTCTTTGAATTAGCCTTGTAATTTGGTTCCTTAAGGAATTGGCTCATGCCACTACTCACGTGCAACCACAGGTGTAGCCAGCATCTCTAGGTCGGCTTCCAGATGGATAATGAAATGTATTTGCTGGCCCAGAGAGGAGTTGGTGGCAGGTTGAAGTCCGAATTCTGTTCCCTTCTCATGACTTTAAGCTGAAAGAAGGGAGATTGAGATGAGATCTTGGGAAGAAATACTTCCTGGTGAGGTTGGGGAGGCCCTGGCCCAGGTTGCCCAGAGCAGTGGTGGCTGCCCCATCCCTGGAGGGGTTCAAGGCCGGGCTGGATGGGGCTTGGAGCCCCTGATCCAGTGGGAGGTGTCCCTGCCCGTGGCAGGCGGTGGAACTGGATGGGCTTTAAGGTCCCTTCCAATCCAAACCATTCTGTGATTCTAAGAGGGATTTTCCCTTCGGTGTAATGCACACTATTTCAAGAGTCAAGAGGAAGAGATGGCAAAAGGTTCCCTGGCAGACACCCAGCTGGGGTCACAACCACCTCCCTACCTACTCTCTTATTCACCTGTGAATGAAACTGGTGAGGAATTTTCTGGAGGACTTCAATACAAAGTTCCTGAGGGGTACTTACTGTGGTAGGAAATTGCGCCCATGATGGCCCGTGCAGTACATGACTGCACTCAGCATCACTCGCTCCCTTTCTGGGTTTTCTTCAGGTTGGCCCTGCTCTCAGCCCAGCCCATGCCCCAGCCTCCCAGACGTGTGCGCCAGGGGCTTTGTTTTGCCTACTCCAAAAGGTCCTGCAGTGCTAATTTCATGAGAGAAGTCTGCAGAAAAAGTTTTCAGATGTCTTGAAGCTTCTTGCAAAATCCCTTCGTCCTTCACTCTCTTCTCCATTCCTTTGCAGAGGACACTCCTGGGTGAATCTGGCATGAGGATGGACCTCGGCCAAAATCTCTTCTCTGACCTGTGTCCCTGCAGGGCACTGCTGGGAACCGTACCACGCTACCTGCAGCCACCCTTCACTCTCCAGAGGATAATAAAATTGTAGAATCACAGAATGGTTTGGGTCAGAAGGAAGTTAAAAATCATTCAGTTTCAATCCCCATGGTTCTAAAGCTGTAGGAGCTCCTGAGATCCACCTGCAACATGAAGCAACTTCCCCCCAGGGCCTCCTGATGTGCCTTCTGCTCCAGATCAATGCAAGAGTGTCTCACTCAGAAGTCACTGACACCATCTGTTTTGCCTCCTGAAGTGTCCTGAAGAGTTCATGGGAGCATGTCTCTGAGTGGCATTAGTTTCCAGAATGTTGTCTATCTCAATTTAGGATGCAGAGAGCTCTTCCCTTCCTTCTAAAGCACTTTGGCATCTCCACAGGGCTCTGGACTTTACTCTACCGGTATGTCCCACTCTGGCCATGTGAAAACAACACTGTGTTGCCACAGATTCATGTGTGTCGCCAGCAAATATCTGATGCATGGAAGTTCCCCTCCCAAAATATTCACCAAATGCATCTCCAGGCTGCATTGCTGGGATTTCAGATTGTCTTTCCCAGGCTCTTCATCACAGCTGGCTTTGCCTCAGGGTCTGGCTCTGCTTTCAATACCCACAACAAGGCCTTTCACCTAAGTTTATGCAGGGAGTTCAGAAGTTGGGCAAGTTCAGGGACAGGCACAATGAACTCTTTTGGTGCTTCTCACAGGATTTGTCTGCACCATAGTTGGTCTATTGAAAGGCTGCTGGATTTCATAGCATGGTTGAGCCCTCGTGGAGTCTCCTCTGAGGCTTTGGATCAAACTCTAGCTCTGAGTTCTGGTCTTTTTATTCTTACTGAGTTCTATCACCTTTCATAAGCACCCTATCAAGATCAATTGGAGTGACAACATGAAATACTTCAAAGACAGAGGTGGAAGGTCAGATCTGGTCTTTAAAACATTTTTATGCCAGTAGTATAAAGATTTCCCAGTGTGGAGATAATAATTCCCTCTGGAAACCTGGAGATCCTCATTCTGACTGCTTATTGCACCTGGTAACCTGTTTGCTTCTCTCTGGTTTTCAGTCCTAAACCCAAGCCCTAAACAGCTTCCATTCCTGTCAGACCGCATGGGCACTGGTGGTTGTTCGCTACATCAGGTGTTCTCTCAGCTGCCCTCTGGAGCTCTGAAGAAGGGATGGTCCATGGGACAGCCGGCTGCCGAGGACCAGAGGCTGCTCCCCTTCCCTGCCCGCAGCGGACACACTCATATTCTGCTCCCATTGCCACTTGCACTAAAAAGTTGACATGAAATTTCTGCGAACGTCGGCATTGTTCAGGAGCTGCAAATCCAGAGAGAAGCAACGAGGGCTCAGGTGAACTCCTGCCACATGTTAGCAAATAACCATTCAAAGAGCAAAGCTCCAGGCTGCAAGGCGAATCTGGAGAGCGCATATGAGGTAGAGCCCAAAGAGCCCTCCAGTGGGCTGTGAGGGATGCAAAGACCTTGTTACGGAGCCGAGAGCTCAGCTCTGCCCCAAGGGTTAATTAGCAGCATCCTTTGCCTTTGGAGGTGCACATCTAAGTGCTTCCTCGAGGAGGGACAGCTGTCTTTGTTGCCTAGATACAGCCTTGCCGCGGCTTTGAGGAAGGTACCTGGAGCTTCATTAGAAGATGATCTTAGTGGGCTTTTCAGATTTAGCTGCACTATGTAAATTATTACCCGGGGCAGCCCTGAGGCAAAGCGGCTGCCGGTTGCTATCAGCCACACATCACATCTGAGCACTGACAAGACAAATAAGGGTAATTGTCTCTCTCCCCTTAATCAGGAGGATGTGATTAGCTGGCAGAGGCCTTGGCCAGGTGCTCACCAGTATTACCCAGCTCAACGAAGTGACCATCCCTCTGTACACAGGCTGGGGAGCAAGGGCCAGCCAGGTCCAACACCCTTCAGCTGTTGGAAGTGAGCAGCCTTCATGGCTTGAAGGAAGGTTGCAGGACATGTAATCACTAGAAAATAAAGACGACCTGATGAAATGTTGCTTTGTTGCCGTTTTGTTCAATGTGACACGGGCCACACCTGTGCTGGGAGGCTGCATGGCCAACTCATGGAACAGGGATGTTCGGCACCAAAGCAGGAGATGGTGAAAGTCAAACCATTGAATTGTTGAGGAAGATGGTAATTAGACCCTTCCTGGGACCATCCCATCTTCTCTGATACCTGGAAAGTACCTGAGGGAACTATTTCAGCCAACCTTGGCTGGTGATGGGTAGGCAATGATTCCGGTTCACGTTCCCTGCAGCTCCCAGCAGGACTAGCACAGCCTGAGGGACATCCCAGCATCTCTGCATGAAGACATGGAGAAAGGAAAGACAAACTTTGATGGCTGTGGACTCATGGCTTTACAAAACCAAGTGTAACTGCTCTTTAAGGAGCTCAATAAAAGCCTGGGTCTACACATAGAGCAGTAACCCCTGATCAGCGGAGCTAAAGCCAGACCTAAAGGACTGTGTCCACCTGCCCTTAGTAGAACTCCCTTAGCTGCTGAACCCCGGGGTGCTGGAATCCCTTACTGCAGTCCCACAGGGTCCACATCTGGAAACACCTTCCTCACCCCAGCTGTGGGGGAACAAGGAAAAAGGGAGCATCTTGTGCATTGCTTCTGAGGATTTTTTGGAGGGGGGATGCTTGGAGTTGCAGGGTTCTTCTAGCTTGGTGAGTACCTTAGCCATGAGGCCATGAAGTTATCCTTCAATTCGCCTTTCCCACCCTCAGGTACACCTCACGGTGCTGATGCAAAGAGAGGGGTTCCAAAGGGATCACTATAAGGGACTGAGAAGGACACCTATCCAGCTTAGGTGACTGAGCTCAGAAACAGCTCTGGGGAAATGCTGATGTTCTGCAGTGGGAGACCTATGTCCTTGGTGGCTCCATCCCGCATCTTCTCTCCATCATGCTCTCCGCACCCATGGTGAGTGAGATGTCTTTGGAGATTTCCCCTGAGCAACAGGACATTCTCCTCCATCTCCTCTTTAAAGGAAAAAGCTCCAATGAAACAGGGCCTGTATTCCCCAGCACTCTCCAGTCCCTGTTCCTGCTCACTGTATGACCTGAATTCAGACAAAATGACATTAAGAGGAGACATGAGAAAATTAAATAACAACCCAGGTTTTTCCTTGCTCTCTGCTCGTACCTGGTCTCAGGCAGGAAACTGCCACTGGAGCCTGGCTCCTGTGTAGCTCTGAGAAGGGGGATGGGCAGGGAACAGATAGAGCAGCAGCCTTTTAATTAGAAGGCAGCGCAGATAATTGTGATGGTAATACATGTCTTCATTAGAAAACAGGATGTTGTGTGGCAGCTGTGGCAGAGCCTTTGGAAGCTCCAAGAGTGAGAAATGGTCTGCCCTCTCTTCTCTGAACCTCAGTCACACTGGGGTGGGGAGTCCCTGCTGGGTGCAGGATCATCTGAAAGTCAGCTCTGAGGTACAAAATCACACCCTGGGCAGATGCTGTTGGAAGGTTTTGCTGTGCTGCGAGCTCCTGCTGGAACCAGAACTCAGAGCTCTGTCTCCCACCTGCTTGTGGATGCAACCAAGCAAACCTGCACAGCCACCTCCATCCTGGTGACAGTGTCACAGTGAGACAGCTCTACGTGCCTGAACCTTGCTCGAGAGCTCTCTAAAGATACAAAAGACTCCTGAATATAAAGAAAACATGCGAATCCTGCCAGGTATTAGTGAGACACTGCTGCACCTTTCCATGCTGGTGCCCTCCCAGCCATCCCGTGCACGAACAGCCACAAGTGCCTGTGCTGCCTAGCGATGACAGTGACAACTTAGGGCAAGTTGGGACAGCTGTCAGTGTGGAAGTCTGGGAGAGTCAACCAGGGATTGTGGGACTTCTGAGCACTGATTTAGCAAGAAATATGTCAATCATTTGCAAACAGCTTGATTTAGAATCATTGTCCAGTCTGGAGAGGAGAAGACTCTAGGGAGACCTTAGAGTAGCTTCCAGTAGTTAAAGGGGCTCCATGAAAGCTGGGGACAGAGATTTTAGCAAGGCTTTTTGTCACAGGACAAGGAGTAACGTTTTTACACTAAAGGAGAGGAGATTTAGACTGGGTGTAAGGAGGAATTTTTTTACACTGAGAGTGATGAGGCCCTGGCACGGGCTGCCCGGGGAGGCAGTGGCGGCCCCATCACTAGAAATACTCCAGGTCAGGTCGGATGGGGCTCTGAGCAACCTGATCAAGTTGAAGATGACCCTGCTTCTGTAGCAGGGTTTGGAACTAGATGGCTTGTAGAGGACCCTTCCAACCCAAAACATTCTGTGATTCTATGATACGATGAGAGCAATGGGCATTATTTCCTTTCTTTTGCTGCAATGGCTTCATTAGAATATTTTGATGTAATAAGAGATATTAATTGCATTTTTTTTCCTTTCCCCTGAGAAAAATGTAACACAGTGATCCCTGGTAAAATGACCAGGCAGCTTGTGGTGGTTTCAGCAGACACTGATGCTGCAGGTCAGTCATCACAGAACCACTAGGTTGGAAAAGACCTTTGAGATCGTCAAGCCCAACCTGTCCATTACTAAACCATCCCTGAGCACTTCACCTACCCACATTTAAAAACCTCCGGGGATGGGGACTCCATCACCTCCTTGGGCAGCCTCTGCCTGTGCCTGAGAACCCTTTCAGTGAAGAAATTTTCCTGATGTCCAATCTGAACCTGCCCTGGAGCAACTTGAGGCCATAACCGGTCACTTGGGAGAAGGGACCAACACCCACCTTGCTACAACCTCCTTTCAGACAGCTGCAGATGGACATCCACAGATGTGGTTTATGGTCCCATTTGCAGCTTC
Organism: Phaenicophaeus curvirostris; assembly: GCF_032191515.1. Lineage (NCBI taxonomy): Eukaryota > Metazoa > Chordata > Aves > Cuculiformes > Cuculidae > Phaenicophaeus > Phaenicophaeus curvirostris. Next base: position 7,685,902 of record NC_091414.1, read on the forward strand.
CATCCACTGCTTTCCTCGCTCTATTGCCCTGTCAGGGCTCTCACCTCTTACACTAAAGCTTGTGCAAGAGATTTGTGATTTGTTCTTACGATTCTTACGAGGAGTGGCTGAGAGAGCTGGGGCTGTTCAACCTAGAGAAGAGGAGGCTGAGGGGAGACCTCATTGCTCTCTCCAACTACCTGAAAGGAGGTTGTGGAGAGGAGGGTGCTGGCCTCTTCTCCCAAGTGACAGGGGACAGGACAAGAGGGAATGGCCTCAAGCTCCGCCAGGGGAGGTTCAGGCTTGACATCAGGAAAAAATTTTTCACAGAAAGGGTCATTGGGCACTGGAACAGGCTGCCCAGGGAGAGGGTTGAGTCACCTTCCCTGGAGGGGTTTAAGGGACGGGTGGACGTGGTGCTGAGGGACATGGTTTAGTGTTTGATAGGAATGGTTGGACTTGATGATCTGATGGGTCTCTTCCAACCTGGTGATTCTATGATTCTATGATTTAAATTGGACAATGGCAGCTGTGTGCCCTGCACACTCTACAAACTGTCTTCCATTTGTTTGGAATGATGATGTGTTTCACAAGTTGACCTGTCCTGTCACCTTCCTTGGACCTGAGTGCCACACAAATGGATTCTTATCAGTGCTTCTGCAAAATCCTTCCAGTGATGTGAGCCTGGGTGACTTTTTGATTCTAGGAGAGGTTTCAGAATGAATAGACAGAAAAGATGAAAACAAGTAAATAAAGACACATCCTAGAAAACAATCAGTGCTGCCCTTGCTGGCTGTATGAGAAAGAAGGATGAACTGGTAACTAAAAGCCATCCAGCCTCACTCCCTACAGGACCTGTGGCCATTAGCTCTGATAGTCCCAGGTCCAAATGTTGCTGCCAAGTTTTAGCTCTGTTTGTCAGCATGGCTGCAGCTTCCCCAGCCCAGCGTTCTGGGGTTCGGCCAGCGCAGGGCACAGGGGGCAGGGGCAGTTCTGGTCACCCCAGGAGGGGCCAGCAGTGCTGGGCAGAGCTGCCCGTCACCCCCGCGCTGAGCAGCCCTGTTCATTGCATACAGCACACACTCAGAACCAGAGGAGATGAGGTTATTTTGGCACGTGTCCTGTCCTTGGGGCAGAAAAAAAAGGGAAATGGCTGTGATGAACTCTCCTTGCAGAGCAGGGACTTCTAGGTTTGGTGTTTTAATGAACACAACCAAGTCCCAGCCTGGAAGCAGCTGAGCCAAGAGATAGGGGATGCAGAGTGGACATTGTCCCACAGCTCTTTGCACTAACAATGTTTCCCATTTGGCCCCAACTCTCATCCTCTTGCTTTTCCCTTCCACCAGCACCAAGTCAGTGGGATCCTCGTGTTTTGATGAGTGTTAATTGTGATGAGCCTCCTCTCCTCCATCGCTGTGCCCTTTACGTCTGCCGCTGGTGCAGATAATCTGTGTCGTGGTTGCAGGTGGAGCATCAGGATACAGCTGGTACCTCGATGACGAACATCGGTATCGCAGCACCAGATGGGTTTCAGCAGGGACTGGTGCACAGCAGCGGTTCAGCAAATTGCCTCCCTCTTGTGGTGGCTGTGCTGCTTGGTAAGGTCACATCCCTCAAACGCAGACGGGATTTGCATGCTTGGCCTTCCATGGAGCATCAGAGGAGGTTTTTGGGTAGATGGAAATCCTAGGAGCTGTTGACGAATATCACAAGGTCTTCAGTGGTCCCTGCCCTACTGATGCCAGGTATGGCCAAGCTCTGGGAGATGTAAGCCCTAACCATATCTGGAACAAACAGATGAGAGGAGTTGACCTTAAAACAGATCAGAGGTCTCAGAGATCAAATGTAAAACTTCGGGGTGATGATGTCCTTCAGAAGTCATAGAATCATTGAATCATAGAATCATTGAATCATAGAATCATGGAATATCCTGAATTGGAATGGACCCACAAGGATCATCAAGTCCAGCTCCTGTCCCTGCCCAGGACACCCCAACATTCACACCGTGGGGCTGAGGGCGTTGGCCAAATGCTTCTGGAATATTGTCTGGCTTGGTGCTGTGACTGCTTCCCTGGGAGCTGTTCCAGTGCTCCACCACCCTCTGGGGAAGAACCTAATGTCCTAATGTCCAACCTAACCCTCCTGTGGCACAGCTTCTGGCCATTCCCTCGGAGAGAAGAGCTCAGAGCCTTCTCCTCCTCCTCCCCTTGTAAGGGAGCTGCAGACCACAATGAGGTCTCCCCTCAGCCTCCTCTTCACTAGGCTGAACAGACCCAGAAACTTCAGCCACTCCTCACACAACTTCCCCTCTAAACCCTTCACTAACTCCATGCCCTCCTCTGGACACTCTCCAATAGCTTTAGATCCTTTTCATCCTGTGATGCCCAGAACTGCTCTCAGTGCTCAAGGTGGGGCCACACCAGTGTGGAGCAGGGTGGAGACTGGGTCTGAACACCACCCTGAGCTTCAGGTCCTTGTGCAAATGCAGGTGCCATTAAACACCAAAACAAAGCCAGAATCAGAAAGAAGGAGATGCTGACCCATCTGCCAGGGGTTGCACTGAGAGCCGTGATGGTTACAGGTGAGCTGCAGAGGAGATCAAAGGTATAGGTAGGAAGAATAGGCAACCATACAGCAGGAAAAAGTGATCCAGAGCTGGACTATGTTAAATATGGAGCTGAATGTCCCTGAAACGAGCATTCTGCAAACAGGGGATTCTGCAGCAACTGCCAGAGAAAGGAGCATTATGCAAATCTATGCAAAGTGATCAAGGCTTATGTAATCACTGAAAGTGCCAATGCAGATGGGGTGAATCGTTCACTGTAAGATGTCCTAAACAAAGGGAAGAAAACAGTGGAGGAATCAAATGGAGACCCACACGCTGCTAAATTCAATCGCAGCACACAGGTGATGTGTGGGCAGAGCAAAGCGACCGAGAACGAGAATGGAAGTCAGAAAGCAAACCAGAACCCTGAAAAACAAAGTCAGAGGGAAAACAAACTGAGATGTTACCAGTGTCAAGGACATAGTCTGCAAAATATGTGTTTGCAAGGGGTGGGCCCACCTGGATGCAGAATGTGGAGATTGCGAAGACTTAAATCCAACCAGCTCAAAGACATTTGTTTAATCACTGGGGCAGCTGGTTGTGCTCCACCCTTTTGCATTGAAGAGATCAGGTTTTGCAGGAACTGAGGTGCAGAGGAGACTGCATTGTTCCAGAAAATTACTGGTTTATGGTGGCTTGGTACGTGGAGGGAGGGCATCAGGGAAGGGTCTTGTCCATCAAGAGCAACCTCATATAGAGACGACAAAATACCAACTCTGGAATGAGCTGCAGAACATGCTTAGTGCTTCAGGTATCCAGAAAATGTCCTTTTATATCGAAGTACCAATTACAAATGGGTTTCTTGTCCCAAAATGGCCCCAAGTGTGTCCTGTTCACCTGTGCTTCAAAAACAAGCACATGGGATGTCTTCAAGAAGTAGGAATACACAGGAAAAAAACCTAGAAAAGTAATGAAAAGCAATACCAGAGAATAACCCATCAGGCAAGGTCCTTGGGGACCTTGGACAGGAAGGGTAGTTATGAATTCATGCTTTCCTTTATGAAGATAAATTAATGAATGGATAGCCTAGAGACTGGTGGCCCTGAGCTTAGGCAGGTTGCCATTGCATAAAACTCTTTATAGACAATGAAACAGAGCAGTAGACCCATGTGCCCAGGAGAACTCAGGTTCTGCAGGAGCCGGGAGAAGGGAGATCTCTGGAGATCAGCACATGGTTCAGGAGTTTGGGTGGGATTGTCACCCCTTGAGCAGGGCACAGTGGCACGGGAGGGTGTGGGTTTGTGCTGCTTGCCCTCCTTTAAGGGTAGAATCCAGAGCGGGCTGCAAAGGTAAAACACAAAGCTACGGGAATTGTTAACTGAGGCTTCACGGTTACACAAGCTGTTGAAAGCTGATCTGGTGCCAGCCAAGCTGGGCTGGTGGCTGAAGAGGGCATGTTCCAGTTGCTTCCAGGGCTGTGAGTCAGATGGCGAGTGGAGAGGACATGCAAAACTAGAGAACAAATTGCATGCTATGATACCACAGAAGCAATGAAAGATAAAACCTAAGCATGGGAAAAGCCAGGAGCAGAATGTGAAGGGGAATGATAGAGGATGGGTGCTGAATTCCTATAGGTACTGGGAGAAGTCCCTGCCTTGAAGCCTCAACTCTAGAGACACAGGCATCTCCAACATGCTCCTCTGTCACTCAGAGCATATGTGGGTGCTGCCTGGCTGTTTGTGGCTTGTCTGGTTCAGGTGTAAATGCCCCATAGGCTGAGCAGCCACCGTGTCTTCTAAGAGTCGACAGACCGGGCTGCCAGGGATGCTCCTTCAAACGAGATACTCAAACTAAAATTTCCTTCTCTGCTGCCTCTTCCATTTGCAAGCTCAAACATGCATATCCTGTAAATTAATTGCTCTCAGTTGTGTTTGTGGGCCAGAATGGATGGAACTGGAGGAGCAGAAGAAAGGTAAATGAGCTCCACAACTTCATTTGTCCCTCTCTGCTGCTGCTGCAGGTATGGAGAAGAGTGAAGTACTGGGTATGACATGAAATCTTCCTGTGCAGAAAAGGGACTGTGCTCTGAGCAATCGCACCACATGTCCTAACACCTTCTCCTGCACGTGAAACACCTGCTAACTCCACCATGGTGTGGGCACCCTGGAGCTTCTTGTAGTCTCCCTGATTTGTGCAGGACAAGTATCACTGGAGGCTTTCTGAGGACACAGAAGTGTTGTTTCCCTTGGTGAACTGCGAGTACCCGGGATCAAGGACAGCATCGAGAGAGTGTGTCAGTTGTGGGCTCTTAGACGCCGTTCCAAGAGCAGCTCAGCTAAACTGAGAGTTCAGCAAGGAGCAGAATGTTGATGTAATGAAGCAGCTGTGTCATGAAGTGCCTGGCTGTCATCCTAGGGAGCATCTCGCCATCACCCATTTAAGGCACATTTCTCTATCTGTTTCTTCCATTCGGTCTGATCATTTCCTTGAGGGCAACACACTGAGCTGGGGCCAGTTCTAAACAGAGAGATTTTGCTGGTGTCTGGGTACCCCTCAGAGGCAAGGACTGCTCACTTGTCAGCCACAGCAGCAGCCAGTAGACCAAAAATCTCAAACATATGATGAGGTGTAAGGAATTTTGCAATACTTGTCAGCAATGAGGCCACTGTCACCACAGACCATCTTGAGTAAACATCTGCCTCAACCAGAAAGCTCTTTCCATGGAGGACTCAGCAATAACACTGTGATCTGTGAATGTGGCTTCCTGAACACTTCCCATGAAAACACCGGGCACATCTCAAGCTGGTGATGAGGCTTTTCACATCCTGTGGTGAAGTTGTTTTGGGGCCATCAGGAATGACTTCATATACACAGTTTCTAGACATGTCGTAAGGAAGGACCAGGAAACTATCATCAGGAGTAATAATAGAAATCCCATTTAAAAAGACTTTATGGACAGAACACTCATATTTATGAATCAAAATGCTTTGAACCATACAGGCAGTTTTTCCAGGGCTCAGCCTCACCACTTTCAATTGAATCACACACCCAGGCAGATGTTTTCACAACATGGTCAATGAAGACAGTCAAGTTAGGGAGAAGTTATTCTACAGAAAACTTCATTTGGAGGTGGAATGACATGATATCACGTTCTTAGCATCCACCAGCATGATCAGCGTTGGCAATCAGTTCTCCTGGCTTGTAAACAAGTGTGTAATCACAGCCCTCCACTGCAGCGTTCATGGGAACACACCTGGAAAGGTAGGCTTGTTTGTAAGGAGAAATGCAAGAAACAGCTTTTAGCTTGGCAGACTTTGATTACATCTCCTCAGATGTAATTATTGAATGCCTTGATTTCATTACCCATAATGAGCGCTTCCTTACCCGTTTGTCCGTAGTTCCATTCAAAGGATGGCACGGTGCTGGCACAGTAACAGGTTCCTCCATCCCACCTGGCAGCGCGTGACTCAGAACGGCTTCAGAGCCACAAAGTGATGCAAACATGCAGCCCTCCATTATCTCTTTTCACCCAGATGAATGAACCCTGAATCAGATGTCAATAACTGCTTGACATTCTTGGAGGTCTCTGCGTGCTAGTGAGTTTATATCCATACAATTTCCCTGTTGAGAAAGCAACAAAGGGCTTCAGTGCGTGCAGCTCCATGCAATAGGAAGCTGTGGCAGAGGCTGAGCAATCCAAGGAATGCTCGAAACGCCCACTTGAGTTTTGGCTCTGGAGCCTCATGTTTTGCCTTTTCTTTGGGTTCTCTTGGGTAAATGCCTCGATTTCTCAATTCCTGGCAGGATCCTCCCTTCCCTGCCTGAAGCCCAGTGCTGTATTTGTGGAGCAGAGTGCACAGGACAGAAGCAGAGACCAAGCACAGGAATGCAATGAATATATCACTAGCTCTTGCTAGAGCAGAAGAAAGGCAGGGAGCGGACTAACCATGACATGAAGCTGTTGGGACAAACAGAACAACATTCTCTGTGTGACACAGTGCCTTGGGTCAGCATTCACATCATCCAAACCTTTCATCTGCAGGGCTCATGTTTCTGCTGAGCCCTGGGACCCACACACATGGTTGTCTCATTGCTGTTTTTACCCATGAGCAGCTCGCCCAGCTCACCCAGAGCTCCGGTGGCTGTGTACCCTGACAGTAACCAGGTGATGAGGTGTCTTGTTGTTTGAAGCCACAATCCTTCTGGAAAATATCATTTTAGGCTATTAGGCAACTCCCTCCCCTTATGCCATGGGGAGCTGTCTCTCCAGCAAGGCTGCGTGCGTGGCAATGGACACTAGAGGTGTCCACACGCAGAGACTTCATCTGCAGGTGGAGTTACAGAGGAGGCAGTGTTCCCAGTGACTGGCATCATTGCTGCCCTGCTGGGGTACTGTGCCAGCTTTGCAGTAGTTGCACCGACTCACCTTTCAATGGGAAATGGACAAGTCATGAGATACCATCTTGTGATGCCTCCCAACAGTTACATTTTTAAATCCAACATGTCAGTGTAACCCGAAACTATAGGACTCTTCGTGTGTATTTCTGCTTTTCTACGTTGTGGCCTCACCATCAGGCCATGGATGGGTGGAGGGCTGCATGATACTGGCTCAAACCATCCCTCACCAGCGCTGTGCGCGGGCACGATGGGATGTGTTCTGCGTGGTGCTGGGTCTGTCACAACCTTGTATTTGGTCCTGTGAAAAGGGGACTTGTTCCTGCTGGGGACACAGGAGGAGAAGTGTCTGGTGCTATAGCTCCACCCGGGAGGTTTGTGAAGTCCATTTTACCAGTGTCTGGTGGGAGCTGAGCTACTGCTGAGTTCTGTACGTCCTTCCTCGTATGCAGCTTTTCCAGATGAGCACATTTGGCTGCTCATGACCAGCTGGCACCAGTGGTGACTGGAACACCATCCACAGAGGGAACAGAAGAACCTAGCCCAGGACAGGCTCTGCCCTTGAAGAAGTCTGGAAGTGATGGATGTGGCCTGTGAGCACCAGGAGCATTTCCCTGCTTCCCAGGCTGAGAATATCTCCTAGCTCCTGGTTTGGATGAGACAGAGGAGCTTTCTGCCTGCTCCTTACCTGCCTGTGAACTAAAGGAGCCGTAACTGGGGCTCTGTTCCTGCTCTGACCTACATGGAGAAGACCCAGCCTGCATCTCCCTTCACACTGTCCTTGGAAGGGAGCAGCCCTGGGAGCTGGCAGAGATGGGACCATTGCACTGACTCACACTGCAGGTAGAAATCCTTACAGAAGAGCACGTATTGCAGCACAAGAGTCTCTTTTCCTTGTCTCCCAGAGCTCTGCAGGGGCTGTCTCCAGTGTGCTGGGTGCCTGCAGCGTCTCAACGTTTCCTGTTTTCATTCCAGTGTCTGCAGTGCTAACATACCGCATGCCTCAAATTCCAGTCCTGATGAATTAGGAAAAAGGGCCAAAGGCAGATTCATGGGAGTCTCGGAGCCTTTTGTGCCCTTTGCCTGGCCAGACTGTGGATACCGATAACTCCCTGACTCCCTCCTTCATCATTTTTCTTCCTTTCTTTCTTTGAACTCCTGGACTTGCTGTGTTATCCCTCAGCACTCTGATGCTGCACTGTCCTTCTGATACAGAGGAGCACTGGTTTTCCCTCCTTTGCTAAGGGGATCAGCTGTAAAGAACTCTCTCACTGAATCAGTGCTGTTTGTCAAGCAAGGAAGTGTGGACAAAAGGTTGCTTTGAGGTCCAAAAGAACAGAGTAGCCAACGTAACACCATTTCCCCATTGCAGTGATAACTTTCTAATTGCTCCCTCCTAATGGTGTAAATCAGAAATAAAACCCTTAAGCCAGGGAAGAATCATCTTGGCAAATATTTAATAACACTGATTTCAGTGCGGGGTCTCATCCATCCCTCGGGTGCCTTCCCTTGGCTCCCAGCCAGCACTGATGCTCAGCACCCAGGACACACGGAACATGCAGACCTGGCAGTTTAGGACTGAAGGGACAAGTTTGGTTTTGCTAATTCCAGTGGTGATGTTGAGGGCAGGTGTTGAGAGCAGAAACAGAAAGCCGTGGCTAATCTGAAACCCAAGCAACAGGTAAGAGCACAGGGAAATATTCCCAGCCCTGTATTCAGCACCTGCTGTTGGCAGGACCTGCTCTCTTCCCACCGGGATCGTGCCTGAACCATGGGGCAGCCAGCAGCTCTGCCAGGGGATGAGCAGGACACGTAGCTGCAACTGCAAGGACTGATGGCATCACCCAAGGGATTTCTTTCAAAAGCCGTGCTGTCCTGCAGGTTTCCCACTGAGGAAGGTGACAGGGGTGCAAAAGAAAGCAGGAAATTTCCACCCCAGGTGGAGCTTTCTCCCCAGACCCCTCCAGCCCTGCCATTGGCTTGAAGCTTCCAGCTCTTCTGTCCCAAAAGGACATATCTCTTTTTGGACTCCATGATCCTGGAGGTCTTTTCCAACCTGAACCTCCATAATGTTATGTCCCTACTGCCCACTCCTCTGTGACTCCTTGCCTATCCCCTCTCCTCAAGATGTGGGAAAGGAGGGGAACCCTGGCTTCAGGCTGGTGAGCACATCAGGAGCGAGGGTGATCTCAGTGAACACCAGGCAGGCTGTACAGCAGTAGCTACGTGGGGCTGCAGCATGCCAGCAGAGCTTGGCCCAGCCCACAGTGTTTGGATTTCCATCCTGGGATCAGCTGGCATCCTAGGGTGACTTCCAAGGCATCTCTGCAAGATAAGTTAACCCATGGTGGCAGGCATCAGCCCCACAGCAGCATCCGATCTCCTCCTAGAAATGTGTTAAGGGTGTGTAGATCAGAGTTACAGAGTCATAGAACAGTTTGAGTTGGAAAGGACCTGAAAGCACATCCAGTTCCACCCCTGCCATGGGCAGGGACACCTCCCACTGGATCAGGGGCTCCAAGCCCCATCCAACCTGGCCTTGAACACCTCCAGGGATGGGGCAGCCACCCCTGCTCTGGGCAACCTGGGCCAGGGCCTCCCCACCCTCACAGCAAAACATTTCTTCATAAGATCTTATCTCAAGCTCTTTCAGCTCAAAACCGTTCCCCCTCATCCTCTCCCTGCACGCCCTGATCAAGAGCCCCTCACCAGCTTTCCTGGAGCCCCTTTCAGCACTGGGAGCTGCTCTAAGGTCTCCCCACAGCCTTCTCTTCTCCAGGCTGAAGAACCCCAACTCTCTCAGCCTGTCAGCTGAACTCCTCTGCAGGGAGGAGAGGGCAGAGCAGTGGCAGCTCCGGCTCAGGGCAGTGCTGGCGCGGTGGCCAGAGGCTCTGTGGGGTCACCCTAATTCCTCCAAGCACTTCAGCGCCTGCTCCACCTGCCACTGCTGTGGTGGGTTCCTTTACCTCGGGCTTTTGATGAAAACTCCCTGTTTTAAAATCCTTTTCTCTTCTCACTGAAAGAGCAGCTTGAACAGAGAGGTTTAAAAGATGAACACTCTCTCATCACATTTTAGTTATTTAATCAGGGAAAAAGATGTAACTTCTCTTATTTTTCCTGATTTGGAGCCACAGGTTGTTTACATTGAACACAGGATTATTTAATATGGAAAGCACTACGTTTTCAGGAACCATTATATTTTTAAAATATTGCTTTTGCTAAGCTCTTTTTTTAATCCCTTTACCTTTCCCACTCCCTTATTTTTTTTTGCCTTCAATGCATCCTGGACACACATTTTTCTGGTGAGAAAAACAGGATAATTTTGCAAAAAAAGTGCAGAATAATGTGTGAGACAAGAAAATATGAACAAATTGCCTATTTTTCCAGGTTGAAAACACAGAATCACTGTGCAAAGTTCTCCAGGATTATTGCACAGCTCTAGGAAAGAGACTTGTTCTGAAAAGGTTGTTGTGATGAATTCACATTTTCCATAAGAAAAAAACAGTCTTTGTCAAAGACATCTCGACAGCTCACCCTTGGCTTTGCCTGCTGGCTGGAGAGAGGGCTCTTTCAGTTATTTCTGCAGATATTCCCAGGGGCTGAAGTACAGAAAGGGGGCTGCTCCTGCACCTCCCTGAGCTGTCAGCATGGTTGGTTCTATCCAGTTCAAATACCAGACAGGAAAAAGTCACTATAGACATCCCAGAAAGCAAGGACCTGAAGCCTCATTTTCCATGGAGAACAGTCTCCTTTCTCCACATGAAGGTCCTGTGGTGCAAGAGGCACATGGAATGGAGGCCATGTGGTTGGAACCCGCTGATCTGGGACAAGCCATGGATCCATGAGGTCCATTCATCCTTCTTGCAGCCCAGAAATACGGCCACAACTGGAGGAATGAAGATCAGCTGGAAGGTGCCAGCTCTCTTCCTGCTGTATGTTACTCAGCCTTGTCCAAGACTGATCCATCTGCCTGCTTCTGGCTAGTGTACTAGTGGCTGAGCCCAGCTTGGCAACACTTTCATGATGCATCGAGAGACAAGCCATGAAAGAAAGAAATGAGGAACAAACCATGAAGGGTTTAAAATAGATCCTCTGATGCCTTCTTTACGACCTTTGGAAGACTGAACAGGCAACTCAGGAGGACTATTAGGATGTCATGATATTATGCAGGGGGAAATAAGAAGGGCCAAAGCTCAGCTAGATCTTAATCTGGCTACTGCTGTAAAAGACAACAAGAACTGTTTCTATAAATACATGAGCAAAAAGAGGAGGCTAAGGAGAATCTCCACCCTTGATGGGATGCTTGGGGAATCATAGTGACAAAGGATGAAGAAAAGTCTGAGCTACCGAATGCCTTCTTTGCCTCTGTCTTTAGATGATCAGGCCCAGTCAGCATGGGTTTAGGAAGGGCAGGTCATACTTAATCAATCTGACCTCCTTCTATGGCAGGACCATCCCCCTGCCCAGGGGACGAGGGAAAATCTGAGGCTGCCATCTACTTTGACTTCAATAAAGCCTGCGACACTGTTTCCCACAGCATTCTCCTAGAGAAGCTGGTGGATCACAGCTTGGATTGGCTTACTTTTTACTCATTAAAAAACTGCCTGGATGGCTGAGCCCAGAGTGTTGAGGTGAACAGAGTTAAATCCAGTTGGTGGCCAGTCACAAGTGGTGTCCCCAGGGCTCAGTGTTGGGGCCATTTGTGTTCCATGTCTTTATCAATGATCCAGACAAGGGGATCGAGGGTTCCCTCAGCCAGTTAGCAAGTGACACCAAGCTGTGCAGGAATGTTGATCTGCTGGAGGGCAGGGAGGGTCCACAAAGGGAACCGGACAGGCTGGATTGATAGACTTTGACCAAATATATGGGATTCAACAAGGCCAAGTGTTGTCTCCTGCACTTGGGTCACAGCAACCCCATGCAGCGCTCCAGACTTGGGGAAGAGCAGCTGGAAACCTGCTTGGTGGAAAAGGCCCCGGGGACACTGGTCCACAGCAGCTGAACATGAGCCACCAGTGGCCCAGGTGGCCAAGAAGGCCACCAGCATCCTGGCTTGGATCAGTCATGGTGTGGCCAGCAGGGGCAGGGAAGGGATCATCCTCTGGACTCAGCTTTGGTGAGGCTACCCCTTGAATCCTGGGTTCAGTTTTGGGACCCTCACTGCAAGAGGGAGTGCATCCAGAGAAGGAGAACGGAGCTGGGGAAGGGTCTGGAGCCCAGGGGTTCTGAGAGCAGCTGAGGGACCTGAGGCTGTTCGGAAGAGGAGGCTGTGGAGGAGGCTGAGGGAGGACCTCATCACTCTCTGTAGCTCCCAAAAGGAAGTTGTGGCGAGCTGGGTGCTGGTCTCTTCTCCCAAGTGACAAGAGATAGGACGAGAGGGAATGGGCTCAAGTTGCAGCAGAGGAGGTTCAGAATGGATATTAGGAAAAGCAGATTCATAAAAGGAAATGGAAATATTTGTGCACATGGAGAACAGCCTGTTTTCATAACAGACAGCAATGAGAAATACAGAGGTGTCTTCAAGGTTTGAGTCAACCTCGTTTAAGCTGATCTTTGGAGATTGGATTGAGGCTCAACGTGGAAGGAAGCGTCCTGCATCTGCTGCCACACAGCTCTTGTACCTCCTGACCATTATTACCTGGAGAAGCTGGGACCATGTGCATGGTGCCTGCACTCTGTGAGCAGATCCACCATCCTTACAGCCTTAAGGGAAAGGCTTATGCGCTGCAGGACTCCACTACCTAGAGACTGGTGCTTTTTGACTGGCATCAAAGTTTTACTGACACAGGATGGCCAGAAGACTGAAGTTATTTACACGGCTGGCTAATCCAGCTGTTCTGGGGATCTAATCCCATAGGATGCTTCTTCTCCCACTTGCATGTTCACACCAATGCCATTGTTTCTTAGCTCAGGGAGTCCAGGAGCGAAACAAACACAGACACGAGTCTCCAGAGAGTATAGGCCATGCCCAGATGCAAGCACACACTCTTCAACTGCCCCTGGGCGCCAGGCAGCAGGATGGTGGTGTGAAGCACCTTCACAAAGGCTCTTTCTGCAATGGTTCATCATCTAGTGTGGCTTTCCTACTGCTTTAAACAGCTGCAGACAGGCTGTAGTGAGAGCCACTGCTCTCCTCAGTCCCATAAAGCTTCCTTCACCCCAGCCTTGGTCCCACACGGTCCTGCCCTCCCACTGCTGCCTCTCCTGCAGGCTAAACTCAGTGTCCTGGGGAGAAAAGCTGGTAGCACTGAGGTTTGTAAGCAAAATAAATTAGGAGCCTGGAGCTCCCAAACCATCTGTCTCTCCCTGAACTCTATGCAAGGCAGCAACCCAGCCATCCTATCAGCCCCTCTGCTGCTGGCAGAACTCCCAGATCCCTCCATTTGTGACCAGCCAACGTGCCCTTCAGTTTTTCCTCTCAACCTTCATTTAATGTGTTCAGGAGTCCGCTGTGAGCACTGCTCCTAGATGAAAGCATCTGGTCCAGATAAAAGCATCAGCTAGAGGCATCAATTTGATTTCTAAGTACATGAAGAGCAGAAGGTGCCCTTGGAGTGGACCCGACCTTCACAAGCAAGAGCTGCACTGTGGAGAAAGGCTAGAGGAGAGTGTTTGTAGACCCTGCTGGAGGAAAGGGAGATGCAGGAGGTCTTCCCTCCTGTCCCACTGTGTCTGCCATGCTTCAAGAGGACTTGCTGAGGAGCAGGTCACTGGAGCAACCTGGGAATGACAGGAGGCACAGAGCAAAAGAAGGGAGTAGATGAGGGGGATGAGGCAGGGAAAGGCAGGAGGGGTCTGCTGTGTGTCAGCTTTGGGCTCTGGGGATGAAGGATGGGGTGGTAGGAGGGGAGGAAGGCTCCTGCTGACTTCCCAGGGATGCGACTTCTTGTTGGCATCGTGGATACGTCCAACCTTGTGACACCAATGGGAAGAAAGAGTTTCCAGCCCTAGGCCACCCTTCTTGTGTGGCATTGGGAAAGAAGCACTACCTGTCTCTGCCTCAGTTCCCTGCCTCCAGAACAGGGCCTCCATGGAGAGTTTAGCAGCTTGCCACACTGCGTGCTCCGGGGATGAAAGTATCATCTGGCATGATCCCCCCATCCCACAGCTAGTTGATGCTGCTCACTAAGCAAGGCCAGCTACAGCTTCTCAACAGTCCATCTCCAGGGCCAGCTGCCAGCCTGGCCCATCACTGCAAGCTGTTTGGGGCCATGAAAGGAGACATTGATGTGCACAATGGAAGATCCCCTCCTTTCAGCAAGACAGTGAGACTTAGCCCGGTCTCTCACCTTGAGCACCACTAGGGTCCTGCAGCAGAGGAGTGGGGCAGGGGTAGCTTTGTCTTTCTTTAAGCTCTTTCAACAATCCCACCCTCTGCTTCTCTCTCAACTCTACGTGAAGTCAGTTCAACATGCAAGCAGCAAAATCCAAATTCCCTCCTCCAGATATAGACTCTTTAAAAAACTCCAGAGCTGATTCTTTCAGCCGCGCAGCAGCAACATCCCTTCATATGGAGGCCCTCGAATGAACAGACACTTAGGCTACCTTCTCCATCCCGATACAGCACGCATTCAGCCACCGTTACAAGGTGCCCAATGAGAGAAAGCAGATTTCTTTATTTCCCAGGTCTTAGAAATCCCTGTCAGTGCAGTTGCAAGGGATCGGTTCCATAGCAAAAGATAGTGGTCTATAAGGGTGAATGGTGGTGTTCAGGTGGTGACAGTGGTCCCTGAGAAGGTACAAGTGTCCCAGAGTGGCAGCTCCACCCTCACACCAGGCACCACTGCGCTGCGGAGGAGGTTGGACACTGACACAGACGGGTGGTGCAGACTGGCTGGAGTGGGATCTCTCACTCGCTGCCAGAGCGACCCTGGAAAGTGGAGCAAAAAAGAGCAAAGAAACGCCACTGCAGGTGGAAGACTGTGAATCATCCTCACACTCACAGTGTCTCCTGCATTATTATTCTTTTTAAACATTAAAGATGGTAATAGGTTACTGCAGTTGAAAATGACATAATCGAGGTTTTAGGGAGATAAAATTATACTGGTATCCAGAAAGAGGAGATGATAGGGAGAGAAAATAGAAAGGGATTCGTTGTGAACTTGTTCTCACTTATAACTGTTCCCCCAGGTTAGGACCTTATGGTGTTAATAATTAACTGGAATCTTATGAAGGCTGAAATAACCACAATACACACGAAGATCATCGTTTCAGTATTCAGCATGTGCAGAAACCTTGCCCCCCACTCGTCTCAGTTACTGTGGCAACAGTACATCTGCTTTCCACAATATCCTTCATTAATCATTTACACCCAGGAAAAAAAGTCCTGGAGGAATGATAACAGTGGAGCTGCTTCTGCTCACCTCCCGCCTGTGAGTGGGACCAGTTCTGAGCACAGCCTTTTGACTGCTCTTTACAGGTGAACCCCTAAACGATGCAAGGTAGGAGCTGGGTGCTGCCCAGCTTTTAGCTCCTACAGCTGTGGTGGATTCGGGTCATTCCCTCACTTCAGTGATGAGTGGTGAGTCCGCTGACACGGCAGAGCAGAGCCCTCAGTGGGAAGGAGAACTGGAGGAGGGATGCACTTCCAACAAGTTTACTTTTCTGGTTCTACCTCTTTTTCTTGCCTGGTGTAGGAAAGGAGCTGTTGGGAGGTGAACAGGCAGGTACCTCACATTCAGGCAGCACCCTTTGAGGCTAAGTGGGCAGGAGGAGGTTTTGCTCTTTTCTCCAGTCTCTGCCTCACCTTGTCCTTTGGCAGTCAGGCACCCCCAGCTGAGCTGCAGCTTATGCACTGTTGCCTCTCTTGCCCAGGAGAAGGAAGGAACCGTTGCTTTTTACCCTAGGAGACAGTGTGGAAGCAGGGTTAAGCAAGGTGAGCATTTCCCAGCACAGCAGGACAATGTTCTTCCAGCTGCAGCTCCACTCAGTGAGAAACCTGGTTCTGCCACGAGGATGGCGACCACCTTCCCCATCTCCTCCCAGACCCTCATCTTGAGGCTGCATTTCTCTACTTTACACAGCTCTGTCTCAAACTGAAGCAGGTTTTTTAAAAAGTGCATTTACACCTGGTATAAATTACTCCATTTATAATCTTCCATGTGGAGTATCCAGCATATTGGGATAATCCCAAGGACAATTACAGGCTGGGTGGAGAACGGATGGGGAGGAGCCCTGAACAGAAGGGCTTGGGGTGCTGGAGGATGAGAAGCTCAGCATAAGCTGGCAACATGCACTCACAGCCCAGAAACCAACAGTGTCCCGGGCTGCATCTAAAGCAGTGGGACCAGCAGGGAAGGAGGGGATTCTGCCCCTCTGCTCCGCTTTAGTGAGACCCCACCTGGAGTCCTGAGTCCAGTTCTGGAGTCCTCAGCATAAGAAGGACATGGAGCTGTTGGAGTGAATCCAGAGGAGGCCACAGAGATGATCTGAGGGCTGGAGAACCTCCCATATGTGGACAAGCTGAGAGAGTTGGGGTTGTTCAGACTTGTGAAGGGAAGGCTGTGGGGAGACCTTAGAGCAGCTTCTGGTAATGAAAGAAATTCTAGGAAAGATGGGGAAGTGCTCTTGATCAGGAATTGCAGGGATAGGATGAGGGGGAACAGTTTTCATCTGAAGGAGGGGAGATTGAGATGAGATCTTAGGAAGAAATGTTTTGCTGTGAGGGTGGGGAGGCCCTGGCCCAGGTTGCCCAGAGCAGGGGTGGCTGCCCCATCCCTGGAGGGGTTCAAGGCCAGGTTGGATGGGGCTTGGAGCCCCTGATCCAGTGGGAGGTGTCCCCGCCCATGGCTGGGGGTTGGAACTGGATGGGTTTTAAGGTCCCTTTCAAATCAAACCATTCCATGATTCTATGATTCTGTAAGAGGAAGTGCATATTCTGCATGGAGTTGGTAGCAGACCCTCATGTTACACTTTCTGTGTGTAAGAGTATGGTGATGCTTTACCCAACAAATCTGTATTTGGGTGAATTTTATTGCAAGTTTACTGATGAATGAAGTGATGAACAGACAGGCCATATAACCCTCTCTGACACAGGTCATACACTTGAAGGCCAAAGAGATCTCTGTTTTCTCCTGCTGAGTTTTCATGAGCATTATAATCGAATCATCGCTAGACTTCCTTGAAAATATAATCAAACTCTGCTCTTTCAAATATCTTCTCTAGCTACCAAACAGCTTACATCTCTTTCCACATTCTCCCCAGCCAGTCAACACCCACGGAATGCAGGTCTATGTGTGCATCCCACATGGGCTCCCTGCTGAGCTCCTCTTTTAATGCTTCCCCCAGCCATGGAGACCACCATGTGCCGTGCCCCTCTCCTCAGGACTTGTTTGTGCATGGTGTTGCCACCCCTTGCCTGGTCCCTGCTTTCCAGGAGAGACAGCCTAGACAGAAATCAGAGCAGAGAGGCAAGGGGAAAGCAGGAATAACGTGGGGCACAGCGCCCATAAAGGCCCTCCTGCTGACACCTTGTCCCTCCAGCCAGTGCAGCATCTTCATTCCACAGCAGAGGATCCAGCACCAACCTTGGGCTCATAACACTCCCTGGACATCGTTGCCCTGAGCATGCCAGGAAGGAGTAAGTTCTGGTGGCTCAAGATCCCATTATCCCATGTGTAGGAGCCACCCCTGTGCCTCTTTCTCCCAGAATTCCCTTATCCTGGAATTTTCAGCCCAGTTTAGTGCAAACATCTGGTAGTCACTGGCTCTCAAAGCTTCAGTCTCACTGCAGTCCAGTGAGTCTTAAAGATGAGAAGGAAGCCAGTTACTGGGAAAAGGACTGGACATGTATCAGAAACAACCAGTTTCCGTAGGAGCAACCTCAGACACCACTCGTTTCTCAAGGCTCTTCAATCTTACTGACTCTGAAATTCCAGTGTGGAATTGATTACAATGTGCTCCACTGAGACTGACCCCTGACTTGCCTCCTTCACCTCACACAAGGTGTTCTTCACCTGTGAGCTGAGCTCACCTAAGCACCAAGCCCCGTTGGTGTCAGGGGCCAAACTAGAGACTGGATGCCACCAGCACGTGTCCTGCGCTTGGGAGCGTCCCATTTTCTGGTTCTCTGGCAGGTAGCAAGCAGGTACCCACACTAAGGAAGAACTGCTAGCTGTGGGATTCTGCCTTGAAGGGCTTCTGTATGGGATTCACGTGGCTGCAGGAGAAACTTGGACCTTGCTTCCCACGTTGGCAGGTTCTCACAGGCCACAGTCCCAGGTGCTGCAGAGCTATTCAGACATCTATTACATTTACCAACTGGAGGGGTATCCAGATGCTAGCAGGGAGTTTTGGACTCAGTAGGGACTCATGGTGAAGTTGTTCAAGCTTTCTCTGCAGCACAGTCATAGCCAGTCCTTCATCTTCCTTTTTGTTCCTGTCCTTTGGGTGACGGCTCAGTGATAGAAAAGGTTAATGGGAAAAGGTGTTCAGGGATACCTGCTCTGCATCCCAGCAGGGCTGTGTGCGGGTTGCTACAGGCAAATGGTCCTCCTGACATTTTAGAAGGGATCCAGCAGCCAGCCCTGAGGACCCCTCTCTACCACAGCCACAGGCACAGGGAGTGTTGGTCCCAGATCTGGACACATCCCTGTGGACTGATGGAGGACAGGACAGTTACACAGAGCAGCTCCAGCCCGAGGAGAACATCACGGGCTCTGCGCAGTGCCACGCAGCCCCTGGTAATGAGCACAGCAAATTAGTCTTTAAATAACCAGGACCTCTTCAGGAAAGAGAGTGCGATCCTCAGACAGCCTGATCTCCACTTAATCCCTGCAGACAGACACCTCTGCTTAGGAAGACAGGTTTCTTATGGCAGTGAGGGCAGATTTAGGGCTACACCTGGCAGGAGCAAAGCCATGGTGCTAGCGTTTCCTAAGTCCTGACAGCCCTTGGCTTCTGTCCCCAATTTAATTCTCAGCCTTCTCATTTTTCCTCCTCATCCCAACACCAAACCTCTTCCACCAGCATGTGACCCGGAGCACGAGCACCCCGACCCCTCCACGGGTGTGTGCAGCTCACCTCATGCCAGGGATCAGAGAGGAGCCCCTGGGTGTGCAAGGGCAGGCGAGGTGGGCAGGAGTCGCACCCAGGGATGCAGTGACAGCTTTGTCTGCAAGGGTTGGGTGGGCAGCGGGGCTGCTCCTCGCCTGCCTGCACCACTGACACAAATTAGAGGAGCCACATCACTGACGAAGAGGTCTTAGTTAATGAGCAGGGGCACTAATGAAGCTGTATGTTATGTCAATGTATCCTCTGCCTCTAGGACAGCCCCAGGGCGCTTAAAGCAAACAAATGAAGGAAACGTGTCTATTAGGGGCCATGCACCTGGGCCAGCCCAGTCAGCAAGAGCTGGCTGGGCTCAGGGAATCCAAACATCCACAGAGAACTTATACAAGATCACCACAAACATTTTTGCTGAAGATTTACAGCAAGACTTGCCAGGATTTTATCAAAACCAAAAATGAGATTGGTCTGGTTGGGGTTTGTTGGTTTTTTTTTTCAGTCTCATCTTCTTAAAGAGATTCTGAAAGGTTGACCCTCCCCCAAGATAGACGCTGTTTTCTGTGTTGATGAAGATCAGTTTTGGCTGGAAATAATTTTGATGGAAAACGTTCAGCTGTCTCTCCAGCAGGGAAAAGCCCTAACAGAGCCCTGAGATGCGAAAGCACTGGCATGACTGAATGCCTTTGCTTTAGGAGGCGGCCAAGAGAACAGCCCTGGCAAGGAGAGAGAAGCCCCTTTCAATCCCATCTGTATTCTTGGAGCAGCCGTAGAGAGGTAGGAGACCCACAGAAGTATCTCAAGCCAGCAGCCAATTGTGATGAGGAAGACGGTGTTTTCTGCCTGGTTTCTTTCCATCCTAACTGAGTTGGATGGCTCCAAAGACACCTTCTAGAGTGGGCAGCAGAGGAGAGAAATGGGGGTTGCTGAAGAGACTTGGGGCTGACCTGAGTATTGGGATGAATGGGCAGAACTAGGTGGACATCTAGGCACTCAGAAGTGCCCAAGGAGAAGGAAGGGACACCTGAGTCTATATTTTGCCAATGCAGGTCTAGAGTGGCATTTTTGTAACAGTTCAGGTTCAAGGGTCTTTATGGACAGCAGTATCCCTGGAGTAGGGGATTTAACACCGTCAACAGGGAATGTGAGAGTGAGATGGACCCATGTGGGATGGGATGTGCAAAAGAGGTGGTGTGGCTGTGGTGTATAAGCTGGAGCTGCCATGGCTCCCTGCAGGAAGAGACCTCCTAAAGGTGGCAGGGAGGTCTCACCACCCTGCACTCTTCATAGAATCATAGAACCACTATGTTGGAAAACACCTTTGAGATCATCAATTCCAATCATACCTGTCCACTACTAAATCATATCCCTAAGCATCTTGTCATCTGGAGGGGACTTAGAGGTGACAATAACAGCTGCTGGGAGCATGAAAGCATCATGCAGAGCAGCATCAGCAGAGCAGCACACCTACAAGAACCAAAGGTGGAAAAGCAGTGGAGAAAGAACTGGATGGTTTTGTGAGAAACCTTGGTCTGAAAAAAAATGGAGGCATGGCATCTGACAACAGGCAGGACATCTCAAATGTCAACATCACCTCTGACCTACAGCTGAACAGTGAATAAAATAGGTGTGGAAATAGGTTCAGGCACTGGGACCAACCAGCATGAGCAGCCCATGCTATCTCATGGAGTTTCCCAGTCCCTCAGCAGGGTGGATGCATACAGAACAGTCCCATGAATGCTCCAGCAGCTGGCTGTGTCCGGGAAATGTTTTGGAGATCATATTCTGGCACAGTCCAAAACCCAGGGCCCTTGCTGACAATTTAACAGTGCAGACAATTGTGTTTCTAACCCTTGCAAGCACTGCCAGGCTCTGTGAAATGTGCTTGCCATGGTCTGCCGCTCCGTACTGGAAGTGAGGACGGAGGGTTTGGCATCTGGCATTGGTTCATCCCAGAGAGGAAGCAACAACTCATTTTCTGCCATTGGATCCTGTAAGAATACTTTTAAAATTAGAATTATGGGCTAAAATATTCTGGAGTGGGTAGGCAGATCAGTTAATCAGTCAACTGATTGCTTAGAAAGCAATTTCACAGAAAGGGTCATTGGGAACTGGCAGAGGCTGCCCAGGGAGGTGGTTGAGTCACCTTCCCTGGAGGTGTTTAAGGCACGGGTGGACGAGGTGCTAAGGGGCATGGTTTAGTGTTTGATAGGAATGGTTGGACTCAATGATCTGGTGAGTCTCTTCCAACCTGGTGATTCTATGATTCTATGAAATACAACCAGACCGTCCTCATCCAAGGCTGAGTGGAGATCAGTGGCATGCGCTGTCTTAGCAATCTCACATTTGCAGCCATCTGACGGGGCTCTCATTTACCATTTTTATGATCATTGATGCCACATTTGTCAACCTGTTAACATCACATTCAACACCACGATCGACTGGTTGAGGTGATTTTGAACACGGTTTCCATGAAGATTCACCGTCTGTGGCCCAGGGTCACAGGGCACCCACAGGAACACAGGTTCCTGCAGCCCCTCACGTGGCATCGCTGGAGGAGGCTCTTCATCCTCTCCACCAGAAGACAGGCACAGGGATAAGGAGAGGAGGATCAGAGAATCACAGAATGCCTCGAGTTGGAAGGGGCCCACCGGGATCATCAAATCCAATTCCTATCCCTGCACAGGACAACCCCAACATTTACACCAAGAGTCCCTGCAATGGCAGGTTGGGGTCAACTGCTACTGCAACACACGGTAGCACCAATGGTGCTGGACATTAACGCTGCCAGGGAGCACTGCCCTTGTTGTGACAGAGAGTGGAGGATTTGTGTGCTGGGCTGGCCACACAGTCCTTCCCACCTCAGCAGGACACTCGCAGGGACACAGGGGTGCAGTCACCCCAAGCTCCCCCACTGCCACCCGGTTATCCCAGGCAGCCTGGGAAAATATTTACGAGGCACGGTGCTATTTCAGGGACAGGACTCATACAGCCAACAGTTATTTCCTGATCTGGATTCTTAATTAAACCCTTGTTGATTCTAACACATTCCAAATGGAAGGAGCCATCTGCCTTTCCCACCCAGGTATCCAGCACAGCAGATAATGAGGAGGGCAGATTTTAGCCATCAGGAATCTCAACATCTGGGTTATTTTGTTTTACACATTTCCTAGAGGTTTTGCTTCAGGATAGTTGAACTGTAGGAGCATTAGAGAGTAGGATGACAGTTAATCCAATCCAAGAAGCTTTTTGACCAAAGCAGTGCAGCCATTTATCTCCTTGCTCGGGGTGATAAAGAAGCCCCCCTGAAAAGGCAAATTCAGTTTGCCCAGGGCTCAACGGCAGCACATCGATCTGCCCCCAGGCCCAGGATCTGTTAGCAAGAGAAGAAGACAGTCTTGTCTGTGTGCTGAAATGAGTGGGTTGTGGGGGAGAAATAAGCAGAGCAGCTGGTCCAATTCCACCTGCTCCCTGGTGAGAAAAGGCGGACAGGATCACAGAATCACAGAATCACCAGGTTGGAAAAGACCCACTGGATCATCGAGTCCAACCATTCCTATCAAACACTAACACATGCCCCTCAGCACCTCATCCACCTGTCCTTTAAACATCTCCAGGGCAGGTGACTCAACCACCTCCCTGGGCAGCCTGTTCCAGTGCCCAGTGACCCTTTACCGTGAAAAAATTTTTTCTGATGGCCCTAGCCTCCCCTGGCAGAGCTTGAGGCCATTCCCTCTTGTATTCCCTCTTGTAACAGGATGTCCTGTTACATGGGGTCAGGGTTTGGATGTTGTAACTTGGGGTCTGGTTGAGGAGAAGGTGCTGTGGACCTGCTCTCTGGAGTGGCTGGGAAGGCTCTGGTGCCTGCAATGCGGGGCTGGCACTGCACAAGGTCTGTGCTGGGTTTTCACCCAACATCCTCTCGCTCAAGCTAGAGGTTGAGTCAGGGCAAGAGCCCTACAGGAAGGCTGGGGAGCAACTTTTTACGAGGGTCTGGAATGATAGGATGAGGAGAAATGGATTTAAATTGGAAGGGGGAAGATTTAGATTAGACATTAGGAAGAAATTCTTCACAATGAGGGTGGGGAGGCCCTGGCCCAGGTTGCCCAGAGCAGTGGTGGCTGCCCCATCCCTGGAGGTGTTCAAGGCCAGGTTGGATGGGGCTTGGAGCCTCTGATCCAGTGGGTGGAACTGGATGGGCTTTGAGGTTCCTTCCAACCTAAACAACTCTGTGATTCTAAAATGAGGTTCTGGGGGGGCAGCCAAGGACCCCCACTCTCCAGCCAGACCATGTCCACCTGGTGGGGTTGGCTCAGAGCGGTGCTGCTGCCTCCATCCCAACACACCCTGTGAGGGAGGAGGGAACTGTCTGTTTGTATATTTTACACCGTAACCTTTTGGGGTGGAAAATAGCTCTAAGCGCCAAAGAGGAGAGTTAAAGTGCATTTTAATGATATGTGTCTTATGTCTGAATGAGCATCTGGGATTACAGTATCATTTGGGTCCATGTGATTAAATCCAGCCAGTGAGAAATCTCCCATCATCTTTTCTACATTCATACACATATTTACGTTTTAGAGCTTAAATTTAACTCTTATGTTCTTTCAAAAGTAATTAAACTAAGCTTCACATGAGGAAATAACCTCATGTACTCTCTGCCCGCCAACCAGACATGAATATTAAAGAAAGTGGTCAGAAACAGATCTATTTACGAAAAAAATTATAAATTAATTAAATGCCATTTTCCTTCCCTGCAGCTTCATTCAACCTTTATATCAAAACCGACATGAAATGCATCTGTGTTCATTTGTTTAAAAAAAAATCCTTTGAACACATCTCCATCTCCATTTAAATTAAAAAATGACTTAGCACAAAGAATAACAAAAAGCCCTCTGTGCGGGAACACAATGAGTAATGAACTGCAAATCATATCTGCATGAAAGATTGTCAAGTTGGAGAGTGTTTTTCCATATGACCTGTTTTTTTCTAATTATTGTTTTTTTTCCCAGCTCTGATTTTATAAACAGTGGCACCTCTCCCCTTAGCTGGCTTAAAAAGAGGTTTGTTTAATCTTTGACATTTCCTATTTCACAGCCTTCTCTGCAAGTGTCACACAATAGAGCCTTGTTGGGCTCAGTTTAATTAAACACAAATACTTTAAGTAGCAGAGGCAGCGACACTTCAAAAATTTCCAACTCAAACAGTTCCTTCTCTGCTTGAAAAATAACACAGTGTCAGTGAATAATTAAAACATACAAATCATCAGAATTAATTAGCATCTTAACACCTTTAAGTGCTTAAGAGTCTGCATTTCTGGACATCTAGATCGAAATGCTTTTTGGAGACTACTGGAATTTGCAAGCATCTTTTGGTGAGCTTCACCGGGGTCATGGCAGAGCCCTTCACCTTCCCCAGCAGCCGGGCAAGGAGTTAAATCCCCGCAGTGTGCCACAAGGTCACCTTCGGTATGGAATTCACTGTTTGCTGCCTCCTCAGAATATGCAAAGGTGACTCCTGAGCCAGCACAGCCCCACGCTGGGGTATTCTGCAAACTGAGTCCTGTAGGAACCAGCTCCATTGACAGGCTGAGAGAGTTGGGATTGTTCAGCCTGGAGAAGAGAAGGCTCCAAAGAGACCTTAGAGCAGCTTCCAGGGCTGAAAGGGGCTCTGGGAAAGCTGAGGAGGAGCTTTTTACAAGGGCATGGAGTGATAGATAAAAGCGGAGAACAAGTCTTACGAGGAGCAGCTGAGAGAACTGGGGTTGCCTAGCCTGGAGAAGAGGAGGCTGAGGGGAGACCTCATTGCTCTCTACAACTACCTGAAAGGAGGTTGTGGAGAGGAGGGAGCTGGGCTCTTCTCCCAAGTGACAGGGGACAGGACGAGAGGGAATGGCCTCAAGCTCCATCAGGGGAGGTTTAGGCTGGACATTAGGAAAAAAATTTTCATGGAAAGGGTCACTGGGCACTGGCAGAGGCTGCCCAGGGAGGTAGTTGAGTCCCCTTCCCTGGAGGGGTTTAAAAGATGAGTGGACGAGGCACTGAGGGGCATGGTTTAGTGTTTGATGGGAATGGTTGGACTTGATGATCCTGGGGGTCCTTTCCAACCTAGTGATTCTATGATTTTGTGATAGAAGAAGGAGGAATGGATTTAAATTGGAAGGGGTGACCTTTTTTTCCTCTTTCACTTATGGCTCCACCAGCTCAGTGGTAGCCTTGGGTTCTATAGGAATTAAGTATCAGCACTGGCCTTTCTGCATCCCAGTGCCCGTGTGATCGCTGCCACAGAGAAACCCTGTGAAAAACATGCAGTTTTCTTTCAGAAAAAGAAGTTACTTAGGTGAGGCTTAGCTGAAGTCAGAAAACTGATTCTACTTTAGCTCAAATCACAACACTTGCACAGGCTGGAGATCTCCAGAACTGCTCCAGCGCAGGGTCCACAACACATCAGCCTTTCATTCACCTGTTTCTAAGCAGTTCACATGCACTTGCATAGCAATCTGTCAATATTCAGTGCGGTCATTCCCACACACCAACCCATCAATATTTATTGCAGTCATTTCCACCCATCTGAATAATAGAAATAGCAGATGGAAAAGCCAGTCAGCAGCAGTTCTCAGTCGAGTGCCTGGAAGAGGCTGCTCTCGACTTGAAATGTAGCTTTGTGCCTTTCATCCCATTACACCTACTAGCTCCAAACCAGTTCTTCTTCCTCTTTCATGAGTACATTTTTCAAATGATAATGGACTGGTGTCCTGACCTTGCTGAAGCAGGGACTGCCATGCTAAAAATATTAATGCTTTTCATCTTTGCTTCCAAGTCCCAAACCGTTTTGCTGGCTTTCTCTGAACCTTTCAAACACATTGATATTAGTATAGAAATGAACTTGCCCCTTCCTAGCTATAATACAATAATCCACTGCATATGCATGTGAATTTTGCATTCATGACAACTTTGACAGCCCCTCTCTGCCCATCAGACTGGTCCGTCGTGTGGCAGACAAGTGACTTATTCCAGATGCCGTAGCAGAGCTGCAAATGGAGCCCTGGATGTCCACAGCCCAGAGTGGTCTTCAACACACTCACACTTTCACTGAGAATATGAATGTAAGAATTGCATCTCATATCCTACTCCTATCCAAGCTAGATCTTCTGAAAGCACTGCACTGGCCAGTCACAAGGGTTGAGAAAACACAGCCAGCCCCAGGCATCCTCTGCATTCCACGGATGTTCAAGACCATAAACCTGTATTCAAGACACCCTGAAGAACCTGAACATAAGTAACTCTATGGGACCCGACAGGGTGCATGGCAGAGTCCTGAGGGAATTGGATGGTGTAGTTGCCAAGCCACTGTGAATGGTGCAGAACTCTGTTTGTCCACAGCTACAGAGACCTTCCAGCTCCCTGTAGGACCATGTCAGGGTACAGAGATGGTAGATGTTGCAGAGCTCCCTTTGTTGATATTTACAGAGACCTTCCAGCTGCCTGGAGGATTATGTCAAGGCAGAGGGTCAGTGAGTATTGGAGAGCTCCCTTTCTGCACAGCTACAGAGAGCTTCCAGCTGCCTATAGGAACATGATGGGGTGAAGACTAGGGCCATGTACATTTCCTTATCTTTCAGTCTATGTCTTTGTAGAAAGTCGCAACACTCTGTAGCAGAGTAGTAGAGTAAGGAGAGGACAGGTGAGTGTCATGATCCGGTCACATCCTGGGCATGAGGATGTCAAAGGCAAGAGCATCAAAGAAAAAGCAGCTACCCCTAGCTGCTATGAGAAGCCCTTATCTCCCTGTCAAGAGCTCTCCCAAACTCACATCAAGGCTGTCCATCCCATGTCTCCCTGATGGACAGGAGACAGTCATCCTGGGTCAACCATGTCAACAACCCCACTGCAACATGGGCCACCACCAGTGTTTCTCTCACTGTGACCTGGAGGCTGGGGCTGGTGCCAGGAGCTCATATGTGGCCTGGCCCTTGTCTGCCTGGGGAAAAGGGGTGCACGGCCTTGGCATGTCTGTAAGGAGCTCTCAGATCCCTGTAGCCCTATAATGGGGTGCATGTTGGGGCTATCGTATCTGTCCTGAAGTGTTCTGTCAGCTCTTTGGCTGAGTGTTGGAGGAGGGAGAGAACAGGAATGTGCCATAGTCTGGTCACATCCCTATTCAGGCGTCTGGCTGTAATAGACAGGAGAAGCAACAAGGAGGAGGAGGAGCAGCCAAACTTCACTGCTATGGGTGGCCTCTGCCCATCCCACCTGTGCCCTTTCCTCTCAGCACTTGCTCACCCAGTTACTTGTCTGCCAGCCGGCTCTGGTGCAGCCCTTTTTATACCCACCCGCATCAACAATAACCCCCCTGTGACACAGCCACCACCGATGTTCTGTCTGCTGTGACACAGCCATGTCATCATCAGGGCTGGTGTCACTGATGCATCACGGTGACATGGTGAGGGGGGTGGAAACAGATGGTCTTTAAAGGCTCTTCCAACCCAAACTATGATTCTATGAGTCTAAGATTTTCCACCATTCAGGCAAGAAGAAATAAGTAAATAATAAAAATAAACAAATTGAAAAATAACAGCTAGCAAAACTGGGGTAGTAAGTTCAATAGTTTTAGCCACAATTTAAAGAACAAGACCTCATCAAAGCTCAGAAAAGAATTAAAAGCAGTAAGTACAACCCACTGCCCAGTTTTGAAGATTTGCATGGTACGTACAGCTGAGATTTGTTGGTTTGAAGAATAAATTCTGTGGACAGGGGATGAGCTATGGCTCTGTTCTGTCCGGGCTTCTGTAAGGCCTTATGACATCATTCCTACAACATCTTTCTCTCTAGATTGGAGAGATGTAGATTTGTGGGTGGGCTGCTTGGTGGATGAGGAATTTGCTGGATGGTTGCTCCCAGAGGGTAGTGGTTAGTGGTTCAATGTCCAGATGAAGATAAATGATGAGTGGTGTCTCTGCTAGGAAACTGACTGTGTCCCTGTGTGGCTCCTGAGACAGCAGATGATGCTCCTCTGGGAGACTGTCAGGTGGGGAGGGAGACAGTGGCTACCATCCTCCTCTTCTCACAGTCATCTTGGGTCATACCATGTCAGTGCCTCAGGTATGGTGGGATGCTGGGCAATAGAGATCCAGCAGGACTAAGCTCTTGCTTGCAGGGTTGCCTCTGTGAGGTGCTCCACAGCAATCAACCACCTATTGTCCTGGGACATGCCTTAAGGGCACAGGCTTGCCCTTTTCTACACAGCCACCCTCCACTCATCTTTCTGTCTGCCAGTCCTGGCACAGGACCACAAGACGCTCCTCCTTTTACACCAGCGATGGACTTCTTCATGTTGAACTGGAGAGGCTCCTCAGAGGCAACAGAGCTTGGGTCAGAGCACATCCCAGCCTCCAAAAGTTCTGCAAACCTGCCTCCGAGACATGGCCAGCTCTGACCACTGAACAGAGTTTCCAGGAAGACTTCATCCCCTGGGATGCTGAGGGCATGGGTGGTCCCATCACCAGAGGTCATCACAGAAAGGGTCCTTTTTGTGGTACTTGGGGAAATCTCAGCTTTTCAGATAGGAAAAGTGGACATTAGCATCTCAGTCACCCTGGGTAAAACTGGTGATGCAGAACCAACAATAAAGTTCTTGTCTACTGTAGGCTCGGGTAAAAAGCTTTGAAAAGGCGGCAATGTTTTCCTTAGATAACTGCTAATAGTCTGGGTATAATGTGCAGCCAATTTAATACTTGGCAGCTTTATGCCTATAGCAGGTGTTTGTTTAAGAGAGGTTTCACAGTACTGGGAGAGGTAAATAGCAAATTTCTTCCTTTAATGGGCCTGGAACTCATTAAACAACGTTTCATTTTCTCCTGCACAAGGTTTTTATTCATTAAAGGGATTCACTCTGTTTCCAAGGGTGTTTTTTTCTCCTTTACTGACAATTCACCTAATGCGCTGAAAGTCGCGCATCTGGGGGGTGACAGGCAATTGCCGTGTCTCTGCTTCCAGCCTTGCTGTGTTTTTTACATCCATGAGTGGCTTCTCTCACACTGAAAACACACAACTTGATGGATTTCAAGCTTTCTGTATTCATTCTGTTCTGGAAGACAAATTGTACCTTCAAAAGACCACATATTTCACCCTGAAAACAGACACAGCATTGCAACTGGCAGGTCCCAAAAGGCATGGAATTGGCCTTTGAGACAAATCAACTTATCAAATTCAAAAATATCTGCAAATTCTTGAATTGATTCATTTCCCCCCACCCCATCCCAATAATTTTTCTTCTCTTGCCTCCAAAATCTGTGCATGAGCCTGATTCTTCAGGACAGAAAGCCCAGAAACCAACCATGTCCTGGGCTGCATCCAAACCATGGGACCAGCAGGTAGGAGAGGATTCTGACCCTCTGCTCTGCTCTAGTGAGACCTCAGCTGGAGCTCTGTGTCCAGTTCTGGAGTCCTCAGCACAGGAGGGATGTGGAGCTCTTGAAACAAGTCCAGAGGAGGCCACAGAGATGATCCAAGGGCTGGAGCACCTCCCGCATGAGGACAGACTGAGAGAATTGGGGCTGTTCAGCCTGGAGAAGAGAAGGCTGTGGGGAGACCTTAGAGCAGCTTCCAGTATGGAAAGGGGCTCCAGAAAAGCTGGGAACAGAGATTTTAGCAAGGCTTGTTGTGACAATACAAGGAGCAATGGGTTTAAACTAAGGGAAGAGAGTTTTAGACTGGATATAAGCAAGAAATTTTTTACACTGAGGATGGTGAGGCACCAGCCTGGGTTGCCCAGGAAGGCAGCAGAGACCCCTGGAAACATTCAAGGACAGGTTGGATGAGGGTCTGGGCAACCTGACTGAGGTGTCCCCTGCTCCTAGAAGGGGGGGTGGATTGATTGAGCTGTAAAGGTCCCTTCCAACCTAAATGTTCTATGATTCACATTATTGAAGAGAAGACCAGTTGCAGGTCACCCATATCACACACAGCTCCATTCAGTGGGATAAGGGTGTTCCCTCTGAGAAAAAAAGCAGTGAACTAGAAAGCAAGCTTTGAATTAATGGCTGTATAATTTGGCAATGGGATTCGAAAGTTCCTGATCAAAGCGAGATTAATGGTCCAGATAAAAAAAAAAATACTAAAAGAAACAGATGCTCCATGTTTGCACACTTGGCAGAGCTATGAAACAAAGCAGGAGCAGCCCTGTGTTAGCGCCAGCACGTGGCCTTGAAGGACTGGATCCACCACAGGCTCCACCGCCAGCAAATCAACACAGTAATTTAATAAAAAGTTCAAGCAGCACTTTTTTTGTGTCCCTTATAACAGAATTTATGATTACTTTGCTGTCTTAAATTAGTCTTCAGGCCCATGGGAAGTGAATAAATACTGGAGATGACAAATTGTGATGGCTCCATCACTTCTGGTGGGGTGCTCTGCTCTTTCCCACCAAACGCCAGGGATTCTCAGATTCAGATTTCCTGCTCTGCAGAGCTTTGCAGGTACTTTATGATAGGAAAAAATAATACAAATTTGCCCCATTCTTTCTTCCCGGGGAAGAAAGGCCTGGAAAATAGCCTTGTAAGAGCATCAAAAGATGAAAATTGAAAGGACAGCTGACTTAGCTCTTCCATCTGAGGCACTTACTCATTTCAACACATTTGAGCATTTTAATTTTTTTTCCTTCAAAGCTAAACAGCAACAACAACAACAAAAAGTCTATTTGGGGAGGTCAAATAAACTGTTTCTTTCCATTCTCCCATGAGAATGGAAAGTGTCAGGCAGTGGACAGTGATACCAAATTGAGAAACATTTCTCTTGAAATAACATACCCTTTTCTGAATGCAGGTATCCCCTGCAATACCAGCTCAGGGCCAGCCTCTCCTTCACTGCCTTGTGCGACTTCAGATCACAGAATTGTTTAGGTTGGGAAAGACCTTTAAGATCATCCAGTCCACCCGTAAACCTCACAGTGCCAAGTGCACCACTAAACCGTGTCCCTGAGCACCACACCAGGTCTTTCGAACACCTCCAGGAATGGCAAATCCACCACTTCAGACAGCCTCTGACAGGGCTTGACAATCCTTTTGGTGAAGAAATCTTTCCTAGTATCCAAGCTAAACCTCCTGTGGTGCAGCTTGAGGCCATTTCTTCTCATCCTGTCACTTGTTACTTGGGAGAAGAGACCAACACCCGCCTCACCACAACCTCCTTTAAGGGATTTGTAGACTTCTTGCTGATGAGGTACCACTCATACTCAGTCACTGCTCGAGCATCCGATGGATCCCCACCAGCTCAGCAAGCCTGGCTGCCTCCCTGCTCACGTAGCAACCTGTCTTCATGGCTTGTAAACTCTAAGCCAGGCTGTCAGATGCTGGAATGGTTGGAGCAGACCAAGCACGTGCTCGCACATTTCTGCAGATTCATCAGTCTTGTAGGCTGAAAAATCATGGGAAAACTCAGGAGAATACAAAGATTTGCTATTTCTTAAATTAAATGCTTCCACTTTTTTCTTTCTTTTGTTTTATTTTTGGCTTTTTTATTGCACATTCACTCAAAGCAAAATTATTTTCCCAAGTTTTTTAGCTGAACCAAGCAAATGAAATCATAAAGCTCTAATTATTTGCATCTCACAAGAAGTCTTTGATTCAGAGCGGTGACCCCAAGCTGGTGGATGCACAGGGAGTCAGTGATCTTCTCCTCTTGAGGCAGTTCCCGTTAAATAACCCTTGTTCTCTGTGACCCCTTCATGTGACAAAGAACATTCTCAATGTTGCCCAATGTAAAAACTGGGAAACACAGATGTCTTTATAGAGGAAACCAAAAGAGATAGGAGACTGTGCTTTGTAGATGTAAAGCCAGGAATCATACTATGGTTGGTCATGGGTTCTTCAAGACCAGCAATGGTTATGGCATCTTCAGAGGTTCAAAATAGGAAATCTAGTGGCAAAATCATGAAACGAAGTGTAAATCTTCTCTATATTCCTCGCCTGTTCCTACCAACATCTGTGAGTATGAAAGTGCCTCAAGGATATAGTTTTAGAGATTCTTATGAATTAGGCTCTTAACCTGACTTTGAAAGATAAAGTGTTCTAATAATCCAGAACTAGAAATTTAAATGGATGCAAACAATGTCTGAAGTGATGAAATCACAGGGAGAAACACAAAATCACCCACTACCCAGTGCTCCTGAACCCTCAGTATGAGTCAGAACACTCAAGGGACCACAATGACTTCATATGTCACACGATGCCCAGAGCCTCACGCACCCGTGGTGGCTCCTCCGCTGCGTCGGCTGCAGGATGGACATTGCTGCGTTCCAGCTTGAGTCACTGCTGGCGATGCAGGGAAAGGCTATGCCATGGCATCGAGCATCTCCCTTTATTCTTGACATCAGTGGAGATACTGGTAGAATGATCATTCTGTTCTCTTAATTTTTATGTAGTCACAGATTGCAAAGCCAAAAGAGACAGTGTGGGCCTGCTAGCCTGACCTCCTGCTGGCATGAGTTCACAACACTGTCCTGGATTTACATTTGATAATCTGGAGAACTATCCACATCGGGTCTACAGCTGAGGAGCAGAGGATCAGGGGTCAGCTCTTCTGAATAACAACTTTGAGTTCAAATGAGTCTAAACGTGAATCGGATGCAAATCATGCTGCTGTTTTTAGCAGCCATCCAAACAGCTGAAATAGAACTTGCTGTTTAAAACTCTGAGATATTTTAGACTAAACATGATATTTCCAGTGCTTTTAATGACATCAGGGGTCCCTAAACAAGACTGATATTTAATTTCAAAATGTGCATGTTAATATGTCGTAGAATCACGGAGACACAGAATGGTTTGTGTCAGAAGGGACCTCAAAGCCCAGCCAGTTCCTCCCATTCCTCCCAGTTCCATAAGCAGGGACACCTCCCACTGGATCAGGGGCTCCAAGCCCCATCCAACCTGGCCTTGAGCCCCTCCAGGGATGGGGCAGCCACCCCTGCTCTGGGCAGCCAGGGCCAGGGCCTCACTACTCTTTCTTCCTAAGATTTCATCGCAATCTCCCCTCCTTCAAATCAAAACTATCCCCCTTCATCCTATCCCTCCATTCCCTGATCATGAGCCCTTCCCCAGCTTTCCCAGAGCCCCTTTCTGTACTCGATGATGGTCTGAGGTCTCCTCAGAGCCTTCTCTTCTTCAGGCTGAACAACCCCTACTCTCTCAGCTTGTCCACATATGGGAGGTCCTCCAGCCCTGGGATCATCTCCATGGCCTCCTCTGGACTCACTCCAACAGCTCCAATGTCCTCCCTGTGCTGGGGACTCCAGAACTGGATGCAGTGCTCCAGCTGAGGTCTCACCAGAGCAGAGCAAAGGGGCAAAATCCCTTCCTTAGCCCTGCTGGTCCCACTCCTTTAGATGCAGCCCAGGACACAGTTGGTTTCTGGGCTGTTGAGCACACATTGCTGGCTCATCTTGAGCTTCTCATCTCCCAGGACCCCAAGTCCATCTCTTCAGGGCTTCGCTCCATTCATTATCTGCCCAGTCTGTAATTGTGTTTCGTGAATCAGCTTGAACTCCTGCAAAGTGCTGCTGCCTGTATGCTGGGCATCCCTGTCTGAGTCAAATGGTCAGGAGCTGGTGGGGCACAGCCACCAATAAAGCACAGCTGGCACCTCACTGAGCTGTGTTTTATAACCCATCAGAATAGTTGTCTGTGGGGTCTGTTAGCCAGCCACACTATTGATTTTCTTCTTCTTGAGGAACGAAAGAAAAGAAAGAAAGGAATAAACCACAGAGATAGAAGTGAAAACAGTGCCTTAAGTGCCTCCACCTTTTTTGTGGAAGCAAAGCAATATTCACAGCCTGACACAGAGAGGCTTTTCTCTCTGCCACAGACTTTGCAGGATGCTCAAACCCAAGAGTGCTGCCCTGTGGAGGGGGATTTCACCCAGTAACACCAGCAGTGCCACAGCCCCTTCCCAGTGCTGTCCATCAGGAAAGGGCAGCTGAGTCTCTAATCCCAGGGCAAACTGGCAAAACATATCCTGGGCGAGTGAGTGTGGCTTATCTGTTTGTGAAGAGGTGTCACCTTGCCAGTCAGGATGCGCACAGACAGACAACTCTAGATATATTTAATGTATTTTCCCCCTTTCTCTTCCTTGTTCAGAAACGCGCTTGTTAATGCACAGGGAAATGGCTTGAAGGTGACCACCTAACAGATGCCAAAGACTTGCAGTGTTCCCTTGTCATGCCAGCTCTCCAGCAAGGGATGTCCTGGCTCTGCAAGCACAGGCTGCTGCACACTCACACCAGCACGTTCCCAGACCTGCACTGGGAACAACTGCCCACTGCCCATTTTGCTTGCGTTGGAGCAGCTCACTGCCAACTTTCATGCACCTACACATCAGCAGGAGAGCAATAGAACCCAAGCCCTTGGGTGCTGGGCTGGGCTGTGCAAAAAGCTGATACATCTGTTAGGAAATCCATCCAAATGGAAAAGATGGGCACAGGAGAACTCTCCACAGAATAGAGGTTGGACCAAGCCTCTCAGGCTGGCCCCAGTCGTGGGCCATGGGACCCCACAACCTAAGGTCACTCATTTTGGTCCAAGGAGAGGACAGGACACATTGTGCTGAGATGCCAGGAAGAAAGCCAGCAGCTGAAGAGGTAGGAGCTCAGCTGCACCTTCTCCAGTCATGGTATTTTCCCCTTCAGGTTGCATTACATTGGCCAGAAAAAAAAGGCTTGCACCTTGCCATCCTTGGCAGTGGCAGCTCAGGTCAAGGCTGCCTGCAGTTCTGTGCCCCCTCTGCAGCAGCCACAGAGGAGATACTGGGACACTTGCTCAACTCCAGGAAAACTGCTGCATCTGTTGAGCTGGAGAAGATCGCCACTTCAGCTGGGATCGCACACACCCAAGGCCTGGGCAGGCTGCCGAGATAGGGTGCTATTTATGTTAAGCCTCTCTGCTTAGCTGATTAATGGGAATCCCAGAGGAGGAGATAGCTTGTGGGCTGGAGGATGCCTGGGACCTCTCAGGATGTTCTTGCTGCAGCCTGTCACAGAAACTGCCTCCAATTAGGCTGGCTTCAATGCAGAGACTTGTTGGATTGCAACAAGACTTGCTTTGTCCTCCGGTCCCTAGAAATCCCTTCTTTTCCTGCCACCACCTGGCTCTCTACGTTTTCTCTGGTCTCCTCTGCATCCCCTGATGGAGCACAGGTAGGAGACACCCAGCAGGACACAAACGCCCCATGTTCATGACCCCATGTTCTTCTGCAAGTGGTGAGGTCTGAAAGACAGAGAGGAGACCTGGGGCAAAGCAACAACCCAGGGCCACCAGTGATCAGATGAACGGTGAAGGCTTGGGATAACTCTGCTCAGAGGACCCTGGTGGTGCCAGGGCCCAGCTGTGGCCCCAGGTCACTACGTGGCCTCAAAAGATGAGCCACCAGCTGCTATCAGTTGGGGTGACTGGATTGGAAGGGGTCATGAAAGCAGGAGTGTTCACTGTCCACGAAGGAAAACTTTGGGTGGGTTTTGAATGTTTGCTTTAGTCAAACAGGATTAAATTTGCCTTTGGTCAGGATTAGTTTGGCCGAATTTCGACAATCAAAATCTGAGTAATCAAAGTTCATTTTTAAAATCCAATTTCTAAGTCCTTTTGGTGGCTAAGAAGGGCTTGTGCAAGCCCAGAAAACCTGGCCACAAAATCACATGTGAAATAAAAGTCCTTGAATTCCTGTCTGGTCAGAAAACACTTCAGTTGGCTGCTGGCTTCCAGCCTGGATATTGGTAACACCTTGGGGGTGTGGGAAAGCATTGTGTGGACAGAAAATAAAAACACAGAATCACGGAACCGTGGAATGGTTTGGGACCCTAAAGACCATCCAGTTCCACCCTTGCCATGGGTAGGGACACCTCCCACTGGATCAGGGGCTCCAAGCCCCATCCAACCTGGCCTTGAACACCTCCAGGGATGGGGCAGCCACCCCTGCTCTGGGCAGCCTGGGCCAGGGCCTCCCCACCCTCACAGCAGAACATTTCTCCCTAAGATCTCATCTCAATCTCCCCTCTTTCAGATGAAAACCATATTCCCTCATCCTATCCCTGAACTCCCTGATCACGAGCCTCTCCCCAGTTTTCCTGGAGCCCCTTCAGGTGCTGGAAGTTACGCTAAGGTCTCCCCGCAGCCTTCTCTTCTCCAGGCTGAACAACCCCAACTCTCAGCCTGTCCTCGGATATTATAAGAATGCATCCAGCAGACAACAGAACAAATGAAAATCAAACAGCCACCAAGACAAGGACAAAGACATGGAATTGCACACGTGTACTTGAAGCAAACACATAAGCTGAATATCTACCAGGTCTTTCACTAGATGGAAGGGATCAGGTTGTCACTTGCAGTCTACTGGGCTTAACACAGCTCCAAGGAATTCAGCAAACTGTTTTGCTAGTATCTGGAAAGAAGGAGGGAGACACTTTCCCACCAAGCTGAGATAACACAGAAGTGTCTGCTCCACCCCTAAAAGAACAAGGGTGTTAACCCACAATCGAGAAAAACAAAGTTTAGCTGATTACTTAAAAACTTCAAAGTTAAACAGCTCCAATAACCTGCAGCCAAGGCTCTGGCAGGGGATGGTCTCATAGGATGATGGTATTTTTAATAAATATAGGGATGTCATGAAAGATTTACAAGGCTGGGAGAAAATAAATGCTACAACAGCATTCAAATAAGATCAGCAGGAGGCAAAAGTTAATTAGAGAGCTGTTACCCTGTTAGAGACAGGGGTTAATCAAGGAATGGCCATCACACAGTCAGAGATGGCTGTGGAGGCGGCCATATACCACCATTAACCTCTTCGTAAAGAGGGTTTTCAAAAGAAGGCAGCAAGTGCTCGAATATCTGCCTGGAGCCAAAGGTAAGGTGTTCAATGTATTTATCTATGAACAGGCTTAAAGGTGAACTGAGGGTGCTGAAAAGTGAGAAAGTTTAGGCTTGCCTTTGAGCCAAAGCTGGTAAAGCTCAAAGTGGAAATAAGTTGCAATTAAAAGTGCAAATAAGCAATCACGGGAGTACTTGATTTTGGCATCCAATGCATTTTCCAGCAGATAATACCTGTATGTATGGATTGTGAGGCTTTAAAAAGCATGCCTGATGCATTTGGCTGAAAGAAAGAGTTGGAGGAATCCATGAGCTTATACTCAGGCAGTCACATGAGCAACCAGAGTCACCCTTTCTGGTCTTGATATCCATGGAGATCTTCCAGAAATGTCCTTCACTGAAAGAGTCAACAGATCCGCAACATATTTATTGCAGCATTTGAGAAGCGAATGTTTGTACTCCATATCTTAATACAGCGTTATCTATAAAAAACCATAAGTCAATGCTCCTCAAAGAATTGTCTTCATTATATGACTTCTTATCTTCAATCCTTACAGAGCATAGAGAAAATAAACTGACCAAAACAAGATGATCACACAACATATTTCATAGAAATGTAAACAGTTGAAACTGGTAAGAAACTGAAGAAGTTCCCTAAATCAAACAGAAAGCACTAACTATGAAAATAAAAATGAATCCTATGGAAATTGTAATGTCTTTCAGGGCAGATTTAATCAATTTGGTTGTGGTGCCCATGGTGGGACTACCTGGCCACGTGTGGGCGGGGGTGATGGCTGGTCTTGGATCTTCCTGCTCCAAGTTGTGTTTTACAGTCTCTTAGTGGTGGAAACTGCCTCTTGCTCTACTGCAGGGCAAGCTGGAAACACCATTCACAAAGCCCCACATTTTTTCTTGGAAAGGCTCCGAGGAGACCTTACAGCACCTTCCAGTACCTGAAGGGGCTACAAGAGAGCTGGGGAGGGACTTTTTACAAAGCCATGGAGTGATAGGATGAGGGGGAATTGCTTTAAATTGAAGAGGGGAAGATTTAGACTAGACATAAGGAGGAATTTCTTCACAATAAGAGTGGTGAGGCACTAAAAGAGGTTGCCCAAGGAAGCTGTGGCTGCCCCATCCCTGGAGGTGTTCAAGGCCAGGTTGGATGGGGCCTGGGGCAGCTTGATCTAGTAGGATGTGTCCTGCCTATTGCAGGAGGGCTGGAACTAGATGATCTTTAATGTTCCCTCCAACCCAAACTATTCTATGATTCTATGATTCTATGAAATATCTTCAATTGAGGAAAGATGTCCAGTTCAGAGGCGGACGTGGGGCTTCCAGAGCTGAAGGTGTGAGCAGTGACTGGACAGCTCAACCCTGTACAGAGCCCCATCTCCTGGCCCCACTGCAATCAAACTGACTGGGGACACCGGGACTCCTCCAGGTGCTGGGAAACTGATGCTCTCAGCAGTGATGCTGATTGACCGGTGTCATTCTCACAGCCCTGGAAACATCTGGAGCATTCCCCATTCAAAGGAAATGTAAACAAGTTTCAGTTTCAGCCCAGTTCACACTTGAAACCAAATTTGAACTACCCCAAATATTCATTTTCTTGGAAATCATACTTCCCATCCAAGTTTCAATTCCTTTTCTTAGGAGGTGCAGAACACTGTGGAGATTGTGTTGTCAGTGATCAGCAAACATGATTCACCCTGGGTACCAAACACAGAGGCACGGGCTGCACTGGAACGGGCTCCACTGGGATTTCTGAGAAGGTGAAATTCAGAGATATGTTCAGGCTCCTACAAGCAAGAAACAGAGAACATGCATGAAATCCACATCCCCTACACATGGGTCATGTCTGCCCCAATATCAAAACCTTCCCTATTCCCATGACAACCCACACGCCCAGAGAAATGGCCCAGAAGGACTCAGGACTCCCAACGCTTGTGATAGCGCGGATGGGATCAGCAGGACAGCAGAACCTGGAGGCTCTAAGAAAAGCAGAGGTGCTTTTCTACATATATTTATTTCTGTTATTCTTTATATCTTTTACTGCATTTCTCTGCCAGGAGGAGACAGCTGCTAACCTTGTGAAATCTTATAAATTTAATGTGCTCTTGAAGCCCAAAAAGCCAACTGTGTCCTGGGCTGCATCCAAACCAGTCAGACCAGCAGGGCAAGGGAGGGGATTCTGCCTCTCTGCTCCACTCTTGTGAGACCCCACCTGGAGCCCTGTGTCCAGTTCTGGAGTTCTCAGCACAGGAAGGATGTGGGGCTGCTGGAGCAAGTGCAGAGGAGGCCCCAGAGATGATCTGAGGGCTGGAGAACCTCCCATACAAGGACAGGCTGAGAGAGTTGGGATCAGATGAGGGGAACCATTTCCAGCTGACAGAGGGGAAATTCAGATGGATCTCAGGGAGAAATGTTTTCCTTTGAGGCTGGGGAGGCCTTGGCCCAGGTTTTCTAGAGAAGTGGTGGCTGCTCCGTCCCTGGAGGTGTTCAAGAGCAGGTTGGATGGGGCTTGGAGCCCCTGATGCAGTGGGAGGTGTCCCTGCTGATGGCAGGGAGCAGAACTGACTGGGCTTTGAGATTCCTTCCAATTCAGACCACTCTGATTCTATGAATAGTGGAGACACACACTCAGCTGTGAACCTCAGGAGTGGATCCAGAGCTGCCCTTGCTGCTTCTGCCTGCACTGGCTGGTTTGGCAGCAGCAGGATTCTCCATCTGGGCTGCTGGTTCCCAAATGGCTTTTAAATTTTCTCCACTTGTTCCTTGCTTCCCTTTCCCAGCCCTGCAGCTGGGCACTCTTGGGTGCTACGTCAGCTCTGAGAGTGCCAAATTGGCATTTTCAGATGTGCAAAACAGTGTCAGTGATAGACCAGTTGCATTTTAGACAAAACAAAAATCCACAAGAGCAAGAGGAGACGTGACAGAACATGCAGAAACTCCCTGTTTCAGTTCAGCTTTCAGTGCACAACATGAACTTCCACTTTCCAAGAAGCTGGAAAATGTCCTTGTTTTGCCTGTCTACAAAGGCATTAAAATTATGCTTCACCTCCTGAAGACCCTGTTTCCATGATTCTGAGTTGTCCCTGTCCAAACAATGTGAGAAAAGTAGAAGAACAACAGGGAATAAAACAGCACTTTGCTGTAACTGCCATACAGCGTGTTCCTCACCAGCCTTGTAGATCACCAACAAAATACGAGTCAAATGCATTTTCTGCCATTCCTGCAGCAGAGGAGCTGGCAAACAGGTCCAGCTGCTCTCCTGCTCCCCTGCCCGTGCCGATGCCAGCAGGCTCCTCAGAAACGAGCTCTGCTTCAGGGCACACCCAGGGTGGATGGGTGAGAGGAGGAGGCACTGGCCATTGGTGCCTCGGCCACCAGGGCAGCATCTGCCACGGAGACCAGCAGAGTCACCACAGCCTCGTCGGAGCTACGGGGTCTGTTCCCAGGGGAGCCACAGGCCACGTGTCACCTGCATCAGCACAGCACACATCAGCATGGCACAGGTGACACACACCTGCATGGCACCAGGGTGGCACACACCAGTATGGAACCAGCACAGCACACACCAGTGTGGAACCAGCACAGACCATACCAGTGTGGAACCAGCACAGCACACACCGGTGTGGCACACACCACCATGGCACTAGGGTAGCACACACCTGTATGGCACCAGTGTGACCATTGCACACAGACCAGCTCTACCTGTTTGCAGAGCAGGCTCTGGGCATGAGGACGAACAGTGCTCCCTGGGGCAGGGGACATCCAGATAAGCAGCAGGGAAAGGACAGGGAGTGCCCAGACGTTGGGGCTGGAGGAGTTGTGGCGCTGGCTTTGGATGGTCCTCATTTTTCTGCTCTCACACAATGCTCTGACCACGCACAATAGATGGGAACCAAAAAAGACCACAGGAGCAGGGAGCAAAATCTCACATTGCTCCCCAGTCAGGACACAGACGATTCCAAGAGGGAGCTGGGAGCAGGAGGTGACAAAGACACAAGCATAGGTGTCAAGCACCCAAGTGGCAGTGGGGGCAGCCCTGGGACAGGGTGCTGTGCAGTGGAGTGTGGTGCTGTGCTCCTCACTGGGGTGTACGAGCTGTGCTGCAGCGCGGTGGCACAAGGAGGCTCAGCTACGGCTGCTCCCAGCACTGGGGCTGCCAGCCCACACACACTTTGCATCCAACCCTGTACAAGCCAGACAGCACAGCATTTTTCCTTACAATTATCTTTCCACCTTATCTCTCTGATGTGCCAGCTAAACTTGTCCTCTGGCTTTAACAGATCTGTTAACAGACTCTGTCACAGCCTTTGCGCATGCCTACCAAGGTCTAATTACCTTTATTATAATATTAAAGTCCGCACCTCACTTTTGGTCTCAGTGTGCTTGATTCCCAGTTCCCATTGTTGAACTTTGCTGATTTATAACACATTGAATCCTGGTACCTCCTGGTTCTGCTGGACCCCTCATGTATTCCCCCCATTTTGAGCTCGGTGGGCAGGACAAGTCTTGCAGCGCTCTCACACCAGTGTGACCAGTTCTCCTCCATCAGGTTATTCCTTTCCTTCTGGCATAAAGGCAGCATCATCAAAGATGCTTGGGAACACTCTTTTATTCAGGTGTAAGTTTATGGAAGCTGATAATTGTTCAAGGACAACTGTGATGTTCTTCTGATGTACCTCAGAGCCTTCCTCTCACCCCAGAAATAGCTAAAGCATCTTCTATGGCACATCACATGTGTATCATAGAATCAAAGAATGGTTTGAGTTGGAAGGGACTTAAAAGAACATCTAATTCCAATCCCCCCTGCCATAAGCAAGGGCACCTCCCACTGGATCAGGCTGCTCAAAGCCCCATCCAACCTGGCCTTGAACATCTCCAGGGATGGGGCAGCCACGACTTCCCTGGGCAACCTGGGTCAGGGCCTCCCCACCCTCATTATGAAGAATTTCCTCCTTATGTCTAGTCTAGATCTTCCCCTCTCCAATTTAAAGCCATTTCCTCTTGCCCTATCACCACATGCCTTTGTAAAAAGTCCCTCCCCAATTTTCACCCCCCAGCACTCCAAGCTTTCTTGTATCCTAGCCCCAGGGCCAGCCTGAGAGGGACAGTACTTTCCCTGTGGGGCCCTGGGCTGAAGTCTAGGTGAAAGACCCTTGTGGGCTGTTTGCAGGTCTGTTCCATCGTCCTTCACCCATCACTGCCCAGCGCTGCTCTCTGAATCCATAGCAGGTGCTTCTCATGGGGAGCTGCCGCAGCCCAAGGGGAGGGCACAGATGCTGCCCGCATGCACATGCCAGGTAAGGGCGGATCAGCAAAAGACCTTGAACACCAAGTCTCATCAT
Source organism: Phaenicophaeus curvirostris (assembly GCF_032191515.1). Lineage (NCBI taxonomy): Eukaryota > Metazoa > Chordata > Aves > Cuculiformes > Cuculidae > Phaenicophaeus > Phaenicophaeus curvirostris. The sequence continues at coordinate 7,728,023 of NC_091414.1, forward strand.
TGGGATGTCTTATTGTTTCTATTACCTATGGAGACTCAGCACAGGGCTACAGAAGCCAGCACCCATCTCATCTGATTTGAGCAGGTGCCAGCTCTAAGACAGTCATCTCAGCTTTCTCCTAGACCAGCACCACCTGAAAGCAATTTGTCCCTCCTAAGGGAGGAGCTATGAAGTTCAATGAAGTTAGGTGTGATCCAAAATCCTGTTTTCTTTGTTCATGCTGCCAGCTGTGCCCTTAGCTGCAAAACTGTGAACACATCTCTTGCTTTTCCCAGCACACAGCAGTATCAGGGATGAGAATGACCAGCTCTTGAACCCTTTAGGGACATGTGAACACGGATCACAGGAGAGTTTATGTTGGATGGAACCACAGGATGTTTCCAATAAAGGTAGTAGGACTGCAGGCAAAATTTCCAGGCACCTCCAGCTTTCCAAGGTTTGTGACTACAGACTCGGGGTGCCTGGGACCATCAGAGCAAGGCGAGTGGGTGGGAACAGGAGCTGACAGCGGAGCATTAGAAGTCTTTAAGTATCAGTGAAAACAAGGTATGTGTAAGACTGAATGGGTTTAGCAGCATATCCAAGACTGAGACGCTGTCAATGCAAAGACAGCTTATGCCCCGTAGGATGTCCCACTGCCAGCACAAAAATTTGGTGCTTACCCATGTCCCTGGTCTTTAAAGGACTGGACAATCTGGTTCATTTCCTTGTGAACTAACTTGAAGGAAAAAATAAATAGAGCTCCAAAAGCATCTGCAAGGGATCATCTGACAGACACAGCTCCAGCTCAAAATTCTGACAAGAAAATCTGCCACTGCTCTGCTGCCTGGGAATGCCATGGCTGGGAAGGATGGTGGGATATGTAGTTTTCCTTAGGAGAAGGGCATTGAACTAGATCAGGAGGCACCCAACATCTGCGGTACCTTCCCTGCAGCCTCGATAGGACGGTTCATTGATCTGCATTTGCCTGAGGGTAAATAAATGCATTTGGCAGAACTTGGGGCAAATATGTATGTTGCATCGAGCTACATGGGTTGTTGCAGCCAAGCCCCACTCAGGGCACTTCAGTAGAAGATTTCTGAATACATACATAAAAGAAATGTCTTTTTATCAGGGACAACTGTTTTGTGAGATGGGCACATCCCACTTAACACCAGCCCTAGTATGGACCCTCTTCTGAGCTACAAGGCTCCAGGCAGAAGTCATAGAATCATAGAATCATAGAATAACCAGGTTGGAAGAGACCCACTGGATCATCGAGTCCAACCGTTCCTATCAAAGTCAGGGCCACCAGACAGCCCTGAATGTGTAGGTATCCTCAAAGCAGTCCAACCCCCCCCATCCCCTCCCTTTCCTTCCTTCCAACTAATCAGTTTCAGAAATTTATAGTATTTACAGCTTGGCTCCAACCTCTTGTTTGTGAGAATGCAAATGAAACGTTGTTGGAGCTTGTCGGGTGTTGGAGCACACAAAGCCTTTGTGATATGCTGATTTCTTACACCAGGCTCACCCTCCTGCCAGGCAACTGATTGAGTTGCCACTTTCCGGACTCCTCTTTTCCCAGGCAGCTGGAGGGTGTGGTGCCACCAACATTTTTCAAGCAGCAAGGCCAGTTTAAGAAATTCCTGCCCCCACCCCTTCAGTTGTGTCAATACAGCTGGCTGGGGAGCTGTGCGGCAATTTGGATGGCTTATTTGGCCACAGAAAAAGAATATTTGGGAGGAAACATTTCTATGCACCTGGCTGAAGTCAGTGGTCTGGTCAGAAGGGACCCTGCAGAGTAGAGAGACCACTAGGCTACAGCAGGAACAAGCAAACAGGGAGTGGGAAACCCTTAAACTAACTTTACAAACAGTGAAAACATCATTGACTGACACCTGTTGACATCCCAACCCTCCGTGGCTTCACAAGCATCTGTAAGTTACATACTAGTTGATCATTACCTGTGAAACACTCCCAGTATGTCTCATGTTTGGAGACTCACTGCCAGGTTTCCACAGGCAACCCACCTGGGACCTGCCAGCACAGTTTGGTGCCTTTCCCTTTTCACCAGTGGGCTGGGTGAAGGGTTCGCATGGGTGCATGAAGATCTTGCGGCCTCCAGCATGGTGCCATGCCATGGGATTTATAAAAAAGAGATTCTTTGGGAATGTAGATCCCGTGAGACATCAGGAGATGGGGTCTGATGCACCTTTAGGAACAAGGCTCCAAGAAGGCTCCGAAAATGCCTGGTCAATGAAGCTACAACTTGTGAGAAGCAGAAGGATTCTGAACAGAGCACAGACTGTCCCTGGCAAACCTGGATGGTCCATGCCCTAGGGTGAAATGGATAACCCACACCACTGACACAGAACGGTAGCGCTCAACTCTCTTGAAAATATGCCAGAGAACGTGGAAATTGGTATGAAAAGGCTCAGAAGATGATAAGTATGGCCAAAGTCAGAGTGCCCAGGAAAGGTAGAGAGTCCTCTCCAGAGAGCTGACCCTCCTGAAGAACATCTATTGATACAAAGACAAGGACACTGGGGACCTGATCCTCTCTTGGGGGCACCAAGCAGAAAGGAGCAAAGAGGGTGCTCTCATCCAAAGGAGTCACTCACCTTCTGCTCTGAGCAGCTGGTTTATTCTTATCTCAAAGATGCTGAGATTTCCCCATGCAGCACCAAGGAGGGATTCAGGATATACGGGATTAATGGAACTCCAAGTATAGCAGGTGTTTTCAGAAGGAATGAGGCTTGGAAGTGGCTTTTTATGCTGAGTCTTTGTGAGCTGAGGGAGGTGAGCATGCAGCTGTGTCCAGCTTAGCTGCCACCAACATCAGCATGCTTGCACTGGGGGCACAGGTTGGCTCTTGCAGCTGAACCCATTGCACTGGGTATTTCTGAGCTGGGCCAACACCTTCATTGAGTTTTCTTATTCATAGAATTATAGAATGGTTTGAGTTGGAGAAGACCCAGGGAGTCCTCATCCAATTCCACCCCCTGGATCAGGTTGTTCCAAGCCCCATCCATCCTGGCCTTTGACACTTCCAGGGATGGGGCAGCCACCCCTCTGGGCAACCTGGGCCTCCCCACCCTCACAGCAAAACATTTCTTCCTAAGATCTCATCTCAACCTGCCCTCTTGCAGCTTCAAATAGGCAAAAAATAAAAAAATTCTTTCTTTTTCTGAAAGGTTCAGGGAATGGGGGAATTTTGTCTTTCAGTTTCTCCTGGATTTGCAGCAATTCCTAACTGTACTGGAAGAGATGATTGCCTCCCAACAGCTGCTCCCAAGATAATGATCAGCACAAAGTGATGAAGACCACCTGCCTCATGGCCCTGGATAGGAAGCTGTGATAGCTGAGGGCTGGAAGTGGGCAAGGATGACAGCATATCAGTGACACAAGGAACAGCTTTAGTCTCAAACGGTTGTTTACAGGTATCATTTACTAAACCTGTTCATCAGAGAGTAAGTTGAAAACAGATTATAGCAGAGAACAGGATGACATTTATCCACCTCTAAGACTTCACTGCAGGTGACAGCAAGCCACACTTCAGTGCTGGTTGTCGGGCAACAAAGAGATTGGACTCTAGAGCTCAAAAGGTATCAAGTCCACCCTGCCTTACCTGAGCGCTTGCCCCTTCCTGCCCACCCTCCTCCCTGTGCAGCTGGTTGGAGGCATGGGAAGGATCCTGAGATTGCAAGCATTTCCCAGCCTTGAGCAGTAGCCGCCCAGCAGCTCTGTGTCAGAGGCCCTGTTGGCCCACATGGAAGTGATATGAAAGCAACAGTAACCAGGTAAGCAGGAGGGAAGAAGAAGGGATGAGCAGTAGTTACCAACAGTGACGTTTGGGAGTAGCGTCAGCCCGGTTTGGGCAAGAGACTGGATTAGAGACCTCCAGAGGTCCCTCCCAACCACTACTGCCATGACTCTGTGTCACTGAGTTCAAGAATTCAGAAAATTCCTCTGTTTTCTGAGACAGACTAACCTGAGCCTGATCCCCAGGAGTCTATTAAAAAAAAACGAAATGTGTTCCTTCTCTCAAAAAGTGGCACCAGTACAAAGAGTGAAGTTCCATTGCCAATCCAGCAGCAAGGCAGTAAGACAAAACTCTAATCATGCTGTATGTCGTGTAACCGCAAGTTGAGACTATGAGAAGTCTAGATGCTCAGGAGGAATTCCCTGGTGCCACGGAAATAATTGTCCACAGCTGTCTTAGAAATATGGGAAATGAGAAAGATAAAGTCACCAGTCTGGAGAACAGCAGTGGCTTCATGAGCAGAAAAGATGGCCAAGAGATTCAGGCTTAGTGAGACCATTGGCCAGCACAACAGTTGAGTCTTGTAGACTTTGTAAAACCTGTTGGAACAAGTTCAGAGGAGGCCACAGAAATGATCGGAGGGCTGGAGAACCTCTGCTATGAGGACAGGCTGAGAGAGCTGGGGTTTTTCAGCCTGGAGAAATGAATGCTACAGAGACAACTATGAGCAGCTTCCAGTACGGAAAGAGGCTCTAGGAAAACTGGGGAGGGGCTCTTGATCAGGGAGTGCAGGGATAGGCTGAGAGGGAATGGGTTTAAATCTGAAGGAGGAAGATTTAGATGAGACATTAGGAAGAAATTCTTCATGATGAAGACAAGGAGGCCCTGGCCCAGGGTGCCCAGAGCAGTGGTGGCTGCCCCATCCCTGGAGGGGTTCAAGGCCAGGTTGGATGGGGCTTGGAGCCCCTGATCCAGTGGGAGGTGTCCCTGCCCATGGCAGGGGTGGAACTGGATGGGCTTTAAGATGCCTTCCAAACCATTTCATGATTCTATGAATGAGACTGGGTTGCCTGTACCCGAGGCGGGGCTGACTGTCCTGGAGACTCTACAATTGTAGCTCTGTCCTGAATTTTTGTTGGTTTTTTTGTTTTGGTTTCGTTTTTTTTTCATGAGACTCAGCAGACTAAACTGATCTTTAGGCAGCAGCATTGGGAGTGATACTAAAACGGATCTCCACTTCTTGTAGGCAAGGCATAGGCACATCTTGATGGAGAACTGGGAACAGAGCTTGAAATCAAGATCACAGAACCATAGAATCATAGAATCATAGAATGCTTTGAGTTGGAAGGGACCTTAAAGATCACCTAATTCTAACCCCTCTGTCATTAGCAGGAACACCTCTCACTGGATCAGGTTGCTCAAGACCCCCTCCAACCTGGCCTTGGACACCTCCAGGGATGGGTCAGCCATGACTTCCTTGGGCAACCTGGGCCAGGGCCTCCCCATTGCCATCGTGAAGAATTTTGTCCTTATGTCTAGTCTAAATCTGCCCCTCTGAAATTTAAAGCCATTCTGCATAGTCCTGTCACTACATCAACAGACAAGGAGATGCAACCAAAGAGTTCGGTGTCTCATGTGTGTCAAAAGGAGAACCAGCTGGGATTCTGCACAGAGCTGCAGGTTAAAGAGCTGATTGCTTTCTCCAGGGACTAAGAAAATGCTGCCAGCAGTTTTGAAATTAGCACTGAAGCCAAAGAAGGAAGCTGGTGGGGCTGGAGAACAGGCCTTACGAGGAGCGGCTGAGAGAGCTGGGGGTGTTTAGCCTGGAGAAGAGGAGGCTGAGGGGAGACCTCATTGATCTCTACAACTACCTGAAAGGAGGTTGTGGAGAGGAGGGTGCTGGCCTCTTCTCCCAAGTGACAGGGGACAGGACAAGAGGGAATGGCCTCAAGCTCCACCAGGGGAGGTTTAGGCTGGACATTAGGAAAAAAATTTTCACAGAAAGAGTCATTGGGCACTGGAACAGGCTGCCCAGGGAGGGGGTTGATTCACCTTCCCTGGAGGTGTTTAAGGGATGGGTGCACGAGGTGCTAAGGGACGTGGCTTAGTGACTGATGGGAATGGTTGGACTCGATGATCTGGTGGGTCTCTTCCAACCTGGTTATTCTATGATTCTATGAATAAATACGAGATAAGTGGAAGCATGAAACGAGCCTCTTCAAATGGGTCAACACGAGGAACTGGTTAAAAATTGAGCGTAACCAACATGTTTGAATGAGCCTTGGACTTCTGCTGTCCATTTAGAAAGCAGTTGATTTAAGTTTGGCAGTAATGAGTACTTTGGCAGCAATGAATACCATTTCATTTTGGGGGAAGGCTGTGATTCATGATCGTTGCACTTTGTTTCTTTTGAACATCCCCACCTTGGGCTACAGCTGCAGACAGGCAGGAGGGTGCACAGGGATGTATTCCCAACACGCAGCCCCAGAGCAGAGACCAGCTCCCATTCCTTCTTGGCTACACCTGAAAATGCCAAAAATCTGCCACACCAGCCCTTGTTCAGCTCATCCCACATGAAACCACAACAAATTTCAGCTCTTCGCTGGATTTGAATAAGTTGGTCTCAGTTTCGCGCTGCTCCCAAGGCAAGGGCTTCCTCAGTCACTGACGTATGTCCTGTTCTCTCTAGGGCACAACAGATCTTTCCAATTGTTATGATGTGCTGAAAGCTTTGCTACCTGTCCACACCCCCCACCAGACAAGTCTTTGAACTTGGAAATTAATTTGAATGCATATTTTGTTTCAGCACTTGATAGGAATTGAGTGGTTTGCAGCTCAGGTTTAAGACACAAACATAATGATAATTATTTTGTTTGTATTTTTAATTAAGAGAGTAAGTATTTTAGTCCCTTGTCTTCCAGATTTTCCTAAGAGCATCAGTATTTGGTCCACAGACAGTTATAGAAACCAGGTTGGACTGGAAAATACAGACAAGCCTGGCAATCATAGAATCATAGTATCACTAGGTAGGAAAAGACCTTAGAGGTCATCAAACCCAACTGTCCTTGTCCACTACTAAACCAGATCCCTAAGCAATTCATCTGCCCATCTTTTAAACATCTCCAGGTATGGAGACTCCACCACATATCTAGGCAGCTTCTTCCAGTGCTTGATAAATCTTTTGGTGAAGAAATTTTTGTCTGGACCCTACGGAAATGTCTCCCAAGAGCCTCCTCTGCCCAGTGACATTTGCTACCAGATTGCTTTCCCATTAGCACTGCTGGCTGCGGTGATGAGCCGTTGTCTCCATTGCTTTTTTTTCCATTAAAACCACAGGTGTACAATCCTGCCTGTGGGAAGCAGGCATAGCCTAGCTGCTGCCTGGGGACTGGTTGCTCAGAGCATGATCCTTGTTGCACCTGCCCTTGCTGGGCTGGACCACATAGACTATGCCCTCCATTCTGCATCACCTCCAGATCCTCCTCCTCTTCTACCTGCTGAGATGGGGACTCCAGAGAGCCCTGCCTGGCTTGACCAGGGGAGACTAAGGGAGGGAGTCAAAAATCATAGAATCATAAAATGGTGTGGGTTGGAAGGGACCTTAAAGATCACCCAGTTCCATCCTCCCTGCCATGTAGCTTGCAATTCTCCATGCACGAGTCCCCGCAACACACAGTCCAGGTTAGACATTAAACATTAAGCATGATGTTTAGAAATTACCTATGAACTATAATTTATGCTGCTGCCGATCTGCCCGGGAATGCTGAAATTTAGGGAAATTGTCTTAGTTCTTCCCATAACAGGGAATTCTTGAGGCCTGCCTTTTCCAAGAGGCATCTCAAACACTCTGCCCCCTTCTATGAGGTTCCTCAGAGTCTCCTTTCTTGCAGATTTTCAAAACTCAGCCAGACAAGGCTCTGAGCAACTTAGGGTCCTAATCCATTTGAAGTGAGCCCTGTTTGGAGCAGGAGGTTGGACCAGAGACCTCTAAGCACCACTTTGCACTCAAATAATTCATAGTTTATGGAGTCTACTAATAAAGAGCTTTCTCCGAGGGGAGAACTTGAATGAATTTGTTCCACCAATGTGGAAGCAAAGGAAGGTGAAGGTGAGTGGTCTCTATTTACATGCTGAAGAGCAGTGTGATGCCATCCTCAGCCAAGCCAGCTGCAAAGTGTTTTGTGGTAGAAGACCAAATAAATGGATTGAGACAGAGAGGACTTGGACTTCATCTTGGACCAAACTTGCTTCAGCCTGTCCTTGTCTCCAAGTATTGCTGAGCACAGCAAACTCAGGGCAGTGACTGCAGCTGCAACAACTTGCCCCTGCTATTGCAACCCCCTTATTCAGGCAGGCTCATCACAGTGCTGCACAACACAGCAGTCAGGGTATCATCCTCCTTTCTCCTTGGTGTCTGCCCCTCACACATGTAAAAACTAGGTGATGCTCATCAGGCAAAGTCGAGTGGTGGCAAAAACATTACCCAAGTCCTCATAAGCTGGAAATGCCTGGGCTATGAGGTCTTTCAGAAACCCTTCAGTATGACGTGGCTAATGTGATCCCAATGTGTCAGCAGAGATGTCGCCAGTGAAGAGAAAGAATTATGAAAGACATTGTATAAGCCGTCAGCAAGACCAGGTCTGCTCAGTGAAACATGAACGCCTAAGAGGACTGAGGCACAGAAGTGCTGCCATTACAGTGATGGGAGAAGAAACCCTTTCCTCAGAGCAGATATTCTGGGTTTGGCTTGTTTAGCTGGTAAGATGCAGGATGCAAGGGACTGCATTCATCTGGGGAACAGTATGGAGCCTGGGAGGGCAGATTTAAGCTCACATTCCACTTGCTCACCAGAAGGCTCTCAGATGGGTTGTGAAGTACCAATGCATTTTCTGTGCCCACTTGCCTCACTGGGACTGCACCAAAAGTTATTTGGGATAAGGCAGCAGCTGACATCAGTCCTTGGTAGGTTCTGTCTTCCTACCCTGGTGGCAAAGGGATGTGAGGCACCCATCTAGCCCAGCTGCCTGGAGGTTTCACAGACAGATGCAGGTGAGCTGAACCACCCCAGTGCATGCTCTGCAGCATAAGTTGGTTTAACCCATTTAACAAAACCACCCGGCTCATTGGTGTTATAACATGCAGGTACATCCAAGCCTATAAATACAACGATTTCCATGAAGCAGGTAGAGGAAGCCAGGCAAAGAGCTTTAAAAGGATGCTGGGTGCAACCACAACACAGCGGTCCCAGCCACGCTGTGGAATCTGGCACGGGCAGTGCTGCAGCTCTCTGGTTCTGGCACACCTGGCAGTGCGTGAAGGAGCTCATGGGCAGGCGGTGTTCTTAGTGGTGGCCTTCTGACCATGTATGAGTGAGTGAGAAAGCCCCAGTGCTTTTTAGTTGGCAGCCTCATAGGAGACAAAACACGGCATAGATGTCATGCTGCACTGGCTACTGAAGAAACCGCAGCTGTGGAGGGACTGTTGTTTTGAGCCATGTTTCTACCTATGTCTTGCAAGACTTGTATGTGTGTAACCCTAGGAATGTGTTGTTCCATCCATTAGCTGTGCTCTGCCACCCTGCTCTTGATGTTGGCATCTCTCAGCGTCAGGCTAAGCAGACGTGCCCGCTCTTGTTTTACCAGGAATCCTTCTGGGGTTTTGGCTGAGCTGAGATTTTATGTGTGTATCCTTGCCAACTTTTAGCCTGAGAAGGCACTTTGCCCACCTTCAGCAGAGCTGAACAGCACACTAGGGTTTGCAATGTGAACCAGCTGTCAAGGATGAGTTATCTCTCCTGCCCTGAAGGGAGTGGGAAGAGATGAGGCAGGGAATATCTCTCCAAACAAGTTTGTACACACAGATGATTTTGTAATATGCCACCTAGAAGAGATTTGCAGCCATAGTGTGGAAGAGTCTGGAGAGTGCTGTGAGGATCACAGCCCTGACCCTCAAAGGAGGATGGGACGATGTATCCGAGAGCAGCATCTGCCTGCACAATGCGCTCCACAAGCATCTGTCTAACAACCCAGCCCCTGCGGATGGTTTTGGGGAACACCACAGCCATGCAGTGCTGTGAAGAATACCTCAGACTTGGTGAGTTGCTGTCTCTTTACCTGGCCCTGCAGGAAATTCCTAATGAGGTGACAATGAAGCTGCCAGATGTCATTGACTGCACATGGAGATTGTTTCACATGCATCTAGCTAGACAAGAGGTGATTTCAGAGTGAAGGTGTTGTTTTATGGTTCCATGTTTGAAGAGTAGTCCATGCTCTTTTGTCAATAGAAAGGCAGCAGGTTTTACTACCACCAAGAATAAACAAAATATCAGTAATGGTCATGGTTAGACCCCAGGCAGATGCTGTTCTCAGATACATTGCTGGCTTCTGAATCATTCTGGGTAAAATTAGCAAAGTGCTGGACACCTCACTAGAAATCAGAGTCCATCTCAGGGCACAGCTTCCCTGGAGCATCTCACTCCCTCCTGAACAAGTCATGCAACTTCATCTAGGGGTTTGCGCAGAATGAGCCCCTCTAAAAGGATACTTTAGAATAAGAGACCAAAGCAAATCCTGCCATTGCAACATCTCCCTGGAGAAGGGAAACTCAGAAGAAACTGATGATGTTCACCCCAACCTAGGGCAGTTAAATTCACGATAGGCATGACTCTGCAGACCAGAGAGAAGTGGGAAAACAGCCTTGCTGAGCACCAGCCCCGACCCTGACACCACCTCCCTCTGCTTCTCCCTGTCAGAGACAACCTTGCTCTTGCACCCTGATGCTGACAGGAAAACACCTGTATATGGTGGCATTCAAAGGACAAGCTTTCCACTCCCTTTCAAAGGGTTCCCTAAGACAAAATGGGTTTATTTGTTGTCACGCACCTGCTTTGCCCCACAATGGCCCTGGTCCACCCTTTCCTCAAGACCTATGGTCTTCCCAGCTGACTGGCTGATGGGAAGCACACTAGCTCCCAGCCTCATATCTGCCATGAACTGGGAACCCTCATCGTGTTACTAATGTTTGAACGGGGAGACAAATGCGTTCAAGCCAGGCAATGGGATGACTGAGTAGCCAGAAACAAGTCATATAATCACAGAATCACTAGGTTGGAAAAGACCCACAGGATCGTCGAGTCCAACCATTCCCATCAATCACTAAACCATGTCCCTCAGCGCTTCATACACCTGTCTTTTAAACACCTCCAGGGAAGGTGACTCAACCCCCTCCCTGGGCAGCCTCTGCCAGTGCCCAATGACCCTTTCAATGAAATATTTTTGCCTGATGTCAAGCCTGAACCTCCCCTGACGGAGCTTGAGGCCATTCCCTCTTGTCTTGTCCCCTGTCACTTGGGAGAAGAGCCCAGCTCCCTGCTCTCCACAACCTCCTTTCAGGTAGTTGTAGAGAGCAATGAGGTCTCCCCTCAGCCTCCCCTTCTCCAGGCTAAACACCCCCAGCTCTCTCAGCCGCTCCTCGCTCCTCGTAAGACTTGTTCTCCAGGCCCCTCACCAGCTTCGTGGCTCTTCTCTGGACAATAGAATCAAAGTCATGAAAGAAAACGCAGGCTTTGAAGATCCCTGCCACAAAATCCACTCTTGTCTCCTAGATGCAACTTTCTGCTAAAGTTGTCCCAGGGGTTGCCCAGTCTGACAGTGATGTTCCCTCCACTGGGGAACGGGGCCAGAGGCTTGCTCTGCCCAAAACAAACCTGCAAAAAAACACCTTGAAAGCTGTCCCAGTCCCTGCCCAACCCCACAGGACAGCCCGGGGCAGCAGCACGCACCCAGGGGTGGTCAGGGAGATGTGGGCAACCCGAGGCTGATTATGTGCTGCAGCCTCAGCCACAACCTGTCTCTGACTTTTCTACAAGGTAGTAAGTCTTGCTCTGTGTCCTGAGATTTCTGAGCTGCTGGAGATGGAGATGCTTGTCCCTCACAGCACAAGCATCTCCATCTCCGCCTGGCAGGCTTGGACACCTTGGTTCCCTCTCCCCTCATTTTCAGAGCTTCACGTGGAGGTACAAAATGCAAGTATATTTCCAATAAACTTCCCTGCTTTGTTCCCCAACCCAAGCTTTATCAGCACTTTCTGTACCACACAGTTTGAGGAATGGTGAGTGTCCACACATCACATGTTGTCACATGCTGGTAGCTCAGATCTGCAACCAGAGCTGACAATTGATTTAAGGGATGAACAGAACTGAGCAGGTTGAGCATCCCTTGACTCCCAAAAGAGTGTTACCACCCTGGGCTTCCCTGCCAGCACCTGATCCCATCCCGCAGCCTGCATCTCTCTTGGCTCATTCGCTGTGCACGCTCTCCAGGGCAGGAACCGCTGCCTGCTCCTATGACCGCAAAATCTGAGCACAATGAAGACCTGTGCCTGCCGGGGGACATTGGCCAATAACAGCAACAGGAGGGGAAGGAGGCACAGAGGCACTAGAAAAAAGAGGACGTGGATCCAGCCATCCCTTTAGCTGACCCAGCACCATTTGCAGCCCCACAATTCTGATGCCCAGGAGGCATTTGCATGATCGGAAGCTCTCGCCCCTTGGCGGCTCCTCCTGTGGGATTGGCTTCAGCACAAACGGATGCTGCCAGATTAATTTCACTCCAGACCATGATCTGCTTGAGCTGCCCTGTCCAGGGCTGCGGAAAGGATTCGTTCTGCTGACAGGTAGGGGGATGTTCCTGAGCAGTTCTGGCACAGCGGAGCGCTCCCACTCTTCCCACACTGGTGTAGAGCAGAGTAAAGCCTCTTTGATCAATGCAAAATCAGGTGTAAAACAGGAGTATCCAGCCCAGGCCATTCTGTTCGCTGAGATCTGAGCAGGCTCCTAATCTCCATCAGCATTTCTTCCTGTTTGAAATGATTTTCATTAGCTGCTCATTCAGTGAAAACAACCACTTCTGCTGCCTCAGCAAAACACATGCCGCACTTCTTGCTCAGCAGCAGAAGGCAAGTATTTTATTGCATTTTAATCACTGGCAGTTTCAGCATTTGCTTCCTGGTCTCTGTTTCTCCTACCCGTCCTACTGAGAAACCTCTATAAACTCTGATTGCAGAGATGTGCTGGACCAAAAGTGATTCAATACCTTTACAGCTTCTGAGTGTGGTTCCTGGGGAAGCTGGGGTCTGAATGCTTGGTTATCTCTGCAATTTTTCAAACAAGTCCTGGAAGAAGTGAGACAGGCAGAGCATAGCTGTGCAGCTGCAAAGGTTGGCAGTCCTGCCAAGACCTTTACCAGGTCATCAGTCATAGAATCATAGAATGGTTTAGATTAGAATGGACCTTAAAGCCATTCACTCGATGATCCGGTGGGTCTCTTCCAACCTGGTTATTCTATGATTCTATGATTCTACCAACCCTGACCAGGGGCAGCAACACCTCCCACTGGATCCAGTTGCTCCAAGCCACCTCCAACCTGTGCCAGGGCTTCCCCATCCTCACAGCAAAACATTTCTTCCTAAAATCTCATCTCTATCTCCCCTCTATCAGCTGAAAACCGTTCCCCCTCATCCTATCCCTGCCCTCCCTGATCAAGAGCCCCTCCCCAGCTTTCCTGGAGCCCCTTTCAGTCCTGGATACTGCTCTAAGGTCTCCCTGGAGCCAATCTCATTCAAGATTTCCCAGTCTTACTGGGAAATTTCGTACAAAATTTTTCTTCTGAAAATAATGATTTCTTGGAGATGAAATGTTTCAGGGGAACATCTCAATGCCAAAAAAAAACCAGAAAAAAAACCCAAATAGAACTAAGAAAGAAGTTTGGAGTTTCAAAATGTAGAAAGCCCACAGACGGGTGGGTGCCCTTTCCCAACTCAGATATCCAGGAATCAGGTTGAGCAGAGCAGAAACCCTCTGTGAGAGCAATGCAGCCCACTGTCAGGACAGGGTTAAGGCTTGCTCTGACACTGCAGCTTCCATGCAGGAGCTGTTGAGTGACTGCAGAAGGGCTCAGCCCAGCTACCCAGGATCTGTTCTCTCATCCATGTCTCTGAGGGCTCTCCTGGATGATGCTTGAGGCCAGGCTCAACTAAGCAGTCGCCTGCAGTTTGCTCCCTTTCCCCTGGGCAGATCCACTGCTCCTCTCCCAGGCTTCCTGTGCTTCTGAGTCACACTGAATGCTTAAAAGAAAATTTTGGTGCCTCATTTCTTCATTTTCCTGTGTCTGGGGATTTTCCAGCCTCTGATCCACACCCTTCATGCTGTTGCAGCAGAACTGGTTCTCCTCGATTGGGCATGATCACTAATGTGCCCATAATTCACTCACAGCCCCTACACTAAGGTCCTTTGTTCTGCCACTGCTTCTATGGCAAGACAGAAGCAGTAGATGGGCAGGGAGCATGTTTTAGAGCCCTCATCAGCTGCTGATGGACCATGGACAAGCAGCGATAAACTGGGTGGGTCAGGGTTGATAGAACCGTCTGACAATTGCCTGGGGCAGTGGGACCGCCAGCATCCCTCCAGCACCATCAGCCCTTTTTCCTGCTTACGCATCATGCTTGATTTCAGCAGAGTCCTTTTTCATTTATGCCTGTGAAAAGCACAGCATCAAAGAATGATTTGGGTTAGAAGGAACCTCAAAGCTCATCCAATTCCACCCCCAGCCATGGGCAGGGACACCTCCCACTGGATCAGGGGCTCCAAGACCCATCCAAGCCGGCCTTGAACACCTCCAGGGATGGGGCAGCCACCACTGCTCTGGGCAACCTGGGCCAGGGCCTCCCCACCCTCACAGGAAAGCATTTCTTCCTAAATGAATGACAGGATCAGGCCCAGGGTCTGTGTCAGCTTGTGGCTCTCAGCTGGGACTCTCCATGTGCAGCTCCCTAAAGAAGAGGGCAAATGCCACGCAGAGAAAACCCAGGGGAACAAGAACAAAGGAAGGACCCTTCTCCTTCCTTGGCATTATCTAGGATCGATTACTATCTTAGTGTAACACAATCACCCCGCTCCTCTGCCTCTCACCCTGCAGAGTCATGCTCGAGTGATTTTGTTTCAGGGTAGCACTGAGTTAATCTGCCCGCAGCCCTGGGGGACTCCCAGGCAGCTCTTTCCAACAGGGGATTTTGCTGAGTCTGCGAAATAATCCAGCACAGCGAGGCATTTCTGGGCCCCAAATTGTCCAGTTTTCCTTCTCCAGCCCTGACACCCCCGAATCGCTGAGGTCCCACTGTGCCAGGATGGTGCTTTGTTGAAACTGCTCAAATTCAGTATTTTCTCCACCTCACAAGTTTTACCCTCTCTTCGTCCTCCCCCCAGCACCAACAAGGTCACATTGGGAGCTCGTGTGATCTGATGAAAGGGAACGTGGAGGAAAAAAAAAACCTGCTGAGATGAAAACTGATCCCAGGCTCCAGGTCCAGCCTGTTCCCTTCGGCCTCTCTTGGCTTGCTCCGTGCTGCCCCAGGACGTTCGCTCCTTGCACCCGGGATGCACTTTTGCGATGCTTATGAAAGGAATTGTGCATTCAGGTATTCTAAGAACTGGCTGAGTCTTTTGTCCGGAGAACGGATGGCAAAGCTTACGCCTTAGCGCCTGCTCCTTAAGCAAAGGGTTGTGTAACCCGGGCACGCTGCGGAGCTCCTGCCGGCGGGTGAATCATAGAATCATAGAATAACCAGGTTGGAAGAGACCCACCGGATCATCAAGTCCAACCATTCCCATCAAACACTATCAAACACTGGGTGATGAGAAACCGGGCAGCAAACAGCCTGTGGAATGCCCAGCTGGACAAAGAAGGGTCTCGCTGGGGAGCCCTGACCCTCCCTCACCCCACTCATAACCTGACAGCTGCTTCTCTGCCCAGAAGGAGATGCTCAGAGATTTACCAGCAGCCAGAGTGCTTCCAGCTGTAGTGGTAATTGAAATACACCTGGCCCTGTTTCCTGGCCCAGAGGCCACTGACACAGAACAATCGATTAAACTTTCTTCTCCTCCAAGCCAGAATGGATGCATCCAAGTGCACAGGGCAATAATATGAAGTCCGTGCTGCCCTTAAACTTCTTCCAGGAATTGTTTCTGAAAGCACTATTTCACTTCACCCAAAACCATGCTGGGGACCTGCAGTTACAATGAGGGCTCGGAATATTCTGGGTGGTTGTGGAGGGCTTCCAGCCCACGTCGCTGTGGTGCAACCCCTTGCCATCCCCAGGTTCACTCTGGCTGGAGCGGCTGCGCCAAGAGAGGCGGCCCCAGCAGGAAGCAATGACTTGCACATACTGATCGGAATAGCACAGGGCGGCTGCAGCTGGCAGAAGCTTTGTGCCAGTTTGCTCAGTCCTTGAGCTCCTGCCGTCCTGAGCTAATGGGTGTTGTGCATCCAAGTCTGATGAGGAGCGGCTGAGGGAACTCAGGTTGTTTAGCCTGGAGAAAAGGAAGCTGAGGGGAGACCTCATCGCTGTCTACAACTGCCTGAAAGGAGGTTGTGGTGAGGTGGGTGTGGGTCTCTTTGCCCAAGCAACAGGTGATGGGATGAGAGGGAATGGCCTCAAGTTGCACCAGGGCAGGTTCAGGTTAGACATCAGGAAAAATTTCTTCACTTAAAGGGTTCTCAAGCACTGGCAGAGGCTGCTCAGGGAGGTGGTGGAGTCCACATCTCTGGAGGTGTTTTAAAGATGGGCAGATGAGGTGCTCAGGAATACGATTTAAGTATGCTTAGACTGGAGGATTGTAAAGATCTTTTCCAACCAGATGATTCTACGATTCTATGACTCCCAGCCCACCAGCAGAGCTCTGCAGCTTCCATGGCATGGTTCCTGCCTGCAGCACCTTGCTAACACCCCAGCCTGCCTCAGGGACCAGAGGCAGTGCAGGGTGTTTTTTTCCCTTTGATGCTGCCCTACATCCAGCTGCAGTCCAGCTGCTGCAGAGGATTGGGGTTTGGTGCATCCCTCTCTGGCCAAATGCACCCACGCTGTGATAGGGCTGCATGTACTGTAAGAGCAGAATAAAGACATGGGAGAAAACACTGCTTCTTGTGGACAGGAGAGCAAGATGAAGCTGCATTGGGACCCACACTAAAAAGATCTGGGAGCAGGAGTGCAGCCTGTCCCCTAGGCTGGGCTCAGGACAGCAAACAGGTTCCCACCACAGCTCCTCACCTTGGGCCAGCATGGGCAGAGGCAAACAGCATCCTTGGCTCGAGCTGGTTTTGGAGGCAGTTGCAGCAGATTTCACAAGGGGGAAGGGGTGAGGTTAGGACACTGGTTAGGACACCTGCAGCATGAAAGTCACTGGCAAGGCTGCACATGTCCCTGAAAACCCCTGCTCTTGTTTCAGGCTCTCCTCAGCACCAGGGGGATTTTCCTGCCTTGCTTCCTAAAATCCCCATCATGGTTTTCGGAGCTAATAAGGTGAAAAGACAGAGGTTTTGTGTCCACATGGCAAATACAGGACAGCAGGACTGAGATTCCTCAGGAACTCCAGTTTTGCTGGTTTTCCTACTGCTGATTGCAATGGCACCACCATCTCCGAGAAGGACATTTGAAGGTCATTTCCCACCACACCACAAAGCTGAAGAGCTCTTGCCCTGTGCTGCCCAAATGGGACAGCGTGCCCAGCTCCCTCCCCTGGATGGATTAGCTCCAGAGAGAGCTCTGCCTTTCCAGATGTGCCCCTTCCTGAAGCAAAGCATCCAAGAGGAGAGTCTTCACAGAGAGAAGCTCTCTCTTCCTAAGGAAACCTCTCCCTAATGCCTTGTGTCCGTGCAGGATGGCTGAGCTCCCCAGAGGCTCGTGCAAACCAGGAGTCTTTGGATGTTTGGAGCAGCACCCTTAGTGCATCTTCCCACTCTCCCTGGAAGGCTGAGTAGGGGTTAAGTCCTACATCAAGTCCTTCTTTCAGCCTGGGCAGGAGCATTGTGGTCAGGAGCATGCCCACTTCCAGGACTCTAGGTTTCCCTTTGCTCAGGAGAACACTCAGCATCTCTCTCCCCCTTCCCCCTCATTTTTGCCACTTGCATCCTTTTTTTACCATGCACCAAACACAAGGCATTTGCGCGAGGTTTGTTCCTCGTCTGATTGCTCAGATGTCCTACCCGATACGCTCCTACCCCTTCGCTGGGAAGGTGCCAAAGTGCTTTTTCTGCAGAACTGCTGGACTCTCTTCCAGCAAACATCCTGTCAGTAGCTGGATTGTTTGACTATCCAGGGAAATCAAGCGCAAATCACAGATTGGCCAGGCGGGTTCCCAAGAAACAATTTTATCAAAACTTCTGGCAGAGAAAGTACTGGCTTTGACAGAGCCTTTTCAGGGGTAGGCATGGAGAGCGGAGATTCAAGCACCGTCTTTGTTTGAGCAGAGTCAGGAGCTTGGCTCTGCTCCTCTCGCTCACAGTGCCTGCCCCAGACACAGGCTGGAGAAGCAACTGTCCTCATCCAGAGTGTGTAATTAAATGTGCATTGGGCCAGGAGAAGGCTGGTGCAGCAGACGCTCATTCGGGCACCTGAGCTGTTTCTTTTCCCAGGGTAACACACTGACCACACCACTGTGATGAGGACCCAAATCGCATCCCAGGGGTGATCTCAGATGGCTCAGGTCCCATTTTGCCTCATAAATCAAACATTTTGGGAAGCTCTATCTGTATTTTTTTTTCCTTTTCACAAAACCAAGCTTTCATTCTCATAAGAAGGGAGCACAAGTTTGAGCCTCCTGAGAACATCTTCACCTTCCTGTTTCAGGTTTTCAGCGAGATGTCATCAAGTGTAATAGAATCACAAAATCATAGAATGATTTGGGTTGGAAGGGACCTTAACATCCATCCAGTTCCACCCCCTGGCCATGGGCAGGGATACCTCCCACAGGATCAGGGGCTCCAAGCCCCATCCAACCTGGCCTGGAACCCCTCCAGGGATGGGGCAGCCACCCCTTTGGGCAACTTGGGCCAGGGCCTCCCCACCCTCACAGCAAAATTTTTCTCATCTCAATCTCCCCTCTTTTAGACAAAAAGCATCCCCCCCACTACCCTCCCCCCCGCCCCATCCCTGCCCTCCCTGGCCAAGAGCCCCTCCCCAGCTTTCCTGGAGCCCTTTTCAGTACTGGAAGCTGCTCTAAGGTCTCCCCAGAGCCTTCTCTTCTCCTGCTGAACAACCCCAACTCTCTCAGCCTGTCCTTGTACGGGAGGTTCTCCAGCCCTTGGATCATCTCCGTGGCCTCCTCCGGGCTCACTCCGACAGATTCATGTCCTCCCTGCACTGAGGACTCCAAAACTGATACATCAGGTGGAGAAACACACTCCAAAGCACCCATCATACTCCACCCTAACGAGCCAGGAAAGTTGTGTTGCTCCAGGAGGACCAAGAGCTGTGTTTGCAGTGTGACACATTGCAGCACTCAGAATCAGAAAAATCACACTGCTTCTTGAGCATTTTTGATGCTATTGTTAGCAGCAGTAATCCTAACAGTGCAAAAGCTGGAAGGGATTAGGGAGAAGAGCATTCTTACTGTTCTGCAGTGATTGCACAGTAAATTTCCAGAGGTTCATGGGCAATGAGTTGAGGGCTCCTCAGAGTCAATAGCCCTGTGATTGCTGGAAGAGGGGAGATTGAGATGAGATCTTAGGAAGAAATGTTTTGCAGTGAGGGTGGGGAGGCCCTGGCCCAGGTTGCCCAGAGCAGGGGTGGCTGCCCCATCCCTGGAGGGTGTTCAAGGCCAGGTTGGATGGGGCTTGGAGCCCCTGATGCAGTGGGAGGTGTCCTTGCCCATGGTGGAGGGTTGTAACGGGGTAGGCTTTGAGATCCTTTCTGATCGAAAGAATTCTATGATTCTATGATAATTTTGTTTCTTGGATTTCAGGCAAGTGTGCACCTTCAACACAGCTTTGCTGGGAGTACAGAAGGGCTGGTTTCTTTAGCAATGAGTTTCAGTATTGCTAGCTGCTGTCAGGCCTCAAAAGGATGAAACCAGATATTCTAATATTTAAATTGCACATTGAATCCAACTTGGCTTGCTGCATTCTGACCTTGTTTGTGCTTTTGAGCTTTGGGTACCTCAACTAACCTGACAATAAAGAAGAGGCTCCAATCAGCCCCCACAAGTGGGTTTGTGGTGGGAGACCTGTGCACGTGTTTGTAGGTCTTGCCCTTTCCTGCTGCACTGTGCAGCCCTCTGCCCTCAGACGTCCTCCTGCCCAGGACACAGCCGGGCTCCAGATGCCCTTGGCCACCCAGGTCTGCTATGGTGGTATCTGCATGGAGAAGAGCCCCATTCCCATTTATGGGAGCTCTTCTCCACGCAGATATCACCATAGCAGACCTGGGTGGCCAAGGCAGGGT
Organism: Phaenicophaeus curvirostris; assembly: GCF_032191515.1. Classification (NCBI taxonomy): domain Eukaryota; kingdom Metazoa; phylum Chordata; class Aves; order Cuculiformes; family Cuculidae; genus Phaenicophaeus; species Phaenicophaeus curvirostris. The sequence continues at coordinate 7,748,037 of NC_091414.1, forward strand.
GCAGATTCTTAATTCAGATGCAAAATCTAGCAGGAAGGATGGGTTTTATTCTGGTTTTCTTACATAAAAGACATTTAAACACTTGCAGATATTTATCTGTCTTCACATAAGCACAAAGGACAGCAAAGACTCAAGGAGAAACATGCTTTTGCATCCACCCTGTGCCATGGAGCCTCTTCCTCATTCCCATGGATGTCAGCAACAGCTTTGTCCACATTTCCCCTTGGCAGTGTGACTGGAGCTATTTTCTGTGGTCTGTAGCACTCTTATTTTCCATGGGGCTATAACAGGAGCTGGAGCGGTGACACGTGACAGACTGATTTAGATCCTGGGGAGAGGGTGTTTACAGAACTGTGACACCAGCAATGTATTACGGACGAGCAGGATGTCTTTGTTCCTTTAACTCCTTGGATCAGCAGAGCTTAACCCGCTTGCTGTTTCCATAAACATCCTAAAGAGAATGGAGAGGGTCTCTGGGTCTTTTCCACCGACATTCAAGTTGTGTTGTTGCTGTCAGGGGTTTCCAGCAAGGCTCTGTTACGGGCCAGTGCCTGATTAACCACGATGACAAAGAACAAAATCCAGAGATTGAGGCAGGTGCAGCAGAAGGTGAATTCCCATTTCTTTTGTGAATTTCAGCCATAGCAACGGGAATGTTTCTCTTCAAAGCCTGTGATTGCTCAGAGCTGCAGGTGCTTCTCTCTTGCCTGGGCAGAAGCACAGCCCCTCTGGTGGTTGCAATGTCCTGGTCATCCTCATGCTGCATCCTGAGTCAGAAACTTTCCACACAAGGATGCATTGATGTTCCAGACAGTGCAGAGAGAGGCCATGAGCTGGGGAACCCAGAATAACTCTAGAAACGAATGGCCTTTCGACTGAAACTGGTGCCTCGTTGCTCCAACTGGAGCTGCTGAGGGGTCCCTGAACCATCTGTGTGTGAACCAGGGAGGAGCAGGGCTGCAGAGGTAGCACAGCCTCACCCAGTAAAGCACAGCGAGAGTTACTGCTGCGCTTGGGTCACTTGGCCAAGCTCTGCGTCAGGTACTTTGTCCTGCAGTGTGCAGGAAGGTTCTGAGGTCAGGACACATTAAGGCACTCTCATAGAGAGCTGCAATCATCTGTAGCAGAGATTATATCCATGACCCTCCACCAGAGTGTCCATGTGTCCCGAAAACCACCTTCGTGATGCAAGTCCTGTCCTAACACTCCTGTGACATCTCATGTCTTGCAAATATTAACTCCAGATCATCAAGACTAGAAAGCTCCCATCAACACCCACCCACCCCTCAGATCTATCTGCTGCCTGTGAGCACTAAGTGAGAAGGAAGTAACTGGTTCTCCCCTCAGAGTCTTTACTGGCCAAGGGAGGGGATTCTCCTGCTCTGCTCTGCATTGGTGTGGCCCAACCTTGAGCACTGGGGGCAGTTCTGGGAGCCACAGGATAAAAAGGATCGAAAGCTACAGGAGAGCATCCAGAGGAGGGCACGGAGATGGTGAAGGGTTTAGAGGGGAAGCCGTGTGAAGAGCAGCTGAAGTCACTGGATCTGTTGAGCCTGGAGAAAAGGAGACTGAGGGGAGACCTCATCGTGGTCTGCATCTCCCTCACAAGGGGAGGAGGAGGAGCAGGCACTGAACTCTTTTCTCTGGACCCAAGGGAATGGCAGGAAGATGCCTAGGAAGTGTTATGTTGGACATCAGGAAAAGGTTCTTCCCCAGAGGGTGGTGGAGCACTGGAACAGCTCCCAGGGAAGCAGTCACAGCCTGACAATATTCCAGCAGCGCTTGGCCAATGCCCTCAGCCCCACAGTGTGAATGTTGGGGTGTCCTGTGCAGAGACAGGAGTTGGACTCAATGGTCCTTGCGAGTCCCTTCCAACTCGGGATGTTCTGTGGTTCTGTGATTCTATGATTTGCTCTCTTCAAGTCAGGCAGACTTGGGCTGATTGGCCACACCTGCCCTTTTCTAGGCCTTGTTTTTCCCAAGGGAATTTGTTGATCTGAATGAACAAAAGGCACAAAACGGAAAAAAATCAAGACCTGTTAGTGAGAGTGTCTAGCCTTGCCTGTGAAGAGCATCCCAGCAATCCAGGCAGGAACTGCAGTCCAAGAACATCCACATGGCACAGGGCTTAGCACGTTGCACTGAGAATGAGAAACATCCACATGCTGCACCCCGTGCAGTGCGGTGACTTTGCAGCCAGCCTTGAGCCTGAGCACCAGGGTGCACATTGCATACAAATAAACCATTTCCTGAGTGATCGGAGATATCGTCAGGCCCGGTCTTCATCACTGTCTTGTCTGATTTGAAGAAGCACAAGACAGTGCAGGTCCAGCTCTGCTTTCATGTATGCTGGCACATGCTGATGCACACACGCTGACGCTCAGCACCCACCATCAGCCTCTGTTGGTCCATGGCCCAAGAGCTCCACTTCCCCTGTTGAGCAAAGGAACGCAAAATGTAATGAGTGTCCAAAATTTTCCTTGGTGTTGACTACTGGGATTGTGGACATTCCTATTGTTCTAGAAATTTAGTAGCACACAGGTAAGGTTGGGCTTGATGATCTCAAAGGTTTTTTCCAAACTAGTCATTCTATGAATTAGCTGATAAAATTTCAAAGCTGCCTAAGTTGCCAGCCCCAGCCTCGTGAATGCCACAGGCAAATGGCAGATGCTCAGCTCTTACTTCAGCACACTTTGAGTTGTGTTGGTGACACATTTGTTCTAGGAGATGTGTCCCACAGTAACTCACAGGGGTTACTCATCAGGCTGCGTTATAGGAGCTCCTTGGCTATGAGCGACAGAGGAGGAGGAAGACAAGGCTGTAGTAGTTACAAAATGATTACAAGCAGCTTACACAGCGTGCAAATAGATGGCAAAAAAACAGGGCTAGGAGACACCGCAAGATGTCAGCTAATCCCCTGCCCGGCACAGCCGTGCTCAGGTGGCTTCTGACAGGAACGTGTCTGACCTGGTTTTAAAATCCTCTCATGCTGGACTCACAAGATTTTCTCCAGACAATTTCCCCAGCATTTGCCCTCCCTGACAGTCAAAATGTTTCCACTCATGTTAAACAAAAACATTCTTTGTTAGTGTTTATTTTCACTGCTCTTCTCTTTGCCCATGAACAGTTTGTTGCCTTCAGCTTTATGCAGATTTTTCACTTGGCTAAACAGCTGCAGAAACTATTCCTGCCATTGCAAAAACATCCATTTAGAAGGAAGCATGTAAATGGTTTTCCTAAGGCTTCATCTTTTATGAGAACACACACACATCCACATGCTAGCATACTCTTATTAGGTTGGGAAGTTGTCTTGTTCCACCATAGAAGGGGAAATCATCTGCCTGCCCTACTGAACGGGACCAGCTCTCCCCAAAGGGAAGTGGGATATGAAGTGGAAATAACATGTCACATTCCAAAACCGAAGTGGGATTCATCGCACCTTCCCTGTAGAATGGCTAAAAGGCAAGGAATCGAATCGGAGCTGGTCAGCTCTGTTTATAAGCCCTGGAGAGAAAAAAAGTGTAGATGATTCATCAGGCAGGGGAACTGTGACCCAGGAGTGCCTCATTCCCTGGGCTGACCAGGCAGCTGGTCTAGGGGCCTCGCTCAGAAATGATGGCAGTGTCTCCTACATCTCTGGATACTGGGGAAGAGGCGTGTGAAGCCAAGCTGAGAGGATCCAGCGCCACGGCCTTGATCTGGGAAATAAAAGGATCAGGGTCTCTCCATCTTGCAACATGGAAAACATCCTCCTTTCCCTATTTTTGTTACTTGCTTTTCCTTTCAGTGTTATCTATTTATACAGAGTCCCACCACTGGCTCCCTACATTTTTCAGACATCATTAAATTCCAGAAAAGTGGAGTGGAGTGGGATGGGATAGGATAGGATAGGATAGGATAGGATAGGATAGGATAGGATAGGATAGGATAGGATAGGATAGGATAGGATAGGATAGGATAGGATAGACCATTCCAGACCAAAAGCTAAAGCTTCCTAGTAAGATTATGGTCCAAATGCCTCAAATACTGACAGGCTTGGGGCATCAACCAGCTCTCCAGGAAGCCTGTCCAGTGTCTGACCACCTTTGTGAAAGAAATGCTTCTTCATATCCAGTCTGAAACTTGCACTTATGCTGGAACCATATCTACACCGACACCCTGAGCAAGATTCGTTCTTGACTGGCTGTGTTGTGATGAGAGGTGGGTAGAGGGAAGCCTCGCTTCTAAGCAGCTGAGGAAGACAGATGGAATTTCCAGATATGCCTCAAGGGAGGAAAGTCGGTGATGGGTGTGTATATAAGAAGTTTGCTGCACAACCCAGCACAAACCCAGACTGACTATTCCTTAAGAAGGCAAATGTTCCTGGCGGGGAATTTCGATGATACCCCTTGAGGTGTGTTAAACACCTATTTGTGCTTAAAAGTAGAAGAAAAATTTAATGAACAATGCATTGGGCAGAGTGCTGCCTCAATAAACGGTTCTACATTGGGTCTGCGCATCACAAGTGGGTTCCTCATGTACCCCTGCACCAGCAGCAATCCCTTGCAAAGACTCATTCCGTCCCAGGCATTCCTGCTTCCAGACAGTTTAAACCCTTCCTGTAGCAGGGCCTTTTTGCCCTCAGTGCCAGATCATTCCTCAGTCACAAATTACCACTGCTGACTAGTTATAATTAGAATTTCCCTTTCATCTCAGACAAGATGCAGGAACCAAGAACTGAGTCCTTTGGAGTGCAAAGGCAGGCAGGCAGCATTAATATTCTTATCTCCTTACGACTACATTGGGCAGGAGAGGACCAAAGTGCAGCAATAAGATGACTCTCCAGGAATCTGCTGTGTGACGAATCATCTCCATGTCCAAGCTGAGACCACGATCCAGTTGGAAAATCCTCTGGGCTCTGTGCCCCAGCCCTTTGCCTGCCACGATCTGGTGTTTGATCAACAGCCCATTGGGGCTGGGTATCATTAAACCAGGAGTGCAGAGCAGGTTTATACAGTGGCGAGCAAACCCCAGAGCTGCTCTCAAGCCAGGTCCCAGCAACAGTGGAGAAGCCATGTCCTGAGCTAATGAGATCTGCCCCACTTCATTTAGTAATGAGTTGGCTTAATCCCATCCTGACTGGCAAGAAAAGCTTAGAGATTTGAAGTGTCTTAGGAAGGACGTCATGGACTCTATCCAGGCAGGGTTGTGCCTTTGGGAATGGGGGACCATCCAGCATGATTTCAGCAAAGTCTCTTTCAGGACATACTCTCACTACCCTAAATCTAGCAGGATGTGCTGGAAAGTGATGTCCAGGCGGACCCTTCCCTCACACAAGGGCAACTCTTGAAGTGGAGAGTGTATTTGCCCTGCATGCTCCAGATCAAGGCTGTATGTGAAGATTGAGGAGCACCATGGAAGTCTGTGGACAGCCAAGATCTTGGACATACAGGAGTCATCTTCTGGAAGAACTCAAGAGGCTCTGGATGAGGGATTATCAGGTGTAGATATGCCATTGGTGTTTGGGCTGAGAAATAGATGGAAATCAGATGTGGGGAGGAAACTGCCAGGCATGGGAAGAGTGCACAGGATCTGCCAAGGAGGGGAGTGGGATCACTGGACAGCCAGGATTGCTTCTGAGCCTTGCAGACCCCACCCCAGAATGAGCATTTAAAGAGCATTTAAAGAGCAGATCTTGTGAATAGCCTGAGAGTCCAAATTATGGATCAACAAACACAGCCAGATGGACACTGCTTCCTTCTGGACATCTGCATCATTTATTGATGCTACCAGGACTCAGCCATGCTGCCAAAACTGGAGGCACAGAGTCCCCTTTGCCAAGTCTATAGCCAGCACATCCTCCTGCTCTGTGACAAGGGCAGGAAAAGCTAAGCAGGACCTAAGTCATGGGCAGGAACCTGGCTCTGCTCTCCAGTTCCCAAAAGACAAACTTCAGTAAAACACCATCCTGCCAGCTGAACCATCTGTCTTGTTCCAGCTTGTTAATGAGCCACGTTCTTACCTTTGCTTGTGGAGTGTTTCAGCTCTGCTGGGTTTTTTTCACACAGCTTATCTTTAGCTTTACATCAATAACAACACTGTCCTTGAAATCTTTCAGATATCTGCATCCAAAATTTGTTCAGGTCCGTGTGGGTGAATGAAACATTTCCCAAACCATTGGCAAGAGATCAAGCAACCCAGACCCTCCCACAACCTTACGATTAAACTCTCTGAGCCTCCAGAACAACATGGTCAGTCCAGCCTGTCCAACGGGGCTGCTCTGCAAGGAGTCCTGAAATATACCCAGAAATAATTTGGAAGAGCATCAGTTGGCGCAGGCGAGCCGTGCTGAAAGTGGCACAGGCCCTTGCTTGGCATTGTTTACTCAACCTCTGTAATGGTGCAGAAGAGGGTTTTGATTATTACCAGCAGCTCATCATTTCTCTGGGTTTATTCCACATGAGTTTGCTGCAGCAGCCAGGAATGCTGAAGCTGCTGCCTTCAGAAACCTTCAGGAGTGCTGGCTGGAGGCACAGTGACCTGTGCTCCAGTGACCCATACTTACGTATGTGATCTCCTTCAGCTCAATATAAATAAAAATATAAAATAAAATAAAATAAAATAAAATAAAATAAAATAAAATAAAATAAAACAACAAAGCAATTCTAAACCTGTAACACAAGGAAGAAGTGCCTCTGTGCAAATACAGCTAAAAAATCCTCAGCCCACGCTCCTGGAGACACTGCAAAAGGTGAACATGAATGCTGGGGCTGTCTTCTTCCCCTTTTCAGCAGTTGGTTTTGCCTGGTTGGGATTAGCACAGCACTGAGCATGTTAGCTAGGTACAAAATTGTTGTCAGCACTAGAAAAATCACTTGTCATGTGGATAAGCTTAATGCAAAGATGTTGCCCTGATGAGGGCACAGAGTCAGTGCATCCAAGCTGGGAAAGCGAACAGAAGAGCTGTACTGCCCTGTTTCTGTGAATGAGCTGAAATGGGCAGGCTCTGAGTTCAACCAACACAGAAAACTTCATTGCCCAGCATGAACCGAGACTTGATTTACACAGATAAAACCATGGCACAGAGTCTGTACAGAGCCCCAGGGCAGGGCCAGCCAGGCTTCCCCATCCACTCTCAGCACACAAAGAATCAGTAACCTGATTGAAAGGGAGAAAGGGCCATAGCAAACAGATGCCATCTGCCAGGGAGCTGACCCTGAGCCGCTCTGCCTTGAAACACTGGTTCCAGTGTCAGCAGCAAAGCTCTGCTTGCAGGGGTGAAACCCAGAGCAATTGACCTTTAGGTGACAGTTTGCAGAGTGCCAGCTCGAATGACACCACAGGGAGGGCTGTGGCTGTTATTGAGGTGTTTAATATCATCCCGGAGCAGGGAAAGAGCAAAAATTCCCTTGGAAGAAAAAAGCCTATGATTTCTCCCAACATCAGATTTTTGGCTGCCTGCTTCAACAGATCCCCTGTTGGAGACAAGAGCTTATCGTCAGGGTAATTCCCTTTCTCATAAAAGGTAAATTGCCTTTTAACTCCTCTCCATTGCTTTATAACCACCCAACTTAGATCTAATGATGTGCAAAAGTTTACAAAGCATTTTCAGCTGACCTGGAATGCTTGCTGGCTCTGTGAGTAGAGCAAATAGCTTAGCCAGGATAATAGGGAGGAAATCCATTGAATAGCTCAAGTCATTAAGATGTTTGCGTTTGATGAGACAACTGCTACCAAGGGCCAGAACAAAAGAGAAGAGGCAGTGCTGCTCCTGCAAGGTGCTCTGAGACAACCCTGCATCCATCCTGATCTCCCAGCAGGAAGGAGTTGGGATGCTCCAGCCTTTTCCCAGTGGCCAAGTTGATTGCTTTCTGCCCAACATCTTGAAAAGCTACACTGCGTAATTCAGCAATTCCAAATACAAGGAGATACATAAATTCAATCCTACAACGATCACATCTGCATCTCTCCAAAAAGCCACCAGGAGAAGGGTTGAGACAGCAGGTGTAGAAACATCAACCTGAACTTACAAGGTGGAGTTAAAAACCTCCTCCTGTCCATCTCCAGTCTTGTAGTTTTCAAACATATTTTGCATCTTTGAGGAAACTTTTTACCCCCTTTACTGCTGAGCGAAATGCACCCTTCTTCCCAGGAGTGACTGGGTAGCCGGCTGCCTGGGGAACAGGCAGGACCATTGCAGGAGGACCAAGTTCTGACCCCTGTGAACTCTGGGGGCTCAGGGGGGAGGCAAAGGCAGCAGACCTAAAAACCCTTGGGCTCCTTTTGGGAAAAAAAATACACCTTGGAAAGGGAAGCTGAGATAATCGTAGACACCTTAGGAGCTGCAGATGTAAAGGAGAGTCTTATCTTTGTTATTCAGCCTCAGGGAAAAGGCAAAGGGAAGGCAGAATTGATCAGGGCTGCAAGCAGATCAAAAAAAGGTGTTTCAAACTGATTGCTTCTGTGAAGAGGCCAGGAGTCAGACACCTCCAGATAATGCATTACAAGGGCCCTATTCCTGCCCAAGGGCCAGCTCTGCGGTGGGAGATCCCAGTGCCATCAGGACTTCTGTTCACTTGCTCTGGAACTCGACCTTCCACAGACTCTACCTCCCTGTTTCCTGCTGTTTTGCTTTCTCACCCTAGACTCTGGATCCTGGAGGGCAGCTAGAGCTTCACGTGGGAGACACTGCGCTCAGGTTTATGTTTTACGCAAACAGCCAGAAGAGTGTTAAAGCAGTCATAGTAAATGATTATATTAGAACAAATCCAGGTTAACTCTTTGCTTTTTCTCTCCAACTGGCTGTGGTAGCTCAGCTTGTCTGAATGGGTATGTGGAAGGATAACAGAGAGTGCATGCCCTTCCAGAGGGATGTTAAATTCAACCCTAATTGGGCTCATTATGTGCTGACTCCCTATGTGTCATTTCAACAGCTCAAGAGCCCCTTATGAGAAACTAATGACTTCAAAGCAATGTATGGAATTCTCCACAAGCCTCATTTTCCTTTTTAGAAGTCACAACAACACTGGATTTTTTTTATAACTGGATAAACACAAATACAGCAGCAATTGTCTGCTGTAAGGAAATCCCAGGGCAAATCAGTCCCAGGTACAGTGCTGAAGTCTTTGAAATCCACTTCTGCCCTGGGGAAGCTGTGTCCTTTGCAATGCCATTGCTCTCTAACGGGCAGATGTTGTCCCAGGGCTATGGAGTTCCTCTTCCTGCAACAAGAAGACACAAAGTTTTCAGACAGGCAGTCTCTGAGTTTCACTAAATTTCCATTAGGAGCAGTTCCATGGGCACTTGGCCCATGCTAGATTTGCACATATCCCCCTCCTCACCATTCATAAATATATGCATAAGTGTCATTTTATTCACACAGATTTTGGCAAAAGGCCCATTGAATTCAGCGCAGAGAAGTCCATTGACTTTGGTAGACTTTGCACATTGCGGGTGAGAACAGATGGAGGCTCCATTCACCAGTTGCCACTCATTATATAAAGCTTATTATCGTTAAAGCATTTGGTTAATGCATTCAGAAATGATGCGCAACCCAAGTGGTGCAACCTCTGAGTGCTGGTGAATGGCAGACACTCTGCAAACAAGGATGGAGTGAACAAAGGACACCCCTGGGTACGCAGAGCCCACAAAAAGGAGCTTATTGGCCCATTTATCTCTAGACCTTCCCAAAGCAGCAGGTCTGCAGCCAGTGATTTCTGCCCGCAAGAGAAAGGCAGTTTCCAGGGGTTCCCCTGTGAGACACCACAGACCTGAGACAGGAGAAAGAGAAAGCAACCGCGGGTAAGCACAGGTCCTCTCTGTCGCCAACAGGAAGGTCCCATAGATTTTCATAGAATCACAGAATCATTAAGGTCAGAAAAGGCCTCATCTAGTCCAACCATAAGCCCAACACAACCACATCCAGAAGTGCCAGGGCTACACACTTTTTGACAGGAGCTGTACTGAGTCTTCCCATAAGCTGTAGCTAACCAGACTGGAAACCCTCCTTGCATCGTGAAGGAAAAAAGCAATCGCATTTCCTGAGCACAGCCAGGGAAAGAAAAAGAGCAAAAGATCTCCCTACACATGGCTTCTGTAGCTTTGGTGAAGGAATTCTTTACAGGGACCCACATCCACTGCTTTTCTCCAGGCTAGAGCTCTTCTCATTCTAGTGGAGAACCTTGACTCTATATAGCAAAGAAAGTAACATGAGGTCTGCTCAGTAGCTCATGGGCACACAGTGCTCAGCAATCAGCTTTTGTAAAAGGCAGAACCCTAGATGGCCTACAGGGCACGAGGACTATAACAGCCTTAAGAAATGTGCCAGCAGTTCACTGGTGAGGGTGGTGAGGCACTGTCCCAGGTTGTCCAAGGAGGCAGTGGATGCTCCATCCCTGGAAACATGCAAGGTGGGGTTAGACAGGGCCCTGGGCAACCTGATCGAGGTGAAGATGCCCCTACTCCTGCAGAGGGTCTGGACCAGATGACTTGTGAAGGTCTCTTCCAACCCAAAGCATTCTATGGTTCTATGACGCTGTGTCATATCTAGCATTAATAAAGCAGGAGGGCCAATGGCTCTCATGAGCAAGCTAGAAAGAGAAGATAAAAATTCATGTAAGAGAAGAAGAATAAAAATTACTTGTTGGGGCAGTGCAGAGGAAGCACCAACATCTCTAACATGGGAGTACCAACAGGGAGAGGAATGGCTGAGTCCAATGTGAGAATGCAACCAGCAAAACAGATCAGTGAAGAACAAGGAAAATTTTCTCTTGCTGCAAGCCAGGGGCCTGAGCCCGCTGACCACTTCTGCTGGGACTGGTGAGAGAAACATACCTGACACACTCAGCCCAAAAACCATTCCCTGATGCAGGTCAGCAGCCTGAGCAGGTCTGAGCCATAGAATCCTAGAATCATTTGGCTGGAGAAGACCTTTGAGATCATCGAGTCCAACCAGACCAGTCCTCTACTGAACCATCCCCGATCACCTCATCTGCCTGGCTTTTAAACACCTCCAGGGATGGGGACTCCGCCACCTCCCTGGGCAGCTTCTGCCAGTGCCTGAGAACCCTTTCAGTGAAGAAGTTTTTCCTAATGTCTAATCTGAACCTGCCCTGGCATAATTTTAAGCCATTTCCTCTCATCCATCACCAGGCAAAGCAGAGAAATAATTATTATTGATATATGCAAGTATCCCGAAAGATACCACCGTGCATGCATGTGGCAAGATGTAATTCATTTCAGCTCCCAAATATCTGATAGAGCTGGCATCGGTGCAGCCTCCTCAGAGCACCACGTTCCCAGTGTTAATTGTAGGAATGCCACTGCTGCAGAGCATCTTCTTCTGCAATTCAAATCTGGATGCTGAGCAGCCTCACGTCTCCTGGGGCTCCTTTATGTTTTAACTGGACAGCAGCAAAGGTCGGGAACAGACGAGTCTGGGGACTACCCTGTCCCAGCTGCACCACCTAGGACTGAAACCCAAATTTAACTTTCCTGATATTGTCTTCTTTTGTGGGTTCACAACTGTGGCAGTGGGTTTGTGTGAAAGTGTCAGACCTTTGGGGCTCTCAGAGCAGGAGGAAAGCACATTTCTGGTCCTGGGAAACAGAAATTCTGCATAGAAATAAAAAAATAACTTAGTCGTGTCCTCAGCGGGCTTTCATTTTTAGTGCTGGTCTCTGTGGTTTGGGGTTTCAGAGTTGGGAAGCTGCTCCTGGCATCAAGCATTTTGCAGCCCTCAGATGTGCATAGAACTCTGCTTTCCTTCAGTGAAAGTCTTCTCAACAATGCTACCCAAGCTCTATGTTATTGGAAACCACCTTAAGGTACCTGGGAGATCTCAGGGACATGTTGGGTGTGAATCCCCTGAGAAGAAGGTCAACATAAGAGGCCAACAGGGAAGCCAAGAGAAGTTTGTTCTTGTTTTACTAGGCTGGATACTCATTTTGGTCAGGAGAGCCCTGTGATGGGACAGATGGATCCATTGAGAAATGGGTGTATGGAAAGTGGACCCCTCTCTCCTGTGCCATCAAACCATCCTGACAGAGGCAGCAGCCACATTGAGAGCACGACAAATACTTCAGGTCCTCCTGTTGCTCTCAAAGACTCTGAATGTGGTCTGCACCCTGTTAGCTGTCTGGATGGCTTTTCTGCATCAACAGTCTAGCAGTCTGAGCAGCACATGCACAAAGAAGTCCCATTCTTTCCCTGGAGTCCTTGTATCCCTGGCAGACTTGCCTACTGCCCATGTGCTTACCTGGGAATGAATGGGAAAGAACATGGGCTGCAGCTGCCAGAAAAGGGGGTTTGGCCGTTGGAGATGGACTTTGTATGATATCCTCACAAAAGAGAGTCACAGGTGACAGTGAAGACTATGTGGGAAATGCAAGTGTGTCCCCAGAGAATTCGAGACACCCACGGTTTTCAAGTAGACTGTCTGAGGGATCGTCTGTTTGCAAACTTCCTCATCAGATTTGTCACCGTGGCGTGGCTGCTGTGTGCGCACTCTCTGGGACTTGAGAAGCAGCCCCTTTGAGGTGGGTTCTGCTTAATTGCAACAATTTTCAGCACCATGAAAGAACCTAGGACTTCCTCAAAACAAGCAGCAGGCTGGAGGGCTCCTTGGTTTGAGAAGAGTTGTCATCCAAATACGTCCTTTGGTTTCCAGATACTCTGCACTGACGCCTAAGCCAAACGCAGACCAGAAGCTGGCACTTGTCACCCTGGAATCTGTCACCGGGGGTAGGAAAACACATTTGCCCAGGTGTGAGCTCACATGAAATACCCACCATCAAAATCAGGCGAAAGCTTCATTTTCATGATTATTAGAGCAATGGGAGCCAATGGAAATTCCCACTTGCTTGCAAAAATGAGGGTTTCTTTCCTGTTTGAAATAAAAATGTCTAAATAAAAATATTGTTTCAGCACTTGGAAAAAATATCCAGGTTTTATTCTAAACACTTTGCAAAGATGTTTTTCCATTTCCCCAAATCCCCTCTAAATTTCACTTTTTTTCTGGTTTTTAATGAGCAACAGGTGACAGCAGAAGACTAAACGGGGAGTTCTATACTCATAGAGAAATAATTTTCATATTTAGATTTCCCCCAGGCAGCTGAAAATGGACATCTCATCCAGACGGGAGTTATTGGCATTGGTGCATTTCTCAGCCTGCACTACCTGGGGTCCCATGTAACATGCTCATTGTGCATGGAATCATAGAACCATGGGATGGTTTGCATTGGAAGGGACCTTAAAGCCCATCCAGTTCCACCTCCCTGCCATGGGCAGAGACACCTCCCACTGGATCAGGTTGCTCCAAGCCCCATCCAACTGGCCTTGAACACCTCCAGGGATGGGGCAGCCACCACTGCTCTGGGCAACCTGGGCCAGGGCCTCCTCACCCTCACAGCAAAACATTTCTCCCTAAGATCTCATCTCAATCTCCCCTCTTTCAGATGAAAATCGTTCCCCCCATCCTATCCGTGCCCTCCCTGATCACGAGCCCCTCTCCAGCTTTCCTGGAGCCCCTTTCAGTACTGGAGGCTGCTCTAAGGTCTCCTCAGAGCCTTCTCTTCTCCAAGCTCAACAACCTCAACTCTCTCAGCCTGTTCTTACACAGGAGGTGCTCCAGCCCTCGGATCATCTTCATGGCCTCCTCTGGACTCACTCCAAGAGCTCCACATCATTGCTGTCCTGAGGGCTCCAGAACTTAATGCAGGGCTCCAGATAATTAGGCATGCTTGTTAGCATTTATTTGGAGAGCAAATACAAGGCCGCCCTCACTACTGAAGTTTTCTTCTGCTGTAGGTAAGACAGAGCTGTATTAAGTTCTTGTGACAAAGAGGTAAAGCCGGGGTTCTGCACTTGTGCGTAAGTATTGACACCAACCAGCAACAAGAGAGGGCAGACCCCTCTCTGGAAATTGCTATGGAGGCCCCTGTGTGCCGAGATCCTGGAGGAAGCAGAAGGGAGGCCTTCAGGTGGCCCCACGCTTAGAGGCATAAGACAGACTTTGGTGGATTATACACCACAGCCATCCTGAGTAACCAGATCAGCTCCCGGGAGAGGTGACCCTTGGATAACAGAGGCTGTTTTCATCCCAATGGAAAGCTTGGCTGGACCATTCCAGGTGAGCAACTCTTGTGCCCTGAACCCTCTGACTAACAACAATCAGGGAGTGTTTTAAAGACCATTGGAGTCTGGCTGGAATGATGCAGTTCACACAGCTTACCTATAAAGAGCTGGCTCACCAGACAACTCCTCACGAGGCTTCAATGAGCCAGCAAGAGCTTGTTCCAGTGGTCAAGCACTGGGACAAGGGGCCAGTGAGGCCATGGAGTCTCTGTCCTTCAAGATTTGCAGAACTTGCCTGGACAAGACCCTGAGCAATGTGAGCGAGCATTGCAGTGAGGTCTATGCCGATGATGCTGTGATTTTATACCAGCTGTGCTGGAGTGCATCAGGAGTGATGTCCTTGCACGGAGTAAAACCAGAGTCATGTAAGATGAACAAAGTCTGCCGTTTCTACACATCTTAAAATAGCTCAGGAAAGAAAGTGAATGTGTATGAGATACGGAGGATCTGAGTTCCTCCAGACTCCACTTTGTCTTTCTGCTTCAGGCTTCTTGTCACGACTAGAGGAACAGCATCACTTGGGTCAGAAAGTGGCTTGAGGGGTGTGTTTCAGGGTTTTTTCCCATCTCACACATATCATTCCAAGGCCGGACTTGGTCTTGTGGCAGTTTCAGCCACGGTTAATGAGTGCTCTACCATGGAGCTGTTGCACATGCAGTATCTTTCAAACAACAATTGAGATGTGAGTCTCTCAGGCAGACAGCAACTGAGCTCATCTTACACTTGTCTTGGGCAGGTTACCTCAAGTCTCCTTAGCGATGAGCTATTTCTGCAGCATCTCCTCTTTAACTATTTGTGTTGACCATGTACCTTCCACCTTCCTCTTTGTGCTAACCCATGCATCACCCAGCCTACAGACGTGCAGCTACACAGCGTCGTGTTTTCCCACACAGAACCACTCCAGTGGGTTGTGGAAGTCTCTCTTTTGCTTGTTTGACATCTGTGGGCATGTCTCACAGCTTTACTGAGAAAGCCGTTTTCTTTTACCCAGAACTAACTCATATGCTCAAAAAAGGCCACTCCTTTGTTCTGCAAGGCCGTGTCTGGCCCAAGGAAGGACACTCTCCATGGCCCGTGCTCTTCTACACCCAATGGTGCTATTTAAAAAGCATGGGCTCCTTCCTCTCAGCTTCTGGAACAATGGCAGAGGAAAAAGTATTTCTTCTATATTTCAAAGCTGATTCTTAAAAAACAAATCCAGCACAAATTCTGACCGCAGTTGCAGCCCCACCAGTGAAACCAGTCCAGGCAGGAGAGGACCCTGAGGCATTTCGCTCCCAGAAAGCATCGCTGTGCCAAGTTCCAATCCAAATAGTTCTCAAGTTGTCACGTTTGATTGGTTGGAGTTAGTAAATAAAACTCAAAACTTCCTGCTGCAAACAGTCACCATAAAAAAAAGCGGTAAAATCAAATTATGTTTCCAGGGAAAAAAACTGCAAACTGAACACGGTGGATAATCCTGGTGCAGGACTGTCCCTCCTCACCCATCCATGCTCCTGCTCAAGCCCAGAGGACATCATGGGGAGGGTGACTCCCTTGCGCAGCCACAGTGGCTCTGTCTGACGCAGCAGCTCTGCTGTCTCGCTCCCAGGCTGGGCAGCAGGGTGGGCACTGCCATCCCATCCTCCTGCAGTTCCCACAAAGGTCCCACTCCGTGCACCCAAGCCGGGATCCAAGGACTGATGCCAAGATTTCGCAATGGTAACCCGAAGCGCAGCTTGGTTCTGTATCTGGTATCAGTTAGAGTATGCAGAGTCTAAAAATAGAGCCCCTCTGCTCTCACAATGACTCAGAGATGCAGAAGGGAAACCCACAGGCTCTGCGCTCCCCCATCTTGATTGAAAAGTGTTCGTCTAAAACTTTGTTTTGACACAAAACTGTTTTTTGCAAAAAAAAACTAACCAAAAAAAAAGCAAAACCAAAAAAGAAAACAAGCCTCATCTCTCACCACCAAAGCTGCTGGGATGACTTCTCATTCTGTCTCAGTTTGGAAGAGGTCTTGGCCAGAGAATTGTGACAATTGGTATTTTTTTCAATCCTATATGTCAAGCCCCCGGCTAGTATTGATCTGCTCTTCTGGGAGATGTGTGAGAGCACATGAAATGGTGATGTGAGTGAAAGGTGTGCAAGTCCTCTGAAACTGTCCTGGGCCATACAGTACACTTGCCAGCGAGCTTTAATTCCACCTCAGGAAGAAACCATATCCTCCTGGTAAAGACGATCCTTTAGTCCTTGACCTCTCTCTGCTCAGCCCCTGTGTTAGGGCATCAGCAGTGCTGCTTAGGTTCTGGCTGTGCCATGGGTGATGGTGCTTTGGAGGTTGAGGGTCCTGATGGGGAAGCAGAAGAGAACTGGGATCACGTGAGGAGGAGCACTGCTGCTTCAGTGCTGCCTCACACATAAGGAAAGCAAGTCCTTCCCCCCTGGCTCTCTGCCTGCCTCACCATCATGTGTCATTTTAAGACTGGGTGAGCACTAGGGCAGTGCTCGTGGCTGGTGGATTCTCCATCTCCAGGGACTTTCAAAACAGCTGGGCAAGACCAGAAGCAATCTCCTCCAGCATAGACATTATTAGGTTGGACTACAGACTTCCAGGGATCCTTCCAGCCTTAACTTTTCCAGGTTTCCAGTGTAACCATCTAGTTAGTGCCTAGTGGAGTTGCACAGGCACAGCCTGAACTGTTGACAGTGACCATCTCATCAGCAGAAGAGCAGAGCAGGCCATGGTATCCAGGCACCAACTCAGCCTCCTCTCCAAGCCTCCTCTCCATCCACTCAAGTCCCAGCTGGACTAATTTTTCCTTCTCCATTTGTAAGCAAAGGGAAGAGCATCAGCGCTGGGACACTGGGCAGAAGTCAGGCTCCAGGACAAAAGCACCTTGTTCACGAGGCAATCCCCACATCCCTACTGCCAGCTCCACCTCTGCAGAGATCCTGGGCACCAGGCTAGGCTCTTCATTTCCCTACACGGTTCCCAGCGACAGGACAGACCAGGCTGGCTCTGTGGTGGTGTCTGCCTCAGACTGTGGCTCTGCAAGTGCTTCCTCACTGCCTGCACGGGGCTGTGGAGTCGCAACCCAACCAACTCATGACCTTTGGGATGCTGAACGGTGCAAAAGCCAGGCTTGAGCTGAGAGAAAACAAAACTGCTGCTGAAGTTGGTTCATTCTGTGTTAGCAATAAAGCATGCACCGGTGTAAGAGCTGTGTCATGGATGTCTCATCTTGCTCTTAACACACCGTGTGAGCATCTTTGCTGTCTTCTCTCCAATCTTTTGTAGCTTCACACCCAAGCTCCATCACAGACAGCAAGCCCAGCCCTGGAGACACACCTACAAGAGGGCTTCAAACGCTGCATTAAGTCCTTGTAAGGGTGACCACGGCCAGAGCTGGACTCAGCCCCTGTCTCAGCCCCCTGCAGAGAGGCAGCCTGGAGGCTGCACCAGGGCCAGTCCAACCCTGAGGCTGAAGAGGACCTCAGCACATCCCTGGTGACCCAGCATGGGGTTGTCCCAGTGGAGACACAGCTGCTCCCTTGTCTGGAGCATGTTCCCAACTCCCACAGGAATGCCAGCACAGCTCCCTGCGCAACAGGGCAAGGGGAGACAGTGAAAATGAGATCAACGCATAGCAACAGGATGCCTGTAAATCCCACAGACAGCTGGGATGTGAAAGACCTCAGGAAGCCACCCCCCTCCTTCCCTGTCAGGATCAACCCTATCTAAACTAATAGACCATCTGCCAGCTGCCCTGGCTAGTGACCCCAGCAGGGCAGAGCCACCGGGCAGCAAGGACCGCAGGTCGAAGTGCTCCTCCAGCTCCATCCAGAGTTCCGAAGCTCACCGCTAAGGGCTGAGATCCCACACACACTGGACTATTCCTTTTACAGAAACCCAACATCGCTTCACCCACCCCTTGCTCATGCCTGAGGAAGGTCACAAAGGCAGCGTGTTCCCCTTGTCACCACATGCAAGTTACAAATGTCCCTGTGCGGCAGCAGTCACTGCTCCCATGACCTTAGTATGGGCTTTGTCATGTCCTGCTGAACACCACCTGGAGCTTTAGCGAGTCCATCAGGAATGAGACGCTCTGTCCTGAGCTGACCCCGCCACAAGAATCTGCCAGATGGGGCATGTGAAGAACTGATGCCCGGAGGCCCCTGCTCACAGGGGCAGCTGCTGGGTGCAGGACCCATGCCCACCTTTCCGTTCCCTTGTGCCAATGCCTTGCAGCCAGTCTCTGGTCAGGGCAAGGTCCATCCCATCCTCTCATTGATTTCTGACGCTGAGACAATGATTTCTGCTGCAAGAACAACTGAATTTTCAATTAAATCATTGAACCAGAAAATTATTTTATAATCATTTCAGACCAACCCACTTTTTCCTGCTCTTTCTCATCAGGAAAGTGTTGTGTTTGGCATTAACCAGGAACATTTTGTCCTCACTGAAACAAAATTTCTGCTTTTCTTATAGGCCTTTGTAAAAAAAGTCAGGTCCCTGGCTCTTGGGAGGCTCCATTCACTTCTACCTCAGACTCCAGGGCTGAGGCTCTGCTAGGACATTGGGTGTTTGGGTTGAGTCGTGTCTCCACCTATGTATGTGTCCCAGAGCAGCAGGTTAGGAGGTCTCTCTAGGCTTCTCCTGCCTCTTTCCTGCAGAACATTTATGGATCAACAGACAGGAGCAAGCCCTATGGGAGTCACAGAAAAGATCTTTGAGATCATGAAGCCCAACCACCCCTGACTGAACCATCCCTGAGCACCTCATCTGCCCATCTTTAAAACCCTTCAGAGACGGAGATTTCACCACCTCCCTGGGCAGCCTCTGCCGGTGCCTGAGAACACTTTCAGTGAAGAAGTTTCTCCCATTATCTAATCTAAACCTGCCTTGAGGCAAATTGAGGCCATTCCCTCTCACCCTATCACTTGTTATTTAGGGAAGGACCATAACCCCACAGTCTCCGTGGACCGATAAATATTTCACTATTCTGCACAAGGCATAGAGGACTGAGACAGACTCCCAGCTCTGAGCACCCACAGCAGGACAAAGGAGCTCCACAGCTCAGCTGCTGTGGGAGTCCGGCCCCAAACATCTTATTCAGACCAAAAAGTCATGTCCAGTTCCCTCTGACCATCACTGGCATTTCCACGAATGCCATATTCACTGTGAGAAAAGTCGCTCTCTGTTAATAACGATACTTGAGTTGGTGGAAAACACTGGGAACTTTCCCCCCATGGGATGAAACAGTATTTTGTTTTGTTCTGAATCAAGATTTTCTTTTCATTTTAGGCTGCAAAATTTTGGAATGGATGGCTGTTTTCCTCTCAGCTTCTCGTCTGGTTTTCCCTCTGAAGCTGCCAGCCCCCAGGGTGCCCTGGTTAGGTTGCTCAAATTTGTGGATACAAGGAAGGATTCAGATCACTATGAAACACAGCATTTTTTTTTGCTGTTACAAATAAACAGAATAAATGTGTGAGAGTCTGCTCTGAAATAGGGCACTGGAACAAAGAGAAAAGATACAGTGCCCATACTGCTCATGATGAATAGCAGCACAGAAATGTCACTGCTCCTACACACCAGCCCATCATTAAGTACTTCCACTTTCTTTAGTGAAATGACAAAAAATAGTCAATGCTTTCAGAACAGCACAAAAAACTCCATCCACGTCAACCTTTTAATGTGTCAGATTTGTGCAGGAAGCAGAAGTGTTCCTGTGAGATTAGCATCTCTGTCTCAAACATGTTTGTGAAAGGTGAGAACACAAATTTAGTGCAGTACAATGTTCCAGCTGCATCTCCGTGTGTTTTATTAATGATAACATTGTTTAAAATGAGATTCTCTGCTAACTTTCTGTTCACTTTCCTTTTTTAAATCGTAACTAACTCAAAGGATTTTCTGAGCACTTGCTGCGAAATGTGTTCTTCCTGGACTTTAAAATAACGCTTCCAACTCAGATTAGTTATCAGGAAAAATCTCTTCACTGATAGGGTTCTCAGGCACTGGCAGAGGCTGCCCAGGGAGGTGGTGGAGTCCCCATCTCTGAAGGGGTTTAAAAGATGGCTAGGTGAGGTTCAGTAGTGGACAGGTATGGTTGG
Organism: Phaenicophaeus curvirostris; assembly: GCF_032191515.1. Lineage (NCBI taxonomy): Eukaryota > Metazoa > Chordata > Aves > Cuculiformes > Cuculidae > Phaenicophaeus > Phaenicophaeus curvirostris. Next base: position 7,768,242 of record NC_091414.1, read on the forward strand.
ACATATGATCTCAAAGGTCTTTTTTCAACCAAATGATTCCATGATTCTATGAACTCAGTCACTTTTGATCACAGCAGAGCTCTGCTATATGGTGGCTAATGCTCTGCCCTTCAGTATTACTCAATGGATTTAATTCTGCTACCACTTCCCATGGAGAAGTGGTGATTTCCGGCTCAGTTCACAATGTAAAATCTTGAAGAATTTAAAAATCTATTAATTTTGAGCAGACGATGATCCAAATTTCCTGGCTGCAAGAAAAGGAATCAAAGGCGCAGCATCAAGGAAAGAAATCCTCGCCACTGGTGAGGCCAGGGAGGCTGTTCTGCCTCTCCCTCCACTGGCTGAGGGCTTGACTGGACCCTCTTTGGCCAGGGATGTCCCTTTGAAGGCTTTAAGTCAGCCTCTCAACTTTCTGCTATGGCTTGAGGAGAACTTTCCTCCATCTAAACTACACGGCTAGAAAGTTGAGTTAGGACACCCCAAATCTGGGATTACAGCAGAAATACTCATCTCTGAAGAGCTGCTCCAGCGTCTGGGCAAAGTGCATATGCTGTGCCTCACAGCTCAGATATCCCTCACGGTCATGCTTGTGGCTATACCACTGCCAAGAATATCTTTGGTTGGTTTAGCTCCATATTCAGTGGCCAGAAAGATGGGCTCAAGATCAGATTAGGCACTCAGCTTGTTTGTGATCTCCAGGAGTGCCCTGGGGACTTCCCATGGGAATGCAACCCTCCTGCCTCCAGAACGGGTTGGTGCTGGAGCCTCTGGCTACCTGCCTGCCTGTCAAACCTAAGCTGAGCTCAGTCTTTGCAGATCCCCAGCATTGCGCATCAGGGCAGACCTCAGATTCATGGTCAAACATGATTATAGATACAGCACAGGAAGAGCCAAGGGAGCCTTTCTGGGCAGCCACTATCTCAAGCCCTTATTTGTTTCCCTCATCATCTGCCTCATGAGAGACAAAAGAGGAGGACAGTGAGTAACACCTCTAGAAGATACACTGGGATTGACTTAGGAGCCATAGATAATTTTATCAACAAGAATCAAGTGGAATGAGGGAGATATTTTAGTTTTGTAGGCAGCATTCACGGACTGCGCTGCTGGTTACAGCAACCTCACTTCAAAACAAATGTGGACAAATCAGAACTTGGCTAGGGTTGATTGATTTCTTGGAATACTTGCAGCAAAAGTCTGAAAAAAAAAATCCCACGTTCTTTATCCAGAAGGAGAAAACATAACTTGAGGTGGTAACTTCTGACTCCCACTGAGTGGCAGGTGACCCTACTCCTTCTTGTGACTCTTCTCCAGATCTGTGAGTGATGCCAGTGGTAGCTGGGAAAGGATTCATCTGGGGAGGCTTCTAGTGCTTCTTAACCAGCAGTGGGGCTGGTCCCTCTGTTTCATTCTTTCTATCCTGATGCCACAACCAGAGAAGAATCCATAGAATCATGGAAGGACCTCAAAGCCCATCCAGTTCCACCCCCAGCCATGGGCAGGGACACCTCCCACTGGATCAGGTTGCTCAAAGCCCCATCCAACCCCGCTTTGAATGTCAGGGGCATCCACGACTTCTCTGGGCAACCTAGGCCAGGGCATCCCCATCCAAGTAAATGTGTGCAGTAACTGTGGTTGCATCAGCACAAAGAAGCTGCAATGATGCAGCTCGTGGCCAAGCGAGCAGGATTGAACTGGCCGAGCAACAGGAGCAATTGGCAATGGTCGCATTCTGGCACAGAGTCTCATCGGCTCTGCCATTTCCAAGACCTGCGCTTGCATCCATAGGCGACGCCTATATTTAGTAATCATGCTGGTGGCAAAAGCTCAGCCTCCAGGATGTTGATTCAGACACCCAGACACTCAGCCACTTCCTGTTTGGATGCGCTAAAATTATTTGCATCATTTAAAAAGTGATGTTGGTTAAGGGAAACAAAGAGTTATTGGCAGAGGAGGCTGAGGGCTGGGTTCTGTACCCGTCCACAATGGAAACAAAAGCAGAACAAACCGTCTCCATCTCCCAGCTGAGGCACGCACACGGCCCCAGTGCCCACCTCGTCCTGCACACTGGCACTTGTTTTGCCACAACAGTACAGTAAAGCGCTGTGATCACCTGCTAAGCCTCCTCCCAGGGCTTCTCAGCCAGCTCAGGGTGACCCAATAGCATCTCTAGCTACAGCTCAGGAGCAGAGAAGCATCCAGAAGACATGGTCTGCTTGCTGGAAAAGGCAATCAACAGAGACAGGCTCCAGTGTCTGCTCCTGCTCTGCCACCCAGGTGGTGTTTTTCATAGCAAAATGCAGCTTTCTACTGTCACACAGCCCTTGCAACCCCACTGCGAGCATAAATGTGGCATTAATGGATTTCTGATGACTGGAGGTCCATGGGCATGGGTCTGCACCCTGAAGGCTGGGGGGGGATACTGTGTCTGGACTCATCCCTTTTCACCTCTTACCTGATGTCTTGCCCTTAATCTGCAAAAACCAGTGAAAGGGCCGTTTGGGCTGACAGCTTCTGGGGAGAGTGATGATGAAGAGATTCCCCTTCCAGCACTGCCAGTGTCTTAGTTCACCGGTTTGCAGAGTCCCAGAGTCTTGTTGTCACCCAGGACCACTTTTGTGGCTCCCTCCCAGAGGGGCAGTCAGGGAACCTTGCTGAGGAGCTGAGCATACTTGGAGACAGCATTTGTCCAAGCAGCCACTGCCTCTGTGGCTCCTCCACATCCAGAAGAGAAGGCAAGAAACATTTGTAAAATATTGTTTGGGAATCCTTGCAAGTGATCCCTTCCTTGCTGTCTGCAGGACCTGGAGGTCTGATGATGCCCAGCTGCCCCATGCTCAGATTTTCCCTAGCTCCCAGATACACAAAAAAACCGCAGACCTTTATTTCAAATGTTCAAGAAGGGAGTTGTCCTGGATGCTTCACATCCCACCTCCACAATATGATCAATTTGGCCTTTCTTCTGTTTTTTCAAAGTCCTACTAATCTCTTCCCAAAGTCTAGGAAGGTTGATGACTCAATAGGTTTTTTTCCCCCACAGAGTCTGGACAAGCAATTTCTTGGCAAGGGTGTTTTATGACTGAGCTGCAGATGGATTTACCTATCCTGCCTTCTTTTTAGCTGAGATACCATTAGCTACGTGGATCAGGAGCTTCAAAATTGACTGGGTATCTTAGCACCTTTACTTTTCACACCCACCTTAAAAAAAAAACAGCTGGTCACTTAAAAATGAAGACAAGCATGTTTCACTGTCGCTCTGAAAAGGCTTTGCCAAAGTGCTTTATACCAGCCCAAATGAGGTGAGTGCACTGTTTAAAGTGAGAAGTAAAAGGCAAATTAGAAATAACAAATCTCAAGAAGTTGGTTCTGAGTCACCCTCTGTCAATGGCAGAGGCTCTGCAATCAGAATTTAGGTCATAACTGCATTGTTATTGTATGTGCAGGAATAAACCCTGGCACCCGCAGTGGAGCTGCATTGAGTCAGCAAGGCAAACAAGAGCCAAAAATGGTTAATTTTTTTGTTGTTGTTGTTGTTGCTTCCTTTAGCAACTTTTTCTGAATATCTGTTACAGCAGAGCAAACCTGCAAAGTCACAGGCCAGGATTTCTCAGAATAAAGTTGCAATCTGGTTGTTGCGACGTGTTTCAAAGCTCAGGTTGAAAGTCCCAGCTCAGGGCATCCCAGAGCTCTTCACATTCAAATGCGCTTTTCGACTTATTCACCTGATAGTAATGTGACAGGTACACAACAATCATGAATGAAACCACTGGTCTGAGAAGACAGGAACTTCTTCTTGGACTTCAGCAGTCTGATCCATGGAGTGTGCAGTGCCTGCAAGGAGACAACTTGGAGACCTGGAGTAGGATGCACATCCTCGTGCTTCCCCACACACCTTTGGCTGGCGGTAACTAGAAAGGGTGTTTAGCAACTGTGAGCAAGAGGAGGCCACAGAGATGTTCCAAGGGCTGGAGCACCTCCCATACAAGGACAGGCTGAGAGAGTTGGGGTTGTTCAACCTGGAGAAGAGAAGGCTGTGGGGAGACCTTAGAGCAGCTTCTCAAAGGGACTCCAGGAAAGCTGGAGAGGGGCTCGTGATCAGGGAGGGCAGGGACAGGATGAGGTTTTAAGCTGAAAGAGGGGAGATTGAGATGAGTTCTTAGGGAGAAATGTTTTGCTGTGAGGGTGGGGAGGCCCTGGCCCAGGTTGCCCAGAGCAGTGGTGGCTGCCCCATCCCTGGAGGGGTTCAAGGCCAGGTTGGATGGGGCTCGGAGCCCCTGATCCAATGGGAGGTGTCCCTGCTCATGGCAGGGGGTGGAACTGGATGGCCTTTGACGTCTTTTCCAACTCAAACTATTCTTTTTCTAAGACTCTATCCCAGCCCACAGCTCTAGCAGCCACACACCTCCTGGATGCTGCCTGCAGGAGCAGGTTCCTTGAACATCGCCCATTCCCCAAGAATATCTTTCATCCAGTTTCTTTCTCTGTTCAGCTCATGTTGGCATTTGTTGATTGTGTGCAAGGGAATTTTCCTCCCCCACCCATGTCTCCCTGCCCTTGCAACCTCCCAACTTCTCTGTTGAGTTCACTGCTTTAAGCTTAAAATATCTTCTTACTGCTTGCAGGATGGCCACGCTATATGTTTAGCAACTATTTACTAGTATTTAGTAACTCTTAAGGAGCCTGCATCACTCTGAACACACCTGCAGTTTTCTTCACAGCTCTTATCTACACACATGCAGCAACATCAAGGGCAGCCACGTCAGCGAAGAGCCTTTCTCCCCCTCCTTCCTTCTGCTTGGGGGCTGCACCATTACCTTCAGTGCTCACACATCACTACCAAGCAAGTTTAAAATCGAGGAGCTGGGAATATTCCCAGGTCTTATGAGGAATTAAGCCAGGCAGTGGCTTTGCAGGGTCCCAGGTTCAAGGCAGTACAGCACCAAGAACAGAGAGAAGCCAGCGGAGGCCACAGCTCCCCATGGGTTGTTGTTGATAGAAGCATAGTATCATACAAGCATAGTATCATACAATAGTTCATAGAAGCATAGTATCATACAATAGTTTGGGTTGGAATTGACCTTAAAGATCATCTGGTTCCAACTCCCCTCCCATGAGCAGGGACATCCCACTAGATCAGGCTGCCCAAGGTCCTGTCCAACCTGGCCTTGAACACCTCCAGGGATGTACCTGGTTTGTATGAGAGTGAAAGGAAATCCGAGAACCAAGGCCAAGACAAGTCAGTCCTGGTAGGAACAGCTCACAAGCAGCAAACCCTTTGAAAGGCACGCAACATATTTTCAACTCTGCTTTAAGACATGGGACCCACCGACACCAGGCTGAGAAAAGTTGAAAGAAGGTCCTGGGACTGGAGGAGGGAGTGTGTGTATGTGTGTGTATGTCACAGGCAATCCTGGAGTTGTTTGTTAAAGAATTTGCAAACAACTGTAACTGATTAAGAAACAGGGTAATTATGCAATCTGCTGATTACAGAGAAAGGATTTATTAATCCACCAGACAGGTCCAGCAATTGCCCTGTCAAAGTACCAGGGGAGAAGCTGTAGGGAAGAAGAAAGGTTGTGCACACAGCTATGCTGGTACCCAGCAAAGCCTCTGGGAGCTCTGGGAATGAGGGGCCAAGGCATTTTCAAGTCTTGGCAAGTCCTGGCTGTCAGAAGCATTGGAGTTTTTTTCACCTCTTGCAAGCTGCAGAGCACGGGCAGATTACCTGGTCCCAGGCCTGCCCGGTTAATCTGTGCTCAGTTTCTTTATCCTGTCTGTCTATATATAACCTCCCTCTGGGCCACCTGCAGTCACTGGTGGTGGAGGAGCACACGCCAGGCAGTGGGAGGGCAGGGGGGATGTGCAGGGAACACCTTGCTGGCAGCTCAGCTGCTGCACCTGGCCTGGCATCACCAAGAGGTGTGGGTGTGCAGGGAGGCGACACGCAGTCCCATGTGCCTGGTCACAAAGGCAGAGACAACAGTTTCCTCTGAATCCCTGGCACTAGGCTCATTTGAGAAGAGCTGGGTGGTCTTAAGCAGAACCATGGCCAAGCTGGACTTCATTAGGGCAGTCTCAGACCAGGCGGGAGGTGAAATGAGGGATGCAGAGCACAGGGGAATGGGATCTGGGTCCCTCTCACTCATAGGCTAAGAAATCAATACAAACACGGGATTTGCCTTTGTATGAACAAGCTGGGGGTGATGGAAAGAGAGGAGAAGAAATGGGAGGTAGAAGTGATGGGATCTGTCCCATGATGGGACTGCTGGGTGGGATGGAGGCACACAGGGGCTGTGCTGGGCAAACTGAGGCAGGATGGAGGAGCTGCTGGTAGGGATGGTGCAGAAAAGGAACTGGGGTCCTGCAGCAGTCTTCCTCATATTTGGAGGCATAGTGTCCAATGCAACCAGTACGCATTCCTCCTACCCTCCCAAAGCCCTGCCTGATGCTACTCACCTGAAACATCACATCACGCACTGCCCCAGCAGGGATGTGACACAGGCAGGGGGTGGATGAGCCTGCTGACAAACAGCTGTGGAAAAGCCTCGGCTTGCAGGGCGCTTGCTGTGTGAGAAAAAAGAGGAGAATATTCAGTTCTCTGTGCTCTCAGGATGGGATTTTAGGAAACCTCTTTTCATCTTCTCAGATTTGTATCCATTTAGATATCGATCCTTCCCCTTTTCATATGCTCTGTATCCACTTCAACTCTTTGGGGCATCTGGCCCCAAAAAACAACAAAATTAATGGGTATCAAATTCAAAAGAAAATAACTCATTAAACTGAGCAAAATAAATCGTAGTGCCAAAAATCTTGCAGCATTTCCAGAACATTTACATCATTCATTTCTTTTTCTTCTAGCTACAGAATTGACACTTGTGCAGAAGATTCCTGTCCACTCAAATCTACAGATTTTTTCTTTGGTTTAATGAAATATTTGACAAGAGGAAATAACACACATTTACAAATGGTTAGTTAAGATTGTACTTGTTGCAGTGATTTAATCCAAAGCCATTTCACATGAGGGATGGGCACATCCTCTCCACACTCAGGAATATTTTACTTTTGTTCTTTCTCACTCTTTTCTCCTCTGTGTGCAAAGCCAAGACCATCCAGCCTGATGAGCTGCACCCAAAGCAGTGGGACCGGCAGGACCAAGGAGGGGATTCCCTCACTCTGCTCAGCTCTGGTGAGACCCACCTGGAGCCTGGTGTCCAGTTCTGGAGTCCTCAGCAAAAGAAGGACATGGAGCTGTTGGAGTGAGTCCAGGGGATGACACAGAGATGATCCAAGGGCTGGAGAACCTCCTGTATGAGGTCAGGCTGAGAGAGTTGGGGTTGTCCAGCAGGAGAAGAGAAGGCTCTGGGGAGACCTTAAAGCAGCTTCCAGTGCTGAAAGGGGCTCTAGGAAAGCTGGGGAGGGGCTCTTCATCAGGGAGTGCAGGGACAGGATGAGGGGGAAAGGTTTTCATCTGAAAGAGGGGAGATTGAGATGAAATTCTAGGAAGAAATGTTTTGCTGTGAGGGTGGGGAGGCCCTGGCCCAGGTTTCCCAGAGCAGGGGTGGCTGCCCCATCCCTGGAGGGGTTCAAGGCCAAGTTGGATGGAGCTTGGAGCAACCAGATCCTGTAGGAGGCATCCCTGCCCATGGCAGGGGGTGGAACTGGATGGGCTTTGAGTTCCCTTCTGACCCAAACCATTCCATGATTTTATGATTCTGTGAAAATCCTATTACCTTTTGCCTGAGGATAATCAGAGCTTTCAGTGCCAAGGGCTTATTTCAGGGGGATTCGGGCAATTTGACACAGATAGGAGTTCAATTTGAGCCAGCAGAAGTATGTCAATTAGAGCCAGACACAGAGGGAAACAGCTGGGTGTCCCGATTCCTGCCCTGTGCATCTGCTGGGAGATGCTCCAGTGTGTGCTTGAGACGTGCAGACCCTGCTCCTCTGGGAGTTCAAGTGTCCCAGACTCCTCTGAGGAGAAGGCTGGAAGGAACATGAAGAGCTCTGGCTGGAAGGGTCAGGAGAGGCAGAAAGTGGAACAGGGAATGGAAGAAACCAGGAGGACAAGAATAACCAGGACTTCTGCACCAGCAGCTGAGCCTTGTAAGTGAGCAGCAAGCACCCAGCACAGGGATTTACTAGAAATAACAACGATCTGGGCGGTAGTGCTGACTGCTCGCTTCCCCAGCAGTGTTAGGAGTGCTTTGCTGCTGAGTTTGCTCTCAGGAAAGCCTGGCAGAGAAACCTGCTCCCTGCAGAGCAATGGGTACAGGCACTGCCCTGAGTCTGAAGGCTGCCAAAGCTTCATGGCAGGTGCTGAGCCTCTCTGAATGCTCCCCACCAGTGTCACAGCATGGTTAAAGAGGATTGGATCATCACCTAGACCAAGAGATGAAGACCTGCCCTGGCCATCCCACCTTAAGGCAGAGCATTTGACCTGGTGATTCCTGGTCATGACTATAGATTTTTGATGAACTACCAATGATATCTCAGAGAGACACTTCAAACTACCAGGATGATACAGTGGACATGAACATGAGTCAGTTGTGGTTCATCACAACTCAAATACCTCCTAGAAACCACAGGGCAAGTGCGGAATCCAGATTCTCCAGCTCAGGTAAACTGGGGGACTCGTCTCCAGCAAGAAGCATTCTGTTTCCCAGCATGGTGCTACAGGAGGTCCCTGTGCTGGAGGTTAAACCTGGCTGCCTCTGATCTAGGTGTGGAGGATGGAGTGACCTCTTGGGCTTAAAACACACTGCTGGCCTCTGGCTGGGCCCTAGGTCTGTAATGGCAAGGAAAGTGTGTGTGCATGCCATTATTTTCTTGCTCTCCACAGCGGGAGGCAATGGTCGGACTTTGTATCACTGTCAACAGAGTGAGGCACAGCAGCAGCGGCTGCAGGGTGGATTGCTGGGTTCTTCTGGTGCTTTTCTTCACAGCCAGCACACAGGCAAATCAGACGAAGCTGTCAGGGTCCCTGTAAAGGCACCATGATATGCAGAGGAGGAAAGAGGCAAGTTTTTCCATATTGCATGCTCTGAAAGTGTCTCTGCTCCACCTGGGAAAGCGACAGGACAGCCAGGAGGGGAATCTGTGCCCAAAGGTTGCACCAGTTCCCCCAGTGCTCTGGACCAGACCATATTCCTGTGGCTTTCCCACAAGCACCCCTCCTCTATTAAGAGTGGCTGGAGAAATGGGAGTAATGCTGATTTCTTACAGCATGGCCCTTTTCCCTGCCTGTCAAGGAATGCCCCACCACCAGCTGTCTCCACCGATGCAACCAGGCAGACCTGGATGCAGGTCACCACCTCTGCCATTTGTGCCATGTGATGTAAATGGCTTTGCTGACCCTAATGATTTGGGACTTACAGGTTCTGATCCAGGTATTCCCAGGACAGCTGTCCTGCCCAACTTCACACCAGCAAAATTGCATGAGAAATGCAACTTGAGAGTTCAGAGAGCAAAATGACTTTGTGTTCCTGTCCCCGATCTGACACCAGGGCTGTGCAGGGTGAGCGTGCATCCCTCTCCTCTCTTGAAAGCACCAGTTCTGCTTCCTCCCTTGCTTCTCAGGAAGCAGGAAAGTCGCACGCTGACCTATGAGCAAGTGCTGTGTGAGGGTTAAGCAAGAGACGCTGACGGCGTCTGTCTGGGAGCCAGCAGGTAAGTCAAGAATTTCCCCAGTACATGCCTTACGCCTTGGAGTGGAGCGAGCGGCGGTGTCGCAACACCTCCTACAAGCCCAGAAGACTCATTAAAGAAGTTCACAGGATGGAAGCACTTCTTCTAGGCCTGTTGCATAATCCAGATAAGTAGATAAGCCTGTAATATTTGCACAACGCCGTGTCCCTTCATTGGCCTTGTTACTGGTCTTGTTTTGCAGGGCTTAAATCTGATGGATTGAGGACACCTTTCAGGTCATCTGTTCCTCGGGAGGCAGCTATAACCCAGCTCCTAGTGCTGTGCTACTGGAAGCTTTACAGGGACGGGGACACCTCACTGACAGCCATGCTTTATGCTTTGCAAATCTATCCCAAGACTTTTTGGAAGTGGCATCGACACCTATGGAAAGCACTTGGGAAGGACTCATGGAAGGACTGTGGCAGTGGAAAACCACCGTGGGAAGAGAATCCTGACCTGCCAGAGATGAAATAACCTTTGCTCAAACACACAGATACACATGGCTTGGGCACATTCCCAGTCAACCATTGCCTTGAGCCAAAGGGCACAGGATGTGGGACTGAGTAGTGGCAGGACTCAGGTGTCAATTAAAAAGGTGGGACATGGGTGAATGCATTGATTGAGCACAGACATGGTCCAGAGTCTGCTAGAAAGTGTCCTGCTTTGGTAAATCCTCTCTGGGATTTACCAGGCAGCCTACGGGGAGGGCATGGTGGCATCTGCCTAAACAACTGGCATCACCTTGCACTTCCCTTTGGAGGATCCATCCAGCAGACTCCGGAGATCTGCCCCTGGGTGCAAGGGCATGGAGCAGAGCAGTCAGCCTGGCCCTCTGGGCACTTGCAGAGCCCTTTGTCTAGCAAACAAGCAGGGAACCACACTGTGCCAAATGCTAGCCTTCCCTCCAGGAGCTTTCTGCAAGCAAGTCCCACACCTTGCACCAAAAAAGTCTTGGAGGGTCAGAGCAGGAGGCTCAGGACTCATCAAGACACTGCTCGTAGCTGCCCTTGCCCTGCAGGTTGTACACAACAGGCTGACAGGCTGGGAGAAGAGGGGGAGGACACAAGAACTTTCTGCCCAACAACTCCAGCCTGATTCCAGTCACACCAGACGCATCTTCACCTGCCAGAGGAATGCAAATCTCTTCCCTGTTTCTCTCTTCAGAGCCTGCAATGTCTCCAGGGATCTGCAGCATTTGTAAATAGCCCCAGAGCCCCAGGAAGGACCAGAGCCCCAGGAGGGACCAGAGCATTGCTCCTCACACTATTTAAATGGATGTCTCATGCCTGTGGCTATTCAGAGCCTACCAGTTTCAGCCCCACTCCTGCACCACAGGGAAGGTCCCAGGGCTTGCTGCACTCCATGTCCCCTGGGCATTCTATAGTATCTTAGAAATGAAGTTTTTCCCTCCATCCTGGGTTGCTTTGACTTGCTTCTAGGCCACAGCCCTTTCCATTCAGAAATCCCCCCATGGGTGCTCACAGCCACTGTGTGAGACTTGCAGGGAGAACATGCATCACTCGCAGGAACGCAGGGTCAGGAGACAGAGGATGGGGGTGAGCAGAGCCAGAGCGTGCAGCTCACAGCCCTGCTCCCTGGGTGAGTCACTCTGCGCTACTTCTACCAGTGTCGGGAGGGACTCCTGGCCCAGGGGAAGGATATTCCATGCTGTGGAACCTGCTCCTGCCAGCAACAGGGACCTTATGACTGCCTGTGAAGCCACCTCTCCTACTCCTTCCTTCTATATCATGAACCATCCTTTCTGCTTGCCCTGTTCTCCACCTCATCCACACACCGTGGGCACAGCCCAGTCCCGGAGAGATGTTTTGTCCTCATCACCCAGCCTGGGACAGCACCAGCAGGAACCTGCAGAGACAGAGAAAGAAGCCATGGCAACTTGATCCTGTTTCTGTGGATGAGGGGAGGAAGCAGAACGGAGCTGCCTTGTGGTGTGGGCCCAGACAGATCCCCCATCTCCCCCAACTCCCCCAAAATCTCCTCCTGGGGGAGGGAGTGAAAAGCATCCAAGCAAAGGCTGGCCAGGGAAGGAGTTGGCATAAATGATGGTAAAAGACTTTCCCCTCATTGCCTTTTCTTCTTGGTATGGGTTGGAGTGCAATTGCAGGGTTACAAAATCCATGCTTGTGATTTTTTTCAAATGCTAATTCTGGATTTCCAACCTCGAGTTGGCTGGAGAGACGCCCAGATAACAAATGACCATTTGTATTCTTGAGAGGGAAACTGGAGACTTGTTTGTTTTCATGCACCATCAGAAAGTCACATCTTGTAGGTCTCACTCCCTGAATTTTTGGATGGAAAAGAGCAGGTGATTTTGTAGCACCAGATGCACCAGGAAACATTGTCCCATTGCTGAAGGTGTGACAAAATGGTTAAACATGTCAGTCAGGCTTGTTTGCTTCAATCAATGACTAAATAAACAGCAGGGAGAAAGGTTGGTCCTTTAGGTTTCAGTGCTCGTCAGTGAGGGTCATTTTCTGCACATGGGACTTTGAACAAGTCCTACAGGAAACCCAAGAAATGTCAGATGTGACCTTCCTAGCAAATCAAATGCGAAAAATGGGGAAGCCACACTAGGCAGCCTTTATAAGGAAGTGAAAAAAGGCCACAGCCCATTTATTTTTCCTCGGCGGGTCCTCTCTAAGGTCACTGCACTACTGTAAACTGCACCTCAGTGTGGCTGATAACAGAGTTCAGCACTGCTGCTCTGCATTAGGCTTTTGTAAAGATAAATTCATCCAGAGGAGGAACAGGGCCTTGAAGAAAGAGCATTGAACTTGTGCTTGGCTGTGGGCAGCAGCGGTGGGGATCTGTGTACTTAATCCCAGCCTTCTGTGAGGAAGGAGATAGATCTGTTGGACAAGTCCAATGGAGGTCACAGAGATGATCCAAGGAAGAACAGTTTTCAGCTGAAAGAGGGGAGATTGAGATGAGATCTTAGGAAGAAATGTTTTCCTGTGAGTTTGGGGAGGCCCAGGTTGTCCCAGAGCAGTGGTAGCTGCCCCATTCCTGGAGGTGTTCAAGGCCAGGTTGGATGGGGCTTGGAGCTCCTGATCCAGTGGGAGGTGTCCCTGCCTGTGGCAGGGGGTAAGAACTGGCTGGGCTTCGAGGTCCCTTCCAACCCAAACCATTCTATGATTCTATGATTCTACAATTCCTGGTCCTACCCTCATCCAGATTCAGAGGACAGAGTGGCCCTGGGAAACCCTGAGGCCTTGAGCCAGAGAAAAGCCCAAACATTTGGTCAAAGGAACCAGAGGTCTTTCATGGATTTGATTTTTCAGGTTCCAGTTTCTGACCAAGGAGCACAGAGGTGTGCAAAAATATGGGTTCTGGTAACTGTTCACGTTGTCTTCCCTCTGGGTTATGTTCCTTTTCAAAGCTCTCACCCCCCGCCAACACCTTGAGGTGATTTATGGTTTAAAGATTTTCCTATCTGCTAATCCACGTTAGGAGAGTCCCAGCCAGAGGAAAAAGCCAGGAGGGGTCAAGTCACCCAAATGAACCACAAAAACCAGCCAAGAGAGGATGGCCATAGTGGTCATCTAGTAAGTGCAAGGTTCTCTTAAGCTGATGTCTGATCTCAGTTGTTACTTGATGTCCTAACATCAGAAGAGAGCATTCGCTGCCGGGATGCAGGGTGGCCGTGCTCTGCCTTTGCCTGCATTGCCATGATTGCCTTTATTTGCCCTCTTGATTTCTACAAGTGTTGGTCTCATTTTCTACAGTTTTTGCTGTTTAATAAGAACGTTTGTGAGGACCAAACATGAGAACCCTCCAGCTGGAGAGGCTGTTGTGATGGACAAGCAGTGGCAAAACTCACATCACCATGGTGAGCTTGGCCCAAGGTGAGGTTGCAAGAGGGGCACCATGGGCACTGCATTTCATAGAAAGGTTTGGATCCCCAAGAGGAAACAGATAACTGTGCCCTACTTGCTGCCTAGGTCAATCAGATGCAACTAATAACTGACCAAGTAGAAGGTAAAGATGCAATCGTAGAATCATTGAGCCATAGAGCTGTTAAGATTGGAAAAGTCCTCTCGGATCATCAAGTCCAACCATCAACACACCACCGTGCCTACTATACCATGCCCTGAAGTGCCACATCTACAACAAGACAAGGTAGAATTGGTAGTGGTCTGAGATTCAGTAGCTAACACCAAGGCTTGTTCTCAAACTGTGGGGTTGAGGGGGGAGCTGCCTGTCTTCCTTCTGGGAGCTTGGCTGTATTTTTTGCAGGAGCCAATCCATCATAAGTCAAGACTGGAAGCCGGTACAGCCACAGTTCCCACATGGCCACAAAAGACGTTGGGAGCTGCCTCCAGAAGCCCAGCAACATGTTCACTCCTGCAGCATTGCAGAGCGAAGAGTTAAATACTCTCCCTCAGCAAGAGCACAGAAGCAGCTCCCAGTCACTGCCATCTGCTCTCATTCACACGTGAGCCGTGCATGGGCACCACTCAGTTCTCCGTTTATTCCTTTTGGCAAAACCAGAACTGCTGAGATCACATATAACGAAGGAGGAGAATGACTGGGCCATTCCCAGCATGCCTGGGAAGCTGGGCTGGCTGGGAGCTCATGGCGAAGGGAAACATCAGGTCCAAGGAGAGGGTCCTTCCCTATGTGCAGCCAAGAGAGTGCTGTCTCCTGGGAAAGGTCTCACTCAGCTGCAAGTGGCTGATGGCATCATCCAGCCAGACCACGATCTGTGTGCGCAGAGCAGCCCTGCCTGCGTACCTGGGTCCCCATGAGCGCAAGAGTGTTTGTACATAGAGCCATAGAATCACTTGGTTGGAAAAGACCTTTAAGATCATCAAGTCCAACCATACCTGTCCACTACTGAAACAGATCCATGAGCACCTCATCTACCCATATTTTAAACACCTCCAGGGATGGTGACTTCCCACCTCCCTGGGCAGCCTCTGCCAGTGCCTGAAAACAATTTCAGTGAAGAAATTTTTCCTGATGTCCAATCTGAACCTACCCTGGTGCAACTTGAGGCCTTTTCCTCTTGTCCCATTGCCTGTCAACCAGCTGTAAATAGTGATGACGTCTTCCTCAGTCTCCTTTTCTCCAGGCTAAACAACACCAGGTCTCTCATCTACCTTTCATATGGCTTGTTCTCCAGCCTCTTCACCAGCTCCGTTGCCCTTCGCAGTGCACATCCTCTGTTTGCAGGGCATCAGTCTCGCCCCAATTAAGTTTCATTCTCCTTCAGCCCAGCAGCAACGCTGCCTTTCAGGAATCAGTCCCATCACATTAAGAATTTGGGAGCAGTCCCAAGAAACCCCAAGAGTCTGTCTGCCTCCAGCCTGGCCACAAGGTGCCCAGCTGAGATGGGTTGTTGCAAATGGGGATGAACAGAAACTGCATCTGCTGGAGGGCAACAACCCAAGCCTCATCCAATATAAAAGCCCTTCTTATTCTTTAAAAACATGATCCATTGTCCTAAAAGTATAAACTGTTCTATAGTTAAAAAAAAATCACTTGTCATTTAGACATTTCTGGCAATTTGAACTTCACAAGGGTTTTTTATAAGGATAGAAAAGGATAAAGCATTTATAAATTATTCAAATGAAATGTTTAGATTCATTCAAACCAAGTATTTTTTTAATGACCTCCAATGAAATTTTCAACAATTTGTCAAGCAGGAAATGGTTTCGGATGCTCATAAACTCAAGGGATGGGAAGTGAGACCTAGTGAAAATTGCTATTTGAAGCACTTGGCAAGCACTGGTGACAAAACAAGTCAAGCCAAAGAGGATTGAGATGGGAAAAGTAAGCTAAACCTATAGCAATGAATTCATCTAGCTCTGATGAGTCATAGGCTATTCTGCAAGAGGGTGTTTTCTTCCTCGTCTCCTCTTTTTGGCTCATGCAAATACAGTTTGTTCATCTCTCCCCTACCTGGAGTTTGTTTTCTGGAAGTCTTGGCTGTGCAAACAGCTCCAGCCCACAGTGCCGGTTCCTGCTCCCCACTCTCAGCTGTCTCCGGAGCTGCAGAGCAGAAGAAGCTCTCAGATGAGGTGGTGGCAACAGGGACAGGTAAAGTTTAGAAAGCTGAAGCACACAAACAGGAAGCAGGGGTGCAGGGGGCATTCACGCTGATGCTTTTCCTCCCAGTGCAGTGCACGGTGCTGGTGGGCCAGAGGGAAGATCCCATTAGAGCCACAGAATCACAGAATCACCAGGTTGGAAAAGACCCCCAGGATCATCAGGTCCAACCATTCCCATCAATCACTAAACCATGTCCCTTAGCACCTCATCCACCTGTCCCTTAAACACCTCCAGGGAAGGTGACTCAACCCCCTCCCTGGGCAGCCTCTGCCAGGGACCAATGATCTTTTCTGTGAAAATTTTTTTCTGATGTCCAGCCTGAACCTCCCCTGGCAGAGCTTGAGGCCATTCCCTCTTGTCCTGTCCCCTGTCACTTGGGAGAAGAGCCCAGCTCCCTCCTCTCTACAACCTCCTTTCAGGTAGTTGTAGAGAGCAATGAGGTCTCCCCTCAGCCTCCTCTTCTCTAGGCTAAACAACCCCAGTTCCCTCAGTCACTCCTCGTAAGATTTGTTCTCCAGTCTCCGCATCAACTTCGTTGCTCAAAGGTGCTCAAAGACTTTGTTGCTCAGAGAGCCAGGAGACCCTTTGCCGCAGTCTCCTCCTTATTCTGAGAACTCCACACTATTCTCCTTGGATCCTCCTCCCTGACACCTTCCCAATGCATTTTCCATTTGCTAAAGCCCCCAGCAGCCCGCAAGGTGCTCATTTCCCAGGTGAGTCGCCTCTTAGGAAAAACAGGCCAACGCAACACACTGGGAGCACCAAGACAGCCCAGAAACCCACTTAACTGCAGCCAATGAAGAAATGATTCAGAAATTCCCCTGACAAGTTTACACAGTAGTCTGAAACACTGTGACTTGCCCTGGTTTTGATATCCCTCGCAGGGTAACTCTATCCTGACTGCTGGTAACACTACAACTCTGCACTGATTGTGTTTTGCAACCCAGATATTCCAGCAGGAGAGTTGTCCCCGGAGGCAACAGCTGTGCCAGGCAGGCGAAGCAGCTCACTAGGTGCCCTTGTCTAACTTAATTCAAAACAAAGCAGAAAGGGAGCTGCAGTGGGTGTTGAGGACTTCAACTACAGCATGTCAGCTCCTGCAGAGAAGGCTTCATTCTCCACTTCCACGGTGGAGCTCCACAGTGAGATTTTAAATAGTCCCAGGTATTCACTTCAGGCAAAGGAGGTGCAGGAGCCTTCCGGAGGCATCAGCCATCCAGAGCCAGAAATGCAAACCTTTATAGAATCATAGAACCATGGAATGGTTTGGGTTTGAAGGAACCTTAAAGCCCATCCAGTTCCACTCCCTGCCATGGGCAGGGATGCCTCCCACTGGATCAGGGGCTCCAAGCCCCATCCAACCTGGCCTTGAACCCCTCCAGGGATGGGGCAGCCACCACTGCTCTGGGCAACCTGGGCCAGGGCCTCCCCACCCTCACAGCAAAACATGCCTTCCTAGAATTTCATCTCAATCTCCCCTCCTTCAGATGAAAATAATTCCCTCTCATCCTCATCCTGCCTTCCCTGATCAAGAGCCCCTCCCCAGCTTTCCTGGAGCCCCTTTCAGGACTGGAAGCTGCTCTAAGGTCTCCCCAGAGCCTTCTCTTCTCCAGGCTGAACAACCCCAACTCCCTCAGCCTGTCCTTGTATGGGAGGTGCTCCAAGCCCTTGGATCATCTCTGTGGCCTCCTCTACACTCACTCCAACAGCTCCATGTCCTTCTTTTGCTGAGGACTCCAGAACTGGACACAGGGCTCCAGGTGGGGTCTCACAAGAGCAGAGTAGAGGGGCAAAATCCCTTCCTTGGCCCTACTGGTCCCACTGCTTTGGATGCAGCCCAGGACACAGTTGGCTTTCTGGGCTACAACTGCACATACCAAATGCCATGATTATGCCATGATGCTAAGCAGTTACAGCTCTGATGCTGAACAAGACCCACATCTCTCAAATCCTTTCATTCCATGCAAAATAAACAACAACAAGAGCTTAAAAGGCAGCTGACAGCATCTCCAGCAAGGGAGCCAGCCCACAGCCAGGACTGGGGCTGAGAGCAATGAAGGGGTGCAGAGCCCCAAGGAGTTCATTCCTGTGCACCTCCTGGTTTCAGTATTTTTCGGTTAACTCTGGCAGCAGAGAATATGAAACTGCAGAGACAACTGAGCCCTGCATTCCACGTAAAAATGAAACTAATCAACCAGATGTTTTTTTTAAAAAGGGTGATAACAGCAGGTGAAAACAAAATAGTTGCAGCTCCTTTGAGGCTCAGGAGCCAATCCTGCAACACAGACATCTGAGGAGACCAGAGATGTTGCCCGACATCCAACAAATCCCATGTCGGGGGATGCAGACCTGGACAACAATCTCTTCTGGTCGAAACACAGCGGCCATCACCAAGTGTTTGCACATTATTCCCAGCTGGTTGGTGCTCACAAAGTCTCCCAGTCTTTCAAGGAGAGTCAGAGGGCTATGCCTTACCAACCAATGTTATCTCGCACGGCCTGGTCTGGTGATCTGCTGCTGATTGGGGCACCAGTGTCTCTCTGGACAATCTCTAAGGTGTTTTCTATCACTGACAGCCCTAGGCCATAGGTGTAAAATACCTGCATTTTTCATCATCCTTGCTGGGACAGACTTTTCCAGCTGATCCCAGTCTTCCACGCTGCACTGGCTATTGAGATGAGCTTGACATAGTCCCTTTCTTCCTCTACATTGTGTAAGGAACATCTGCCATGTTCAGCAAAGAGAATGCTCAGCTCTCCTAGGCAGGTGAATCTCAGGACTGCACATTGAGAGGGAAAGGTGGAAATCAAGCCAGGCAGCAGCCCATTATTTTCCTGTATTTTTTTCCTGCAAGTCACTCACAGGCAGAGGGGAGCACCACCAGCCAGCACGGGTGAAGCTCCTCAGCCTGTCAGCTGAAGAGTACCCACTCTGATACCTGGAAGCAGGAGTGGAACCAGGCAGGTCAGAGCAGAGCACACTGAGCTGTGCAGCGTAAGACAAACAGGGCAAGATCGAGGCCTGCACTTAGAAACAGCTGCAGGAACCACAGCAGATTACATCGCTTTGCAACAGTTTGCAGCTGTTGATGGAGCATGCGCAGCATAAAGAAGATACCAGCAGCCCCACCAGGGCACAGACACCCCTGGGAGCACTGGCCTGGATGCTGCAGAGGTGAATGTATTGTTGGGTGGAAGGCAGAGACCCTTACACATTTAAGGTGGATTTGGATGCTCTAGCCAGGAGGCTCCAGAAACAGTGACCATCATGTTGGAAAGGAGCTGGGGCAGTAGAAGACCCAGAACTCAGACTCAGGGTAAGAGAGGGGAGCTGCCTCTGAGAGAGAAGGATGTGAACTAAGCTTCTGGCTTCATGACATGGCTGGTTAGAAAAAGTTACGGCTTGTGTTGATGCCAAGAAAACCCATGGCAAGGCACGCCTCAGGGACCATCACAAACACAAGTTTAGGGTGTTGTCCATGGGATGGAGAAGATTCCATCAGTTATGGAAGGACCATAAAGGACTCCTTCCTATCATGCTTAGGAGGTAAAACTGGAGTTCAAATAGCTCCAGGAACTCACCAGGACTCCCCTCCCTACTGCTGGCAGAAAAGGACAGCCTGGCTCCATGCATCCTGCTGGTGCTGCTACACCTTCTGCTGGCCTTGCCCTTTCCCCTGCTTCAAGTATTGCATATAACTGAAGAGATTTAAAAAAAAGAACAAACCACATAATAAAGGGAAGATTTTGGTCACAGGGAGAAGACTGTGGGGGCACAATGGGTACCAAATATATTTCTGTGCCTGGTGCGTCACTGCAAGTTGGGGCAGGTGCAGTCAGAAAAACAAAGCCCATGTTTGTGAGCTCTTAAGGCCGTTATTCAGCTGTGTTTAGGACCCAGCAGGAAACCGAAACTCTTTTTAATGATGTGGAGGCTACTAATGTGTAAGTAAATAACATTTTACCTAGTTGATAACATCAAAGCCTTTCCAGGGACTCCAAGCAGCTCTGGGTTAAACAACCCAAACTGCAATATCCGTATAGTGACCATAACATTTGTGAATGTCAAGGCATCAAAAGGTGCAGAAAGGTGGCCAGTGGATGAGGGCTGCCTCTTGGGCTAAAGAGAGCATTGAGGCAGACTGCAGGGAGATGCAGCCAATCACCCCAGCAACTTGAGAGTCTGGAGGCTGGGAGGAATCCAAGAGGTGAAGTAGGAAAGTTCCCTGCAAGCTCATTGCCGGCAGCACCCCAAGAGCAAAAGCAGACTGATGCTGCGGGTGAATTGGCTTGTGGAAGAACCCGCATGGCACACCACAGCCTGCAGCCTAGTGCCTAACGCCAGCCACATGCGTGCAGAAGAGAGTCAGTGTGCACAGCTCGGTTCTGGCTTACCTACACACACACATAGTTTTATTACAGGAAGCCATGGCCAGCCAAACCGGCCACAAACCATTTAATGTATATGCCCACAGGGTCTTGGTCAATGCCTCTGACCTTGGCACTCCTGTCAAAATGCCTCCACTGCAAAAACACTTTGTAATGTACCATGTTCTGTTGAGCTTCTGGAAGGCATGGCTGTGATTTGTGGCTGCCCAGATCCAGTCCAGCTTTCTATTTCATATTTTCATATTTCTACTAATCCCTGGTACACTCTACCCGCGTCAGAGGTAGGTATCCAGACTCTGCCTCTCTACCAGATGCCAGACTCCAGCAGCATCCACAAGGCAGGAGCTGTCATCTGCTGGAGTTCCCATCCACAGAAACAAAAATGCAAATAACCACAATTAGAAATGGCTGTGGAGGTCACTGGGGAAGGCAAAAGTTCCAGTTGCAGCACAAAGTTCAGTGCAAGACCTTCGGAGAGGAAGGTGGGTTTTATTTTTGACAAAGGGGATTCGACTCCCACTCGATCTTTCCCAGGTTTCCCTCACTCAGACTTTCATGCTCACAGAGAAGCACCAAGATGTTTGTGTCCAAGTGCCCCAGTATGGATCGCTTGTAGTGACATGGAAAATAAAGGTCAGCAGCTCCCAATGCTTCAGCACATCTCCTGTACTCTTCTTAGATGGGTGGCCATTCACCGAGTCCATTGCAGCCTCTTGTACCCTTTAGGAGTGGACAGTGATTGTGGTATTTTGCTTCTTCATCCCCTCCTGCTGCCCTGAGGAGCGCTGCTGATTTACTCACGATGATCGGGCCCCTTTCTGGTGTAACCTGTCCTTTGGTTTAGGTTGTTCTTTGTTTCATTGAACATAGAATCATAGAACAGTTAGGGTTGGAAGGGACCTTAAAGATCATCTAGTTCCAACCCCCCTGCCATGGGCAGGGACATCCCACCAGACCAGGCTGCCCGAGGCCCATCCAGCCTGGCCTTGAACACCTCCAGGGATGGGGCAGTCACAGCTTCCCTGGGCAATATGTTCCAGTGTCTCACCACTCATGGTGAAGAAATTCTTCCTTATATCAAGCCAGAATCTGCCCCTCTCCAATTTATATCTCTTCCCCCTCGTCCTATCACCACAAGCCTTTATGAAAAGCCAGCTTTCTAATAGTCCCTTTCAGGTACTGGAAGGTCGCTATAAGATCTCGTCGGAGCATTCTCTTCTCTAGGCTGAACAAGCCAAACTCTCTCAGCCTGTCCTTGTATAGAAGGTGCTCCAGCCTTCTGATCATCTTTGTAGCCCTCCTCTGGAACCATTCCAACAGCTCAATATCCTTCTTATGTTGTGGATCCCAGAACTGGACAGTCCAGATGAGGTCTCACAAGAGAGGAATAGAGAGGCAGAATCACCTCCCTCAACCTGCTAGCCACGCTTCTTTTGATGAGGCCCAGAACACAATTGGCCTTCTGGGCTGCAACTGCACATTGCCAGCTCTTGTCAAGCTTCTCATCAACCAGCACCCTAAGTCCTTCTCTGCAGGGCAGCTCTCAATCACTTCATCCCCCATTGTGTACTGAAATTGGGGATTGCCCCAACCTAGCTGTAGAACCTTGCACTTGGCTTTGTTGAACCTCATGAGGTTCTCACATCTTTCCCAAGCATGTCTCCCTTTGCTCTGGAAGTCTTGAGAAATCACAGGCTATTCTCATGCCATTCTTTTAACTCTTCTTGCTCCTGCTGCTTTTACATCCAGACATCCCCATTCAGGTACATTTTAACTCTCTGTTACAAGTCTCCGCTGCTGAACTCCAGATTGCCAACACCATGTTACAAAAATCCCCAAAGGCACAGCAGGTTTGGGTTTCTGGTCGCATTGCTCAGCATACGAAAAAACACAATACTCTTCCCTCTCACCAGCTCCCTGGAAAGCTTCAGCATTACAAGCTGTATTTAGCCATTCATTCTCTCTGTGGGATGCTGATACAATGATAGACCAAGAGAGTATATCATGGGCCATCTCGTTTGCTGTGGTGTCTCCTTTGAAATCACTTCTTTCACCAGTTCGGTAGATTCCTGGAGAAGTCGCACAGTGACTGTTATACCATGTTGGGGGCCTACAGCTTTGAAGCTGAATGTCTGTATTTAGCTGGACTCATGCATGGACAGAGAAGATCTGCTTTGCCTGGAACAGATGAGATCCCCAGGAAAGGATCTGTGAGCTCATGCAGTCTGTTGATCAGGTGGGAGTCTCTTTCTGTGTGACATCTCCTCTCCCATCTGATATCCATGTCTGAGATCATTCCAGCCTCTCCCAACCAAGCTCCTAAGCTTTCTCCATACCAGACCAAAAGCCAAAGACCCAGGTGTATCAAGGACCATCATGCCACTTGTCACAGTGAAGCCATAAATCTTCAAGTAACAACCCAGCCACATGTAGAAGTGCTTCCAAAGATGACCAATAAAAGATGAAACTGCAAAGAAAAGAGAAAGAGACAAGAACAGGTTGGGGGAGATCACCAAGGTTTTAAGTGCACCATAGAGGAATCTGAAGAAAGTCTCATAGAACCTACTGGGAAGGGATTCCAGCTGCACAAGATCACAGTCAGTCATATCTCATCCCTCCCACAGCAGCACCCAGACACATCGCACTTTAGTCCTCCCTCAGCCTGAACCCCATGAAGACACTCAAATCCCACCAGAAGCCAGGCTGTCCCCAAAAGGGGGACACACTGGGGAAAGATGGGAAGGGGTCATAGAGAAGGAGCTGTTTCACAGGATGAACCAGGAGAATGAAGCTCATGGAGGGACAGAATTTTCCCCCCTTTCAAGGTTTTTAAGAGCATCAACTCTCAGCAACACAATTCAGGATGCCTGACACAGAAATGCAGAGAGGCACTGAGAGCTGCAGAGCCTGCACCCTCCATCCCCTGTGCTTGTGAGGCTGGCACTTAGGTCAGGGGGGCTTTGCTCTTCCTTTCTCCCTGTGAGTGGAGTCACAGGACTTCCAGAGGAAGGGACTCCCAGAGGAGCTGGTGGTCAGTCCGGGCTGGTGTCCCCAAACCGGCAAAGGGGATATTTAAGCCAAGTGTCCCTTTGAACGTGACCTGGCACAGCACTTTCATAGCACAGCCAAGGCATCTCTTCTGGCTTGGACAATGTTGTCCTTGTCTGGGCCACCACATGGACCCTGTCTGTGACGTCAGGAACTCCCTGTTGTCGGTAGCTGCTGCTCATGAAGCCACCAGGTGCCCGAGTATCTCCCACACCTACAGACTGAGCCTGAGCTGCCAGAGCTGGCCCAGCAGGCCAGCCCAGGTTGCAAATCCACAGCTGACAGGACAAGCCGGGAGCAGACAGGACAGCATTCCCCAGCTGCAAGCAGAGCCTCTGGCACCCTTCATGGGCTGCTCCTAGAGGAATTATGCTTGCAAATGAACTCAGCCAGCAGAGACTCCTGAAATACCAACCGTGCAGCTAAAGGACCATCCTCTGCTCCACTCCCACCACTTGCAGTCTCTGAAGGTGCTGTCATAGTCAGGAAGATTCCAGCCTGGCCTCTTTGGGCAACCATCTCAATCTTTCCTTTTTCTTTGTTTTGTGGTTTTTTTTGGGTTTTGGGTTTTTTGAGGTGATTTTCCTTTTCCACTTCAAAGTACTCCAGCTCCCACAAAGCTCAGAGAAACGGGTGCTGTTCTTATCTGCAGGCATGAGCTGATAGCAGATGAACTCTGGCAGCTCTTCCAACAGAGTGTATGCAAGGTGAATTCAGCCATAAAGCCATCATGGGTGGGGTGTGATGATTTTTTACCCTCCTCACTTTCTATTAGGCCATTGTGCTGATGTACAGATTCCCCGTGCCCCCATGGGTTTACATCTCCTGAGGGAGGCAGGGCTATAAACGTGACTGCCTGGCCACGTGTGAGATTGGAATCATCTCCACAGGGAAGCGGTGGATTCCTCTGCACTGGACACTTGGAAGGCTCAGCTTGACAGCGTGCTGGACCATCTCATTTAAACTATAGATCACCTAAAATGGTTCGACCAGATGATCCTTGAGGTCCCTTCCAGCCTGGTATTCTATGCTTCCATGAGTTTGTGCAGGATCGGGGATGCCCTAACCCCACAGAGGCAGTCTGGGATGGTACTGCAGTTTTTCTCACCCTTCCCAAGCATTGTCCCTGATTCTGTGGCACAATGGGGAGCCAAGGGCTGAGAATCCATGGTCCCGGTGAGGTGGGATGTGCTTGCTGGAGATGTGAGGCAAGCTGTGCATTTCATGGTGCCGCTAGCAAGCAGACACAGACAATGCAAGAGGAGGGAAAGAAATGGCTAAACAGCCCTTTTTTGGGGAAAGAGGGGTTAAAGGCCGGGCTGTGTGAGCTGCAGGAGGGAGTCAAGCTGTTTTCAGCAGAGCTGAAGTGAGAGCAGGGCCGGACACCCCCTCTCCTCTGGCAGGAGGATGCCTTTGTGCAATTGATGCATAATAGAACCTCCAAGGAAAGAGATACTGTCTCTTTGCCCCCAATACAATTTCAATTAGATGAATAGCAGCGTAATCCCATAGAGGCGCTCAGCTGGGAACTGACCATGTGAGAGGCAAGCAAGGCCTCCCCCAGCCGAGCAGTGAAAGGGGATCCCCCCCAACCTGTCGGTGAGGAGCTGGGCCCCCAAACTCTCCACCAGGGACCATCTGCTCGGGCAGCAGCCCCTCCTCCCGCAGCCCCCAGCCAGGGAAGAGCAGGGGCTGCCAGTGCCTTCTGCAGACAAAGGCAGCACTCCCAGGCTGGGGCTTTGGGGGAGTGAGAGCCCCACGGGCTCCCAGAGCAACCCTTGGACTCCAGTCCTTTGGGCAGGATGCTCTAGGAGGAGATGGGGTGATGGAATGAGTGTATTGTCCCCCTGCACCAGGGGATGCACTGCAGGGTAAGAGGAGAAGGGCAGGAGGAGAGCTCATAGAGCACTCAATTCAAACTCTCCTCCTCCTCCTGCTCTGTCCCCAGTGCATCCCAGGACTTGCTTTTCCTGCCAGCCTGGCCAAAGGGCAAAGCCACTCCACCATCTGCCAATGATAAACACAGAAGCGCAAGTGGCTGAGCTGAGCACTCTCTTCTCTCCGAATGTCCCTGGGCTCTCAGAGGGATTTTCCTCGCGTGCTGAAATCCTCAGACTTGTCCCTAGTGCTGGGGAAGCAATTTGGGGAAAGTCTTGAGAAACCTACATTGTGCAACCAGGAGTTTAAAGCAATTTTCAGCCCACAAGGCAACTGACAACACCTTTGTCAGCAACTATTAACTAAAACCCTCCAGTTCCACTGCTACAGCAACCCCTTCCCAAGCAGGAGTGCTTCACGATAGTAGGACATCACTCACTGCTCCACAACGGATGTGTTTGGCTCAGAGATATCAAACTCCACTCCTCCAAGTATCACAACATCCTCCAGAACCACACACACACACACTCCCCCCCAAAAAAGGTACCCTGTGTTTCTCTGCCTTAGGGGAGATGGGAGAGCAGTTACGGTGCTGTCGCACACGAAGGAACATTATCCAGTGCAAGGGTAGCATGGCAAGCTCTGCGGGGCAACAGCAAGTCATTTTCTTGCTAAAGTCAACAGATCTGAGCCTGAATACACACAGCTGGGCACAAAGAGACTAGAGATCACATCTGCTGAATGAGAAGGGGTCATTGTTATGCTTTGTCACCCGTTTTAGAGCAGATAGATAGCGCTTTAAAGCCATTTGGTTCTGCACTCTGAATAGTTAAAAAGGTCAGGCGCTGAGCATGGGCAGTGCAATATTTTCCCAGTGCTGGAGCGTGATGTGAATGTTCCCAGGTGTGAGTGTTTGTCTGAACATCCGTTGCCTTCCCAGCACTGCAGAGCTTTGATCCCTTCCCCAGCTGAGACCTGTGCACATCGCACTCTCCATCCCTGCTAACCCTTCCACTCTGCAACTTGTTGCTGTGCAGCAGGGCTAAAACCACAGCCAGCAGCTCCACGAAGCCAAATAATGAAGCTGCTGATGGACGAGCTCCCAGGGACCCTTGGGCTCAGAGACTGGGCTCAGCCACAGCCTGACCCGGCCACGACACCTCTAATGTACTGTTATTCTGAAATGCAGCCAGCACACACTAATGACACACTAGTTAGTGGTTGCCAGTAAAAGGGGCACTGCTTTCTCCTGGGTTTCATGTCATGGGATGCCTGCTGGAAGCACTGCACACTGTGCCAGGCTTGTGCCCCACCACACTGTTCCCCATCACTGTTCCCCACCCTGCTCCCCATCATTCCTTCCCGTCACTGCTCCCCACCACGTTGCTCCCCATCACGCTGCTCCCCACCACCGCTCTCCATCATGCTGCTCCCCACCCTGTTCCCCATCACTGTTCCCCATCATGCTGCTCCCCATCACGCTGCTCCCCACCACTGCTCCCCACGATGTTCCTCCCGACCACGCTGCTCCTCACCACTGCTCCCCACCACACAATTCCAAAGCCAGGCACAAATCATGGTTAACCTTTGCTCTCTCTCATCTGTTTGTCCAGAGGCTACAGAAATATTGCACAAGACATGTGAGAGCCAGAGAAACAAAAATAACTTTTATTAAACTGTCACAGAGTAGGAGGGGAGGGGGAATTTCTGGAAAGTGCATACTCATCACAGGAAGGGAATGCATTTGGGAAAATAATGCAGCCAAGGTATCCTCTTATCAGCAGGTGAAGGTATGTGCTGGGATCTCCAAAGGGACAGACACACACCCTCATGACTCATGTACAGTAGGGCTCTGGGCTCTACTCTTACTTTGACGTCTTGTTTGCTCTTTTCAAAAGCAAAACAACTTGCTTTCCCATCAGCTCAGCTCTTTCCAACTACCCTGACTTTAAAATTCCTGCTAATTCCCTTTCCCTCCTCTCCCTCCGTCATTGCTGCAAAACAAAGATGAACATGTCCTAATGACTTGTTGTTTCTGGATCACACAGGATTAACTGGAAGGAAAGAAACTTGATTTTGCAAAACCAATTGAGTTTCGAATTGCATGAAAAATAAACACCTTGCTTTGCCCAATGCAGAACTGATTACGAGATGTTTGCATCTACCTGCAGATCGATTTTACCCTGCTTAAGTGTATTTGTGATGCTAAAACTGGAGCCACAAAGGCTGATAATATTGGGGAAAAAAATTCCTGTAGGCTGAAACCCTTTTCAGGCACCAGAAAAGGTGTCAGAAGAGCCCAGTGAGTATCCAAGCTGAGTTTTTGAAGAGGATCACACATAGTAGACCATGCAAATAGAGCCTCCTGCATCTTTTGTGTTCCCTTTCCACGAACCTGCGACTGAATGAGTTTTCCAAGCACAAATGTTGAAGGAAAGTGAAGTTCAAAGCTGCACGCATGAGTAACCATGGAAACTGAATTTTAAATTTGCACATGTGAGTATTTGTATCCAAAGGACTTTGTACGTTCGGCCAATGCGGGAAGAGGGACACCATCATGTCACAAGCGGCCAATCGCAACTTCGAAACACAGCTTGAATTTCAAATATCATCTACTTAAAGCGAACCTCTGTCCACTGAGAGGGGGGAAAAAGAAATGTGAAAAAACCTGCCTCCAATTGCCATCTGCTCGTGAATGTTCCACAATTAGCAGAGCCGGCTTCATTGGATACATTATTCATTGTGGATTATTCGCCCAGATCTAACAGTGATAGTGAGACAGTGTATTTAAATATTGTGATGAGGAAGGTTTCAGACATAGAAGGTGCATATGAGAGCCCTGGTGTATGAATATGGATGTGCTCCTGTCCTGCAGGAATCTCTGGGTACAATCACTGTGTGACGAATACCTCATCCTCTGCACCATCAGAAAACCTGGAACTCCACCATAAACTGCGTTTTTTGTTAAAATCCCTTTTTTCTGTTCATTTGTCCTCTGCCCCAACCCTCCTCCTTCAGCTGGGCCATAAATGTAGCAAAGTCAGCTCCCATTTTAGCAAGAAATGCATTTGTTATTTCCTTGCTGAGGCTTCGGTTACAGAAGAGGTTTGGCAAGACAATATTTTTCCCACTTCCACCCCAGCCTTCCATCGTGACCTAGATCAGGCAGTGAAAATAATGAAAACAAAACAAGGAAAAAAACTCCAAGTGTGCGTTGTGTTTGCAAGCACGGCTTTCCTAGGAAATCCCAGGAGGGCCACAAAGATGATCTGAGGGCTGGAGCACCTCCCATCCGAGGCCAGGCTGAGAGAGTTGGGGTTGATCAACCTGGAGAAGAGAAGGCTAAGGGGAGACCATAGAGCAGCTTCCAGTACCTGAAGGGTATCCAGGAAAGCTGGGGAGGGGCTCTTGATCACTGCATGGCTAGGACAAGGAGGAACGGTGTTGAGCTGAAAGAGGAAAGATTGAGATGAGATTTTAGGCAGAAATGTTTTGCTGTGAGGGTGGGGAGGCCCTGGCCCAGGTTGCCCAGAGCAGGAGTGGCTGCCCCATCCCTGGAGGTGTCCAAGGGCAGGTTGGATGGGGCTCGGAGCCCCTGATTCAGTGGGAGGTGTCCCTGCCCATGGCAGAGGTGGAACTGGATGGGCTTTGAGGTCCCTTCCAGCCCAAACCTTTCCGTGGTTCTATGATTCTATGAAATCTTCATAAGTTGCCTTGCAGTTTGCAGTAGCCGCAGCACAGAGTGGGTTTGGGTCTCTTTGCAGGTTCAGCTTCCGTGGCCTAGAGCCAACTGCTCTGCGGCTGTCGGTGGCCAATTGACCCTTGCAGACCTGTGTGCCATTCCAAAAAAAACCTCCACTCAAAGTGGTGACCACTAGGCACAGAACGAAACAGCGTTGGGAAGGAGGCATGTTTGGAGGGGTGCACGCTCGGGCAAGAGCCTGGGGAACAACAGAGACAATGCAACCAAGCTGTGCCAGGATTGCTTAAGGAGAAATGTTCCAGAGAAAAGGAAAGGGGAAAACCAATAAGAAAAAAGAAAAAAAATACACAAATCTAATGAAAGAGCCCCAAGTAGCACAGGATGTGGTTATGTAACTTAAATTTGTCCAGTGCTCTTCGCAGGCAAACACTCCCCCAAAGCAGCAGGGACTTGTGTAAGTGACAGTTGTGAAATCCCTGTGCTGCTGCCAGCCCTTGCCCAACCTTGCCGGGCAGCAACACTGCACTGCAGAGGACACCGATCCTCCAAACACCACAGCCAGGCTCTGCCTTGATGTCTGCACATAAACCTTCACTCTGGAGCCTGGGCTGAAGTCTCTTCTCAATGCCTCACTGGACCATGGAGCATGGCAGTCATCTGCCAGGAGAGCAGCTCCTGAGGTCTCATTGAGATGGTGCAAACATCGCGCAATAGGACATGGTCAAGGACGGACAGGACAGCTTTTCTGATGTTACTAGTAGCAGCTCTCAGGCTACTGATGACGCAGAAGATAGGTGGTCTGGTCTCTGATGGTCCAAAGAGCCCCATGCAGGATGTTTACAGGTGTCACTCACAGGCACAGAGGTGACTCCCCTGGAGCTTAGTTCCTTCTCCATGCGCAAAACCTTAACTCTTGCTGAAACAGAAGAACATGAGAAACTCACATCCAAAAATGATCACATTGTCCAGGACTACATGTACTCAAAGCTCACAAGGAAAGTGATCTTTCTGGGGGTGCATAGGCACACTGAGACTAATTTCTTGGCCCCAAAAGTTTTAGGCAGGGAGCAAACTTTGGGTCAATGCCCAGACACTCAATGTTAGGACCTCGGGCTGCCTTGGGCAAGATCTGCTGAACCCACACAGGCCAGATAAAGGTCTTGAGATGCTCTCTGGAAGGCAAGCCTGTAAAACCCATCAGTGTGGGGCTCCAGACCCTAACATGTTCTCTGGGACCTCAAAAGTGAGGACTGTTGGGACTGGGGTTTATTTAGACCTTGCTACATGGATTTTCATGATTATTGACTGGAATGTAACTTCCCAGTTGGGAGAGCAGCTTTGTTAGCGGATGATTATCCCATGCTTGGAGTCTGTAAATCAACAGGGGTCTCTTCCCTCAGTTCAGCTCTGCAGGGTTCAATTCAGTGGGAGCTGCAGAGAGACACTCCCTCTTTGGGCTCTGCAGGGGTGGCACTGGGCAATGAAATGGTGATATGGTGAGTAGTGTATTTGTCAAAAAATGTGATTTTCATTCTTTAAAGTTCAATATTGAAGTTTAACTGGCAGCATAAAATTGGTTGAAAAATATTTTATTATCTTGCCTTGCAGTGTCAGAGGGAGGGACAGTCCTCTTCACCCACACATCCAGGAAGCCAGCGAGTGCCATTTCACCAGTTTCATCCTTCAGCTACAAAACCCACACAGCAGGGATTCTTCATTCCACACAAGCAAAAACAATACTTGCTGCATTAGTGAGCTTCAAACATGGAGCAGGACCTACCCCATCCCCTGCCCTAGGAGGTGTTTCTGCTCCTGCTTGGAGCTGGATAAGAGCAGCACTTGTACCTTATACACTTCCAGATGTTATTTCCATTTTCTCAGACCTGCAATGCTCCAGAGATGCTTTGAAAGAGCCAGGATGGGAGAAGGATGTGATTTCAGTGCCACTGAAGCATCAGACCCACCCCAGTGAACCCTGGAGAATCTCTAAGCGATGTCTCATGCAACACATCCATGAGGGGGTGGTACTCCTCATTTCCTACTGTTCTGTCACTCAGACCCTCAGCAAGCCCCAAAAAAGTAGCTGCCAAAGACAACATGCCCCAGGGACCAGATGAGGGGCACAGACTGAGCCTGAAACCAACTGAAAGAGCCCTGGCGAGGGGAGACAAAATTGCAAAGGATGGAGACAAGTATCAAGTCCTCAAAGGGAACAAAAGCAGCAGCTCCACACAGAATCATGGAATCATATCATGGAATGGCATGGGTTGGAAGCAACCTTATAGCTCATCCAGTTCTAACCCCCCACCATGGGCAGGGTCACCTCTCACTGGATCAGGTTTCTCAGAGCCCCATCCAGCCTGGCCTTAAACACCTCCAAGGATGGGAAATCCATGACATCTTGCCTGGTTCTGAATCCATGTCCTCCCCAGCGCTCAAAGACTTTTTCCCAGGTACAGGTGGGACCATGCACTCTTTTGCCTCTCTCTACTGGCCAGCCAGACAAAACACTGGGGGACTGAAAAACTGTAGCAACATTGCTATAATGAAGGATAATATCTCCTCCATCCAGCAAGGGCAAAACCTACCACCCTTACCATCATCTTGCTCTGGATAATGGGTCAGGGCTGCGGCTACAGGGTTGCATCTTGACACGTCTGAAGCTGGGAGGGGAATCACTCCACCTTTTTTGTCCACCTCTGAGACAAAACCTTCAATTGCACTCAGGAAGTGAAAGAGCTGGGGGAAAATTAAAAAGAATTAAGAGAAAAGCAAACAGCTCCAGAGGACAAAAAGGAAAATGAGGAAAGGATGAGAGGGTAGCAGTGATGAGTTTCACAAAGTGCTACCTGAACCAAAGCCAATTTCATAGCGAAATTAGACCATGCCTCTAGGTCGTCAAAAGTTGCCACCCACAGACCAAGACCTGTTCATCTTGATGAGTTTCCAGTGAAAACACCATTGGGGAATTTGTTGTTGGAATGTGTCTTATTTTCTATAGAAAAAATTAAAAATGAATAATTTTATTTTTCCTTTCTCATTTCCAGGATGTAGAATTTTTCTTTTGACTCTGATTAATTTCGTTTAAACTTTTATAGTTAAATAACTTTTTACACCAGGATAATATATGTGCATCCACAGTAGACATTTGCCATGTAAATCTTGCTGAAGTGAGCTCCTATTACCAAATTGCTGCATTCTGCTCTGTTTTACAACCACATTTTTCCTAGGTGACACCTTCCAATCTGTGCACTGACGTGAGCTCACATGCATTTTCTTATGGCTGCAGTATCCTTGTATGTTAGAATCATGGAATCATTGATGTTGGAAAAGACCTCTAAGCAGAACCAGTCCAGCTGTCAGCCACCATGCCTACTAAACCATATCCTGAAGTGCCACGGCCACACATTATTTTAATACCTCCAGGGATGGAAACCCCTCCCACCAAAGTGTACCTGAGGTTGGACTACATGATGAGCATCCAGGATGAGCAGTATTTGCAAGATTTTTCTAGGATTCAGTCCTTCCCCAAGGCTAACAAAGCAGCGCATAAAAAGACTTACCTCAATGAAGCCATCCCGTTCTAGCCCAGACTGAACCAGGTAGGTACACAAATCATGGTTAATATCCTCTGAACTTTCGTGGCATGCAAAAAGAGTCTATTTAAAACCATAGCTGAGATTTGACTTCTTTAATTAACCTGGGAAAGAAGCTTTTTTGAGCCCTGGGAAGAAAAGCGTTATTGCTGTCTTGTGGGAGGGTTCCCTGGATGCTCTTCCAGACCTTTTATTGGCGACCTGGAGCGTTCTGTGCCTTGTTTTCCCCACTTGTAAGGATTTAATTTTCCCAAGAGGCTGTCTGCAAACTCACTGGTCCTCATAAGCCTGGCAAACGCTTGCAGGAGGACAAGCAAGGGAGGCCACAGGAGCTCAGCACCACAACAGGCTGTCATGGAGCATGCTGCAAGCTCTGGGTACCAACCAGCTTTACTCTCTGATCCTGGTTTCTCACCCAACCATACTGTCCAGAGCATTTTTGGGTCAGCTCCACTCAGGGCTGTTCCCTACCAGTTGTATGGATGAGACCACCCCAGGTTTGGGTCCTGTTGCCATACCCAGACGTCCACTGTCTCAGACACAACCCAACTTGTCCCCCACAAGCCACACATGGATCTGCTGCGGGAGCTGTTGTGACTGTCCTGTCCCAAGCACATGCCCTTTGGGACTAATGCTGTCTCTGCACATGTGTCTGTACAGCACCTAGCACAATGACCTAGTAATTATGACAGAAGCTAAATTACTGCTAAAATTAGGTGCTTATTAACATCATAGCCTCTGGGCACCACCACAACACTTAATAATGCTGCAGTCTAAGAGTAACTCAGGACCCATCATAATCTTCATGAAAAATTGTCCTTAGGGACAGAGTTTCTGTACAAGGGCTCAGTTTTCCATTAGGTCTTATTTTACACATGAAAAAAAGATCTGTCTGTTTTCCGAGGTTTTCAGTTGAGTTCAATGACTTTAGCTGCGAAACAAAGGCGTATAGATGTTGTCACCCCTGAACTTCAATTTTGATTGTAAACATTGAGTCATAAGTTTAAAAGACAGCTTTTGGGTGTTAAAGTGCTTGCGATCCTGACATCTCATGACTGTGTAATGGCCAGGGCATGTCCCACACTGCCATCCCCACATGCACCAGAGCATTGGAACTGGAAGCATAGAGCCGAAGTCAGGCTGGGTTTTCTCCTGTCTAGGTCCGACCATCTCCCTCCCACGACCAGGATTCCTAGTGGGGTCAGCTCCAAACCCAGGATGAATTTAGGACCATGGGTGGAGCAGAGCATGGCCAAAATTTGATTTGCTGGATTTAAAATCCAACCCAGGTGACTGAGGTATGGAGATGATATACGGTCCATGGCAGGTCCCTCAGGAAAGGCTGAGAAGCAAGAGGATAAAGGCAGCTGGTTCAGGTGCCATGTGGTCAAGCAAGGGATGAGAAGAGTTCAGCATGCCATAGGGAGGTGGGACATGGTAGAAGGGCTGTGGGGCACTTCCCCAGTCCCAGAGCTCTTCTCTGCCAGACATAGCAACCTGGAGAAGACATAGATGTCCTACCAGGGGTTCTCTCCTGGTCTAGCAGCCGCGTGGAGATGCAGAGGCAGGATCAGAGAAGAGACTACAGGGGCAGGGCCAGACCCAAGTGTCTTCTCTAAAGACATCCCACCACCACCCAGCTCAGGTCGCTCTTTTTCCCAGGTGAAGGAATGACTCGAACAGCTGCAAAAGAACAACCATGAGGCTGTAGGCCAGCACCAGCCAAGCTGGGAAGTCAGACACTACTATCGCACCAGGCACCTTCTCTTCTGTTGCTGATTAATGAGGTTGACAAGGAAGGACTTGGAAGCTCCTCCCAGCCCTGCCCCCCACTCTCACAGCACCCCCCCCCAAGAACTCATATTATCTGTATCAAGCACATTTTTATGTAAATGCTCTAACCATCCCTTTCAGAGGCACAAAGACTCCCAGACTAAGCCCCTGAATGGCATCGGCACATTTCTCGTGCCTCAGCTGCTCTCCCAGACAAACAGAAGTGTGGCTCTCCACAAAGGGCCATGGTAATGCCGAGCTGGAGGAGAGTCCAGGAGAGGGGCAAGCAGGGGCCAAAGTTATTTCAATGACAGAAGAAAAGCCAGGCTCCCGGTATCTCCATGAGTCAAGGAAGGGACAGGCCCCACAGATGGATAAATGGAGTTGCACGAGGCAGATGGCTCAGCCTCACAACAACGCACAGAATCCGTTTGAGTTGGAATAGACCTTAAAGCCCATCCAGTTCCAACTCCATAGGCAGGGACACCTTCCACTGGATCAGGTTGTTCAAAGCCTCATCCAAACTGGCCTCATCTCTGGTTGGCATGGTGGGCTCTGAGGTCCACCATGGGGCCCTGGACCACTGCTGCAAAGGCAGAGGCCACTTCTGCCTTATGGCACCTCTCTGTGGAGAATAACACAGGGAAGCTGAAACAGCCTACGGGGTGGGAAAAGAGTGTATGGAAAACCAGGAAACGCTGAAGACCCTCACATGACATCCCCAGCCACAGGGAGCAGTCCAAGGGACAAGAGGAGAGATAATATCCCACACTCCACCTTCATCCTACCTCATCTGGGGCCTTCATCTTTCCTATGGTGGGACTCCATGAGGGTTCCCCTCATGGGCTGGTTCTCAGTGCATGGTGGCACATCCAGCACCTCTGCTTGCACCAGGCATGCAGGCATCCTCATTCAGGAAAGAAAAATTTCTTCTGCCAGGAATAGGTCAACAAGAAACACATTCATTGAGGAGTGTTTCAAAGCATCCAAAGATAACTCTTACCCTGTGTTTGGAAACAATGTGCTGAAGAGGTGGCTCCCCAACTCCACCCACCCAGCCAGAGGGACTCTATGTTTTCTCTGCAACATTTCTGCATGGCAAGCCAAGGATTATAACTTGGTGCATCCCTCATAGGTTGGATCTTCACAGACATGGATTACGAACGACCTCATAAGAGCCTTGATGGGTTTACTAGGGATGGGGCTTGCTTTGGTCTTCCCTCGTGCTCCATCCTGTGCTCAGTCAAGCTTCCATGGAGAGAAGACAGGATCATTGGATGTTCCTGATGTGCAAAGGACCCTGCCTCTTTTGGAGGGGCCCAGAGGGAAGTAAGGGTAAGCTCAGAATTGCTTCACTGGTGAGATATGGCTCAGAAAACCCCAAGGGAGCTGAATATGTCTGTCTGTGAGTGAAGTCCATATGGGGAGGGTGTGTGGGGTGTGCGGAAGACAAAGCGATGAAATGACATATGGATTTGCCACTCATCACCTCACACACTGTCTGGGACAGAAGATGAAAACATGAGACAAATGTCTGTGCACAAATAGGATGACCTGGGGCTGCCCAGGTGTCCCACACTAGTCTCATCTGCCTTTCACACAACTGACCCTACACCACTAGCTGTGCTCTGCTGATGGAGAGCAGCACCAGACCCCACTGGGCAAAAATCTTCTCCCTGTGCTGTCCTCTGCTGTCACACCTCGCAGTGGCTCACACCAACCATCCCATGAGTCTGCTGTGACAATCTGGGCAGGTTTCAGCAGGGACAGGGGGCCAGCACAGCATGGCATTCCCAGCATCACTATGAGCCAGAGCCCTAAGCAAGCTTGACAAGAAGGTCAGGATCCGTGTGGAAAGCCCAGAGCTGTGTTTCCAGCTGCTTATCGTGTACAAAAACACAGGCAGCACGTGGCCTTGTTCTTGCTGCCAGCCAAGCCGTGCACTCAGCGTAATCGTCTCCCTCTGCAAAATCAGGCCAAGGGCATGCAGGCATCCTTTCCACTGATTCTTCCACTCTGCTATAATGCACCATTAAACTGCAAGTAAGTTTGCAGTGCTAGGCAATAACTACAGGGAAAGCCACGGGATGAGCACTGGATTTGGCCCCTGTGTTCGGGAAAGGACTGGTGCCTGCCCCCCGCCCCAACCTTGCATGGAGAAGTGGTCAAGGAGAGGACAGCCTGTGTCCCAGCCCTGTCAGGTCACAGTGCCCATAGGGATTACTCTCCCATCCCGCTTCCTCCAGGGCTATCAGCCTCCTCTCCTCTCCAGATCCTCCAGCGCTATTTATTCCAGCAGATTTCACACCATCCACCTGCCCTGCCAGGGGGCAGAGTGGGAAGGACAACAGCCCCATGAGTGGGAAAGAGATCCTGAGGATGAGTCCAGAGTGGGGCTGATAGGGTGAATCGTGCACATAGCATGAGGTTGGGGCAGCCTGGGTCTCTGGGTCCTGCCAGTACTGGGTCAGCTCAAGGGCTAAAACAAGCTTTCTGACCACAAATTAACTCCTCCCTCGCTCTCTCCAAACATGCAGCTTTCTGATGTTCCCCAGGCGCTGGGCCCCATCCCACCCACCAGGCTGGGGACTGCAAACCCAAGCGAAGTGCAGCTGAGGTTTGGGTCAGCTCAGCATCTTTGCCCTGGAATGTGGGCTTTGCAACAAACAATTATGATAATTGCCAGTGACAATAACAGGCAGAAAATGTTTGTGTCATGGCAACACAGGAAACAAACTTCAGGCAGAGCCTGTGTCCATCAGACATCCTTGCCAGCGCAGCTCACACCCGCTCTGCTGCTGATGCCCCTGACTTTTCTAACAGCCAGGCCAGATTCTGTACTCTGCTCCACACTCACCAGCTCAGAAGCCAAACCAGTGTGGGTTGCGTGACTGCAGAGCTGTCCTGACCTGGAGACAGCACTTAGAGTTACACATGGGATGGGTTTTGCTTGGATGGGGATCCCTGCAGTGCTCAGACAGATGCACAAATGTACCTCAGTATGAGCTGATCTTCCATATCCCTTGAAAATAGGGATGCACAGGGTGACCTCCCAGGGAAATGCTACTTTGCCAAGTCTCCTGGGGGGTTGTTCACCACCCGACACACACAGGGATCCCTCCAGCTCTTGATATCACTCTGCAGCCTGAGTGCTGGAGGTGGGTTGGGAGCCATCTAGCTCAGCCCTTGCAGACATCAAGATGTCCACAAGCAAAGTCCATACGCTGTTATTTTTGCAACCAGGTCTCTTTATGACAGGAGGGTGGAAGACCCATCACTGCCAACATCAGCACCCAGGCGTGTCACTCCCTGTGCACCTGCTGTTTCCAGCCTTCTCTGCTTCCCTTTCTCCTCACTCATACCCATCCCTGGACTGAGCCCAGGGGAACAGAACTCAAGCTCCACAGGACAGTGATTCAGCAGTTTATAGCCAAGGTTACAATTGAAGCTACACTCATGCAGTTTGGCAGCTGGCATCTGCTCATGAGCACCAAACCACACAGAGTCAAATTAGAAGCCAGGAAGAGGGTAAATGCAGCTCATTCCTGCCCCAGAGACCTGCACCCCTCCTGTCCTCAGCTACCTGCTGTGCTCCATGACATGGCTCTGCAGGGCCCACACATCCATGGGGAATGAGCTGGACTTTTTCTTGATGTTCACCAGCAGCATCACGTTTTGCCATGCTCCTGGTGCAATTAAACCTGTGTGGTTGGCTAAAGACAAGCAAGCTGGATTCTTATCACCAAGGACACACTCTGAAGACAAGGATGTCGTGTAAGAGAAAATGTATGGTGTGATATGACCTACAGCATCTTTACTGCCAACAGCAATGCACGAGAAGCAGCCACCACAGGTTGGCTTTAAAATTCCAGGTAGAAAAGCTGATGTCCCCTATCTTGTTTGAACTCAAGTCACAGACAGGCACATAGCACAGAGTGCAGGTCCCCAACGCACTGAAGTGTTACCTGGGAGAAAGCTCTGGAGGTCCTTAGTCATAGAATCATAGGTTTTGAGTTGGAAGGGTCCTTAAATATCATCTAATTCCAACTACCCCGGCCATGAGCAGGGACACTTCCCACTGGATCTGGCTGCTCAAGGCCCATCCAACCTGGTCTTGAACACCTCCAGGGATGGGGCAGCCACCCCTGCTCTGGGCAACCTGGGCCAGGGCCTCCCCACCCTAAGTGGTGAGTCCAGTGTCCTGTTCTTCTAGAGACTATTGCCAATAATAGAGGATGCCACTCGTGGTTTTGCCTAGCAAAACATTGGAAACCTTTGAAAAATCTCCTGCAACAAGAGTGTAGAGATAAAGCAGTAAGGGAGAATGTACCAGTCAGCTCTCCTGCAGAGATGATGGTTAAGGGAACAGTTTCTGGAGCAGCTCCCCTTCACTCCTGAGGCAGACTGCACTGGACATGGGCACAGTGCCTCACAGCGCTAGAGATGTCTCTGGGCAGCAGGCAGAACTTTGCTGTGCTAGGAGCTGTGCAGCCACAGTGGACGATGAAGAACTCATGGTCTCACCCCTTGATGAAGCACACATGTATCTGTACAGACAAGGAGACCGCAGAAACCACAGGACAGCACTGATGTAATGATAGGTGTTGAGCTCAGCCTTGGGCATGCTCATTTTCACCAGCGGCAAAACAAAGCAGATTCTATGATTCTGTGAGAGAAGGAAGGTTTGACAAAGGTAACAGGATTGCTGCTCTGGTGTTTGCCTCCCAACATAGAGAACAGCACTGTAGAAAGCCCAAATCATCAGAGGTTGTTGAAGAAAAGCAGTTCATGTGTGATTAGTGGTGGGAGTGGACTCTCTGACAGGCAAGCGCAAGGAAGTCATTCATGGGACACCTTGAAAATGGAAGCAAATAACTTGTACCTGTGCTGGGAAAACCTTAGAGCAGCTTCCAGTACTGAAAGGGGCTCCAGGAAAGCTGGAAGGGGCTCTTGATCAGCAAGTGCATGGCTAGGATGAGGGGGTGACGTTTTCAGCTGAAAGAGGAGAGATTGAGATGAGATCTTGGGAAGAATTTTTTTCCTGTGAGGGTGGGGAGGCCCTGGCCCAGATTGCCCAGAGCAGTGGTGGCTGCCCCATCCCTGGAGGTTGGATGGGGCTTTGATCAACCTGGTCCAGTGGGAGCTGACCCTGCCCATGGCAGCGAGTGGGGCTGGGTGGGATTTGAGGTCCCTTCTGACCCAAACCGTTCTATAGTTCTATGACAGAGGTGCGGGGAGGGATGTGAAAGAGGACTGGTGCAGGAAAGAAGCAAGACAGCTTGATGTTTCAAGGTGTGATCTGAGTGGCTAGCAGCGTGATACTGGCCAGAGGAAGATACAGCAGCTGTGGTAACACAGGTACAGGACAGGGAGGACACAGGCACGTGTGCTGTTGCTATGTGGGCAGGAGCAGAAATGTTGCACCACTGAGATATTAGACACAAAGAACCTACAAAAAAAGGCATTGTCTGGACACAGGGACTCAGGAGGAGAGCTGGGACAACCCTGGCTTCCAGAGTATAGCAGGCAGGACAGAGCTGGCCCTGGTGACTGAGGGTACCCAGAATGGTGGGGATTAAGCACTTGGAGCAAATGATGCTGGACTTGAGCCAGCAGCTGATCATCCTAAATCCCTGGTCAGGACCCTTGGGATCCAGAGAGAAGGAAATCAGCCCATTGCATCCCTGTTAATAACCTAGTGAGCCTTATGGGATGGGAGCACTAGGTCCAGCTGCTCAGAGGTCCCTCTGACATGCAAATTTGGAGAATTAAGGGGGAAGGAGGGAAGAGAAGAGGAGCAGCAGGACGCTGAGGTCAGTTTGTGCCCATTAACCCCATGCCCAGCCAGAAGTGAGAGGTGCAAGAAAAACACCATGGCAGGGGGTGCATCTTGAGCCCACCTGAGCCACCTTAGGGCAGTCCCCTGCCACCCAGTGTGCAGGTGTCAGCCGCACTGTTCACAGCGCGATCCAGGATGGCCCTGTCCCAGAAAAGGGAGGAGACAACACCAGGAGAGAAGGCAGCTGGGAGGGGCTGACGAACCCACTCCAAATTTTTCCCCACAACATCAGCTAAGCAGGAAACATTTGCTAAAGCCCCAGAGATTCCCAAATACCTTTGGGGTTTTCCCTTGCCTGGAGTTAGGAGTGATTTCCAGGGCAGAAATAGTGTTGCAAAGGCTGGCAGCCCAGATGCTTAATGATGCTTTCACTTCCAGATCTCGCTGTGCGCCTCATCCTTTTGTCATCGGGACTCTGCAGAGCACATACTTCTTCCTGGGGTTTCCAGCCACCAAGGGTAGGAGGGGACAGACCAGGCAAGCAGTATTTCTCCTGTTACACCCTGTGCTATGCAGATGGCGATCGGAGTTTTTGTTGAACTGATGAAGCTCTCAATTGGATTTTCAGCAGGGCTCAGCACCCACATATTTCCCACGGGATGTGATTTCACCCTTGGAGTTGTGGCTGCAGCCCTGGCTCTGCACTGACACACGTCCCTGCTTTCGTACGCCTTGTCTTGCTGGGGGAAAGGGCTGCTCCACAACCCCACCTTCAGCAGCTCCCTTGGAGGCAGCACCCAGAATGGATTTCCCCTACTTCCCAGTTCCCAGAGGAAGGAGGATTGGGGGTTTGTTTGCTGGCAGGTCCAGTTAGGTCATTTCTCACTACAGTAAATGTATATTTGTAATTATATGCGGAGCACAGAAAGTGCACAGGAGCTCTGCAGACCAAGGACCCTGCAGAAAGGGTTCTCAGGTGATCCACCAGCCGAGGCAACATCTGACACCAAGCCATCCTCGCTGTGGTACCTAGGTGAGTGTGCTCCAGAGAGAAGCCTCAGCAGCTCACAGAGGAGAAGGCAGCACCTCTGCCTGGGACACCTCCTGGGACTGACACGGGGCTGAGTTGTATTCAAAAGCATTGTGAAGACACAAACAACACAGCCACAAGGGTCTGGGTTTGGTTCTGCTGCTGCTCATTCTGCCTGGAGCTTAAGCCAGAGGTTCCATGAGCACATTCCATGAGCATATCAGCAGCACATCTGGAGGCGACAGGTCAAAGTCCTTGCTGCCAGGAGCTGTGGGAATGGAGCTGCCAGCCTTTTGCTCTGCCCTAACCGTGACAGATGAGCATGCAGCACCCTTTGGAATGCCTCCATCCTCCACAGACCTCCAGCAACAGAGCACTGGTCAGCTTTCATTGACAGAAGCTCAGCAGATCACACAGATTGGTGTCACCATGGTGTCTTTCCCACTTTGTTGTCCCCAGCACCTTCTGGAAATGCCTTTTTTCTTCCTGGGCCTACCCAGAGTGCTTTTTTCTTGGGGCACAGCCCTAGAATCACCTCCAGTTTCAGGTCTTTCTTAGCAAGGAGCTGATTACTCTTGTCAGCAGGTCCCCAGCCTAGGGGATCTGAGCAGACAGTATTCTAGAACAGAATTCTAGAATCATGAAATGGTTTGGGTTGGAAGGGTTCTTAAAGCTTAACCAGTTCTAACTCCTTGCCATGGGCAGGTTGGTCAGGCAGGACTTGCCCTTGTCTCAAATAACCTCTCTGTCTTCCATGTCCACATCCATGCATGTCTTCATACACACGTGGCCACATGCAGCTGTTTATACCACGCCAGCAAAACCCCATGCCAGGAATTCACCAGCTGAAAGAGCAGCAGAGCAGAGTTGTGAATCACTTCTCAGCTGCAGGGCTTTCAGAGGAACTTTTAGTACCTACAACCACATAATGAGTAAAAGCCTTGAACTGGAAAGGTAAATAGACATATAATTTATATTTAATAAGACAGCTAATATAGTGTGTGTCCAGTAAAGTCCCACCAAGCCCCTAGCACCCATTTATTGAGGATACTCGGCATAATAAATTCCAAATCAGTGATAATTTCTGTATTTGGAATTATATTAATAACTGTGCATGCATGTCGGAAGCCGGGGAGGTGGGGATACAGCAAGCATTGCTCCTGCTGTGCAGGCAGCGTAGCAGACAGGCCCAGGAGGGTTTTGGAATTTTATGTAGTTGCCATCAGCTTCAAATGAATGAATGAATCATCTCCCTGCGCGCCCTGACAGAGGAGACCTGCTCTCTGGCACTGAAGCAACAAACATCATCCACAAGGGACTGATGGAAAGGGAAGATTGAAACGCCACAGAAAATCTTTCCCTTTCAAATCTCCTACCTAGGTCTGAATATGTCTGGGCAGACAACTGACTTCTCAGGCTGGCTGCAGTTTGGAGGAGAAAAGCTGTGATTTCAGGTACCCTGGAAGCAAAACTGTTTAAGGAAACATGAGTTAAATTAAATCCTAAGGATAACCAGGAAATCATAGAATCATGGAATGGTGTGGGTTTGAAGGGGCCTCAAAGCCCACATAGTCCCACCCCTGCCATGGGCAGGGACACCTCCCACTGGATCAGGGGCTCCAAGCCCCATCCAACCTGGCCTTGAACCCCTCCAGGGATGGGGCAGCCACCACTGCTCTGGGCAGCCTGGGCCAGGGCCTCCCCACCCTCACAACAAAACATTTCTCCTTAAGATCTCACCTCAATCTCCCCATTTTCAGCTCAAAACCGTTCCCCCTCGTACTCTCCCTGCCCTCCCTGATCATGAGCCCCTCCTCAGCTTTCCTGGAGCCCCTTTCTGGAAGGGGCACCAGGAGTACTGGAAGCTGCTCTAAAGTCTCTCCTCTTTGTACGAGAGGTGCTCCAAGCCCTCGGATCTTCTCCGTGGCCTCCTCTGTACTCACTCCAACAGTTCCATGTCTTTCCTGTGCTAAGGACTCCAGAACTGAATGTGGAGCACCAAGTGTAACAAATTCAAACTGAAAAGAGAGGTTTATTTTGAGCACGATCAAAAAGCTTACAATAAGTTGGATATTCATTTCAAAAGAATGCACGATAAGTCAATGCAATTTATTGAACTATTTGTTTCAATAATGCATTTAATTTTCAGCACTTAAATAAATACATTTTGGGGAAAAGGGCCAGATGAGATTAATTAAATACATTTTGGGGAAACATGCCAGATGATAAGTCTCAATTCCTTTTAAAATCTTTATGTTCCTCTATCTCAGTGATTTGCTGTCATAGATGCAGGCTAAGCCTATATCACTTCATTTTGTAATGAAGTAGGATTTTGTCCTATTTTTGCCTTTATCTCCTGGGTCTTTGTCCACAGCCAGCAGCTCCTGCACTCACCCACCACGCAAACCACACAGGCATGGAAAGGCTCTTGCGCCTCTGTGCACCCTCACACACACTCGTGCATCTTCATGGTGAGCCTAAGGGTAGGGAACATCCTCGACCCAAGCAGCCATGAGGTCAAGACTATTTCAGGAAGGCTGAGAGTCCTCTTCTAGCTACTTGAGGTCTGAAAATCTCAGGGGTCACCCAGCTGCTCAGCTCAGGACTTTTAACCCAGGGCACGTAAAGGACTTCAGGGAATCGAG
The DNA here is from genome assembly GCF_032191515.1 of Phaenicophaeus curvirostris. Classification (NCBI taxonomy): domain Eukaryota; kingdom Metazoa; phylum Chordata; class Aves; order Cuculiformes; family Cuculidae; genus Phaenicophaeus; species Phaenicophaeus curvirostris. Next base: position 7,811,838 of record NC_091414.1, read on the forward strand.
AGTTGGTAGAAACAGTGTCAGGAGGGCTTTACTCCAGCCTGCTACCACCAAGACTTAAAAATGCAGGAGCAGAGATTCCCTCTTCTCTCTGGTGTCCCAGACTGCACCACCTTTATGGGGAAGATTGCCAAGAGCATCCCACACTGCCATTTTTGGCCAGTACCCCTTGTTGTATCCCCTGGAACAAACAAGAGGAGACTGGAACCTTCTTTTTGTAACAGACCTGCTTCAGGGAAAAGCATGCAATCTGGCCTTTTAACAGACTGTGTTGTAAATGTTAGGGCAAAAGGAATAAGGGCTGAGCCCAGAGGAAGAGTCTGGCCTTCCTCAGCCCTCTCAGCTCTGCCCAGCCACTTCTCAGGAGGTGGGGGTTCCCATCCTCACACGTCCTTTCAGCCAAGCATGCTGTCGTGTAAGGGCCAAGCCTTCATAGGCACTCCTGAGCTCTTCTTGCCCCAAAGCGGCAAGATGAAGAAGAGATAAGGTGTCCTGGCATCACCAGTCCCTTGGAAAGGGAAAGACTTCTAGACTTTGTCTTGAAGGTCAGATATTACCAGACAGACAGACACACCAACGAGGTATATCCACACCAGACTGGTTACTGCACGCTCCTCTGCCCAACTAGTGGGCAACAGGAATTAAAGCTGTGACTGGGCTGGCCTTTCTTGCAGGGTGCTGGCTGCTCAAGTCTGTGAAACTCGCCACAAGACCAGAAACTTTCCACTTCTACTTGCTGCATCATGTGGAATTGTACATGTCTGTTGCTATTGGAGAAGATGGACTCTGCAGGATCCCTGGGCTGTAGGGTTTATCCGACTTACCACTTGGTACCTGAAAGACTTTGGCATGCTTTGAAGGCCCAGACCCATTCTGATACCCTTGAATCATCACTGTCATCCTTGCAATCACCGTGCAGCTTTGCCTGAGTTCTCTTTTCATTGGGAGGTACAGAGCTGCCTGGTCCTCACCTCATTCCTGCTGACCATCTCCTTGCTGCTCGATGCCTTCAAGTGACCTTGTAAAAGCTTCTTACCCAGGGGCCTTCCTGAGCCAGAAGCCCATAGGCAGGACTTAGAGTGCATGTGGATCCTCATTCCACAGCTGCCCATCTCATGGAGCTCCCCAGGACCACTGGAATCACATCGCTGCTCTGCAGCAGGAGCCCAAACCCATTGCTGACATTCAAGGGACCCTCAGCCTTAGGCATGGCTGGAGGTAAGAGCTGCTCAGCCATCACTCAGGCACCACAGCACAACCTACCTGTCACAGGAGCTGGTCTTCAACCCCAGATTTCAGATGTAGCCTAGTGATGATTATCCAGTACGTGGGGAAAGTGCTCCCAGTGCTCCCACTGAGGTGGTGTTTGGCCAGTGTCTGGCCAAGGCCAGAAGCCCAGCCTGGAGATGTCCTCACCCTGCAGCTCAGTTCATATCTTTCCCCACATGGGAGAGACTACACAGCCATGGACTGATGTTCACCACCTGCAGTCAGGCAGCAGGGAAAGGAGAGGATGGGGTTCATTCCTGAAGTTTCTAAAGGGTTAAGAAAGTAGGGCCAGCACTGCAGGAGTTTTGCTGCCTGCCCCTGCCAGCTCTGCTGCCCACAGAGCCCTGCTTTTCCCCAAGTCCCTCACACACCTCTGGTGCTTTGCAATGGATCCTCACCCAACCTTCACAGCTGGATCCCCTGGAGAACAGGGAACCAACAGGGCTGCACCCACAAGTTCTGTGTGTGCTGGGCAAGCCGGAGGCCCCCTGCTACCCAGAGCCACCGTCTTGCATCCCCCCTCTTCAGCCCTTGCTCTAGCCCTGGCTCAGTCCAGCTGCAGCCCAGCCCCCAGCCTGTAACACACTCCAGCACCCAAACCAGAACCCAGCCCAGTACCCACTCCAGCCCCCAGCCCAGCGTCCAAAGCAGCACCCACTCCATCCCCTAACCCAGCACCAGCCACACTTGTAGCTGAGCCCCTCAAGGGCTGATGAGGCAGATAGATAGAAAGAAATGCAAAAGCCCAGGCCACATGGAGATCTCTGCCAGCATCAGATAACAGCAAAAAAGGCAAGCACCCTTCCTCCTTGCTCTCAATCTCCCTCTCAGTTTCTTTTGAGCACAAAACTGCCACAACAACAACAACAAAAAAAAAAAGAAAAGGAGGAAAGAAAAGAAAGGGGTGACTTCCAGCCAGGCAGTAAAATGCCATCTGTCTCCTGGCGGCTCATGTGACACTGACAGACGTCCACTGTGAGCCAGAGCCAAAGGCATGGCAGCCCATGATCCCCATCAAGGCGGGTAAGGGAGCACCCCTTCCCCTCCACTCTCTCCCAAACCCATCAAAAGTGTTTGAGCTGGGAGGAAAAAAATAAATCAGGATGATCCTTGCTGCACTTTTTGCAGGAAAACGTGCCCAAGGTGGTGGTGGAGGTGGCAGTGTTGGACTTTGGAGCAGGGCTGTCTGTGCCCCATGACTTTTCACTGCGCTGGGATCCCCTCAGATCCACCTGTTTCCCTCTCAGAAGCAGCTCCCGGCAAACAAAGGAGACGAACAGCAGGCAGCCCTGCACAGCCCAACTGCTTGATTGCCTCCAGGGAAAGAGCCGGTTGACCCTGGGACCTTCCCAGGCTGGAAGAGCAGAGCCTAAAAGAGAGTTCTTGTGTGAGACAGCCGTGCTGCCGTGGCTAACCCTGCGGACACTGCTCCAAAGAGGGAAGCCGCAACTCAGGTTTCCTGGGAGCACAGATGTCTCTAGATGACAGATCCGCTTCCCAGAAAAAGACATGACCTGATTCAGTCCCAGAGGAGACAGTAGGGAAGTCCCCGTGCAGTGGATGGAAGAGGAAAAGCCCCAAATATTCCCGATTTCCCTGGGCTCCCAGCAGTGATGGCTTCAGGTGAGCAGGACTTAGCTGGGTGGTGGAAGGTGCAACCTTTCTGCCCTGCATCTCGAGCAGACCCTAGCGAGCTCAGCATAGTGTGGCGAGGCTGCTCTGCAAGGGTGAAGGAGCTTATGGCACCTCTGGGCAGGCTAGGCACAAGGTCACAAACCTGCATGGAGACACGACCACCTTTACGCCAGCTTGGGCCAAAGGACCAGCCCAGCAGTGAAGCGTCCACACAGCCCTTCTCTGGAGCAACAAGCCCACCATTAGGAGCTAGCAGCACAGGCCAGCATACACTTCCTTCTCCATAAACCCTTTTTCATTCCCAGCCTCACACACAGATCCAGGGGATGACATGAGAGGGGATGGGAGACTGGCTTCCTCTGCCTGCTGAGAGACCAGCAGGATGATGCTGTAAGGGTCCCCCATACACTTGGACCCACACATCAGCGCTCAGACACAAATGGGCACCCTGTTGGGTTCTAGGCACCTTCACTGAGCAGAGCTGTAAGTCCAGAGCAGCAGGAGGTGGGCAGCTCCCACCAGCCCAGCTGTAAAGTCACAAGTCCCCTTTGGTGCTGGCAACTTCCTGAACAACCAGAAAGTCACTCATGGTTCAGCACAGTCCCGGGGGGGAGACACTGCTGCCAAAACCAAGCACTCCTATATCCTTTTCATTCTCTGAATCTGGCAACACATGGTGTCTTTCTAACCCTCTGAGCCCAAAGGTAGGTGAGGACCTTGAAATGCAAGTAATCATCTTACACGCTTTACTAGGAGACCTCGAGTTACAGTGTTTGCAGACACGATGTCCGAAGGGCATCCTCAGAGGAAGGCAGGCAGAGAAAAAGCCCAGCATTCAGCAGGTTTGCTGAGCCAGCGCTGGTCACTGGACACCCAGTATGCGTCGGGATCCTCCCTCAGTTCAAGTGTAGCACAAAGCCAGCCTGGCCCCTGTCCCACCTCCACCAGCAGGACTGAAGCAGCCTTCCTGTGGCTGCTGATATCCTGGTCCTGCCAGACGAAGCCATTAGAGAAAAGACACCACATTTCACATTCTGTGCTGCCTCAGGGACGGCCTTGGTCTTTGGCAATGCCAGAGGGATGAGAGAAGGGCTGGACACACGGCTGTCTCACAAGGGTGGGCAAAGAAACAGGGAGATTAGCCCAGGGCAACCTAGGACAACACCAGACCATGGCGCCCAGTGCCAGGGCAGCACTTCTCTCCCTCACTGGCTGCAGGAGGTCGGTGCTGCCATCAGGAGAAGTGCCATGCAGAGCTGCTGCTGTGAGACCTCCCTGAACACACCACAAACCTAGGCTGTGAGGCTTTTCCACAAACCTAGGCTGTGAAACCTAGGCTTTTTCAGGAGGATGGTGCATGTGTCAAGCAATGGGGACCAGGATTCAGAGCTGTCTGGGGGACAGGAAGAGCATCAGTATCAGAAACACCATGGCCAGCAGGAGCAGGGAAATGATTCTGCCCCTGGACGTGACACTGGCGAGGCCACACTGTGAATACTGAGTTCAGTTTTGGGGCCTGCACTACAAGAAAGACATTGAGGGGCTGGAGTACATCCAGAGAAGAGAACGGAGCTGGGTTGGAGCCCAGCTGGGCTGGAGCCCAGGGATTCTGGCATTGGCTGAGGGACCTGAGGCTGATTAGCCTGGAGAAGAGGAGGCTGAGGGGAGACCTCATTGCTCTCTGGACCTTCTGGAAAGGAGGTTGTGATGAGGTGGGTGTTGGTCTCTTCTCCCAGGGTGATAGGACAAAAGGGAATGGCCTCAAGTTGTGCCAGAGCAGGTTCAGATTGGACATTAGGAAATACTTCTTCACTGAAAGGATTCTCAGGCCCTGGTAGAGGCTGCCCAGAGAGGTGGTTGAGTGCCTGTCCCTGAAGGGGTTTAAAAGCTGGGTAGATGAGGTGCTCAGGGATGTGGTTTAGTAGTGGACAGGTATGGTTGGACCTGATTATCTCAAAAGTCTTTTCCAACCTAGGGATTCCATGATTCCATGATTCTATGAAGAGCTTTACACCAAGAAAAGAAAAATGGCTGAAGGGTGCAAAAGGCCCTAGAGAGACACTGAAGAGTTTATTATCATAGCAGAGGAAAAAGCTCTGATTACATTGTGAAACAATGGTATGAGATTGCTTAGCCTCAGCCCCTGGTCCACAGGAGGGATGGAGACCGGCATTACTGCAGGTGGGGCTGGAAGGTGTGAGGATGCCTCCACCTCACCCCTGCAGGAGCCACCAACCAGTCCTGTGTAGGGAGAAATGCTCTGAAACATCCTGGCCCTGCAGCGTTTAACCTGGCTAATGATTACCTAGGGAGGACATGGCCATTCAAGGGCACAGGCTGCAAACAGCCCTTGTGCCTTTGCTTACACAGCACACACAGCTGGGCCATTCCCACAGCCAACACCCAGAGAGAGCAAGAGCAACAGGGAAATGCCGGCTGGGGAGCAGCATCCAAGGGCTTGAGCTAGGAGAGCAGCCCAGAGGCTGCTGCCCAACCCAGCTCTGCTCAGAACTTCCCCCAAGCAAGAACTGACCCCGATGTACAGAGGTGCATCTCTCTGCAGATATATTTTTGCATCCAAAAGCTAATCTGGTAAAACAGGGATCTCGTTCGTAGTCTTAGAAGATGTGTCAGGAGTTAATTTGAAGATCTGGGGTCATGACAAAGGCCTCTTTTTGTGTCTTCTACTTGGAGATCCCACAAGTTTTGCCAAACACCCTCTCACCTGCCCAGAGAGCAAGTGCTTTCTCCTCCAGGGCCAGCTGCAGCGGTTTTACAGCAAACTCCTTCCTTTCATTACCCAGTTCAGCCTTCTGCATCCTCAGGATCCTGCCTGAAGCCTGTGATGAGAAATAACTGGTCTTCAGTCAACGTGTGATCCCAACTCTGCCATGAGAGAGTGTCAAAACCCTGAGAAATCAGAGTGTGGCCATGGCTGCAGGGATGACCACCTACCTGAGAGGCACCCCTCCCAAAACCTCATCCAAAGCCACCCTCTGACCAAAAGCTGAAGGTATCAGGCTCTGTGCTTCACCAAAACCTGACAACAAAATGTCAGGGCCAAGAGGCTGAAAAATGGAGATGCTACTTTGCTTGAATCATAGAATCACAGAATCATAGAATCATGCAGTCATTAAGCATGGAAAAGACCTGTAAGATCATCAAGCCCAACCATCAGCCCAACCCCACTGTGCCCACTAAATCATGTTCCCAAGTGCCACATCTACACATTCTTAGAACAACTCTGGGGATGGGGAATCCACTACTGCCCTGGGCAGCCTCTGCCAGGGCTTCACCACTCTTTCAGGAAAGAAATCTTTCCTAATATCCAATCTGTACTTCCCCAGCACAGCTTGAGGCCATTTCCTCTGAACCTATCTCTTGTTACTTGGGAGAAGAGACCTGCACCCACCTCATCACAACCTCACAGCCTCCTTTCTGGGAGCTTCAGAGAGCAATGAGGTCTCCTCTCAGCCTCCTCTTCTCCAGGCTAAAGAGCCCCAGCTGCCTCAGGCACTCCCAGAACCCCTGGGCTCCAGACCCTTCCCCTTCTCTCGATGTGCTCCAGCCCCTCAATGTCATTTCTGTGTTGAGTGGCCCAAAACTGAACCCAGTATTTGAGTTATGGACTCACCAGAGCTGAGAGAAGGGGGAAGATTCCTTCCTTGCTCCTGTTGGCACATGTGCTGGACATTGTGGGATCAAAGGGCCAGACAATGCTGGTGTGAACCCTGCACAAGAGACCATCAGCTCCGAGATCCTACCTGCTCACTCCTACTGCTTCCTGGGCCCTGGCACCAGGCTCAGCCACCTCACAAGATTGGCTCTTGGCTTTGCCCACCACGGTGTCCAGCATTGTGGATCTGCTGGCTCGTCACCGTGCCTGCCCTGAGCTCTGCTCCCCACAGATGTGCCTGTGGGACCTGCCTTTGGCCACCTGGATGGAGCACTGCAGGGCTTGTCTGCAGCACTGAAGAAGGAGAGAGTGTGTCCCCGTTTTGGAGAATAAACATAGGGCACGTCCTCCAACAGGTACACTTCTCTCTTAATGTGAATATTTTGACACTGGGACTGGCACCCAGGGATGGGGTGGAATCTCTGCCTTTGGAGCATTTCAAAACTTGAATGAACTGGCTTGGAGAAACCTATTGCAGGTTTTAAGCCAGATCTGCACAGAGCAGAAGGTTGGACCAGAGACCTCCAGAGGTCCCTCCGAAACTAATTCTTCCTGTGATTCTTTCAGCATCCTTAACTCTCACTCTTTGCTGGCCAGGGAAAAGGAATGTGTCCACCCATAAATTCCCACCTAAGGCAATCTGGGGGAAGCCAAGGACTGGGTTTGTCTGGCTGTGAGTACAGTTGGGTTTATAGCATAAGTTTTGGTTTCGTGGCTGTGAGAAAGCCAAGGCTTGACGTGTCTCTCCTATATCCCTCCCACTCGAGGTAGTGTTATTTTTCTTGTGAAGAGGGAACCACTTAAAATGGATCTCACAAGTGTGTCTCATCAGCTTGAGTGAACAGAAAAGTGAATATGAGCTGATCTGAGTTAAATTAAGTCCACTTCAGTTATCAATTAGGGGTTCAAAGCCACTTAATTAATACACTTCAGCATTGCCAATCCAAAGAGATACCTTCCATCCACTTTCATTGCTCTGCAACGGAACAACACGACTCAATTCACATGATGTTTGAGGACCTTGCTGAACCTTACCTAAGCCCAGATCCAAAATCTTCTTCTGATTCAGCAGACCTAGAACAATTTCCAGCACTGTATTAACCCTTTACTCCCCATTCATCAGGCAGTAGCTGCTGAAATAGCTTAAAACCAGCAGCAGATCTCAGCTCTGGAGATCTCCTAACTTTTCATATGTTCTTGAGTTTCCAAAACTCTCTCCTTTCTCTTAGAGCCACAAAGATGATCCGAGGGCTGGAGAACTTCCCATACAAGGACAGGCTGAGAGAGTTGGGGTTGTTCAGCCTGGAGAAAAGAAGGCTGTGGGGAGCCCCTAGAGTAGCTTCCAGTACTGAAAGTGGCTCCTGGAAAGCTGGGGACAGTGTTTTTACCAAGGACAAGGAGTAACAGTCTTAAATTAAGGGAGGGAAGATTTATACTGGATTTCAGGAAGAAATGTTTCACACTGAGGGTGGTGAAACACTGCCACAGGTAGCCCAGAGAAGTAGTGGACGCCCCATCCCTGGAAACATTCAAGGTCAAGTTGGCTGGGGCTCTGAGCAGCCTGGTCTGGTTGAAGTTATCTCTGCTCCTGAAGAGGGGCTGGACTGGATGACCTGTAAAACTCCCTTCTAACCCAAACCATTCTATGATTATCTTCTCTCAGATCATCGACAGTTGAACCTGCTGGAGATACACAAATCTCCAAACAACACTGACAGCTGAGGCTTCTCATTATATTTTTGTGTTGTTTTGGCAACAAATTCTCATTCCACACTTGCCTCCCCAAAGGATGATTTCAATTCCATTTCAAGCAAAAGATCAAACTCAAGTCTTCCAAGGTCCCCTCAAGCCAACATTTGTAGGCCAACAAGTCCTGTTTCACAGCAGTCCCTGCCTTCTCAGAGGTGAGAAGTGCTTCTCTGTCCTGGTTCTCCTGCCAGTTCTTGGTGGTCACTCCCAGAAATTATCATCCAGCCCCATCGCTCTCCTCTTCAAGCAGCATTAGTGGAGCATGGGCAAGCTGTTTCCTTTGGGTGCAAACACACCCAGATCTGACTTGGATGTGCAAGTGTCTGGCTGCATCTCAGATCCAGACAGGTTCCTGCTTCCCACTCTAGAATGCTCAGTCTGTAGCCAAACAAAGAGCTTTCCCTCTGTCCCTTTGTCTCTTTCTCTCTTTCCTTCTTCCTTTCTTCCTACAAATTCTTCCTTCCAGTTCTTTCTTTCCTTCCTTTCTTTTTTATTTTTCCTTTCTTTATTATTTTTCCTTTCTTTATTTTTTCTTCTTTCTTTTTTTTACCTTCTTTTTCTTCCTTTCTTCTTTCCTTCTTTCTTTCTTCCGTCCTTCCTTTTCCTCTGCATCCATTTGAATGACAAGGGTTTCTGATTACAGTTCTCCTGGGGAATCAAACAACAAGGCTGCTGCTCACTTACTGATTGGCAGATTAAAACAGATAAAGGGAGAGATTTGTATATTGACTCTGTGTTTATGCAACTCATGTGCAAGGCCTGGCCAGGAGCAAAGGGGGATATGACCCACATAAATAATAACGAGCAGTATTTTTAAACTAAATCATCTGGAAAATTCACAGATGATTCCGTCGGTTCCTTCTATTGTGTCACCAGAGGGTCATAAATAATTCAGCCTTGCTCAAATATTTATGGAAATCAATTTAGCTCTCAGTCCAACGTCACCTCCCTGAGAAAACAGTTTCCTTTCATATCTCAAGTGCAAACTGACTGCCCTCCATCTCACCAGCCTCCCCAGAGCTGAGGGCACCTGTAGCCTCCCAGCAACACACCCGGGTGCCAGCCCAGCCAAGCAGGTCCCCAGACAGCTCTGGGGCTATGGGGATCACCAGGAAGGTGAAGCTGCATGTGCTTCTTCCGGGGGAAGAGGAGGTCCAGCACCTTCTGCTGTGACCATTCTGAGCTTCAGGATGGGGCATTTGTTCTGGCCCCGGACAATTGTCTGCTCCAGAGACGAGGGACGGCACTTGGCAAAGCTCCTGGCACATGGAGATCAGCCCCTGTCCAGGTGACAAGCGGTGCCTGGAGAAACGATCACTGCACAGGAGAGAAAGGCTCCCCAATGCAATCGAAGGTCACAAAACACACTCCTAGAGGAGCAAGCAGCCTTGGGGAGATCCCCATGCCCACTCCCAGGGCAAGGTCCATGCACGGCTTTGCCATACCCACTGCGGAGCAGCTGCTGCGTGATCTGCACCACAACAGCTTGCTTCCTCACCTCCCTTCTGGCTGACAAATGGCAAGGATTCCCCATGATTATATAGCAAGACAAAAGGCACAACTCCACGATGAATGAGAGACCCAGGATCCCATTGCTATGCATTCTGAACAAGGTGCTCTGGCTGGCTCTGGCAGGGCACATCCCTTCAGAAGCCCAGTGGCTGTGATAAAAGCAGAAGACATGGTGTAAGATCCAGTGGCAGTCCAGGCACCAGAAACTCAAAGTCTCTTCTGCAACACAAACCACCGATCCCTTCCTGCTGACAGTCATCCAGCACAGAGGAAGGAGGATAAGACATCAGGCCCAAGCATTGTGTGAAATGACCCAGCTATGTCAGACTCCAGCTCTTCTCTTTCCAAGCTTTGGAGGTCTCTGTGATTCTCCAGTTTACTAGGAGTTGAACATCCAAAAGCACTGACCCACAAACCCAAACTAGAGACCAAAGAGCAGAAGCAGCATGGGCTCTTGACTTGTGCTGAGCAGAAAGATGCTGGAAAAGGAGACGCTCCAGTTGCAGAGCCACAGGTCCTCCAAGCAGGTATGAACACTGTCTCTGCTTGGTAGAGGACAGCAAAACTCAGCTTCCAGTGATGGTCCACGATGGAGACCCCACAGAACTGGTGAGTGTTTGGCATGCTCCATGCGGCAAAATGGGAACTCTGTACAGCCCCATCCCAAAGGACAGAGCCAGGTAGGGTGACTTGGAAGTCCATGGGAAGACTCGCACCTGCATGGCCTTCACCTGAGTAAACACAGAGGAGACGGAAGCCCTTGCAAAGCTGGTGCCACTTAACTGGTTATCATTAGATATGATGGGGCCCAGACTCAGCTCAAATTGCCAAGCTGAAGAAAGCAAAGGCTATAGAAATGACCACCAAATTGTAACAAAATGGTGTCGTTCCTCTACCATGGCTTCTCTACTCAAAAGTAAACCCCAGAACAGAAAAATATCAAACAAAACAGTGCCACGGACTAGGCATGCAGAGCTTCACATCTGCTTTCCAAGGTTTTCTGCTAGGGTCAGGTGTCTCAGCACCATACTGTTGATTCCCTTCTGCTTTTCAGCCTCTCCTGTTTCACTTGTACATGACAGCAATGCTGAGGCATCCTCAAGGCCCATGCACATGTCATGCCTGCACCTCTGAGGATGACACTAGATGAGAGCACCACTGCTGTTCCCACAGGGAAGAGGACCAGTGATCCACAGCAGGAACACTCGCAAGGGCTTCTGTAGGTGGTTCTGCAAGTGGCTGGAGCACCTCACATATGAGGACAGGCTGAGAGAGTTGGGCTTGTTCAGCCTGGAGAAGAGAAGGCTCTGAGGAGACCTTAGAGCGACCTTCCAGTACCCGAAAGGGCTACAAGAAAGCTGGGGAGAGACTGTTCACAAAGGCATGGAATGATAGGACTGGGGGAATGGCTTTAAATTGGAGAGGGGAAGATTTAGACTAGACATAAGGAGGAAATTCTTTACTATGAGGCCCTGGCCCAGGTTGTCCAGGGAAGTTGTGGCTGCTCCATCCCTGGAGGCGTTCAAGGCCAGGTTGGATAGTTCTTTAAGCACCTCCAGTGGGAGATGTCCCTGTCTATGGCAGGGGCATTGGAATTAGAAGTTCTTTAAGGTCCCTTCCAACTCAAATCATTCTATGATTCTATGAAACCCTTCAGTTCAGGCGACCCTCCCAAAGGGGCCACCCCTCTTCTCCATGCTGGCTGCTTTCCCTGCTAGGGTTTCCAAGGAGCCAGCAGCTTCAGTGTGGAAAGGAGGAAGGTCCAGTGGAGCAAACCAGAGCCGTCAGCCCTGGCCAGGAAAGCTGCAGTAGTCATTATGCATTGCCTGCACAGCAAGGAGCAGTGAGATGCTGCAGCTCCCACCATAGAGGTATGTTTTCCACAGCATTCCAGGGCGTGGTAGAAAAAGGGATCAGAATGTGTCCAGATGCTGCAAACACAGAACAGCTTCACTGGAAAAAAAAAAAAAAGATCCCTTGTTAGGGGAAAATCTGAGGGAAAATTTTGACAGAAAGCTGGGTAGAATCCTGTTTCTGGGATTTTGTTTCTGTTTAGAAAAGTCCCTCTCCTGTCCAGCATTGATGACTTGGGGCCTTTGAAAGAGCATTTAGACTTGTCAGACTGGTGATTCCCTGCAGATGGAAGAAATGGATGTTTCTGGGCTGCAGGGTCCTGAACTGCCCAACAGTTGGGATCCACCTCACAACTATCTGTAACTCGGAACCCTGTCATAAAAGCATCTGCCTCTGCACTCAGCGCAAGGACATCGCCTGCTCTCTCTGCAGAGCTCTTCCATATGCATTAGCTCTGTTTTATTGAAAAAGGGGTTAATTTGTGCCCTCTTCTCCTCAAGCACTGTAACACAATCAGTCTCAACAGAGCTACTTGGCTTTCTCTTCCCTTCTCCAGCCGTCACTTCTTGGCTTTTAATAAATTATTCAGCTTTCCTAAATATGCATAGGGGTCTCATTAACAACTAATTTTGCTTATTTAAAACAACTGCATAATCAAACCTCTATAGTGTTTTGCCTTTCTTATAATCATGAATTATTCATGGACTGGGAATCTGCATACAAATTTATTGATTCTTAAAAAGGTGCATTTTTCACAGCCTGGAAAAAAACAAACCCTGTTTATTCTGGTTTGTAGCATTTTGGCCCAAATTCCCATGTAACAAATCATATGGCGTTTTCCTGGGAACAGACGGCAGGCAAACCCATAGCATCACCAAATGCACCTGGAATTCCTGACTGCAACAAGAGGAAGTGTTTCAAATATTGCACTTGATCATTTAGACGATTTTGACTTGCAGCCCCTTCTCAGAGCACTAATGGTTTATTGTTGCAGCATCCACTGTACGCTGACTTCTCGGTGCCTTTAGGTCCTCCCATATTAGGTACACAGAAGAACCTCTGGGCAAGAAAGGGACATCTTGCTAAGGCGTGCAAAGCTACCGGTGTCACTGGATCCAATCACAGAATCACAGAAGCATAGAATGTCCTGAGTTGGAGGGGACCCACAAGGATCATCAAGTCCAGCTCCTGTCCCTGCACAGGACACCCCAACACTCACACCATGGGGCTGAGGGTGTTGGCCAAATGCTGCTGGAATATTGTTCTGTTTGGCACCATGACTCCCTGGGAGCTGTTCCAGTGCTCCACCACCCTCTGGGGAAAGAACATTGTCCTAATGTCCAACCTAACCCATCCCTGGCATCTTCCTGCCATTCCCTTGGGTCCAGAAAGAAGAGCTCAGCATCTGCTCTTCCTCCTCCTCTCCTTGTGAGGAAGCTGTAGAGTGCAACGGGGTCTCCCCTCGGTCCCTTTTTCTCCAGGCTGAACAGACCCAGTGACTTCAGCCACCCCTCACACAGCCTCCCCTCTAAATGCTTCACCAACTCTATGCCCTCCTCTGGACACTCTCCAGCAGCTTTAGATCCTTTTTATCCTGTGGCTCCCAGAACTCCCCCAGTGCTCAAGGTGGGGTCACCAGTGCAGAGCAGAGCGGGATGATCCCCTCCCTTGCCTGGCTGCTGATGCTCTGCTGGATGCACCCCAGGACGCAGTTGACCCTCTTGGCTGCCAGTCTGCATTTATCCCACAAAGAAAGCACCTAAAAAAAAAACAGGTACAGGTTTGAGAGGGAAGATGACCCATGGCATGCTGTCAGCCTTAAGGTCTGCACAGCCACCACCAAGAAGGGAAGCAGGGCACCCACACACATGACCCCGCACCTGCACACCCCTTGATTCACTTCCCCGGACTTCAGGAGAGAAGACTTTGGCCTCTTCTGGAATCTGCTCAGTAGGGTATCGTGGGATAAAGCCCAGGAGAGTGGCAGGGGCCAAGAAAGCTGGTTAATATTCAAAGATTACCACCTCCAAGCCCCAGAGCAATGCATCCCAGCTAAGAAGAAATCAGGACAAAAATCCAGGAGACCTGCATGGATGAACAAGGAACTCCTGGTCAGTCTTAATCACAAAAAGGAAGCCTACATGGGGTGGAAGCAAGTATAGCTGGCCTGGGAATAATATAGAGAAATCATCCAAGCAGTGAGGATAATGTTACAAAAATTAAAACCCAGATAGAATTAAATCTGGGCAAGGAAGTCGAGGACAACAAGAAATATTTCTGTAGGTATGTCAGTGATAAAAGGAAGACTAGAGGGAATGTGAGCCCTCTCCAGAAAGAAATGGGAGACCTAGTTGTGCAGGATATGGCGAAGGGTGAGGTACTTAATGATTTTTTGCCTCAGTCTTCGCTGGTCAAGGTTCAAGCCACACTTCCCAAGTCGCAGAATGTAAAGACAGGGACTGGGAGATTGAAGAACCACCCACTCTAAGAGAGGAGCAGGTTCAATATCATCTAAGGAACGCGAAGGTGCTCAAGTCCATGGGACCTGTTGACATGCACCTGTGGGTCCTGAGGGAACTTTCCCCTGGATCGGGTTGATCAAAGCCCCATCCAACCTGACCCTGAACATCTCCAGGGATGGGGCAGCCGCCACTGCTCTGGGAAATCTGGGCCAGGGCCTCCCCACCCTCACAATAAAACATTTATCCCTAAGATCTCATCTTAGTCCCCCCTCTTTCAGATGAAAACCATTCCCCCTTGTCCTCTCCCTGCCCTCCCTGATCAAGAGCCCCTCCCCAGCTTTCCTGGAGCCCCTTTCAGGACTGGAAGCTGCTCTAAGGTCTCCCTGGAGCCTTCTCTTCTCCAGGCTGAACAAACCCAACTCTCTCAGCCTGTTGCTGTGCTTTTATTTGTCTTCTTACTATTCCATAAGGAGAACCCTGAGCCACAGGAAGAACACGAATCTGTAAATGTTTTTTTATTACACAGCAGAGTCCTTAGATACCTCAGATCTCCCTTTCTTCCTTTCCACATCTGTCTGCATCGTTACCTGTCTGGCTCTATATCTATTCACCTCCTTGTCTGCACTTTCTCAGGGTGTCACTCAGAAGCAACTGCCACGTGGAGCAGTCTGGGCACTTGATCCAAATCCCAGCCCCTACCTGTCCTGTGACGGCCTGGAGTTTTCAGCCAGGATTTGTTCAGGAAGGACCTGGTGATGACAGTCACAGAGAAGGCAGAAGGAGCTGGGAAGTTGTGCTTTGCACAAAGCGTATGGTGGGATGTGGCTATTGACTTCCCTTGTCCCACGCACTTAGTTTGAGGTAGTGCTGTGCTGACCCATCCTTGACTGAGGGGATGAATGTGTTTGTTGTGGGCACTGCGGAGGTGCCAGCACATCGTGTCACAACAAGGTCACCTCAGGGCTGGCAGAACGACACTGATTATAACACACTGCTGTGAGTCACCCCTAGCTCTGCCAGAGCTCCTCACACAGCACTTGGAGAAGGCAGTCACACTCAGGGTGACCTCCAGAGATCAAGGCACCAAAGAAATGGCAGATACTTTCAGGCTGTTCTGTCTTTTCAGTGACCCATGTCCCTGTGCATCCAAAAGCCATGGCTTCTTCTCCCAGCTTGTGACACCTCTGCGATCACAGCCTCCGCTGCTCCTGCCCACACAGCTCAGCTCTGCAGTCCCTCAACCAGCTGGGCTGGGCTGGAGAACTGGATGTTGCTGCCCTGTCTGCAGCTTGGACAGTGAAGGGGGGTGTCTGGATGAATGGTGAGGAAGGGCACAAAAACAGAAAGCGGACACAGAAAGGTGGTGGGAGGAAAGGATGTGATAACACTGGTGAGATGTTCCACTTAAGCAAGGAGATGAAGCAGCCAAACTGGTTGTTTGTAAAGCAGAGTTCCATGAATCTTTGGAAAAGCACTCAGTTTCTTAAGTGAGAGAAAACCTTCTACTCAGCTCTCGTGAGACCCCACCAGGAGCCCCGTGTACAGTTCTGGAGACCTCAACACAAGAAGGACATGGAGCTGTTGGAGCGAGTCCACAGGAGGCCACAGAGATGTTCCAAGGTCTGAAGCACCTCCTATGTGAGGACAAGCTGGGAGAATAGGGGTTGTTCAGCCTGGAGAAAAAAAGGCTCCAGGAGACCTTAGAGCAGCTTCCAGTGCTGAAAGGGGCTCCAGGAAAGTTGGGGAGGGGCTCTGGATCAGTGAGTGCAGGGAGAGGACGAGGTGAATGATGGGAAAGTGGGGAGATTGAAGTGAGATCTTAGGGAGAAATGTTTTGCTGTGAGGGTGGGGAGGCCCTGGCCCAGATTGCCCAGAGCAGTGGTGGCTGCCCCATCCCTGGAGGTGTTCAAGGCCAGGCTGGATGGGGCATTGAGGAACCTGATCCGGTAGGAGGTGTCCCTGCCTTGGCAGGGGCTGGAACTGGATGGACTTAAGATTCCTTCTGATCCAACCTATTCCATGATTCTATGATTTTTAAGACAGAGTGGCTAAAACCCCTGCTCTGATCAAACAGATGAAAAATCCCCCGAGAAACTTCATTTAATCAGAACAGCAGGAACTTGACAAAAATCCCAGTCGTACACCAAGGGACACATTAACCAGAATCCTGCTGGAGCAGCCTTGCACATGGGCATAACTTTACAGTCCAGGAGAAGCTGTGCTGACAGCAGGGCGGCTGCTTGAAGTGCAGCTGAACAGGGGTTCTCAAGAGCTAATTTTGCACAGACAGCAGCCCTGAAACAGCAGCTTCTGGGAGCCAAGAACACAGACACCAGGCAAGGAGAAGAGACTGTTTCAAGCCTGGATGCTGAAGAAGTTCTTGGCAGTGTGGCAAGGAAATTTTGGTCCCTATTGAAGAACCAAGTTTGTGCTCTTGTTTTGCAAGTGTGTACAAGAAGATCCGTGAGTGCAAATAAAAACTGTCTAAAAGTCATCCGCATGACTCTGGTTGAGAGAGTGCTCAGGTAGGGACCGCAGTCCGACAGGATGAGTCACAGCAGAGTGCAATCCATGTGTCACTGGAGGCAGATGGTATCTTGCTCCAGGAGTCACAGCCCTGTGTGCAGAAGCCTTTAGGTCTAAAAAGTCCCATTCACTACCTTGAGATTGAAATCTGCACTCCACAGCTGCTTTCCACTGTAACAGGAGAGGAGAAAGGTACAAGCATGCTGGGTTCACACAGAGCACACTGCTGGTGGGCACTGACAAGGAACATAGAGCTTCATGCAATGATCAACACACGTCCAAAAACCAACCTGTATAAATTCTACGAGGTTGCTCGGTGAGGGTAGGGAGGCCCTGACCCAGGTTGCCCGGAGAAGTCATGGCTGCCCCGTCCCTGGAGATGATCAGAGCCAGGTTGAATGAGGCTTTGAGCAACCTGATCCAGGGGAAGGTGTCCCTGTCCATGGCAAGGGGTGGAACTGGGTGGGTTTTAAGGTCCCTTCCAGCCCAAACCATTCTATGATTCTATGAGTTGGTGTAACATCAGGTACCTCACAGAAAAAAACAGAGCTTTCTTTCTTCTATAAGATCAGGCTCCTGTCTCAGTTTCTGTGTCTCCATTCTGCCTGTGTTCCTCATTACAGTCCCTGCATTTTATGAGAGCTAAGTGCATCCCATGATTGCAGTAAAGAATTCGTAACCAGGATGCTTGGGTCCTGCAGAGGGTGGAGAATGTGCTGCCCTCAACTTGTTAGGTGAGAATGAGCCAGTCACCTTCCTCTCACAGACCTCCTTTTCCCTGATGGAGATGGTTCTATTTACCCACCTTCATAAATACTGGTTTGCAGCCTGGGTTAATGTTGATGTCCAAGTGACTGTGCTAAAATCTCATCCAGTCCTTAGCACCCATTCAGAGCTTTCCTCTTTCCTGGCACTTCACAGGTCAGCTGCAAAGCCACACTAATGCATCAAGAAGATGATACAGGTGGTATCAAAGCATGTCTCCCTCCTGCTCCTGCTCCTGCTCCTGCTCCTGCTCCTGCTCCTGCTCCTGCTCCTGTGTATTTCCCTGGGAGAGACCCCTCACACAGCACCCAAGAGGAGATCACTTGACTCCTCCAGATGCCTTTTACCCATCAGAACCTCCTGACACATACTCCAGACCTGCTCTTCAGAGACAGGTGGCTGACCTGCTTTTGACACCTGCATCCAGGCAGAGCCCAGCACACGCACATCCATTCTCCACGTACCCACGGCTTAGTAGGAGCAGATGAAATCCAGAAATGGCATGAGAACCGATATACAAACAGGTCATTTGTTGTTTATGTCTTTGCTGCACGTGTCTGAGTAGCCATCTGCTCAATCCTGGAGGGTGAGCACACTGGTTCTGTCCCTTCACAGCCTCCCTGCCCACCTGCCCACAGCCACCACTGCCCTCTCTGCCCACCCTGTGGAAACAGGGAGCGGCAGGGAATGTCTGGATTCCATAAGAAGCTGAGATACTCATATAGGCAGCATTAATTACAACTCTTAACATTTAATTATAGGTTTCCTTGGTTTCCACTGTATATTTACAGCCGAAAAACCTTGCTAATTGCCTCTGTGTTTCCATAGCTCAGACGTGAACTCACACTCTAGCGATGGCAGAACCAATCTGTGCCTTCCAGACCAGCTCATGACCTTAACGATCCACCACCCATTTACAGGCACCTAGAGAGCCGAGAGGAGTCGCGGAGTGTTCCCCACCCACCTCACCCCCTGCTTACAACAACAGCAAGTCCCAAAAATAGCCTCGAGCAGTTCAGGAGAAGAAGAATCCCCTTGAGATTATGAGAGGAAGGAAACTGCAGAGTCTTTGGGGCTAGTAATCCGCAGGCAAGGTGGGACCTTCAGGAGCACAGGACACTGCTCCAGTGGAACTCTTTCTAGCTGGACTGCAAAAGAAGATCTGATCTTATGCAAAAATATGCAGATGGGAGCAGATTGTTGTCAGAGCCACAACCTGTGTGCTTCAACACATGCCCACAACTTCACACGGATGCGTACGGGCACAGTGCAAAAGAGACAGCATGGGGACTAACACTGTAAAACCAAGTTGTAGAATGGAATGTCCTGTCCACATCCCTTCAATTTGATAGGAATGGTTGGACTTGATGATCCGGTGGGTCTCTTCCAGCCTGGTGGTTCTATGATTCTATGAGTCTATGATTCTATGATAATACAGTTCCCTGCTCCCTTCCCATTCTCCCACTCCATTGGGAGCATGGTACAAGTTCCACGATGGGTTTGTGCTCCCTTTGCAGCGGCCATTCCAGGCCCAGAGGGGAGTGGCAGCAGGGCACAGTGAGAAGGGAGCATCCTTGCTTCTGCACTAATTCCAGCACTATTCCAGAAAGCTGGACCTGTAGACTTCAGCCTGAATTAGGATGTTAGATACCCCTCTGAGCACTGGATGTCTCGTATCTCTACTGCGCGGGAGGCAGCTTCTTCCTCCAGTCAAATCAGGGGTTATGTGACCCGGGAACAAGAGCCCATGGCACATTTTGTAACATCACTCATTTCCCCTGAAGATCCTCCCTCAGTTCTTGCCAAAGGGACAGGTCCAACCAGACAGGAGGCAGCCGGTCATTCCCAGAACCAGATGTGCTCAACGCAAATGTCTTGCCCTCCACAAACACAGGCAGGAAAACTGCCTCACACAGAGCCGCTCCCTGCCTTCCCTGGAAGCTGAGCTGCCATGGCAGGGACATGCCCACGGGATGAGTGTGCAGGAGCTGCACTACAATGATGAGGAGCAATGAGGTGAACCCAACCATGCAAGGCAGGGAGCAGCAATTGTCTTACCCAGCTTCCCAGGACAGCCTTGCCAGGCTCTAGTCTCTGTATGCCCTCTCCACCCTGGTGCTGAGCATCAATAAAATCACCTGGATATGCTTTCTGCAATCTTTTCCCATGGATTATGCCAGCTTTGGCTGTAGAGAGCTTGGAAATCTCCTGGTTTACCACATCTCGCACACAAGCACCAAATGGCTCAAGGGGAACAGCAGGAAAATAACCCAACTTGCAAACACAAAACAACATTCCTGAGACTGCCCGTGCTGTTTGGAGGACACGTCCTCCCAGCTTGGCAATATGGTCCCAGCAGCAAGACCATGTCACAGTGGCCCCTTTGCAGGCTGCCCCACGAGGGCCCTGTGGCAGCCCCTGCAACTCCTCGTTCCACAAGGCAGCGCTGGAGCTGCCACATCTCTTAGGACAACATTGAAATAAAGAAAGAACTAGTGGTGTTCAGCTCACAGAGCTCAGTCCTCTGTGGTTCTGGGTCCCTCAGCACCTCCAAAGCCCAGGGCTGCAGTGACAAACATGTCTTATTTCTATAAGGGAAGAAGGAGAATACACCCAGCACAGTAGAAATGTGAGTGCTCCCTTCTGCACTCTGCCTTACTTGGAGACAGGAAAGATAAACCCTACTGACTCCTGGCTCATTCTCCTCTTGTTCTGATTTTGCTCAAGCCAGCACACCTATATCAACTCGCAGAAGCATCTGCATCACCTGCTAAGCATCATCCACAGTTGCATAGGTTTGGCCCCTACAGAGCCATGAGATCCCCCTGCAACAAGGGGTCTTTTATCTAAACTCACCTTCCAAACCACAGCAGAGATTCAGCCACTCTGCAATGGCAGGGGACGAATCCCCACCACCGGGCCAAGCAGTGTGTGGGTAGGTGGGAACGAAACAGCCTCTGTCCCATCCTGCTGTGCAGAAAAGGTGGAGGATGTGGGCCCAGAAGCTCTGCCAAGCACCATGGTTCAGGTTGAGTACTGGGCTCAGCAGCATTGGGACCATGGAGCATGCCTCAGCTTTTCTGTCTCTTGAAACTGGGAACAATGACAATTCACTGTTTTGGGAAAGTGCTGACCTTGTGTACAAGGGCCTGTGTGTCAGTCTTGTGGATCTTCCTGAAGCATGTCCTGGGGACCATCTCCTAAGACACTTAGAGGCAAGGGTGGCTGCCGTCTGGAGGATAGCACAGTGACCTAGGAGAGCTTACGTGGAAACCCTGGACCTTCCTGTCTGTGTTGGTCATCTGGTGGCACCAAGCAGGGGGCATCATCTGATGCCACCACTGATTTCATGAGCACTTCAGAAGAAGGATACTCACCATCTCACAGAAGAAACAAGCTGATGCACAATCACTCTGCTTGAAAATCTGCCTCTCCTCTGATGCCTTCTTGCCCAAGGCAGTCTCTGGCACACCTCAAGTCAGATGGTCACATCAGGCCATTGCTTAACCCATCCGCTGTCCCCTGGGGACAGATCTTTTGCATTTGGGCTTAATTTCACACCAGAGTCACGAAGAAAGTCATTCAGCCGTGGGCCACATCTTTCCAAGCACAGGGCTGGTGCCTGGTCCCTGGGGCAGCACAGAGCCGTGCACTGCAGGACAGGGAGCAGACACGCCTGAGAACAGCTCACAGACAGTCCTGAACCATCAAACACGGCCCAGGATGGATCTGCCCTCAGCAGGTGGCATCCATTGGTTCCTCTGCAGGTTGGAGAGGAATCCCCTGTATGACTGCAGAAGGGCTTCTCAGTCCTGATGAAAAAAGACAAGGAAGGAAGAAAGTATATTATTTCCACCCTGAAAACCAGGGTCTTCAATCCTGCTTGGCCTCCATGCATACATCCTGTTACTGCTTTGTTTAGGTTATAAAGGTGCAGGGGCATCAGGCTCTGCTTCTCTGCTTCCACTGCCTTGCATAGACAGCCCTGGATGTTCAGGAGCAGGGAGAGTGGGCCTAGGATGTGCTCCCATGGGAAACTCTCCCGGCCTCCTTCCTCTGGGTGTTCCCCGACAACAACACAGGCTCCAGTGCCCGTTTGCATCCGCTCTCCACTGACCCACCTGCCAAACACCTCCCAGCTGGGATTCAGCCCACAGCCGCCTCACGGCTCTGTGGCTGCCAGGGGCCAGCAGCACAGGTGAGAGTCCCACAGCCTGTGTCACCTGCCCGTGACTCTGCTGGGTACAGTAGGTCTACCTGCACCTGGGAGCAGGCTGTGGGGTCGTCACACAGAAAGGCCAGCCTGTAAGTTTCTCACCAGAGCTGATAAAGCACAGATGCACACACGCCTCCCTCCACAGAGAACCTCCATGTGCTGCGTGTTCCAGCAAAACACATCTCACCAGACAGCAGCTGTGAATGGGATTTGCACAGGGCTGGGGAGGAACCATGGAACCACCTCAGCTGTGCCATGGCAGCTCCCGCCTGGGTGCTCCATGAACCTCATCTCGGACCACTGCGGGATGCCAGCCAGGAGACAGTTTGCAGTGTAACCACCCATGGGATGGAGTTTTCTGCCACACCTGCCCAGGCTCCTGTCCAGCTCCCAAGGCCATCCTCTTTCTTCTGCCCAGTCCCCTAGATGCTATACCCTGCAGCCTGGGGTTGACAGGATCAGTCAGGTCTCCCCACACCACAGCACCTCCTCCCAGCCGTGATCCCTCACACACAAGCTTTAGACTACTTGCTGGTGGCTCAGCCTCTTCGCACTCACCACAGCCACAGACTTCATGCAGCTTAGTGAGCACCACATGGGCTGTAGCTTTGTGTTCAAAATAGCAGGGTGCACCCAGTTCCCATCAGAGCCAAGACAAGGACCCCCCTGGCCTTGGGAGGACCTGGCTGAGTCCTCACCTGGTTCACTGTCTATATCCAAGCTCATTCTTTAGATCAGCCACCCCCAAGGGTTTTCCTTCCCATTTAGGGGAATTACCACACTTGCCCGTGTTTGTTACAAGCACCAGGATGAAACCTCAAATTCCATCCTAATGGGATCCTGCCCCTAAGGGACTAAAACTTTCTTTACAGCAGCCTCTGTCTGAGCCATGCATGAGTACATGGAGCTCTTCCCAGTGCTCACCTGGAGCTGTAAGACGCTGCCATTCAGTAGAACTGCGTGAAGCTGCAGCCTTTATTAGAGATTTCAGCAGAGCAGGGAGCTGATCCCTCTGGGAGGTCTGTGCCCCCCACACCCACCCAATCTGCCCAGCCTGCAGCCCAGGAAAGAACTAAACCTTTGCTCCCTGCCCTTCTCCCCACTGGGCGGACAAGATACCAGACAGGCCCTGCAGGGAAGAGAGGGGCTGGACCTTTGGCCCTATAGATCTTGGACCTTGGCATTGCTTTGGCTTGAGCCAAACTCCGAAGCATCGCATTAAATGATTCGAACTATTGCAAGCGACTTTCCAGGGTCATAAAAGGGAAAACTATGGCCATTGGCATAATCCCAGTTGATCTGAATGCTGGGAAATGAAACAGCACATGGATTTCATCACTGACACAGGGCAGCGTCGCAGTTGATTGAACTTACGGGATCACTGAGGCATAGGCTCCGAGCACCATGTGGCTGGAATGCTGGAGACCTCTGCTTCATGGGCAGCACTGGCCAAAAACGCCATCCCACAGTTTGAGAGAAGCCATCATGACAGCTTGAGGATTCCTGCCTGTTCAGGATTTCCCCTGGAAACCAGGATACAATCATCTGCCAAAGAGCAGAAGCAGAGGGCTGGAGGGCGTCAGACACTTCCCACCCAGAACAGGTCAGACTGCTCATGGTTCACACTTGCAGCTGGTCAAGGAAGGGCCCAGCCCTGCCCTGAGCAATGCTGTGCATCCTTGAAAATTCAAGGACTGTGAAAAACCCTGTTTCCCAGCACCCCACTGGTGTCCCAGCCTGCCCAAGACGCTCCTGCCTTTTTTTGACTGACGGGCAGCTGCCCCTTTCTGGCCTTCTCAGCTGTGAATGAAAGGGCTACAGATGATTCTTACTGAAGGAATTAAGACCAGGATATTTAAATGAGCCAGAGGGAATTGGAAATCCACAATCTACTTCAATTCAAACCTGTTGCTTTCCGGAAGAACAATGCTCTCCACAGCAGCAGTGCAGGGTCTGATTTTGCTCCCCAGAGACATGAACAAGCCCTTCGCTTTCCAAGTGGTGATCGGTGCCAATGGCAGCTACACCCTGGCTGTGCCAATGAGGTCCAACACGTGCTGAGACTTCTGCTAAGTGCATTAAAAACCCACCAGATAAAAACTTTAGATGTCACGCTATGCTGCATGATGTCACATGAAGTCGTGTGGCGTCACCCTATGTTATATCAGACAAGGCAGCCGCATCCTGGGCATTTGGTCACTGAGGCTAAAGAGAGAGTCCTCCCTCCCAAGGCATTTGAGTCTGGGTGACATATGAAGAACACAGAATATCCTGTAATTCTCTGAGTAACTGTCTTCTAGGTGCAAAAATGAAATTTATGAGAATTTACAAGAAAACTGTTCATTGGTGCATGAGCTGACATTAATAGAGAGAAGACCCTTTATGAAAGTGGCCGTCCCGTGCCAGGCAGCGTTTCCCCCTGTTGATCATGTTGATGAAGCAACACGTGCTCCAGCCTCTGGTACAGATTAAATCCTCTAACCTATCATAGAAACATCATATTTCAAGCATATTTTCTCAGGAATAGTGGACCTTGCTGCCTATTTGCTCTCTCTGAGAAGAGACATCCCTCCTCCTGTCTGTCAGAGCTGCGTCACCCCTTCCGTTCCCAATTTCCCCCCAGCACTGTCATTAGGAAAGCTCATCTCCTAGGAGGGCCACTGCAATTTAAACACAACGTTAGTCCCAAGTTTCACATTTGCTATGGTTCTTTGTGCATTAGTATCCTCTGAAAAGGTTTTCTCATCAAGTTTCTAATCTGTGGACCCCATCTAACCAGGCTTTCCAGCCAGAGGTCTTTACACACTCCACATTTGTGGCTGGGCTGTGCTGCTCCTTGCAGGTGCGATCAGTCTGTGAGCAGATGAGGTTTTGCTTCACCAGAGCCGGGCTGAGCACAGCCGAGGAGCTCTGGCATTGTTGATGAGCCGGAAAAAAGTCACGATGCTGATTATAGTCTGTCAGCTTCTCTAACCACTTCCAGCAATTAGATTTAAGGACTTTCTTACTAAATTTACAGAAATTGCTTCCTTCCCTCCTGTTCCTTGGAGCAGAATCAGCAGAGCCTGATCCCAGATCTGCCCACTTGCATTGTCAGGACAAACAGTTCCTGATGCATCCCAGTCAAGCAGCACCTCCGGACCCCATGCAGCCAACCTGGGCAGGCACCAGGACTCTGACCTTTACCAATAACCCAAACAATAGAGACCAAAGAGCTTTACCTTCAAGCCAGGCATGGATCACTTGGGCAGGTGAAGCGATGTCACTTGCAGGCAGTGGAATCTGGGCTCGGGTCAGGAACCAGGCAGATCATTGTAATAGATCCCAGGGGATTTGCAGACTAATTGCTTCCCCTTTCCTCTCAGCCCTGTGCACACAGTCCTCTGGCAATCTGAACTCTTTAATTTCCACAAGGCAGGACCCACCCTTCCCCAGCCTCTGCAGCACAGCCCCTTCCCTTACACCAGGGGACCGACTCTGGCCACGCAAGGAGCTGTTGCATGGGCTGAACTGGCCAAACACAAAGCAGTTTTTGCAGGGTTACTTTTCAGCCTGATCGGCGCCCCAGATTAGCTCAGCCAACACTGGTGCAGAGGCAAGCAGGATCATGCCAGCAAGGCCAGGAGCCACGCAGGCTCACAGGAATCTCATTCAGATCAGGTCTTGCCACGTGAAATGGATGCATCAAAGAGAAGATGTCTGTAAAGGACAGTTCACCCCCACTCTGCCTGCACACTCTGTTTCTTCTTTTCACTATGTCCTTGGCATAACACAAGCTGCTTTTCCAAGGTAGAACACATACTTTTTTGCCTTGCAAAGTGTCAGGCAGCCCCAGGACATTAGGCAGGAGGCAGAACCTGTACCAGAGCCCTTATCTCCCAGAGGGTCCATCCCCAAGAGAGAGATCAGCAGACATCCTGCAGAGCAGTAGGATCCACAGCATGTCCTTTGAATATCAGACTCAGAGGGTGAGGAAACAGAGCTTCTGGGAACAGTTCCAAATCAAAAGAATGGCATGAATCCACCCAGAGCCTGACTGGGTGCACGTGGACCTGCCCAAGCAAGGGCTTCCTGGAGCTCTTGGGCTGGAGAGCGGGGCAGAATGAACCTAAAGGTCAGCTCCCCTGCTCAGGTGCTGGATTGTTAAAGCCAGTCCTTTTCGCTCATCCTGGCACACGCACCCAATAATGGATGTTTTGGTGCTGTGCAGTGCCGAAGTTTGAAGCAAAACCCACGAGGTGAAAAGCTGAGACTGGACACAGCGAAGTCTGGATGTTGGGTCTCTCCATGCTCTTCCCACACCAGGAGCAGTGAGATGGGAGGCCAAGCACATCTCAGCAGAAGGAGACTGAATTTTCAAGCATGGATACCAAAGGTAGAGAACCCCAAATCCTGGCAAGAGCAAAGCTTGTGCTCAGCCTGCTCTTTCCCACCACACCATTCACAAGACAAACAGGACTGTCTGTCCAGCAATGTGTTTCTTCTGGGATGTCTTTCTTTTCTCCATCACCTCCATCTCCATGCTTTAAACACTCTCCAAGTCCCCCTTTCTCCTGGCCTGTTGAAAACACAAAGCCTGCAGACCCAGATTCCAACAAAATCTTGAGATCGGATTTTTTTTCCCAGGCTGCCCTCCCACATTTCTGTCTTTATTTCTCCTTTTCTTGTATCTCCCCTTTCTGGAATAGGGACAGAAACATGCTGCTTCCCTTCTCCCTACAGGAATAGGAGGAGCAGCTGGCAAAAGCAGGGGCTAGAGCCCTCAGACCACTAGTGCCAAGACAAGGGGCACTGGTCTCCTGCTCCTGGGGACCACAAAGCTTATTCAGTGGCTGTGGAGAGAGTGAGCGCACTAAGATCTCTTTAGGTTCAACAGGGACCCAAGCAGACATTTTGGGGAGAGCAATAACGTGATGTGAAATAGCAGCTGAGTAAGAGCTTACAGCTACAACTGGAGAGCTGTGATATCTGAGCAACCACAGCCAATGCTTTTAAACGGATCCTGGGATTATTGTGAGCACTAAGCTTGGGAGGGCTGCCATCAGCTTAGCACCATCTGAGCCGTTGCTTCTGGATGTAGGTGGGGGTTCATCTTGCTTTCTAGCGATGTGAAAATATTTGCATTCATCCATGGGGCAGAATGAACTCTGACTCCAAGGGGATTCTCACCCTTGCAGGTACAAGCCAGCCACATGCCCTGGCTGATTCCCACTCAATGAGCTCCATCAGGGTGAAGAATAGACCAGATGCAGGCACTGAGCTTTCCTGCCAAGTCCAGTTGGCTGGCTTTCTGAGAGCTCTTCCTTTGTTGGCTATGAGACACACCTTGCAGAGTGTAGTGGAGGCTCTCTGGGACCAAACCATCAGGAGTTCAGGGAACAAGCACTTAAGCACCTGTATGAGCATTCCAGCCATCCAGCCTTTGGGTCACTGTGGCTCTAGTTCATGGCATTTTTCTCAGCAACCATATATGGAGATGCCAACAGGGCTGCAAAACAGAGGAGACGAATGAAGAATAATTAGTCTCCATTTCCCAGTCCTGCTCCACAGCCCATCTTTACTCCTTCCCCTCCAGCATGTCCTAATCTCCACCAGAGCAACTCAGCCAGGCTCCTGCCAAGGCTCTGCCTCCTTGTCCTCACCCATGGGGAGGTGTCTGCCCTTTCGCTGTCCCCAGGCAGCTCACATGGGCTTTTGCACAGGCAGCCCCAGACCGTTTGATTTCCCTGGACTCATTAGCAGGACTCTCATGTCGTTAAAGGTTTCTTTGCTATTTCTTGACTACTGGAAGAACCATGTTCTCCTTCCAAGCAGCCAGAAACCACAGGTTCTGCAAACATCTCGTCATTTTAGCATTCCCCACAGACCGTGCATCCGCATTCCTTCTTTGGATTTGTCTTGTACTGGGAAACTCCTCTCATCAGACCCAGCCTGCAGCGCACACCTTGTAACACAGTCCCCAGGCACCGTCCTCTTGAGGTCTCTGAGTTCTCCTGCCCTTCCCTGACAGGAACGCTGGGGAGGGGCTCTGGATCAGGGAATGCAGGGATAGGACAAGGGGAACAATTTTGAGCTGCAGGAGGGGAGATTGAGATGAGACCTTAGGAAGAAATATTTTCCTGTGAGGGTGGGGAGGCCCTGCCCTGTGTTGCCTGAAGTGGTGGCTGCCCCATCCCTGGAGGTGTTCAAGGCCAGGTTGGATGGGGCTTGGAGCAACCGGATTCAGTGGGAGGTGTCCCTGCCCATGGCAGGGGGTGGAATTGGATCCCTTCTAACCCAAGCCATTCCATGATTCTATCACATGAAGCGCCCTACAGTGCCATAAGGGGCTGAGATCAGCCCGTCTGACCTTCTCCTGTAGGATGTGATGAGCCCAGGGACATGGGTCTGCCCAAAGCATTGGTCTTTGCAAGTACAGTTAGCATGGATGTGGAAAATACACCTCTTTCTTGGCTGGCCCCAGCAGTGACTCCTGTAGTTTGGTGTCTCACACTGCTTCAAATGAGCGCTTGCCTTCCCGCGTGAAGGTTTCAGCTGCCAACCACTGGACCGTGTCCTGCCTTTTCCTACAGAACTGAGGAACCACTCAGTGCCAGGGATGTTCTGTACAAGAAAACCTCAAGTCTGAACAACAGCTCTATCTCAGCTCATCCCATTTCTTGCAAGGCAAGTGGGAATCCAGGAGTGATCTCCCATGCATTGGTTTTCCATTAGGTGCTTGACAAACAAGAGGGTACAGTTGACTGAGAAGCTCGGCTGCGTGGTAACGTGCAGGGCAGAGCAAACACTACTGGCATGTCCCAGGAGGGAAGTCCAGTAGTTCTCACTCTCTGCATTTTACTTGCTTTACTTAGCATACATGTTTAGCTGGCACGAAAACTCTTCATCACAAAGTGACTTCCCTCAATGATGGGCTGAGAAAACCTTCCTTTTTCTGTTCTCAGCACAAAATGAGCAGAATCTCAAGTTGCCCTCCTGTCTCATCAGCTCTCCCTGAAGGGGAACCTGGTCAGTGAAGACTTCTGGAAAGTCTCCTTACGCCTCCCCTGCTCCTGTCCCTTTTCAACATGTTGGGCGAGGTGGATGCTTCATGGGGAAACATGATCAGGTTAGGACATAGTCATGCCTGAAGTCCCAGCAATGGGACATTCTTCTCTGCCCTTCTCTGCCCTTCTCCATCTCCAGTCTCATCTCAGCCTGATTTTTATCCGCAAACACACACAGTGCTGCCACTTCCAGACAAACAAAACTCTGAAGTCCTCCATATCATCAAATTGGTGTAAAGATCATTTCAAGCATAATTATTAAAAATCATGGGAAAACCAGGCTGATGTGCTTTGCCATCTGTGCTTGAGTCTGAAAAGGTCATATTTGTCCAAGTATCTCCACCCAAGACCCTTTTTCATAAGTGATAGCTGAGATTCAGCTTGGCATCTCCTGTGGACAGAGCTTCCTCAGGGACCAGAACTTGCATGAGTACCATTTTTGTTTTCAGTTTGAGTTGTGGGGCTTCCCAAACGCAAAACCTCCGTCAAGGTACTCAGAATAGCATGCGGTGTCGGCTTGGTGCTTCCTTCTCGTGGGGGCTCTGCCTGATGCAGCAGCAATTAGCAGCACACTCTGCAAACGTGCCAAGCCATGAACTGGAGCACAGGAGGTGAATGGTGCCTGGCAGGCTGATGGAAGTTATTATCTGCCCTGTTTGAGGCCACTTCTGGAATACAGGGACCAGTGTTGAATCCCAGATCAGGAGAGAGATGGGGAAACTGGAGAGCGACAGGTCCAGAGACCCAGAGCACAGGGCTAGAGGGAGAGGATGAGCGAGTGGGGCTGAAAGCAACCTAGAAGAGAGGTTTCTGAGACGAGGCTAAAGGCAACCTAACAGCAGCCTGTGTGGAAATGGACATCGCCATTCCATCTTTACCTTGGAATTTTTCAAGACTAAGCTAAACAAAGGCACAGCCACCTTGATCTGGTGCTGGGGACAGTCGTGATCCAAGTGTGAGGCTGGACTGGAGACCTCCAGAATTCTGTCCACTAGCACTCCAGTGATCCCATAAGCCTCCTTGCCGCTGCCATGTATCACCCAACACTCAGTGCCACTCAAAGCTTCCAGGGCTCCCAACAATATGAGAGGAACCCAAATAGCCATGTCCTTCATAGGTTTTGTCAGGATTAGGTATTTTATCAGTCTCTCAGGCTGCAATACTGCCCAACAGGAGCAAACTACTGTGGAGAAGTATTGGAAAGACATAAGAAGTGCAAAAACTTTGTTTCTTGTGGTGGCCACAAATGGATCTTCATAGGCTGTGGGAGATGAAGAGGAGGGGAAGAGCAGGCAGAAAAAGTGAGGGAGGGAGAAGGGGAGTAGCCATGGAGGCACAAGTGGGGCAGCAGCTCTGTTCAGGGCTGCTGGCAAAGTCTGATGGGGGGTTTGAGGAACACTTTCCACTCCAGCCAACAGCTGTGACTAATGGTTTGTCTCTGTGGCAAGAACAGCCAAATCCCCGCAATGGAAACAAAACAAAGTGGACTCAAAGGTGCAAGTCCTTTTCCTCTCTATGCCCCTGCCCTGTGTTTCTCCTAAGGACCACAGCATGCATCTCCACCCCTCCAGGCACCCAGAGGCAGTCGTTCCCTCTCTCCTCCACTGAATATTATGCACGTTACACAAAGTGAAATGAGATCCTTAGCAGGCCTTGAGAGAACTCAGCTTTCCCATATCCTGCTTTCTGCTGCTTGAGACATGGACTTGAGGACTCAGTCCTCAGAAAGGTCTTCAGCAAGGAAACAGAGGCAGAGCACAGCTCTGCTCTCCTGCTCCCATGAACACCAACCTGTTCCTCCATGCTCCCCTCAGCTGAAACTCCTGACAATCACAGCCTAACACTTAGAATCCTTTCAATGTCACCCAAATGCATTTTCTAGTGAATAAACCATCTCCCTCTCCTAGCTGGATCACCAGGAGGGCGATGCTCATCGGCATCACATGGTCCAGTCCCACCCTGACTCCGCAAAGGACATTTATGCACTTATGTCCCTCACCAGGAAACTGAGAAGATCAAGTTCTGCCAGCAATCTCAATGCACGCTCACATGAGCAGTTCCTGTGTTGCCTGGGAGAGGAGCCCAAACTCCCCAGGCCAGCACCACTGCAGGCATGGGGCTCTGGACCAGTTTCACTACCTTATACCTACTCCCATCCCAAAGGGAGAGATCCTGTTGGACGCATCCCCAGGCGTGGGTGGCACAGTGGCGCCCAGCACTCATGAATAAGCTCTGGAGCATGTCCATCTTTCCCAGTCTGCCCAGCAGCAGCAGAGCTTCTTTCCACAGCTTGACAAGTAACAGCGCCAGCTCCCCCTGAGCCCCTACATCAGCTGCTCTTCCAGCCCCAACATCTCTGCATAGATGGCTGTGAAAAGCCAAGGAGATGGCAGCACTGGAGGCACCCAAAGCAACCTCAGAGAAGGTCCAGAGCTTGGCTGGAGCTGTCATATGATTAGCGTAGCCCCAGACACCCTCCAGCAGCCGTGGAGTCTGGTGGGGAGACCACTGGGTGGTTTGTGGATGTCTCACCCACAAGTACCTACTTTCCATCCCCTGCTTGCGGGTTGGGTACATCACCCTTGACACATCTTCCCTTCCTCACTGGGAGCTCTGCTGCCTCAAGGGTTGCCGGCAGGGGCTGCGGAGCAGAGACAGGGAATTGGCAGTGGAGCAAGAGGTGGCCACTTCTCCTTACATTTGTAGAGATCTGAGCAGGGGCAAACCCACTGGAGACACTCCAAAGACCCTCTCCAGGAACGCCATCTCCTGCATCAGTCAAGGATGAGAGGAAATGGCCTCAAGTTTTGCTGGGGGAGGATTAGATTGACTGTTAGGAAAAATTTCTTTACTGGAAGATTGGTGAAGACCTGGCAGAGGTTGCCCAGGGCAGTGGCAGAATCCTCATCCCTGGAAGGGTTCAAAAAGCATATGGAGGTGGCATTTCAGGATATAGTTTAGTGGGCACAGTGAGGTTGAGTTGATGGCTGGATTTGATGATCTTAGAGGTCTTCTCCAACCTTAACGATTCTATGATTGTATGATTCAAAGCAGCATCTTCTCACCCAAGAGACCTCGGCCAGAAAGGGGCAGGGACTGTGCCCAGCAGAACCTCACTGTCAGTTCCTAGAACAAGTCTCTGAATGCACCTCACCCTCCTCCTCCTGCCCTGGCCCCCAGAAATCCCTCCATGGCATCCTTGCATGCTGCTTCCTAGAAACACCAACACTTGGCCAGTG
The DNA here is from genome assembly GCF_032191515.1 of Phaenicophaeus curvirostris. Taxonomy (NCBI): domain Eukaryota; kingdom Metazoa; phylum Chordata; class Aves; order Cuculiformes; family Cuculidae; genus Phaenicophaeus; species Phaenicophaeus curvirostris. The sequence goes on from NC_091414.1 coordinate 7,843,784, forward strand.
TGACACAGAGCAAAAGGCTTGGCTCTGCACGATGCTGGTGATGCTGCCCAGGCTGGAGAAAAGCAGCCAGCTCCTACCTCGGGACGAGGGGGCTCTTGCACAACACAGACCCCCTCTCCCTGCCTCCCCCCACAAGCAGCTGCCTGCACCCCGAGGCTGCTCACTGCCTCTTCCCCTAATGGGGAAGCAGCTTCCTCCTCGCCGAGCCGCACAGGAAACTCTGCGGTATTTATAGCTCACTCTGAGAGAGCCTTGCACAAACTCAGGGGAAAAACCTACACTCAGTCAAAAACAACCTCCACGCACCCCAGGCTGCACCCGGAGCTGGCACCGCAGGAGATGTGCCCAGTGCGCTCCTGGCCCCACAGGTCCTGGGGAGCAGGCTGTAGGAGCATCTCCACCAGACAGGCAGGATGAGGAGTCTTTCCCAGGACTATTTCCCAGGACTCATCTCTGCTGTTGCCTCCTTCCATCTCTGTCTCCCACCACCTGACCCTTCTTCCACCCTCCTCCATCTCCCCCCTCTTTTCTCCTCATGCTCTGATCAAAGCGAGCTGTTCCCTGACCAGCCAAAGGCACTGAGCAGGGGAAGAGGTCGCCGAGATGCAGAGGACACTGCTGAACAGCAGAGAAGGGCAAAACCTGCTGCTCTGCATGGCATAAGGAAGAGCAGAAGGGTTGGAGCAAGTCATTGACACATGGTGACTTGCATTCATCTCTCTGGGCCATGAGGAAGCTGTGCAGAGTGCAAAGATCCCTTCCACCAGGGATTTCAAGATATCAGAAATTTTACTTTTGTCCTAAGTGGGATAAAAGACATGGAAACAAAATGTCATATTTGTTATTTTAGTTAATTCCAAGTTTCCATTCCTATGCTGGATTTTAAGGGGTTTTCTGCTATCACAGAAAGCAGGAAAACACTGAGGTTTCAAAACATCTACATCTTATGGAGACACGGAAATGTTTCACTCCAAAGAGCTCTGAAACAGGTTCAATTGAACTCTGAACCCTTCTTTCTTTAGTAAATTTTGCTTCATTTGGCCCAGTTCCACCGTATCTTGGTAGATTTGCATATGCTGATGCAACACAAGTTCCAAGAAAATTTTCCCAGCCAGCTCCGGCCACAACACGAATCCATTCCCAAGCTCAGCAATGTTCATGTCCAGTTCAATTCCACTTGACCTGGAAGGTCCTCACCCTTAGCTGTGTCCTGCAATCAGCCTTCTGAGCAGCCTACAAGACTCAACAGGCAATGATCCTCCTTGGCACATTACCACAAATAAGCACATCAGGACATTTTTCCCCTTGTCTCTCAGCCCTGCAGCTAGCTGTCCACGCTTGACCAGCAAACTCTCCTGGGGATGGGAGAGGCACACAGTGAAGATTTTCCACCTTTATCCCAGAGGGATGCAGCGGCCACATGGAGCCCAGCCTGGATGTGCTCAGAGCAACTCAACCTTTGGATGAGCTAAACTGCTGCATCCCTCCCAAAGCTGGTCCTCAGCAAGAAAAGGGCTGCAAGGCAGTCCTGAAGTGACCCAGTTGTGGCTGGCTGTGCTGAATCAGCGTCAAGAAGGGCTGCTGCTACCTAAAATCCATGTCAGGGGCCCAGTGTGTCCTCAGGCACCAGAAAACAGTCCACTTGCTACATCCCCCAGCAGAGGAGACAAACCACTTACATCTTGTTCCTCCATTGTGAGTGTGGAACCAGCTTTTCCAGCAAAGCTGGAAATGGTCAGCATGGGCTGGGTCCCCAGAAGCCATGGGCCTTCCCGACTCATGAAGCTGTTCCACCTAAATCAAACCCTTTTCTGGGAGGCAGGTAGCCTCTTGTGTCCAGCAAACACACTGTGCCTGAAAACTCAGTTCACCAGAAAAATGCTCTTTGCTCATTCCTCCTGTGTCCCACAGCTTAAGGAGAGCGTGCACAAGGAGCTCCACCAGCATCCTCCCCAGAAGGAGAAACAATGCCAGCATCGTCGTGCAGCTGTGGAGAGACCAAGGCTTGAGTTTACTTTCCAGGAATGGTGTCTAAAGCCTGTGATGAAAGAGCAGTGGGGGGAATGTTTACTTTAAGGTCACCCTCTTTCATGCAGGGTTTTCCAACAGCACTTGCTGTGGAGTGAGAGAGTTAAAGTAAGAAAACTCTATCTTCCTCTCCTAGGGCAGGAATAATTTGTGAGAAATCAGCAGGATTGACTGAGACCTGGCATTTAGGAATAGTCTTTGCACACAGCTGTCAGGATTGTGTTGGTTTAAGACCATTTGCTTGCTCATCCCACCTCTCAGGGCTCCACTGACACCACTTGGCTCCCTCTCCTATACCAAGGTGGCCCATGTGCCCCCTGCAGAGGCCAACCAAGCTTTGCTTTGAGGGATTAACATTCATCCCATGATTCTCCATGAGCATTCCCAGCTGCTGGTGGCTGGGCAGTGCAGTTGGGTCCTGGTGCTGGACTGGCTGCAGTGCTCGCACCCCGGCACAGACGTTCTGGAGGGGCCGCAGTGCTGGTTTGGGGTGTCAGAGCATTGCAGCACTGCCTTGGAGGATGTCAGTCCTACAGAGGTGGTATTGGTTCAGGAGTGAACACCAACAGCCTCCTATGCTCAAGTGAAATCAGCCCATGCTGAAAGCCCATCAGGACAGGTCCAAGGAGTTTTATTTCTGGAAGGCTACAGGCTTTGATCTTTTTTATGCACAGTTTTCAATTGTGCTGAAGCCCAGAGCTGGTTAGAGGCCACGTGGCTGGAAGGGAAACTCATTCAGAAGATCAACGGAGAGACGGACAAAACTCATTTGTTTTCTTAAGCAAGAAAGAATCAGGAACAAAAAGCCAAAACAATCTGAATCCCAGCCAAGTGAAGGCGACTCTAACGGCTCGACTCTTTCTCAACACGCTTCCCGCCACGGGCAGCGGGGAAGGGTGACACAATAACAGTGCTCAGCCCTGCATCGCAAGCGCAGCACAGGCAGCACTGTGCATGGAGACCTGCACCCTCCTCCGCACCAGCAGCTGCTGGACCTTCACACAATCACCAGCACTTCGGGTGCTGCTGTAACTCCGCAAGGCAAAACAGGGTTTCTATTCCCATATTGCAAAATGCTGGATCTTCAGGAGATAAATGCTCAGCACTGGGGTATCTTGTAAAATATGCAATTGTGCAGTGCCTGACATTGGTGCTGTAGTCCACAGGGCTGCTCAGCTGAGATGAGGAGTCGAATGCTCAGTCAGTGCACACCTTCAGCAGCCAAAGTATGGGAGAACTGGACAAGCTTCTGCAAGGACCAAGCACGCCTGACGATGAGCCACCCTTGGTTATCTGCTCTGGCTGAGGACTTCCTCCCCAGTCGCTATGAACGGTCATTCACAGAGTGGCCATTCATCTCCAGGGGCGCAGCAAGGGCTGCACGGGTGCCTCTGAAAGCATGACTGCAGAAGTTCAGTGTCTCATCCTGCTTCTGAGAAAGGAGGTAGTGTATGACTAAGTTCATCCACACCCTCTCCACTTATCCTAACCCATTCCATCCATCGTATCTGTAGAGTCAGGGATATCAACAAAGTAATCAAGAAGGACTACACCAAAGGGTGTTCTACTTTGTAGACACAATATATGAAATATATAAGAAACCTGTGCTACAGCTCCAAATTTAAGACCTTTCATAGATCAGCAGAACCCATCGTCTTGTCTACAATGAGCTGATGGTTCCAATATCCCAGCAGGGAACAGGGGAAAGGTTTTTGATGTGACAGAATTCAAACTGGCATGGATTTTCCCATTTTGCTGGTGTCGTTTCTCAAAGCAGAGCCCACAGAGGCTGCCAACAAATACACCATCCACCCTCCTTTAGCCTGCTGTCCCTCTCTCCATTCATATGTGCAGCATATGTGTGGTTGGAAATTCCTGCTAGGAATTGGGAGCTGAACAAGATTAAGCCCTGGAGCCCAGGGAGCAGGTTTCCATGGCCCCAGCTTCTGCTGGCAGAGCGCTGAGATGATCCTCCTTTGCCTGCAAACCATTATCTCTCCATCCTCTCTGGGAAAGACCCGAGCTGAGGCTGCATCTTGAAGATAACTGTGAACATGGGAATATTTACTCAGGTCTCTCTCCTGGAGAAAGGCCAAGCTGCCTGTGGTTTGTGGTCTACAATAACAAACGTTACAGCAGAAGACAGTATTTGTTTAACTGCTCGCTCTGTCAATACTGTAGCTTGCAAAAGCCCAAAGATTGCACAGCCAGAGCTGGTGACATTTCAGAAATCATCTGTTCTTGCATCAAGAGTAGGGGCTCTTTAGTTGTGAGATGGGACTCTGCCAGGCTTCACTCCTCTCTGCATGCTGGGGAATGGGAAGGTGGGATGGGGGTGCACCTACTTTCCAGAAGAAATGGCTCTGCTTCCTTGCTACACTGATCTTGGAAGTCTCCAGCATAAAACTGTGTCCTGGCCTGCCTGGATCTGCCCGTGCTTTCTGCTAAACCATCTGCACTCAAGGCCTTGTCCTGTGGAAACCCAAAGCTCTGGCTGTGGGAAGGTCCATAAAGCAGACAACTCTTGTCAAGGTGTGGCAGTGTGAAGCCTTGACAGCAAGACCCACCAAGATATGTGGCCTTCTCAAAATGTAAATAATTGCAAATCTCAGGCCACGCAGCTGGCTGCAGAGTCATTTTTTCTGCCTTGGAGTAAGCTCCTTCAGAATGCCCAGTGCTCCACATGGCAGCAGGCAGCTTCGTCTTTCATCTTTTCTTGGCCTGAACTGTAAAACTTCAACACAATAAGTAGCAAAGGGCAGATGTTCCACTCTGGAAACTCAGCAGACCCTGACCCAACAGACCCTACAGTCTTCTTGAACCACAGAAACTCATAGAATGGACTTTGCATCACCTTGGGACTAGAAGAGACCTTGGGTGAAGACAGCTCTGACCTCCAGCCTCAAGTAGCTCAAGTGATCCTTGCATTGTCCTGTTTTAAAGTTTTTACAAGATGAAGAACAGTCTTCAGGCAAGAAAATCTTCCTTGGGTCTAAGGTGAATCCTCTTTCCCACAGCTGAAGCCACTGAGTCAGCTGCTGGGCACCATGAACAAGGCAGAAATATCTGTCCTTCACCTTCACACCGGTCCTCTGTGTATTTGCAGAGTGCTTTCCTGCCTGCCTCTGATGTCCCTTCTCCAGGATATACTGTCCAGCTACCAGGGCTCTGCAGGTGATTGGTGACGGCTCTGCTCATCTCAAAACACTCACCAGCCGCTCCACATCTCTCCTGAAGTGCTGGGGCTTCAGGAAAACCCTTCCCTAGCGTTTCTTAATTCACAACCACCTTGTTAGATCTTCTCCACTGTGCCAGGACCACTTTTAGCCACCCTTCACTGTGCATGTTTGTGGGGTTTCAGCACTGCAGTGCTGGCCCAGCTGCTGCTCTTAGACAAAGGTTCATACTTCACCTCAGGGAAGCACCAAGAAGTGCCAGCACAGGGACAGAGGCATGGTGAACTCCACGAAAACATCTAGCAGATGTGCCTGCATCCATTTCAGATCCTTGCTGACCTTTTCCTCAGCATCTGACCACAACACGGTGACAGATTGAGTATTGATCATTGATATTAACAGAGAGCCTACAGCCCTGGAATGTCACAGGCTACAAAAGCAGTGAGAATAAGCAATGTGTTTGCAGGAGCAGCAGGTCCAGTGGGTAGCTGCATCTGTGTGCTTCCCCCAGGACACAGGTAGGGTCTCTGGGGAAGCCTGGAAGGAAGAGGACAACAGGCGATGTTTTTAAGCTGAAAGAGGGGAGATTGAGATGAGATCTTAGGGAAAAATGTTTTGCTGTGAGGGCAGGGAGGCCCTGGCCCAGGTTGCCCCAAGAAGTGGTGGCTGCCCCATCCCTGGGCAAGGATGGCCGGGCTGGATGCGGCTTGGAGCCCCTGATCCAGTGGGAGGTGTCCCTGCCCATGGCAGAGAGGTGGAACTGGATGGGCTTTGTGGTCCCTTCCAACCCAAACCATTCCATGATTCTAAGAGATGAGCGCAGTGTGGAGCCAGCAGGAGCAGGGAAGGCATCCCCTGCCATCCAGGCCCTCTCTCCCTGCCGCAGGGCTCTCCCACTGCCTCGTTTACAGCCCAGTCTCATTTTCCTTTCCTCTTTGTGAAGGGTTTCGGGTTTCCCTCTGGGGTGGCTTGAGTTCGTTGAGAACCAGAACTGAAGTGTTGAGCTGGGAAAGCTGCCGGTTTCGTTGCTTCTCAGAATAGCAGCTCTTTTTTCTAAGCCTTATTTATAAACTGCTGCTGTTTGGTGTTTTATGACAAAGATAGTGAGTTCAGGAAATCAGCAGTGGTTTCTGTTATCTGGAGCACAACCACGCGAGAGAGGGAAGAGGGTGTCACACTCCAGGAGCTGGTTCATGGAAACAAGTATCTCACTGCTTTGCCCCTTGAAAGCCAGATATTTATAAACCCTCACATCTCCTCTTCCTGCTCCTTGCTGTCACCAGCTTCAGAACTTGCTCATACTTTTAACCCCATAAAAGTAGCCAGTGGAGGAGGGCCACCTCTCTTCTGCTCCCCTATTTCCATGGGTAATTTGTTGCTCACACATTGCACAGAACAAACACCAGTTGCAGAAACTCAGGTCTTCTCCAGTGGACCTTCCCACCCTCCTGGCTTTGGGACACCTCACACCTCACATTTCCCTTCCCAGGCACAGTCCAGGTCCACACCAAACGCTGGTGTGCCCCACACCTCCCAGGCAGCGCAGACCCCAGCCAGAGCAGATGGATGCAGTGAGGAGGGGTGGTGGATGGCCAGCAAATGGGTCACCTGTCTGCGAGCAGACCCTTGGCATCACAGTGGCTGGAACATAAAGGCATGGGCACCCATGGTGGATCCAGCCACCTAACGCAGACTGCAAATAGAACAGTGCAATAGAATCATAGACTCATAGAATCACCACGTTGGAAAAGACCCACTGGATCATCAAGTCCAACCATTCCTATCAAATACCAAACCATGTCCCTCAGCACCTCGTCCACCAATCCCTTAAAAACCTCCAGGGAAGGTGACTCAACCCGCTCCCTGGGCAGCCTCTGCCAGTGCCCAATGACTTTTTCCGTGAAATTTTTTTTCCTAATGTCCAGCCTAAACCTCCCCTGGCGGAGCTTGAGGCCATTCCCTCTCGTCCTGTCCCCTGTCACTTGGGAGGAAAGGCCAGCACCCTCCTCTCCACAACCTTCTTTCAGGTAGTTGTAGAGAGCAATGAGGTCTCCCCTCAGCCTCCTCTTCTCCAGGCTAAACACCCCCAGCTCTCTCAGCCGCTCTGCATAAGGCCTGTTCTCCAGCCCCCTCACCAGCAGCAGCAGAACACACCGAGGCATCCCCCACAAGAAGAGAAAGTGCTCAGAAGCAGAAGGGGATCTCAAGACCTCAGAGATGCAGCACAGAGAAACTGCTGCACAGGCTGCAATACGAGTTCTGGACTTGCTGGTGCAACTCCAGTGCAGCGTCTCAAAAATGAAGGGACTGGAGCATCTTTTATATGAGGGGACACTGGAAGAGTTGAAGTCCTTCAGGTCCCAGAGGTGTTCATGCTCTGCAGCACAGATGAGGACAGAGGACTTCTGGCCCAGTGGGAGGAACCCACAGAGGGGAAGGAGAAGGCAGCGACACCACAGCAAGGTTTGTCAAGCTGAGTGGCTTACAGGCTTGCAACAGGCTGCCACTGCTGATGCCAGCTGTGGTCCCTGGTGCTTCCAGTCCTGCACAGACCAGTCCAGAGCACAGGCAACACCCGCCACGTTCCTGAGCAGCGACACTGGGTCACCCAGGCAATAGCTTAAAAGCATTCCCTAGTGGCCATAAATTGGAGACTGTGACACACGCCGAGATCTAGATGAAATCATGACACACGTGTGTGTATCTCTCATGCTGCTCACAGTGAAGGGTGATCATTCCAGGAGTGCCTGCAAACTTTGTGTGCTAAGAGTGTCACCTGCTCCCTGCACCTTGGCAAGGAAGCTGCGTTGCTCATACAGGGTTGGGAAAGGAGATCTTAACTGGGAATGCTGGGGATCTCTGTGCAACTTGGATCAACTCTTCAAGTCAAGAGATCAACGGCAGCTTTCTGCCCCCATGGGCAACTGTGAAGAACCCACAGCCATGCCAGACCTTACCAGACCCCTCTAGTCCGAACCCAGCACCCTTTCACCTGACAACTTCCTGCTGAAAATGCCCAGAGGAGCCTCCAGGGACCACCTGGATGCAATGTGGGTCCTGCTTGCTTCTTCCCACCCTGGTGTCAGCAGCCTGATGCTCCTCTTTGCTCAGTGCTGGGGAAGCTCAGCTCCGATGGTCCCAGCGTGGGACTCCCTAGGCTGTTGTGGCCAAAGCACAGCTGGCAGCTGACTGCAGTGCAACCAGGGTGAGAGCTTGAGACCTGGGCCAAGCTGATGTCCAGGGTTGAGGGTATATTTCAGGAGATAATGGTGAACCAAATTATTGCCACATATTCATGGCAAGGAGGAGCTCTTTCTTCCCATCCCAACTCCCTTCTTCCCTGCTTATCTTTGGCCAGATCCAGCACTTGGTGGACTGACCCCTCTGTGTGCTGCTGGAAGTTCTTAAAACAGCAGAGAACTCTCCCAGTGAAAAGACAACTCTGCCTGCAAGAATGCTGTCATGGAGCACAGCCCCATGGGTTGTTTTCTCAGGACAACACCAACACAGCCACCTCTCCAAGAGGTGGGAATGCCTTCCTGTTGCTGCTGACAAGAGCAGCACAATAAAGCCACAGTCACCTCTACAGGGATGCAGGTAGAGCTGGGTGGTCTGAGTCTGACCCAAGATCTCCATCTCTGTCCACGTGAGAGTCTGTAGCTCCATGCAGAGCTGTCACCCAGCCTTGCACAGGTCTCTCCCAGGGGCTGTGGTTTTCTGAGATGAATTTTCTCATTTCTGACCCTCAGTTTTCCCTAAACCCTTTTCAGTCTCTCAGCTGCAGAGCCCAACTCAGATCTTGCCAAGGCCAGAACTGATAGCACTGAGCATTGGTGTTGGGAAATGATGTCTTGGGGGAGTGCCTGGTGGCTGGTGCCAAGTTTTATCTCCACCAGGTAACATCAGAGAGACCCTAGTGACAAAAGAACCTCAGAGTCTGGCCACAGCCACTTCTCCATTGGGATCTACAGGAGCATCCCTTGAGACAGACCTGCAGAGACCATGCAGAACCCTCTCCAAAGCCATGAGACAGGGCAAGTGGAGAAGGGAGGAGGGAAGTGGGATGTCCCTGCCCCTGTCAGTGGGATTGGAACTAGATGGTCTTTAAAGTCCTTTCCAACCCTAACTATTCTATGATTCTGTGATTCTATGAAGGAGGAACACCTTTGGTCCTCCAGGCACAGCTGCAGCTTCATCCTCCACCAAACACTGCCTCAGGCATTGCTGCAGCTCCTGAGTGAAGAGGCACCCACCTCTTCCCAGCATGATGTCAGCCTGTGGCCAAATTGGTTTCCTGGGAATTTTTGACACACACCTAGCTCTCATTTTCCTCTTCTTACTCCATTCCATGATTCCAAATTCTGATCCACACCAAGCCAGGGACCTCCTTCCCTGCCTTCGCACCGACCACCAGCATCTCCCACCTCTCCTGTACCCCACCCTGTACTCACTAGCACCGACCATACTTACACCACCTTCTGTGGACTCCAGACAGGGAGGAACAGGGAATGAATGGAACCAAAGGAACTAAAATTGCCTTTTGAAAGCACATAGCATGGCCCGTGGCAAGCAGGAGGTTGGTTTCTCTCCCTGCCTGGCACTCCACTGCTTTCACCAGCTTGTCCTTACACAACAGATGCCTTCAGTAATGAGCATTCCCAAAAAGGGCAATTGCATTTTAATCCTGACAACAGCAGCAGCAACATGAGTTGTTTTCCTAACACCCCATGTGCTAACAGCTCCCATGGACCCCAGCAGACTCTGGCCAGGAGCGCATGTGGTCAGGTAGCACATGTTTTCAGGTTATTTTCAATACATTGAGAACTCATTTAAGTATCCAGAGAATTTTCTTCATGTGAAAATAAAACACATCCGCATGAAAACTGGGCTTCCTCTGGCTACAACCCCCCTGCTTTTGCCAACTGCTGGCCATCTGGCACATGTCCTCTGTCCCAGGTCAGCAGAGCTGCTCTACTGACATTGCCACACGTGACAGGATGACTGAAATCCAGGCAAGTAGCAGTGGGACGGCTGCACAGTGAGATTTGCACTATGTTTCTTTCACCACAAAGACCAACAAATGTTTTCTTCTTTACTTCTGAGATCATAGAATCATATAATTGCTTGGTTGGAAAAGACATTTGAGGTCATTGAGTCCAACCATCCCTGTCCACTACTAAACCAGAACCCTGAGCATCCACCTGTCTGCTAAACACCTCTAAGTATGGGGACTCCACCACTTCCTATAACCTTTTCAGTGAAGAAATTTTTCCTGGTGTCCAATCTGAACCTGCCCTGCTGCAACTTGAGACAGTTTGCTCTCATCCTATCACTTGTCACTTGGGATAAGAGACCAGTGCCCACCTCACTACAACCTCCCTTCCATCAGTTGTAGGTCTCCTCTCAGCTGCCTCTTCTCCAGGCTAAACAACCCCAGGTCCCTCAGCCACCTCTCATAATGCTTGTTCTCCAGCTCCTTCACCAGCTCCTTTCCTCTTCTCTGGACACACTCCAAGGCCTCAATGGCCTTGTTGAAGTGAAGGGCCCAAAATTGAACCCAAGATTTGAGGCTTGGCCTCAGCAATGCTGAGTGCAGGGGCAGAATCTCTTCCCTGGGATCAGAACGTATCGCTCCTCGTAAACTTTTATCACAATAAGATTTTTCTTTAAGCAAAAAATACATCTTGGGGAAAACCCTGGTTTAGCTATCATTTTCTGAGTAGGAGTCCTGTCCAGCTGTGAGAAGAAGTTGTTGCAGACCAAGGAACCAGTCATGGCCATCCCAACTGTCTTCTCCCCAGAAGTGCCTACAGCCTCCAGACATGGTTCAGGCTGTCAAGGCCCCTCCTAGCAGCCTGTTGTCAGCTCTTTCCCCTCTCATTTCTTCACAATGAGGGTGAGAAGGCACTGGAACTGGTTGCCCAGAGCAGTGGTGGCTGCCGCATCTGTGGAAGCGTTCAAGGCCAGGCTGGATGGGGCCTTGAGCAACATGATCCAGTGGGACGTGTCCCTGCTTGTGGCAGGGAGTTGGAATTAGATCTTTAAACTCCCTTCCAACTCAGGCCATTCTATGATTCTGTGATTCTATTCGGCCAGCAGTTCCTCACCCTCACACTGCTCTATCCCATCCTACTCCAACCCAGTGACAATGTGGAGACTCTCATCAGCCCACAGCCCAAGCCAGGGTCCAGCAGAGCTCATCCCTGTGGCAGAAGGGGGGTCAGTGAGAGGATGAAGCTATGGGGCTTTTCTCCATAGCCAGCAAAGCCCTGACTGCTGCAAGCTCAGCCTGCGGCCAGCACACGCAACCCTCCATGCACAGAGCTGCAGCGAGAATAGAGCAAAGCCTCCTCTGACAGCAAAGGCTGTGATGCTCTGCCCTGGTTTTGGAGGAGGTCAGTGGGAAGGCAGGTCCCTGGGCAGTACTGGGGGCTGTTGCCACCATTGCAGCCCAAGAGAAGCAGCTCCTACTGGACCAGACTGGCACAACTGCCCATGGTCATGGCAGAGCTGAAACCCAGCCCCAAACAGGCACCCCACGCAGGACACCCTCCACGCTCCGACACCGCTGCCGTGCGCTGCTAATTAGCTGACAGCAACGTGATTTGTTTTCAGGAATACTGAGCCAATGAATAACAAAAATAGGAACCTGACAAACAGGTCCTGGTGACCTGGATCCCAGGCAGCTCTGCCAGGACAACCCTTTCAGTTGCCCTGAGTCACGCGCACCATTCCTGCCCTGGCCACACGAACCAGAGCCGCCAGGCACCCAGCCCATCCACAAGCTCACATCTTCCCAGGGCTCCGCTGTAAGCCCTGCTTAACGCTTTGAGTGACCAGAAAGTGCAAAAGCACTTGGTCATCCTAATACAGTCAGGGGCAGGAGAGAGGTTGAAGCACCTTCACGGCCAGGAGGGTCTGGAAACACCAGGAAGAGCAGCATTGCCACATTGATCCAGGGAAAAAAACGACTGCCATTTGAAAAAGAGGTTGCATAACACGAAGGAAAGGCAGATAAACGGTAACAGCTATTTCTGATGATAATGCAAGAGACACCACACTCCAGCCCCCTACCCTCCCCCCCGGTAAAGACTCACCACCACGACTCCAGCCACCCCACGCCTCCAAATCCAAGGCAGTTGCATGAGGCAACCAGAGAAACCGCCACCAGCTAATCTGCCTCAAGACAGCAGCAGCACAGGCGCCAAGAGATAAGAAGAAATAACTTAAAACCTCCCTGACTCCATGCCCCAGATGGCACAGGGCCTTGCAGGAGTGAGGGGGAAGCAGTGGTGCAGGAGGGAAAGCCTCCTTGGTGTCCGTCTCCACTGCTCCTGCTGCCAGGGACCACAGCTCGGGAGGAACTGGCAGAGGAACAGGGCACCTCAGAAGGACCGGAGAAGAGGTAGACTTGAACCATGACACCTGACTCAAGAGGCTCCTTGCCAGAAAAAAACACAGCACTGCTCTGTCCATCTGTGCTTCCAATCCAGCCTGAGGGAAATTGCAGTGACCAAGACATCCAGAGAGGCCATGCAGGCAGAAACATATGTCCAGGCAGCAACACGAGCCAGGCCTCAGGCAAAGCAGCTTCTTAATCTGAAGCAGAGCTGTGGTTTGCTTGCGTGAGAGGGAATTGCTCTTTGGCTTGTCTTCAGCAGGGAAAAGGACAAGCTGGGGTCCCTGGGCAGGACCCCTGTGGGACTGAAGGGACCATGCATGAACAGAGCCCTGACATACAACCTATTCCAGTGTCTCACCACCCTCACAGTAAAAGGTTTCTTCCTAATATCTAGTCTAAATCTAAGATGAAAGACGATAGATGAGATCTTAGGAAGAAATGTTTTCCTGTGAAAGAGAGGAGGCCCTGGCCCAGGTTGCCCAGAGCAGGGGTGGCTGCCCCATCCCTGGAGGGGTTCCAGGCCAGGTTGGATGGGGCTTGGAGCAACAGGATCCAGTGCGAGGTTGGAACCCCCATGGCAGGGGGCTGGAACTAGATTGGTTTTCAAGTCCCTTCGAAGCCAAACCATTCCATCATTCTATGATACTGCAGGTCAACCATCCCTTTGACACAGTTATGGACCACAGACACTATATAGAAACCTGGAAAACTCCAAAGTGGAAAGGAAGGATAGAAATGAAGAACACCAAAGGAGCACTAGCAGGGCCTGTGCCAGCTGGTGGCCCAGCCTGTGGCCAGCAGGACAGGGTCAGTGCCTCGGTTTCCTTGTCCGTGGGGAGCCACCGGGCTGTGCTGGGAGGGGTGACAGCACAGAGAGGAGGTGAGTGGCCACATGTAGAGCTGAGGCAGGAGCTGATGACGTGCACAACCCATACCACGTCAGAGGCTGTGCCGGCAAACCGGTCCAGCAGGCTGCCTGCTCCTGCCATGCTCAGAGCAGCACCTGGAGCCACTGAGGCCAGGTTCAAGCTGCCCGTCCATGGCTGGGTAGTGCTCAGGCTGGCAGCTGCCTCCAAAGCAGGACTGGTTTTCTCTTGTCAGACCCCACAAGGCAGGTCCCTGAAGGCGGATGATGAGCAGGTCCCATTCAGAAGGTGATGAGCGGGATGTCTGGGCAGAGTAGGGGCAGGCGGTTGGGTGGGCTGCTGTCAGGTACCACCCCAGCTGTACTGGGCTTGGCTCTGCCTCAGGACAGAACCCTCTTGGCCCTTCGGTGCTAAAGTGCAGCCAACGCCTGCTGTGGTGCAGGTTTAACCCAAACCAGCTGCACTGGCAGAAATGCAGCAGGCAAGTCAAAGTCAGAGGCAAGGAGCCAGGATGCTGAGCAGGACCCTGCCAAGCCCCACAGAGGTAGCAGTGAGGAGAGGCCAGACCCCACCGCCCCTTCCTGCCCCCTACCCCAGCCCCAGCCCCACAAGGACATCCAGGGAGACACGCGCTGGGCTCATCTCCCAGCCGCCTTCCCCGGGTCTGAGGACAAGGTGCTGGCGCAGAGCAGGCAGCGGAGCAGGAAGCAGCCAGGACAAGGGGTGAGCGGCAGGCGCAGGGGAACGCAAACAAGAGAAAGCAATTGAGGAAGCTCGTGTCTCATTCGTGTGTGCCTCAACCAAAGTCCAAAGCAAGAGGCGTTTGCAAAGGACACTGGAAAAATTCCAGTGATGTTATCGGCCCCCACAAAGCAAGATTAAGCCCAGAGGAAAAAAAATAAGAAGTTGTTTACAAGCTGGGCAAGCCAGCTCTGTATCGGGAGCACACTGGTTCTGGGGTCAGCTGCTGGCCTGGCTCCGGCTGCCACTTTGGAAGAAGCACCAAACCCCTCTGTGACCTGCTGCAGTCTCACTTTTGCACTGTTTTGTGACCTGGGCAGGTGAGACAGTCCCACATGGTCCCACATCACTGTCAGTGCATCAGGAAGCCGTGCATCCCAGGGTATGTGTGCAGGGAGCTTGCATGCAAGCCACCTGCACGCTTGGCAGGCTCCTGCAGAGATGAGTGGAGGCACAACCTTCCCTTCCTTGGCATCTTTGCTCCCAGATCCCAGCCGGGTTAATGGAGAGCCCGGTTTTCCTGGTGCTGGCCACCAGCTGCAGAGCATTTGTCCTTGCTTTCAGCATTACCAGCCCCTGCATCCAGGGGGGCTGCCAGAGACAATCTGCCCCTCACCCCCTCCCCTGAGCCATTTGCACAGCTCCTCTGCCAAACACCTCCTGCCTTTTATGAAGTGCTTCCATCTAAATGCAGATGAGGAATCACAGGATAATGCAGCACCTGCATGCAGTTCTCCTGGAGGACCCTTTTACCATGCAGAAACTGGGGAGAGGGAATTTTTGGTTGCTCCTCGGTGCATCCTTCTGTTGTTGCTGTGTGGCTGCCCGGCCATCAGACACAGGGAGACACTGGAGAGGAGCCACACCGTGCCCATCTTGGGCTGTTCACTTTTGCTCCATGTTCTTTGTCTCTTTGGTTTTTGTTTTTAATAAAAATCAATGTTTTTTTCTGCTGGACGCCTATGGCTGCCCTTTGTGAAAGCCACACTCACCCCAACCCTGTCTTGTGCATCTCTCTAGGACACATGTGCTCAAGGTAGCTCCACATTGGCCCGAGTCTGTTTGTGCTCCACATGCACTAATGCATCTACATTGCAGAGGGAAAGCACAATGTTCTGGCTGCTCCAGGAAACGTCTTCACCTCTAGACCATGTCTGTGGTGACAACTCCACAGATTCGTCACCAAGCAGGTAGTGCTTGGGGCACCTTCCCGGGAGAAGCTGATGTGTCCTGCTGCAAACCCCAGTGGGGCCCAGATCCACCACACCTGGGCTGTGCAGGGATCCATAGCCCTGGCAGCACCAGATTCCCTGTGCCCTGCGCAGGGCATGGTGTTTGCACCCTCAGTTGTTTGGTAAAAGGTGTCTGACACAATTTGCTGTTGGCCAGTATCCCTCCAGCCCTCTGTCAGGGGCTCCTCTAAGACACAGATTTACACATGAAGATTAATATTTAATTTAAATGCTAAATCTTGACTTGTCAACATACTTGTTTAAACCCAAACCGGAGAAACTTCATCGGAATTTGCTCGTGGTTCAGTGTTTAAAGTGACATGGCCTCTGCTGGACTTCTCAGCTTCAAAGCTGAGGTTTGCAAACCACTGTGATCATCCTTAAACAAACAAAAACTGACAGTGCATCGCATCCCCTCCTCATCTCCTGAATGCCAATAAATGCATCTGCTCAGGAAGCTTTACACATGCAGCACAGATTCACTGGGATCCTTTCAAGGCACAGTACAGAGACCTCCAGCAGCTGATAGTGAATATTTGATGAACTGGATGTCCCAACATTGTCAAACATGGGGTAGAAAAGCTTTCAAGTCCTTGGCAGTGCAGGGAGAGGCTGCGCACATGCCCCCCTAGACCAGCCTTGAAGGAATCAGGACCTGGTAACACTTCTACCAGAAAGTGAAAAATGCTGGCAAAACCTGCCACAGTGGGGTGGGCAATAAGAGCTCTGGGCACTTGGAGCCCAGCAGATTTGTTTAACCACCCGGTGCCTGGTTTGTGGCTGCTCTTTCTCTCCAGGAGCTGTGCCACCAGCGGTGAGCTGCGCCACCAGCGGTGAGCTGCTCCAGCAGCTGCAAGCTGTCTCCCCTCTACTCCACTCTTGCGAGACCTCACCTGGAGCCCTGTGTTGAGTTCTGGAGACATGGAGCTGTTGGAGCAGCTCCAGAAAAGGTCCCAGAGATGATCCAAGGGTTGAAGCACCTTCCATACAAGAACTGAGAGAGTTGGGGTTGTTAAGCCTGGAGAAGAGAAGGCAATGGGAAGCACTTAGAGTTTCCAGTACTGAAAGGGGCTCTAGGAAAACTGGGGAAGGGCTCTTGATCAGGGAGTGCAGGGATAGGATGGGGGAATGGTTTTGAGTCAAAAGTGGGGAGACTGAGATGAGACCTTAGGAAGACATATCAGGGCAGTGAGTGTCCTGGCCCAGGTTGCCGAGAGCAGTGGTGGCTGCCCCATCCCTGTAGGTGTTCAAGACTAGGTTGGATGGGGCTTGGAGCCCCTGATCCAGTGGGAGGTGTCACTGCCCATGGCAGGGGGTTAGAACTGGAAGGGGTCTAAGGTCCCTCCCAACCCAAACCATTCCATGGTTCTATGACATACACAGCCCTGACCCTTCCTATATCAAGTACCCAAAACATAGATGCCATCTTTGCATGATGATCAGTGGGTTATGTGAAGACAGAAGGTTTATGGAGAAAATGGCAGTAGGAGCTGGTTGCTGCTACACATAATAACTATCTTAGAATCATAGAATCATAGAATAACCAAGTTGGAAGAGACCCACCAGATCATTGAGTCCAACCATTCCTATCAAACACTAAACCATGCCCCTTAGCACCTCGTCCACCCATGCCTTAAACACCTCCAGGGAAGGTGAATCAACCACCTCCCTGAGTAGCCTGTTCCAGTGCCCAATGACCCTTTCTGTGAAAAAATTTTTCCTAATGTCCAGCCTAAATCTCCCCTGGCAGAGCTTGAGGCCATTCCCTCTTGTCCTATCCCCTGTCTCTCGGGAGAAGAGCCCAGCTCCCTCCTCTCCACAACCTCCTTTCAGATAATTGTAGAGAGCAATGAGGTCTCCCCTCAGCCTCCTCTTCTCCACGTTAAACAACCCCAGCTCTCTCAGCCGTTCCTCATAAGGCCTGTTCTCCAGCCCCCTCACCAGCTTTGTTGCTCTTCTCTGGACTCGCTCCAGAGCCTCAACATCCTTCTTGAGGTGGGGGGCCCAGAACTGAACACAGGATTCAAGAAGCGGTCTCACCAGTGCTGAGTACAGAGGGAGAAGAACCTCCTTAGACCTGCCGGTCACGCCGTTTCTGATCCAAGCCAAGATGCCATTGGCCTTCTTGGCCACCTGGGCCCCTGCTGCCTCATGTTCAGTCGCTATCAACCAACACCCCCAGGTCCTTCTCCTCCAGGCAGCTTTCTAGACAGACTTCTAGTCTGTAGCTGCTCAGGGTTGTTGTGCCCCACGTACAGGACCCGGCATTTGGCCTTGTTAAACCTCATGCCATTGGTCTCTGCCCAGCGGTCCAGCCTGTTCAGATCTTTTTGCAGAGCCTCTCTACCCTCCAGCAGATCAACACTTCCACCCAGCTTAGTGTCGTCTGCAAACTTGATGTTTAACAGGTGACCCTCCTGTACGCTGTGTGTCCTTGGCATTTTCCACCCCCATGGAACAAAATGCGTGCTTTAGTGATTCAGACCTGGACTTGTCCACCCCAAGGTCTTCCCAAATGCCACAGCCAAGCAGCTGCTGTGCTACAGGCAGCTACTACAAGCCATCAGCTTGCAAGAGGAGCCTGGCATCCTCTGGAAAAATGGTACTTCAGGAACCCTTTGTGATACAGCCAAGAGCTCCAAGTAGTTCAAGCAGATGTGGAGGTGGTTTATGCAAACTGCTGCCCCACGCCTGCCCATGGCCACGGACACAGCAACGTCAAACAGCCAGACCTGAGGGATCTCAGTTTAGGTCACAGCTCTGCAGGTTTCCAACCTTACATTTGACATTTCTACTCTGTATTTATCCTTCACTGAGCAGGGAACTGCAAAGAGACTTCTTCAGACAATTGTCCCTCAAAGGCGAGCTTCTCCCTTAACAGATATTTCAAATTGCTTCAGCTTCTCTCTGCACATCCTAATTGCTTTGAAACTTGTGGGAAATCTGCAGGGCCAAACGTGGACTTAGCTGGGCATGCGGGAATCTTTGAATCATGGGGTTCCTCAGATCCTTCCATTTACACCCAAATAAGTTGCTCACACTGCTACTCAGATTGTTCTGCACTGTCCATGCAGAGGTAAATCCCACCCCACAGCAGTGGGTGGGCTGTGAACTGAAATGCGCAGTGAGAAACACTTGGTCAGAGGAAATTCCCAAAAAATCCCCCATCTCCATGCGTCAATATAGATCACACCCTACAAGGCTCTTTATAAAATGTTCTTTCCTGATTCCCCATCTCCCCAAATACCTAAGGCACTCAGACTCTTGCAAAAAAAAGAGACCTTGGGCGGTGGATCAGCAGCTGGAATTAGTGAGAACCAGTTCTGACACATGCAAAACACTATGAGATAAAAGAGCTCACATCTCTGCTTACAAGAAGTTCTCGCCTGTGCCACTTCTCTTCCCTGGGGTCTTTGGGTTATGCAGACATTCCCACAGTAATTCCTCTGGAGCAGGGCAGTCGAGGCATGATGATCAGGGATCAAATCTAAGGAGGGAACTCCTTACATAAACAAAATCACAGGTAACACAGACCTCCCGCACACCAGGCTGCAAGCACCCTCCTAACTGGGCAAAGCAGAGGTCTGCAAGGTACTGGTTCTCTGATCCCTAAGCCGATGCCCACCCACATGGATGTGTTGACCTGGGACACAGGCACACAGATGGTGCTTCTGATCCCCAGCTGTGCAGAGCCAAACTGGTGCCACTGGAGCAACAACTTGCTTAATTCCCAGCCTGGGTAATCCACCCTCGATAACACAGGGCTGATGACACCAGTAGAGCCAGACTGGGTAAGTCCCACGTCAGGAAGCTGTGAATGACACACTCCTGGAGGTGGCTTCTGCGGTGACTTAAGTCAGGGATGACCAGCTGAGAGCCCCAGGGCTGGATCTGATGCACGGGCAGTTTATCTGCTTTCCCAGAAAGGCCAGTCTGTCCACGGGCTGATGACACATGGATTGCATGGAGAGGTGGAGGAGAAACTGCAAACCTGGGGTTAGAATGAGTCATCGGTGCCCTGTAAATATAGATGCAGTAGTTTGGGTCCTCAGCATGACAAGGAACCGCTGCTTCCTCTGGGCCAATAAGAGGGGTGTGCCAGGACTAGTCAGCCCTTTCCCAGCTGGGCAGTGTGAGATGCAGCAGGCAAGTCTACACTGGTCCCTGTAAAATAAAATATTATTAGCTCAGGAATGGGAAGTCCTCAAGACACAGAACCAAGGAAGATGGCACACAACATGGTAAACACGGAAGCCGTGGGTCTGTGGATGCCTCTCACCACCACATTGCCTCCCATTCCCCCAGACCCTTTCCTGCAGGCACTTAGTTCCTCTCAAAACACACCAGGTTGTGCTGGTGAAACACATAGGGAACAGCGTAACCAGCTAGGTTAGAGCTGGTCTCAGCCAACAGAGATCCATTTCTGCTCAAACTGTTTTCAGACTGGATGAGTTGCTGATTCAGCTCACCCTTCTCAAAGGAGAAGGCACGTAAGTCAGTGTAGAGATGGAGGGGACTTTCACACTTGCGTTCAGCAAGGATGCTCTCTCATCTGTCTATTTGTTCCCAAAATGATGTGTCATTTACCACCCTTGGGGTCTTCTGCTGTGGAGAGTCCCTTCTCACCTGTTTCTCCTGTTCAAGAGACTCTGACCAGGATTTGTGCTGCCCACCACACCTCTCCTCCAACTGAGAGAGGCTGTTGTGGCTGGACGCATCTGCAAAGATGAGGGCAGACACTCTTATTTGTTCCTCACCTGGGTGTGCATCTGCCTGTGAACTCTGGGGCAGGCTAGCGTGCGTATGTGAGCATGTGTTTATTAGCACCAAAAAATGCATTTGTCAAAATCTCTAGAGTAAAAAAACAATCATTACGTAATTACGTTAAACAATTAACTGACTGATTCATCAGTTAGAGGCTCACCAACAACACCTGAAACCCATCCCAGCCACTTAACAAGGCAGAAGGTGGCACAAACAAAAGCAACTCCCAGGATGCCCTAGAGGTTAATGGCCCAGTGCTCTGTCCAGGTAGGAGAAGAGGCTTTCTATTCCTTGCTGCTCGCATTTGGGAGCTGATGGCTCCGGGGCATTATCTGCTCTCAGCTCCCTATTGATGGTGTTTTGATACAGAGATATTGCAGATAAGTAATCCTTCAGGTCAGTGATGGGTGGCCCGAGATGCCTGTGCTGCTAAACTTCAGTCCCTTCATGCCAGCAGATACTTAGACCTCACATCTCAAGTAACACAACAACAAAAAGCTTCTTTGGTGACCTTTGGAACACTGCATTGGCATCTCCTTCTGCTCAGCAGGGTCCTCCAGCGTAATGAATACACAGAACACATAAACACCACCCAGCTCCGTGAAACAGCCTGCTCCACGGTCCCAGGAAAGATCCGTCTGTCATTACTGGTGCCGTGATCTGTGACTCTGTGGTTAAAGGCTACACAGGAGAGCACACAAAGAGAATGAAGTTGAAGAAGCAAGTTGAACTCTGCCGTCACCCGCCTTCCAAGCGGGTAAGCATGCAACACTGATGTCTTTTTAAAAGAATCCTGCGGGTTGCTTCAAAACAAATAAAGGGGGAAAACCCACCACTCTTGTTTCATACTGTATGGAAACCACCATATCCTCCAGACAGCACCAATGCCACGGGGTCTAGGCCCATAATAAAATGGTTCAGGTTAGTGTGGAGCAACGGGTGAGCCTGAGGGCTGCACTGGGACCCCGTGAGCCAAAACTGCCCTCAGAGGTAAAAGGCGCTGCTGAGTTACACCAGCAAATCTCAGTTTGCAACATTTCCCTGGCTACCAGCTGCGTCTAGACAGTGCCGGCGCATCCCCGCTGGGAGGGCGATGCTGACAGGTGACCAGCCAGCTGGTTGATGCCACTAAGTGACTAACCAGAGTCACCTTGGCTGGTAAGGTGGTAGCATCCCACCGGTGACCCTGCAACAGGCACAGCCTTCAAGCCAGGGCCCTTCTCGTGATGGCCAGTACTCTGGGGCCCACGCTGACAGGGGCCAGTCTGCAGCAGCCCTGGGAGCCCTCGGCAAAGGTCTGTGTGAGTCCTTCAAGATGAAGAGGAAACAGAGCACAAGCTCCACCAGGGTACCTGTGTCCTTGCCAGACATGGGGTCAGGGAGAAAGGCTTGGTCAGTGATGCTGGCGGAGAGGAAGGCACTGGGGCAGCGATGCTCTTCGGAGAGCTGGTCTTATGCTGTTTGCAGCGTAAGAGGCAACCAGAGCAAATGCATTGCAAGCAAATACGGTTAAAAAGTGCTTCTCGAGCATGTGCCACCATTCCCAGCATTCATGGCCTGGGAGAAGAAATTACTAGCTGAGGTTCCCTGGTGGCCCCAGGCCCAGCCCTTACACCAAGGCACATAAGTGGGATGACCCAGATGGGGATGAGCCAAGTTTTCTGCAGCCAAGTGTTCTTGGAGGAATTGTGCCCACACTACACCTAGCGAGTCCCAGCTCTGCACACTGGGGACCTTTTTCCTTCTTCCCTGCCATCTGCACACCCCTGGCCCTTGTTGATGTAGACCTGGAAAACCAGGACTGTGCGTGGGACGGCAACGGCTGGACCTCGGCGTTCAGGAACAGAGGGTACACAGGGGGCTCCTGGCCCCCAACAGGGCATCGGCAGCAAACTGGGGGTGCTGGGCAGGAGGTGGAAACCTCTTCAGCTTGCCCTGAGTGTCTGCAGCAAGGGGAGAGCACCCAGTCCCAAAGCCCCGGCTGCTTCCACACCAGTGCCCGGCGTGCTGGGGACAGCGGGTCCCCCCAGGCTGCATCTGTCGCGATGTCCCAACCTGGGGGAGCGTGTGGCGAGCAGGGCAGCCAGGAGAGACCCGGCAGCCGCCGAGCCGGGAGGGAAGAAAACAGGAGCGAGCCGGGAGGGGGAACGAGGAGCGAGCCGGGAGGGACCGAGGAGCTTGCGGGAGAGAACGAGGAACGAGGCGGGAGGGAACGAGGAGCGATACCGCGGGAGGGGAGCAAGAGCGAGCCGGGAGGGAAGCGAACATGCAGGAGCGAGCCGAGAGGGATGCAGGAGCGAGCCGGGAGGGATGCAGGAGCGAGCCGGGAGGGATGCAGGAGCGAGCCACGAGGGATGCAGGAGCAAGCCAAGAGGGATGCAAACATGCAGGAGCGAGCCGGGAGGGATGCAGGAGGGAGCCGGTAGGGAAGCAAACATGCGGGAGACAGCCGGGAGGGATGTGGGAGTGGTGCTGCGGAAGCGAGCCGGCAGGGCAGGAGGAGCGGCCCGGGAGCGGCGGGGCCGCCCGCCCCGTGGGCTCGGCGCTCCAATGGGCGGCGGGGGCCGGTCCCGGTGCCCGCCCCTCCCGGCGCCGCTATAAGAGCGGCCGCGCGGAGCCCGGTCCCGGCGAGCGCAGGGGCTCGGGGAGCAGCGGAGGAGGAGGCGGAGAGGAGCCCGCGGAGCCGTGGCCGGCCGCAGCCCCGCTCCCGGAGCGATGGGCGAGCACATGATGATGCCCGTGAGCCACGGGCTGCAGGGCTACCGGCTGGGGGTGGGCGCGCTGCAGGGGCCCCCCCCGCACGGGCAGCACCTGCTGCGGCCGCTGCCCGCGGGGCAGGCGATGCCCTACGGAGCCGCCGGGGAGGGGGCGATGCGGCCGAGGGGCACCCTGGGCGGGCAGCTCGGCCACCACCCGCTGCAGAACGCGATGATGTTCGGCGGCCCGGGCCAGCAGCAGCCGTACCTGGCGCCGGTGGGCGCGCAGCAGCTCATGGCGAGCATGCACCTACAGAAACTCAACACCCAGTACCAGGGGCACCCCCTGGCCGTGAGCGGCGGCCCGGGGGGCGCCGGGGGGCAGCAGTACCGAGTGGGGCCGAGCCAGCACCCCGGCATCCAGCACGGGCCCTCGCCGGCGCTGACCTTGAACGGCATGGACACTGATCTCGTGGATGAGGAGGTCTTGACGTCCCTCGTCCTGGAACTGGGGTTGGACCGGATTCAGGAGCTGCCGGAGCTATTCTTGGGACAGAACGAGTTTGACTTCATTTCAGACTTTGTTAGCAAACAGCAGCCCAGTGCCATCAGCTGCTGAGGGGCTCCGAGCTCCTCCTCGCGTCGTGGTGGTTTTGAGTTTGTTTCTAACTCCCTTCTCCACCTGCCGCCCTCCTCCCTCCCCCTGCCTTGCCCCGTCCTGGATTCCCGACCTCCTCAAAGAGACAATCATCGGACACAGGCTTGCAATGGATTGCTTTTCTCTTCTGTGTGTTTTTTTCACTTGGGAGTTCCTAGGGAGGGGGTGCGCACCCCAAACGCAGAGCGGATCGAGAGCTCTTGCTGTAGAGCTGCCTCTAAATGGCATTAACGGGATTTCTGGCTTAAGTAGAAATAATGGACTTAATGACTTTCCACAACCGGGCTTGGAGCGCAGGAAGCGATGGGCAGCTGGCAGCCCTGCCGGTAGCTGGATTTGCTCAAGGATTCTGTGGTGCCAGCGAAGTCAAAGGATCCCCTGAGGAAGGATTGTCTCCCGGGTGCATGGTTTGAACCGATTTCCCTTGCAGACGTGGGTGGGGTTGGCTATTTGGTGGGACTTTTTGCTGCAACAGCCCTGCCTGTGCAGCTCAGAACGGGGGCACTTCCCCTCCAGCAGCTTTTTTTGAACTGGCTGAGCAAAATAAAGTGCGCCTTGGGGAAGGGTGTGCGTATGTGCCTAAATGTTCATCTCTGGGGAACTTCGCCTCTCCGACCTGGGCAGCAATCAGCTGTAAAATGTACAGAGCAAGGCTGATTCAGGTAGAAGGCTTAAAGCTGCAGTCTAGCTCCACTTTTTTTCCACCTCTGAAACCAAATAAAGACCATGTAACTGTATATTCCAGATCTAATCTTATTTATTTTCCTATGATTATTTATTTGCAAGGGCTTCTTTTGTTATTTGGCTTTGGGACTGCTGGGAAGGATGCATGGAGAGTACTGCAGCTTTAAGATGCTGGCTTCGAACACACCAAGCCTGGGATAGTTTTCAAGCTGCTCTGCAGATAAAGTCACTTCAGCCCTAGATCTTTGTGCTGAGCGCATGGGAGTGTAAATCCAACACCTTTCGGAAAGTGATAAAGATGACTCGATTTCTAATTCCCTCACTCAGAAAAGGTTAAATGTAAAAGCCGGTGGGGTTTTGTTTCCTCCGCTGTCTCTTGTTTCCAGGTACTGTGAAGGCTCCTGTAACTCCTGGTTGCTGCTGCCCCCTGCTGCTGCCAGTTCTCACTCACCAACCCAGTGGGAATGTATGGATGATTTATGAATAAAAGCTGAAATATCTCCCGTGTGCGTTTGTTCAGTGCTAGTCTCTGGCTTGGGTGCCTTGCGGTGTCGAGCACTGGGGAGAGGCGTTTGCTTTGCTCCTGTCCGGGGATGTGGGCACTGGTGTCCACTGTCTGACACCTGAGTTGTAAGGATTGTGTGTCTAGTTTAATGTTTGGACTGAGTCAGTCCTCAAAGAGCAGTGGGAGAATGAGAGGCTCCTTCTCTGGACTGAGGGAATGTTCCTAGGGTGGATGGTGCTGCCGTGTTGCAGTGGATGCTGTCACTGGCAGTTCTGCTGCCCCAAGGTGCTCAGACAAGCCTGTGGTGACTCCTTGTGCTTCTTTCAGACCAAGTCCAGCTCTTACAGCTGGGTTACAGTTCTGCCAGGAGGTCTCTGCTGCGGTTTTCTATAGCACTAAGGCTCTAAAAATCAAGACAGCCTTTAACTGCCTACTCTTCAAGAGATTAGGGTTCGGGGTTGTTTTGAAAGCATTCCCAGCCAGTGCATTTTACAGTGTTCAGGAATGTTTCCGTGTGTCCCTTTCCTGCCCTGCAGCAGTGGTGCTGTGGATGCTGGTCTTGGAGTGGCTGGATCACTAGCCAGGCTTTAGATGGCCTGTCAGCGTCCCCTGGCTTTGTTCCTCACTCACTTCAAGAGCAGTTGTTCAAGTCCTGTCCTTTTGCTGATAATGCCCAACCTGGAGAGCTGGGGAAGCCTTGCTTGGGCTGTCAGCTCTGTGGTGGTGGGTGGTTTGCAATCTGGAAGAGCTTTGCTTTCTTTGTGCATCTGCAAAATAGCAGGTGGCTCGGTGAGCAGCAAGCAGTTGTCAACTGGGTGTATTTCTTAGAGTAAAACTAGCTGCGCCCCAAAATACCCAGGCATGTTCTAGGCTGTCAGTTGTGTTTTGGGGGGTTGCAGGTGTTGTGACACTGTCATGGCCTGACGTGTCCCAGCTGCATGTGGGAGCTGTGTCCAGCCCTCAGGTGCAGGATTGTCAACTTAAGCAACTGGAGAAGAGGTTTCCAATGAAGAGGAACACGATTCTCTGCAAGGAGCACTTGGCATTTCACGCACACTGGGCAGGGGAACATGTCTGTGTGTCCTCCAGAAGGGCTGTGCAGTGCACTGGGAAAGGAGCTGTTGACTTAAGCTGGAGCAGGGGAGCTGCTGTACTAGAGATGTGAAGTGACTGGGCTGCCCCAGTCAGGGTTTTCTTGGCAGTCTGTCCTACCAGTCTCGGTTGAGGTTATTCAATGTCAGCTTTCATACAAATACAAACTTCAGAGCAGGAATTAACTCCTCAGGGGTGTTACACCTTCATCTCTCCAAAAGATGCTATTAATTTCGATCAGCCCCTATGATTTCCTAGATAACCCAAGCCAAAACCACTCAGGATTTCTGTTCCAGGTCTATTTCTTCTCGCTGGGTTTGACTAGATGAGCCCAGGCGTCACCTCCTCTCTAATGCTGCCTTGGCTTAGGTGTGTTTGGTCCACCCCTCTTCATGCTGCCTGCTTTGTGTGCCTTGCATTGGGCCCGCAGGTCCCAGGCTCCAGTGTGAGCTGCAGCTTGGACGGCTCTAACTCTCCCTCCCCCCTGAGCTTTCAGAGCAGCCTCCTTGCCCAGGGCCTCCGGCGAGGGGGTGGCACCACGCAGTGAGCAGAGGGGCCGGGGGGCACAACAGGGACATGCAGCTACCTGGATCTGCAGACAAGCTTCTCAGTGTCATCCAAGATCACCAAAAATACAACAGGGCTGAGCTCTGCTTTTTGCATCTCATTGACACTGACCTCCTCACCCAGCAGCAGATCAGAGGGCTCCAAAGCACTGGAGTCTGTAAGGGCTTATGGGCACTGCAGGGCACTGCAACGGTTGCTGAATCATAGAACCATGGAATGGGTTGGGCTGGAAGGAACTGTAAAGTCCATCCAGTTCTACCCCCCTGCCCTGGGCAGGGACATCTCCCACTGGATCAGGGTGCTCAAAGCCCGCCACAACCTGGCCTGAAACACCTCCAGGGATGAGGCAAATGAATGACAGTGCCAATTGTTTCGGGAATGGAGCTTACATGGAGAGTTCATGTCTACAGGCAGCTGTCAGGAAGACCCTCTCCTCTGAGGTAGCATGAGCCTGTTTGTGTTGGGGAAGAAGAAAGGTTCTCCAGCCCCACTGCCTAGTCCAGGCTGGATGGCTGGGACACAGCCACCCTGTCGCTTCACCTGGGCTGGATCCTCTGTTATGCTTTAAATAGAGTTCATAGCTCTTCTTGTGAAAACTGGGTCTGGAGGCAGTCTCTAGGAGCATGTAACTGTGAAAGTAGAGGCACAAAGCGTTCCTCTACATCTCTGTCTTTGACCACACATGCTCTCAAGGTGATGAAGCTTGTGATTCAGAGCAGCAAAGATGAAAGTCTGATGCAGGAGCTGGTGAAGGATCTGCTGAGAGTGAATGACTGGGCAACAGGATAAGCAATGACTGGTAAATACAAAAAGATATGTGTTGAATTGATCTCTCTTGACTTCACACACAATGCTGGGTTCTAACCTAACTACAGCCACTCAGCGTTACAGTGAATATTCCTATGAAAAATCTCAGCTTGCTCTTTAGGAGGAGATAGGCAAACAAAGGGGAGGTCAGAAATCATTAGGAGAGGAATAGAAAGCAAAATCAAACAGCAAATGCCCTACAGAATCGATAGACAGTTCAGCTGCATCCTGTGCATTGCCCACAAGAGCAAATTATGGAAAATTCTGGTCTGTTCACCAGAAAACTGGTAACGTAAAATTAGAGAAACCAGAGAAAAAGGAAACAACAAAAGGCAAGTAACGTTTCTCAAGAAGCCACAAAATAGACCAGGACTCTTCAGTCGGGAAGGAGAAGGCTGGGTAACACAGGTTTATAAAATAAGCAAAAAGGGAAGGTGGCTTAGGAATTCTTCTCCCCAGGTGCAATGGAAAATGTCTGTTGATCTCAGCTGATTCAAGTGGCAGGAGCCAAGTTCAACCCCAAGTGAACGGAGGCATCTCTGCGTGCAAATGGCAAAGCTCTCTCTGACAGCCTGGTGGGTACATGAGCTCTTGTGTGGTTAAATAAACTCTTCTGCATGTCCAAAAAGCCCACTGATTGCTACAAACTGTTAAGAGAGGACCAGAGAGAGCAGAGGCCATCACTGTGTGCGCATCTGTGTGGTTCGGTTCCAGCTTGGACACTGTGCTGTCCTTGTCCTTCCTGGCTCAGAGAAGATGGGGTGGAAATAGAAAAGGCTCAGTGAAGGGCAACCAGGATGATCAAAGTTGTGGGGCAGCCTCTGTCTGAGGCCCCACGAACCACAGCTTTTCAGAAAGTACCTGAGAAGGGATGCCGACCTTCACTCTTCTTCCAATGCAATCAATGAGACACCAAAGAAGACCAGCAAGTTGCAGATCCAAGCAAATTAAAGGAGGTGGATTCTTCTACAATGAATGGTTGAGCTGTGGGACTCCCCTCCACAAGATGTTTTGGGTATCTGAGGTTGCTGATGGCCAGACAGGTCCCTGGAAGAGAAATCCATGAAGGGTCTCTAAGCGCATAAAAGTTATGTCTGGCTTAGGAGGTCTCAAGAGCAACTGAGGGTTAAGAGCAGAAAAACTGGCCAAGTACACAGTATCACACATGCTTGCCTCGTGCTTGTGTTCTGCTGAAGGCATCTACTGAGTACAGTGCTAGAGGCAGGACATGAAACTGTCAGGTCTTTTGGCCTGATCCAGGACCCCTGTTAAGCCTCAAGATGTGATAGGCGCTGAGATATGTGTCTTTGAAGAGCATACAGGCAAAAGACTGTACCACCCTAGTAAAAAGATCCTATTTCTGAGTCAGGAAGCCTTTGATTTGGGAGGTTTTGAGCCCCAGATCACTCAATGCTCAAGAGTAAACCTGGGAAAGACCACAGCGAGTGTGCTGGCATCTCTCTGCTTTGGCACCACTGTCCGCCCCAGATCAAGGCAGTGCTGTGCACCCAGGACCCTGTGCTCTGACCAAGCCTGGGGGTCACCCTTCTGCACTTGCACTCACTCCCACTGGCCATAACTGGAAATCTGGGCGTGAGCCAGGATGACACTGCTGAGGAGAGATAGAGGCCCATTTGCAGCCTAAGAGATTGAGCCCCCACCCCGACCACGTGAGAACTGCCAGGGGGAGCCAAGCCAGAAGCCCAGCTAGCCCTACCTGCTCTCTGGGACTAGGGAGTCAGGGAGGAAACTTGAGAAATCAAGTGAGTGAGGTCCAAGGAGTTCTGAGCCACAGGTTATGTTTTACCATGTTAAATACCCTGCTATGGACCTACCCACCCTATGTCTGCAATCGCTTTTTAATTCCTAGGTCAGTTCACTTCAGCAATAGCTGTACCTGTGAAACCCACAAGGGAGTTATGGAGATGTAATCAAGCTCTTCCTAAGAAGCTTAAGGTCTTTAAGCTCCTCTTCACTTTAAACCTGCCACCCACTCACTTTGTTGAGTGTCTCCAAATTCCCAATCTTTTCTTGGTCACCTTCTCCACACCAATAATGATTTTATAGCCCTGGTAATGTTCCCTTCAGAACATTCAGAACATTCCCCCATTCTAGAATCATTCTTTGTTATAGATTGTTGTGATCACCTTCTTCTGTCCTGTCTGTGGCTTTGCGGGATGGGGGAGGGAAGAGCCCTGGTTTAAGCTGTAGAGGTGTCATGGATTTCTCCCATGCTATAATTAGGTCTAGCTGTTCTATATTTCAAGCATTCAGCACAGAACCACAGAAAGATTTAGACTGGAAGTGACCTTTGGAGGTCACTCAGCCCAAGCTCCTGCTCCAAGCAGGGCTGCATTCAAAGGTGAGGGAGGCTGCTCACGCCTTGTCCAGGCAAATCTTGAAAAACCTCAGAGGATGGGACCTCTCCGGACTCATGTTTCAGCACTGCACTACTTTCACTTCTCTCCTAATTTCTCCCTTTCCTGTTGGTTGCTGGCTGGCACAGGCACCGACCTAACATTTTCAGAGATCCATATGAAGGGACTGCAGGTAACTCTCCCAAGGGATAATACCATACTTGTAGCCACCTCTGCACATGCTGGTTCTTTCTCCTATGAGCACACTTGACCTAGGGGATACTGGATGGCCAACTCCACACCTAAAATACAAGTGCAATTGTTGCCCAAGTACCCATGTTCCTAAAAACTGCAGCCCAGCACCATCCCGTAGTCCTCCCACCAACTCAGACACCTCCCAGGGGTGTCCTCAGTAGAGCCGTTCTCCCTTCACACTACAGCTGCCAGCTCGCACAGGCTGGTGCCATCCTGTCACGAGGCATTTCTCAGTCTTTGTTGCTCATCAGGTGGTACAGAACTGCTTCCCTTCAGCCTCCCATCAATGAACTTTCCTCCCTGCACCCCTCCACCCTGGCCACATCAGCTTCAGGAGACAGTGCTCTCCCCATGAGATCCTGTATGGCTTCCAACATATGATATATATTCAAGGGACAAGCAATTGTACCTGTGATACCAGCATGACACTCTTCTGCACCCAAGGCTGGATTTCATTTTAGGTTTAGGCCTCTGTTTCTTCACCATTCTTTCAAACCCTGCATCACCAGGTTTGCATTTGCCTCAGAAGTTTGGAATGACAAGTCTCATCTGCTCCTCTTCTCTGTGCTGCCAGGCCTCTTCATCTTGGGAGCTCACTGTTTCTGCATCCCTCTTCCCTCAAGCCTTTAGAAAATCCTGTGTGAGTTTTCTTGACCATGAAAGAGCAGGAGGGAACTTTGCTCCGCTTCTCTGCAGCACTTCTGTGGGCAGTTTGTTCTTACTGAAGACAGACAGGATGAGAACATAATTTGCTCTTGAGACATCTTGACTTCAGTTGTGAGTCCTCTGAGCTACCAGAGGGTCGAGGAAGAAAGGGAATTTCACATTTTACGTCATCTTTAAATTCTAAAACACTGTTACTAAAAAATATTCTGTCAAATAGCTTTCATATTCTTGGCTACAGGAGAACTCTCTGAGGCGTGGGTTTCTCTTCCAACCACACTGTAAATCACAGAATCATAGAATTACATGAGTTGGAAGGGACCCACAAGGATCCAGCTCCTGTCCCTGCACAGGACAACCCCAAAATTTACACCACGTGTCTGAGTGCATTGTCCAAATGCTTCTGGAATATTGTCAGGCTTGGTGCCATGTCTACTTCCCTGGGACCCGTTCCAGTGCTTCACTACACAATCTAGTAGAAGAACCTTTCCCTAATGTCCAACCTAACCCACCCCTGGCACATCTTCCTGCCATTCCCTTAGGTCCTAATGCTCCAAGTCAAATGAAAATAAAACTATGGCTGTGTCAGGTGTCATCCTGTGCAGTTCCCAAACCAAACCACAGCAAACACTTGCTTCAAAAGACCAGCTGCCTGCTGAGGACACCCTGAAGACAAGCAATGGCACCGCACCTGCGGTAGGGTTTGATGCAATGCTCTGCAGGTTGAATCCAGTCTGGTCTTACAGGTGCACCCCTCCTGTTCTCCCAGCTTTCCCAGGGTATACAGCAGCAGGCAGAAGCAGGAATCAGCCATGAGGCTGGTGATCCCAAGGAAAACATTACCCCACCACCTCCAATTCCATCATGCGCAGTGTTTGAACAGCACTGAGACTCTTGGTTACTGCCTACTAACAGGGCTTCCCTGCAACAGCATTGCCTCACCACATTGTCAAGGAAAGAGTGATTTGGATAAAAGAAGCCAACAGCAAACAGGTGACAAGGAGCCTCACAGCTACACAATGGGGCGGAATCTCTTTGCCTTGGAGTGAGATCACAGCCTCCCCACAAGGGGACCAAGCAGGGCATCCCATGTATGAGGTGCTTTTATTGCAGACAGCAGAAACCAGGGTTAAGCCTGGTTATGTGGATGCCAGAAACATCCATGTTGTTCCCTCTTTTGGCTCCTCAGTTGACAAGCACCTACTGGTGAGGATGTCTCAGAGATGCATGGTGTTACCTGCCTGAGAGAAGAAAAGTCTGTGATCTCTTCCAAGGCACAGATCCAAAGCAGTTCCTGAGTCCCTTAGCAGCTCCAGAAGTCACAGAATCACAGAATCACAGAATCACAGAATCACCAGGTTGGAAGAGACCCACCGGATCATCGAGTCCAACCGTTCCCATCAAACACTAAACCATATCCCTCAGCACCTCATCCACCCGTGCCTTAAACACCTCCAGGGAAGGGGACTCAACCACCCCCTGGGCAGCCTCTGCCAGTGCCCAATGACCCTTTCTGTAAAGAATTTTTTCCTAACGTCTAGCCTAAACCTCCCCTGGCGGAGCTTGAGGCCATTCCCTCTTGTCCTGTCCCCTGTCACTTGGAAGAAGAGGCCAGCACCCTCCTCTCTACAACCTCCTTTCAGGTAGTTGTAGAGAGCAATGAGGTCACCCCTCAGCCTCCTCTTCTCCAGGCTAAACAACCTAAAGTTGTTTAGCTAAACAACTAAACAACTAACAGCTAAACAACTTTAGAGGCTAAAGTCCTCTGTTGACATGCCCTACTTCAGCCATGTAGTCCATGCACCACTGGCCATCAGCTATCTCCTGCTTGGTGCTGAGGGCAGAATGGAAAATAGGCAATTCCTGCTCCTACAGCCCCACATGCTCCAACCTGATCCAGTGGGAGGTGTCCCTGCCCATGGCAGGGAGTTGGAACTGAATGGGCTTTAAGGTCCCTTCTAACCCAAACCACTCTGTGATTCTGTGATTCTGTCATTTTCCTGACCTCCGCCACCACGGGAAGTTCCATCTGAGAGGGATTCCCTATACTCTGACAAATCTCAGTGCTTAAATAAACCACACTGAAGAAGCAGTCTGCTCCTTTCCTTTCCTCCTCCTGGCTGCCTCCACCAGCCGCCGTGGCTGGGTTAACCCGTAACACCAGCAGCAGAGCAGCAAACCAGGTGGCAGGTCTGTCCTGGGAAAACAGTGTAGGAAATAGGTAACAATTCACCTCCTTGTTAGTAACAATGCACCAAACTAAATCTGGAGTCACAAAGGGGCTCCCAGGCAGGAGCCAATCCTCAGTGAGCAGTGGTGTCCATAGGGAAGCACTGACAGACCTCTCTGATGCAGCCCATGAAGTAACACCACGCTATCAGGCAGTGGGGGAAAAGTGGGGTGCCCTCCTCCTGCACCATCTCCACCAGACTTTGCAAAGAGCAGCAGTGTCATGAAGGCAGAGGAAGCTCAAATGCAGCCTGCTCTCTACTTTTACCTGAAAGGAGGTTGTGGTGAGGTGGGTGCTGGGCTCTTCTCCCAAGTAACAAGTGATAGGATGAGAGGAAACGGCCTCAAGTTGTGCCAGGGGAGGTTTAGATTGGATATTAGGAAAAAAACCTCTTTACCAGAAGAGTGGTGAAGACCAGACAGAAGCTGCCCAGGGTAGTGATGGAGTCCCTATCCATGGAGGGGTTCAAAAACCACATAGATGTGGCAGTTTGGGACATGGTTTAGCAGGCACAGTG
Organism: Phaenicophaeus curvirostris; assembly: GCF_032191515.1. Taxonomy (NCBI): domain Eukaryota; kingdom Metazoa; phylum Chordata; class Aves; order Cuculiformes; family Cuculidae; genus Phaenicophaeus; species Phaenicophaeus curvirostris. The sequence goes on from NC_091414.1 coordinate 7,877,024, forward strand.
GTGTTGGGCTGGCGGTTGGACTGGAGAAGCTTAGAGAGCTTTTCCAATCTTAATGATTCCATGATTCTACCACAGCTCATCTGCATGTTCCTGTGGATCCAGTGAAGCCAGCCCAGGGCTCAGCATACGGATACCCAGATGAGGCTCTGAAAGCACTAGCTCGATGTTTCATCTCTCGTTTGGGTCAGAAGGTCCTTGTGTCCCATATCTCTGAACCATGAGAAAGAACAACACAGCCACAACGGCCAGTGCTGAGGGGCTGCGCGTCCCGACGAGCCAGGCAGGCTGGTGTCTCTCAAGGATGCTGTGGTGGAATACTCCAGGGAATAGTCCCACTCTACTGAGCCTGAGCCCCTAGTGCAGCAGGGATTCCCAGGAGCTTCCACGTGTGCCTGCATGTGTGGCGATTAGGAAAAGCAGCTCTTTGCCAAACCCAAGCAATATTACAGAGGCAAAGGACTAAACCCATAGTAAAAGCTTTGGAAGCAACTGCGTTTGCAAGCATCTCATCCCAGCCCAGTTCCCAGCTCAACCTTTGCCCTGAAGGAGGGCGTGATCTGCACCTCAGCTCTTTGATAAGGCATTGTCAATTGGCAAGCACAGAGGTCACACTACAGCTCATTTCCCCCGGGAATTCAGAGTCTGAGGATCTCTTCTGGGCCATGTCGTTGTTTATAGCACGTTACAACATCCATTTTTCAGATGCTGGTTACAGTCTGCCAGTAGGTTGCTTCATCATTGCCACACCAAGCTATGGACCAAGTCCTGCTTTTCCTGTTTCAACTGCAAATACAAAAGGCACTTGATTGCAGGGCATTGTCCTGAGCTGAGAACAGTTCTGACAAGTCAGCCAAGTCCTGCTGGCAGTTGCACACGCGCAACTCAGAAACACTGGGACCTTGCAGGGTGCAGGGGGCTGTGCTGCATCCTGCAGCCTCCGGATGGAAAATCATTTCCTTTCCAGATTTACCAGAAATATCCCTGAGTTCACATTGCCAGGGAAATCTGCAAGTCCAGCCTGCTACAGAAGTCCATGACCTGCTTGTGACCACTGAAATACCAAGGGGGTGCACAGACCTCAGTTCTGCAGTTTTCTGGTCTTCTCCCACTGTTGGCTCTGAGCCATGTGTCCATCCTCACTATTTAAGCTGCATTTGGTGTGCAGAGCCACACTGAAATCATAGAATCACAGAATCATAGAACCACAGAATCATAGAATCACAGAAAGGCTTGAGTCAGAAGGAACTTCAAAGCCCAACCAGTGTCATCCCTGTGCCATAGGCAGGGACACCTCCCACTGGATCGGGGGCTCCAAGCCCCATCCAACCTGGCCTTGAACACCTCCAGGGATGGGGCAGCCACCGCTGCTCTGGGCAACCTGGGCCAGGGCCTCCCCACTCTCATCGTGAAGAATTTCTTCCTAATGTCTAATCTAAATCTTCCCCTCTCCAATTTAAAGCCATTCCCTCTAGTCCTATCACTACAGGCCCTTGAAAAAAAGTCCCTCCCAGCTTTCCTGGAGCCCCTTTAAGTTCTGGAAGCTGCACTGAGGTCTTCCTGGAGCCTTCTCTTCTCCAGGCTGAACAACCCCAACTCTCTCTGCCTCTTCTGGGCTGAGAGCTATGTAGTCTGCCCCATCCTCTTCCGATCCTTCTGCATGCCTATTCCTTTCTCCAACAGCATCAAGACAAACATCAGAAGGGTACAGAGAGATTTGTTTCATTCTTTCATTCTCAGCCCTACTCCTGTGTATTATTTTGATAAACATACTGGTCTTCTGTGCCAGACTCCCAAGAGCCACAACCAGAAGCCACCGTATCACTACAGGTGGGAATACCTGGAGAATACGGCAACGCAGTGCCAAGGGCAAACATCATTTGCAAATGGGGCATGGCTGGGTCAGGGAAAAAGCAGTAATTAAAGTTCATCCAGGCTTCCTCAGAGATTCTGATGGGGTTCAAAAGATGATCCTAGTGTCTCCAGTGGAAGAGCAGCTCAGCACTGCTCCACAGAGCCACTGGCCTGCTGGAGCAAGACACAGGCGTAGGAACAGAGTTGCCCAGTATCACTACACAGTTAAACTAGAGAAAATCCTAAGAAAGGCATCTCATGGAGATGAGTCGTGGCTGCCCCATCCCTGGAGGTGTTCAGGGACAGGTTGGATGGGGCTTTGAGCCCCCTGATCCAGTGGGAAGTGTCCCTGCCCATGACAGGGGGGCTGAACTGGATGGGCTTTGAGGTCCCTTACAACCCAATCTAGCCTATGATTCTGTGAGATTTGAAGGTGCCTATTTCTCTCCTTTGACAGGGAAGGAAAGTTAACTAAGGCTTGGAGACCATGTTTTAGACAACTTGGACCAGATAAATCCCACCTCAAGTGTGTGTGTGCAGTGAACACTGCACCATTTAGCAGCTTGGAAAGCTATGGCCAAAACTGCTGATGATTTCTGCTCTTACCCTGCAAGGATCACAGACTTTGGACAAGCACAACTGTTTCATGTCTAGAAAGCTGCCTGGAGGAGAGGGACCTGGGGGTGTTGGTTGACAGTGACTAAACATGAGCCAGCAGTGGCCCAGGTGGCCAAGAAGGCCAATGGCATCTTGGCTTGGATCAGAAACGGCGTGACCAGCAGGTCCAGGGAGGTTATTCTCCCTCTGGACTCGGCACTGGTGAGACCGCTCCTTGAATATTGTGTTCAGTTCTGGGCCCCTCACCACAAGAAGGATGTTGAGGCTCTGGAGTGAGTCCAGAGAAGAGCAACGAAGCTGATGAAGGGGCTGGAGAACAAGAGGAGCGGCTAAGAGAGCTGGGGTTGTTCAGCCTGGAGAAGAGGAGGCTGAGGGGTGACCTCATTGCTCTCTACAACTACCTGAAAGGAGGTTGTAGAGAGGAGGGTGCTGGCCTCTTCTCCCAAGTGACAGGGGACAGGATGAGAAGAAATGGCCTCAAGCTCCGCCAGGGGACATTTGGCTGGACATGAGGAAAAAAATTTTCACAGAAAGGGTCGTTGGGCACTGGAATGGGCTACTCAGGGAGGTGGTTGAGTCACCTTCCCTGGAGGTGTTTAAGGCATGGGTGGACAAGGTGCTAAGGGACATGGTTTAGTGTTTGATAGGAATGGTTGGACTCGATGATCCGGTGGGTCTCTTCCAACCTGGTTATTCTATGATTCTATGTGTTAAAGACACAGCTGCCACCAGTGCCTGATGGCTCCTGCAAAGCCTTTGTGAGACCCCAGGGCTGGGAACAGCATGGACTGCACAACCAAAGGGTTTTGGGCTGAATCAGACCCTCACTGGAGTTTGGTGGCTCCAAAGAGTCATTGAAAGCTCTCCATGCTGCAGCGTACCCAAGCAGACGGGCAGCAAGACCCGCTCTATCCACTCCCATCTGAAGGATCTGGGTGGATTGAAGGCAGCAAAACAAAAGCTGCAGTAGTCCCTGCCCCCAGCAAGAGCCACTTGCACAGGAGGCCGTTTATAAATAACCGGTTTCAGGAAAAGGCACTTTCCGCTCTGGTGTCAGGACGCCATAAAGAATAAACAGCTTTCAGAGCTGAAAAAAGGCCTCCTTATCTCCTCAGCATGCAAACCCCTGCATCAGCCACCCTGTGCCCAGCGAGCACGGGCGCTCAGGGCTCAGCAGCACTGGGAGCCCCTCGTTCTCATCCTGCACGGAAGATTTTCCTGCAGTTTTTGCAGGACCACCAGGCAGACTTGTTAACGCAGGGGTTCAATCAGCTCCCTTGGTTCTGGACTGCTGACCTGGTTTTTAGGGGAACTCAGAGAAACGGGAGGGGTTGGAGCGTGCTGGAATAGTGTCCATGGTGCAAGGACATGGCTTCTCTGTAAAGCACCTACAGCACCTTCCCAAATCACCTGAGCTGGGCCATGGGCTGAACTACCCTGTGCATCAGGTGAGGAACAGAGGGGTGACTTCCTTGGTGTGGTGCAAGAATGGCAACAACAGAGCCAGGAGCAAAGGGAGAGACCCTGCTGCTCCTGCTTGAGCACAGGCAGCTCCATCCAGCAGCACCAGACGGGACCTTCCATAAGGACCGAGTTTCAGTCAAAGAACCTCTCAGACCTCTCTGGTAAAGACAGAGTCTCTGGAATCTGGAATCTGGAATCTGGAATCTGGAATTTTATCAATGACCTGGATGAAGGCATCGAGTGCACCCTTAGCAAGTTTGCGGATGACACTAAGCTGGGTGGAAGTGTTGATCTGCTGGAGGGTAGGGAGGCTCTGCAGAGGGATCTGAGCAGGCTGGACCGCTGGGCTGAGTCCAATGGCATGAGGTTTAACAAGGCCAAGTGCCGGGTCCTGCACTTGGGGCACAACAACCCTATGCAGTGCTACAGACTAGGAGAAGTCTGGCTGGAGAGCTGCCTGGAGGAGAGGGACCTGGGGGTGTTGGTTGACAGCGACTGACCATGAGCCAGCAGTGTGCCCAGGTGGCCAAGAAGGCCAATGGCATCTTGGCTTGTATCAGAAACAGCATGACCAGCAGGTCCAGGGAGGTTATTCTCCCTCTGTACTCGGCACTGGTGAGACCTCTCCTTGAATCCTGTGTTCATTTCTGGGCCCCTCACCACAAGAAGGATCTTGTGGCTCTGGAGCGAGTCCAGAGAGGAGCAACAAAGCTGGTGAAGGAGCTGGAGAATGAATCTTACGAGGAGCGGCTGAGGGATCTGGGATTGTTTAGGCTGGAGAAGAGGAGGCTGAGGGGAGACCTCATTGCTCTCTACAACTACCTGAAAGGAGGTTGTGGAGAGGAGGGTGCTGGCCTCTTCTCCCAAGTGACAGAGGACAGGGCAAGAGGGAATGACCTCAAGCTCTGCCAGGGGAGGTTTAGGTTGGACATTAGGAAAAGATTTTTCACAGAAGGGGTCACTGGACACTGGAACAGGTGGTTCAGTCACCTTCTCTGGAGGTGTTTAAGGGATGGGTGGATAAGGTGCTGAGGGGCATGGTTTAGTGTTTGATAGGAATGGTTGGACTCAATGATCCTGTGGGTCTTTTCCAACCTAGTGACGCTGCTGCTGTGTGTGAATCCTGGCACTTTCTGCAGAGCACATCCTCACTTTCCATTTCACCTTCATCCCTGGGAGCCCAGGGCTATTTTTGATGCCCAATGGAAAATGGGACAGGAGGTTTTTCCCATCTATAGGGTGGAGGAGAGGCAAAGCCCCACAGACAGCTGGGTCCACATCTACACCAGGGCCTGAAACTCAGCTCTTTGCAGCAGCCGGTGTAACGCAGAGGAAAACCAGGACACCCTGCAAGGAGCTCTTCTTCCCCATGCCAGCCTGGCTGCCCCAAACCAGGAGGGATGTTCAGGTGCTGGGATTGCTCAGGGGCCATCAACGGTGACAGCATCGCCCTGGCATAGTGATCTGAAGCAGCCCGTGGTACCATGACAGAGACCTGAGCTCCAGGAACCCAGAGCCACTCAGGACCTCCCAGAGCCACTCAGGACTTCCCAGGGCCACCCAAGGCCAGTGAGGGCCACCCAGGCCACTGAAGGCTACCCAAGGCCCCTGGGGCCATCCAGAACTACTCAGGGCCGCCAAGGGCCACCTAGGATTTCCCAGAGCCACCCAGGGCCTCCCAGAGCAACTCAAGGCCACCTACAGCCACCCAGGGCCTCCCAGAGCCACTCAAGGCTACCCATGGCCACCCAGGGCCTCCCAGAGCAACTCAAGGCCACCTACAGCCACCCAGGGCCTCCCAGAACTACTCAAGGCCACCCACGGCCACCCGGGGCCTCCCAAAACCTCCCAAGGTCACTCAAGCCTCCCAGGGCCACCTAGAGCCACCTAGGACCTGCCAGAGCCACCCATAGAATCATAGACTGATTTGGGTTGGAAGGGACCTGAAAGATCATCTAATTCCAACCCCGAAACATCTCCCACTGGCTCAAGTTTCTCAGTCCCATCCAACTTGGTCTTGAACACCTCCAGGGATGGGGCAGCCATGACTTCTCCAGGCAACCCGGGCCAGAGCTTCCCCGCCCTCATAATGAATAATTTCTTCCTAATGTCTAATCTAAATCTTCCCCTCTCTAATTTAAAGCCATTCCCCCTCATCCTATCACTCCAGGCCCTTGGAAAAAGCCCCTCCCCAGCTTTCCTGCAGCCCCTTTCAGCACTGGAAGCTGCTCTAAGGTCTCCCCACAGCCTTCCCTCCTCCAGGCTGAACAACCCCAACCCTCTCAGCCTGTTCTCCTAGCAGAGGTTCTCCAGCCCTCAGATCATCTCCACGGCCTCCTCTGGACCCGTTCAACACTCCCAAACCCTCCTAACGGTGGGGACCGTCCCCCGGGTCACCCTGCCCTCCCGCGGGCCGCTGCCGCCCCCCGGTGGCTAATCTAAAGCTAAGATGAAAGACGATAGATGGGATCTTAGGAAAAAATGTGTTCCTGTGAGGGTGGGGAGGCCCTGGCCCAGGTTGCCCAGAGCAGGGGTGGCTGCCCCATCCCTGGAGGCCAGGCTGGATGGGGCTTGGAGCAACCTGACGCAGTGGGCAGCGTCCTTGCTCGTGGCTGAGGGGGTGGAACTGGACGAGCTTTAAGACGCCTTCCAACACAAACCACTCCATGATTATACAGACACCATCCATAGCCCGAGTTTAATCTCCTCTCTGATGCTCAGCTCCTCAGAACCTTTGACCTCCCCATCAACATGATGATCAAAGCTGCGATGCTGCCTCCGTGTCTGCCTCCCTCAGCGGCACCTGCTACCGAGGCCCCGGGGGAACACCCACAGCTCAGTCCCACTTTGGATTGTGCCTTTGACTGAAATATGGACCTATCCATGTAAGAACCATCCCCAGCAACTTTGCTCATTATTGGGGGCACTGTTGGCAGTGGAACAATTTCCTTCTGCAGGGGCTGCATTTCTAGGTGACGGGGCAATTCCTGCCCGCAGCATGAGTGCCACTGCCACATCTTCAGGACTGGCACACACGTTTCTGTTGCTTGACTCCAGGCATTTCTGTGAATTCAGATATGGGATCATTAAAAAGCATCTGACAGCTCTGTACTAATGGGAAGATAAATCACAGAATCATAGAATGGGTTGGGTTGGAAAGGACCTTAATGTCCATCCAGTCCCACCCCCAGCCATGGGCAGGGACACCTCCCACTGGATCAGGCTGCTCACAGCCCCATCCAACCTGATCTTGAACACCTCCAGGGATGGGGCAGCCACAACTTCCCTCACCACTCATATCATGAAGAAATTCCTCTTTATGTCTAGTCTAAATCTTCCTCTCTCCAATTTAAAGCCATTTCCCCCTTGTCCTATCACTACAGGCCTTTGTGAACATCCCTCCTCCCTCCCCTCCAGCTTTCTTGTAGCCCCTTCAGGTACTGGAAGCTGCTCTAAGGTCTCCTCGGAGCCTTCTCTTCTTCAGGCTGAACAACCCCAACTCTCTCAGCCTGTTCTCAGATGGGAGGTGCTCCAGCCCTCGGATCACCCTTGTAGCCTCCTCTGGACCTGTTACAACAGCTCCATCTCCTTATTGAGGATTCCAGAACTGGACACAATACTCCAGATGAGGTCTCACAAGAATAGAAGGGGCAGAAACCTCCCTCGGCCTGCTGGCCACACTTCTTTTGATGCAGCCCAGGACACGGTTTGCTTTCTGGGCTGCAAGTGCACACTGCCAGCTCATGTTGAGCTTCTCATCGACCAGCACCCCCAGGTCCTTCTCTGCAGGGCTGCCACAATAAATAAAGTTTAATTGCAAACCGTTAGGTACATGTAAAGTCCAACTTTACTTCTTTTTTTGCCTTAAACATTTTATCTGACACCCGGCCATTTGTGCCGTTGTTTCATGGTGACAGCAATCAGTAGCAGAGGGGGCGCAGCAGCAGGCGCTCCCCAAAGACTGATCTTAGGACATGGCCTTAGAAAAGAACTCACAAGGAGCCACGCAGCACTCCCTCTCTCGCCCACTACTTCCATGGGACCAGCCTGGACCATGTGGCCAGGAAGAAGCTGCTGCAGTGACCACATGTTCATAAGGAACTGCTGTTGCAGTGTTGATGTGGGGAGTCTTTCTTTTTCCCTTCACCTTCTCTTTCTTTCTTTCCCTTTCTCTCCCATTCCCTTACTGTTTTCCTGATCTGGTATCAGGATGTGTCAGATCGGATCCGAGTGACCTTGGCCGTGTTCAGGGATCAGACTGTGATCCAAACAGGTTGGAATCTGTTTCCTGCAACTTTGAGAAGTCGCACCCCCAAATCCTGGCTGGGCACACAGGTATTTTGGTCTGTCTATTTTGGTTGAAGCCAGAATAAATTTTGCTTTTGATTTTCACCCTGAGAATGACTTGTCAGCCTCTGGATCACCACACAGAGATAAATGAACCCCTGTCTTTCGACTGCACAGGTCAAAAGCTTGGACACGAGCATGTAGCTTGTGGATCTAGGGCATGGCAGTATGCTCCACTTCCAAACGCTCACTCATTATTGTCACAGTGTTTATTGACTCATTATTAGTTCTGGGCTCTCACGATGCCTGGAGAGATGCCCTGCCTTTCAGAGATGCTGCAGCGGGTTTGTCCTGGCTAAAACCTCTGCTGTCCTGTCCCCTTGTGCTCACGCAGGCAGAGGTTGTGACCTTGCCAGCCTTGGTGTTCCCCGCTCCCCCAGGCAAGCCCCGGCGCTGGCAGTGGGATGAGGCGGCTCAGGACATGGCCTCAACTGATAAACACAAGCAGTTCTTGGTTCAGCCCCTCCAAAGCAGCAGCATGGCCCCAGCTGGGACACAGGTGTGGGCACGAGCCTCAATCCCCACTAGTAGATGGAGGAACTGCTCAGCAGTGAAAGCGTGCACTCCGAGCCATGACTCCTCCACAGCAACCTGCTGGGATCCTCCATGGGCCACAGTGCCCAGACAGCCAACTGGGATCCTCCATGGACCTCCACAACCCCGACAGCCAACCAGGATCCTCCATGGACCTCTACAACCCCGACAGCTAAGTGGAATCCTCCATGGACCTCTACAACCCCGACAGCTAAGTGGAATCCTCCATGGACCTCCATGGGCTGGGACCGCCACACCGGGCTCCTCCATGGGCCATGGTGCCACAGACAGCCACACCGGGCCACTGCGTAGACCCCTATGGCCCTGGACTGGTGTGCCAGGCTCCTCCATGGACCCATCCAGCCCCAGATCATCATGCTGGGATCCCCCATAGAGCACTCCAGCCCTGGACAGCTGCACCAGGATCCTCCATGGACCCCTATGGCCTGGGACAGCCATGTCAAGATCCTGCACGGAGCCCTACAGTCCCAGACCAGGATCCTCCATAGGCCACGGCGTCCTGGACAGCCACACCAGGATCCTCCATGGGTCCCTAAGGCCCCAGACAGCTGGGCTGGGATGCTCCACAGGACACCGTGCCCTGGACAGCCATGCCAGGTTCCTCCATGGGCCATTGTGAAGAGTATGATTCATGTTGCTCCTTGGTTCCCCGAAGAATGGTACCTCTTATGTACCTCCTGCTCTTGCAGCTTGGTAGAATCATTGAACTACCAGGTTGGAAAAGACCTCTTGGATCATCAAGTCCAATCATTCCTATCAATCACTAAACCACACCCCTGAGCACCTCATCCACTTGTCTTTTAAACACCTCCAGGGATGGTGACTCAACCACCTCCCTGGGCAGCCTCTGCCAGTGCCCAATGACCCTTTTTGTGAACTATTTCTTTCTGATATCTAGTCTGAACCTCCCCTGGCATAGCTTGGGACCATTCCCCCTTGTCCTGTCCCCTGTTCACAAACAGCAGGTCCAGGAGGACGCCTTCCCTTGTTGGCTTTTTCACCAGTTGTGTGAAGAAGTTGTCTTCCACACACTCCAGGCACCTCCTAGACTGCTTTCTCTCTGCTGTATTGTACCTCCATCAGACATCCGAAGATTGAAGTCTCTCACAAGGACAAGAGCTAGCACAAGACTTCTCCCAGTTGGTCGTAGAAGAGCTCATAAGCTGCGTCTTCTTGGCTAGGTGGTCTCTAGCAGACTCCCATCACAACATCTGCCTTCTTGTGGTATCGATGCTCTTGCAGGAATGATTTCAGTGTTTAAAAGAGCTTTTTACCCCCACAGCCCTGGACTCATGTACACTTTAGTAGGCGTGTTGGTAGTCTGTTGTGCTTGGACTTGACGAGGTCTTCTGCAATCTTAATGATTCTTTGGTGCCATGGACAGCTCCATGGACCACTACGGCCCAAGCCAGCCACCTGGGATCCTCCATGGACACGATGGACAGCTACACCAGGATCCTGTGGGGGACATGGTGCATGAACAGATGCCACAGGCTCCTCCATGGACCCCTGCAGCCCCAGACACCTCAGCTAGGACCCTCCCTGGGACATGATGCCCCAGACAGCTATACTGGGATCCTCCATGGAACATGGTGCATGGACAGCCACACCGAGCTACTCACTCCAGGGGGCATGGTGCATGCCAGGCTGCCATGCAAGCTCCTCCATGAGCCACAGTGCGTGCACAGCCACGCAACCTCTTCTAGGGGCCATGGTGTGCGCACAGCCCCGCAGGCTCCCCTAGGGGCCACGGTGCGTGCACAGCCACGAAAGCTCCTCCAGGGGCCATGGTGCAGGTGCAGCCATGCAAGCTCCTGCATGAGACATGGTGCCTGCACATCCATACAAGCTCCTCCATGACCCCAATGCTCGCACAGCCCCGCACCTCCTCCAGGGGTGCCCAAACAGAGCCCCGCAACTCCTCCAGGGGTGCACGCAGAGCCCCGCAGCTCCACCAGGGGTGCATCCTCAGTTCCTCCAGGGGGGTGCACGCCCAGCCCCGCAGCTCCTCCAGGGGTGCCCGCCCGGCCCCGCAGCTCCTCCACGACCCCGGTGCCCGCACAGCCCCGCCCCCCCGGTGCCCGGTGCCCGCCCCGCCGCTCCCGCAGGCCCCTCCCGGTGGCGCAGCCGCGGTGCGGGACGCGGCGCAGGGCGCGGCGCGGGCGGTCAGGGGGGCCCGGGGCAGTGTCCGCCGCAGCCGCCGAGCCCTCCCAGCCCCCTCCCGGCCTCGCCATGCACGGACCCCGGGACCCCGGGGCCCCGGCCCCGCCGCGGGACTTCGGCGGCATCGTGCAGACCTGCAGCGCGAACGTGCAGCGCCTGGCGCAGTGCAGTGAGTGAGGGGCTGCGGGAGAGCGGCCGGGGGGCTGGGAGAGCGGGGGAGTAGGGGCTGGGAGAGAGGAGAAGGGCTGGGGGGAGAAGGGAGAGAGGGAGAGGGACTGGGGGCGCTGAGAGGGAGAGAGGGGAGCGGGGCTGGGGGGTCTGGGAGCGGGGCTGGGGGGTCTGGGAGCAGGGCTGGGGGGGTCTGGGGGGTCTGGGAGCGGGGCTGTGGGGTCTGGGAGCGGGGCTGGGGGATCTGGGAGCGGGGCTGTGGGGTCTGGGAGCAGGGCTGGGGGGGTCTGGGGGGTCTGGGAGCGGGGCTGGGGGGTCTGGGGGGTCTGGGAGCAGGGCTGGGGGGGTCTGGGGGATCTGGGAGCGGGGCTGGGGGTGTGAGAGCGGGGCTGGGGGGGTCTGAGCGCGGGGCTGGGGGGGTCTGGGAGCGGGGCTGGGGGGTGTGAGAGCAGAACTGGGGCCTCAGGGGTGGGGGCTGTCACGGTTCAGCGTTCCTTGGGCTGGGTGCAGAGGCCCACTAGGAAGCACTCGGAATGGGCTGTGGTTCAGACCCCCAGCTGGACGATCGGTACCATGAACTTGTCCCTGAATCCCTGGTCCTGATCCCTGAAATACTGCTTACTGAGTCACTTCATAAAGAGTCTGTGATGCCACCCCTTCTGAAAGACACTGCCTTTGCTAAAAAAGGCACCAATCGTCCAAGTCCCCTGCAGTTTTTAGAGGCTAGATCAGTTGAACGGGTTGGTTCCTCTGAAAGCTGTCGACTTCTCCAATTCCATTATACAAAGCCATTTATGTTGGTGAATCTACTTTGCTTTGGCTCATTTCCTCTTGGTGGAGGCACCGTTGCCGGTTGAACTGCTCCAAGTTCACCAAATTACATGGGTTGTGTGGGCTTTTCCTTTTTTCTTTTCTTAATGCTGCTCCCCTCCATGGAACTCGCTCCATGAGCCCCCCCCTTTCTGATGAATCCAGCTTCTCTTTCCCATGGGATGAGGTTCCACTGTCGCATGACCAGCAGCTCTCCTATCTCAGTGCTCTGCCTATCACAAATGAGACAAATAGCCTTACAGTTTTTATCAGGGTGGGTGGAAAGACATAGAACATCTGACTTAATGCTACAGTAATTAACTTTATTGCACACTATAAAAGCTTTCCATTCAAACTCCAGAAGAGACACTGAAGCCTTAGGCTTGATCTCATTTCTCCTTTCATTCCCTGTAAGGAAAACAACAAGCGAACAGGGGACATGGCTGGCTGTTATTAATTCCTCTGGGGAAGTTCTGTAGAGTTTGTATTTCACATAAAATGTACAGAAACCTGGAGACCTGGGCTGGCCAAACTGTCAATTCTGAGCCCGTTACATTACCCAGGCATGCAAAGCAGGCATTTAGTTGGTTTAAGTAATGTTAAGTGTGAGCCAGGTGGTGTGAGGAAGTCCTAACAGCCTAAAAGCGAAAAGGTTTGATGGCTGAGGGGTTCTTTCCATCGATATCCATACCCACTATCCAGAGAATCCCAGTAGAGTGCTTCAGCCCCTCCAGACACCCTGCTCTCAGTTTGTGTAGGCTCTGTGATTGCTGTTGCTGGAATAAACCAAGCCCAAGGAGTCGCAGAACCTGGCTCAGAGTGGGGCAAAAGTCATATTACCTGCTGTGGAAATGGGGCTCGTGCAAGGATCTCCCCCAGTGGAGAAAAACCTGAAAGGAGATCGTAGTGAGGCAGGTGTTGATCTCTTCTCCCAGGTAACGAATTGTGGGACAAGAGCAAACAGCCTCAAGTTGCATCAGGGCAGGTTTAGATTTGGATATTAGGAAAAATGTCTTTACTGAAGGAGTGATGAAGCCCTGGCAGAGGCTGCCCAGGGCAGTGCTGGAGTCCCATCCCTGGAAGAGTTCAAAAAACATGTAGATATGGCACTTCGGGACATGGTTTAGCAGGCACGATGAAGTTAGGCTGATGGTTGGACTGGATGAGCTTAGAGGGCTTTTCCTACCTTATTGATGCTATGATTCTGTAAAAAAAAAATGCATCCCAGAGTATCCTTCCATTCTAGCACAAATGCCATCAGCACAGTCCTTGGTATCTGCAGGCAGGGTCAGGTCTGTGTCCCATTTGTCAGTTTAACCAGACTATGGACTTTCCTGGCCTCCCTGTGGCTAACAGAGCTGTGAAATACACAGTCTTGCTTGCTAGAAGCCATGTTCAGTCTGTGCATAACAAGTTGCTAGACAACTCCTCACTGTATGAGCTAACAGCCTAGAATTCTCAGTGAGAATACTCACTGGATGCAAAAGCTAGAATCCTTGCCTAATTAATGATGAAATCCAATTGCAGCCTTAGCCGAGTCGCCTTTGTAAAAGAAGTGGCCTTTGTAAGGAGTCTGATGTTCCTTCAGCAAAACATTTAATCAGCTGGAGTGGCTTGCTCCAGACTGGAAGCAGGAATTACACTAGTGGGCTGTGACCAAATGGGAAGTGACTCTCATTGAACTTATTGGGTGTCTCAGCTCAGTTCAGCTGCCTGCAGAACTGGATTAAGTGGATCTTCCTTGGTGTGGCCTCTTTTGGAGGCCTGGTGGGGTAGCGTTTGATTTTGCGATCGATTTGAGGCAATCAGACAATGTGCTGCTGTCATAAATGATGCACCCAGCATCTTCAGTGATGCTAAAAATGATGCAACTGCAGAATAAAGTGGATCAGGGGGCTGATCTGTCAAAAACCCCATCTTCTAAGTGAGAGGGAGCGGGGAGAGAACTAGCACTTGCCTTTCAGGTAGGTTAATGGTTTGGTGTGATCCATTGTGTGGTTGCGTGATCACTGGTGCCTACACAAGGGAAACAGTGGAAGAACAGGAGAGAGGGGAGGAAGAGGGTGAGGCTGTCTCTGCTTGTACAGCAGGGCTTCAGGTTGATGGGAGCTGACCGTGAAGCGCACCACTGCTGTCTGCTGCTCTTGAGAGAACGTGTGCCAGTGTCACAAAAGGTTTGGGCTGGCACGAGGAGAAAAAATCAGATTGCGTGTTTTTTTAACTGATAGCAAGCCTTGGCTTTTCCTTATTCATCAACACAGCTCTTTAACAGAGTAAGTTTTGAATATGTAAAAGTGGCAACAAAGCGTAGTAAAGTTGTTCTGCAGCAGTGATGGCCTATAACTCCGAAAGAGCAAGGCTAGTAGGAACGAACTGTGATGTCAGTTGGTCTAAAAAGGTTGCACACGTGTAAAAGGTGCACAGACTTTTAGCTCCACAAACTTGTCTTCAAGGTACGTGTGCCTCACTTTATGATCTGAAAGTTTGTCTGGATCGTGTCTAAGTGGGGATGTTTCATACACACTTTGCATTTGAAGTGAAGAGTGTAAATGTTGTCTTGTCAGCTTAGGTTAAACGGAGAGAAATGCTTTGTGGAAAGCTAGAGGAATACATCCAAGAAGAAATTAAATAGACTAGAACTTGTGTCACTAACTCATCTTGTGATCTCTTTATATTCAGCTGCTCAGATAAAGAATTTGATGAGCCAGCTGGGAACCAAGCAGGATTCCAGCAAGCTTCAGGAGAACTTGTAAGTATTAAATGAGCTAACGTTTGTATAGGTTATCTTCAATTTCTGTCTGTGTTCTGGGAGGAACTGGGTTACTTGCTTCGGGGAGGTGCTTTATGCGATACATTTAATACAGTCCTACAAAGCAAAGATGATGAGCTACGTTAAGCAGTTTACTGGATGAGTTAATGTGTTTCTGCAGGACTATGAGAAGCTATTCAGACCTGATGGATAGGAATGGTTATAAAAGTCATGGTTTCTCTAGAAAGGGTAACGGTACATCATCTTCTGGCCGTGCTCTCAGGACCAGCCATAACAACCTCACTTGGGGTTTAGAAGAAGTGAATGCCATACTAGGTACCTGTTCCCTGCATAAGGGAAAGCAGCATGGAATGCCCATGGCTGATGGAAAAGGAGCCTGTGGTGCAGATGGATTTAGGCACTAGAAGGATGAGCAAACCTACACAGCAGCCAAAATGCCATGTGTGATTTCAGAAGAATAAAATGCCAGCAGGGGACCTTTAAACAGGCATAGTCCCAGCTGACTCCTGGAGAGACTGAACAGGGGATCGGTGTGTCTGTGCAGCTTTTACAAACTTGTGCAGCATAAACACAAATTAGGAGAAGAATAACTTCTGGAGTCAGTAAAGAAAACTTGCAAGTAAGTTCTTCCATCGTCCCTATGTGTGATGGTACCGTGGATCTCTGAATGTACAATGTCCTGATTTTTTATAGCGGCTGATTTGGGGAAGTTCATCACTTGTGGTGATGCCTCCATACGCTGCATTTGAAGGATGAGATCACAGCCCAGTAGGGAAAGGAATTTGTTTGCCTGAGCTGCTCAGTTGAGTTGATCTGGATTTAATCAATAGATTAAAGAACTAATCACTGGTGTCTTTCCAGTTAATTTCCTTGTAGAAATGTCCCTCCTCCTTAAGGTAAGAGTGGTTGCACTCCAAATTTCCAGCTGCCATACAAATTTAATATAAAACTGCATGGGTGATTTATTCAGCTCACATATATCTGGTCAGCTTATCCAGTAATACAGCCTGAAAACTCTGGTTTGTGCATCTGCTGGGCTGAATAGGTGACCTCCACTTAAGTATCTTGAATCCGTTGAATGCCAAAAAACGAGGTCTTATTTGAATATTTTGCATCTTCCTGGTTTCCACTGTTAGTCTTTGTGCGTGTGGCTGCGAAATAAAATGGGCAGTTCTGCTCTTTGTGGAGCGCGAGCATTCTTTCTGATAAACTTCAACTCTGATGTACGAGCTGATGTCTTTACATTAAGCTCAGTGTAACTAATGAACATTAGTATTGTCACACTAACGAGGGTGCTGCTGCTGTACCAGATCTTCTGCAACAACTGCTTTAAATTGCAGAAGGGCTCAAGGGAAAACCTAGCATTTCCCAAAGTAGAAGCTGGATCTTCCTTCTCTCTGACCATTAATTTTCACAAAAAATGTAAGAATTTAATATCTCAAGTGTCTATACTTTATCAAATGTACCTTTAGTCAGTCGAGTTGGTGGTTGTCAAGTGAGCTACCACAAGGAATTCAACCCTAAAAGAGTGCCTGTGTTTGCTAATTGAAGTTGTCTCCCCCTTGAATTTCTCTCTCTTATCCCATTAGAGAAAAAAAATATTTTAAAACCTACTGAATTGTCCTGGTTAGCAGGGAGAACAGAACTTCTTTGTGTCTTTTTTTTAAAGATGTAGTCCAGAGTCAAGTTCAGTGTAAAACCTAGAAGTACATCTCTGTTCCATTAGGGTGAAAAAAACCACCATAAAGATATGTGACCTCAGAGCCCCTGCCTGGTCATTATTTTGGAACCTGAAGTGTTTGGAGACTGATTTTTAGGTAGAAGCTTGCATAACTGCTTTTGGACTTCTGTTTCAGACAACAGCTACAGCACACTGCAAACCGCCTTGCCAAAGAGACCAATGAATACCTGAAGGAGCTGGGGTCTCTGCCACTGCCTCTGTCTGCTTCTGAGCAGGTAGGTGGGCAGCGTTTGTCTGGACCTGTCTGTAAATCCTTTGTTTCATTAAATTAGCTGAAAGCGCAGCATCGCAAAGCTGGAATAGGTATGGCTGAAGAGCCAGGAGCCTTTCACAATGATGAACATTGGTGAAGTAGGGAAGTGCATTAAACTGGCTGCATCCTGGCTGCTTACATGGCACTGAGAAAACAATGTTTCCCTGTGACAAACAGGTGCAAAAATTTCTCAGATGAGAATAAGAAGCCCTAAATGTTTGGGGAGAGGTAAGGATGGAATTCTGTTTCTGAGTTGATTTCTGAAAAATCATTGTGTTCAGGTGGTGCCTGGTGATGTGATTCTTGAGGATAACAGCTCCTAGCAAAGCACATGTCTATATGAAATGGGATCATGCTGGAAAGCTTTCCCTCGCCTGTGATTTATTAGCAGCTGGGGGAAGGCTGACTCACCTGCTTGTATTTGAATAAAGCCAAATACAATGAGGAAATGATTATGACTTTATGTTCCCAAATAGTCCTTCGAGTTCCCCCTCCCTATGGGACCTGGAGTTCTGTGTCCAGTTCTGGAATGTCCAACATAAGAAGGATATGGATCTGTTTGAACAAGTCCAGAAGAGGCCATGAACATGATATGAGGGCTGGAGCACCTCCCATACGAGAACAGGCTGAGAGGGTTGGAGTTGTTCAGCCTGGAGAAGAGAAGCCTGTGGGGAGACCTTAGAGCAGCTTCTAGTACAGAAAGGGGCTCCAGGAAAGCTGGGGAGGGACTGTTGATCAGGGGGTGCAGGGACAGGACAAGCAGGGCTTTAAATTGGGGAGGGGAACATTTAGATTAGGCATTAGGAAGAAATTCTTCATGATGAGAGTGGGTAGACCCTGGCCCAGGTTGCCCAGAGCAGTGGTGTCTGCCCCATACCTGGAGGTGTTCAAGACCAGGCTGGATGGGGCTTTGAGCAGCCTGATCCAGGGGATGGAACTGGATGGGCTTTGAGGTTCCCTCTAACCAAACCATTCTATGAAGGGAAGGGGCAGTCCTCTGCTGTTGATGTTTTCCGGCTCTGCTTTAAATCTCTGCCACAACACTGATGTGCTGTGGGATGATCTGTGGATATGGGTCAGCAGATGTTCTCATAGTCTAATTCTGTATTTAAAGGTTTATCTGCCAGTTGTAAGCACGGCCATGTTTTGCCCATTTGTTCAGCAAATATTGTTCAGTTAATCTCCCTCTGTCACGTGCATCTCACTGAGTGGAGTAGTGACTCCTGAAGCCTGGAGAAGCCTGTTGGGGCAGCCCAGTCCAAATCTGCAGGAGCTGGCACCAATAGGCTGAGGATCAAGGGTTGTTACTTCCAGGCAGCCCAGATGAAAGTTGTGGTGTGTTATGAGGCTGCACAGTGGCTTTATTATAGAAAAAATGAATTGAAAATATTTATTTCCTTGAAATGGGTGTTGGGTTGATACAAATTCATTGAAGAATTGCAGTACTGGAAAGCCTGCGGTTTGAGAAAGCTGTTGGGAATCTCTCTAATGGAAAACAAGAACTGACCATAGTATCACATGTCCTTGAGACAAGCTTTTTCACAACTTATTTCCCGTAACTGGGATGTCACAGCACTCAGTTCTGTGGAGGCTAAATAAGTCACTTCTGTAAAACAAAGATGAAAAGGAATATTACAACTAGTGTATTTGGAGAAAAGATAAACTGAAGCAGTTATCGGGACTAAGGGTATTTCCTGGTTAAATAATAGCAGGTTCTTTGTGTGGCATGGCTGGAAGAGACAGATTATGAACTGGTGTAATGGGTAATAGGTTCTGGAAATATGAGGCGTCCTCTGTAAGAAAGTTAAAGGCATCTTATCAGGCCAAGGGAAAATTAAGTACTACCAGGGTGGCCATGTAGAGGAATGAAGGGGAGAGGCATTGTAGGTATCCGAAAGGTATGACATTAAATGTGGTAGGTGACTGGAAGGTGATTTGAACAAAAGTAATGGTGTAGAAGACCTCTCTACTTTAGACTTAAACAGGATTGAAATCAGAGACCCGTATTGCACAGAACTGTCCTGCAGCAGGCAAGGCACAGAGCCTTTGGTAAGCAAATTAAAATACGGTGGGCTTTTTGTTCTCTCCAGTGCCCCAGAATGCTGGAGCCGAAAGATCGCTTGTGTGCCAGCATTCAGTATTGTTGTTGTGATGATGATGGGTTTTTGGAGAGTCTGACAGTTGCATTATCGTGAATGGGAATATCTGAACACTTGTTCTTGTTTCAATTCTTTAGCGCCAACAGAGGCTTCAGAAAGAACGTTTAATGAATGACTTCTCCACGGCCTTAAATAACTTCCAGGCAGTACAGAGGCGAGTGTCGGAGAAGGAAAAAGAGACCGTAGCGAGGGCGAGAGCTGGCTCCCGTATCTCTGTAAGTATTTCTAGGGATTTTGTGTTGATATGGTGAACTGCAAGCCTTGAGAGATCTTATACTTCCAGCCTCATAGCCTACTAACTTCATAGCTGGCTACTCACCCACCAGTGAGTGTAAATGGGCTTCAGTGCGTGAGTTATTTCATGTCAGATGTTCTAAGTGCTAGGCACTTATTTTGGTACGCTCCTTGTCAATGTTAATATAAGATAGAAGGGCTTCTGGCAGTTCGAAAGGTTGTGGAGGATGAGATGGGGAGTTAAAGTAGAGTTAATAGCAAAGCATTGCAGGCTGCTTTTTGCTTGACATCAGCCCTAGCCTATAAAATTTTAGTGGTTAGTTGGAAGCTCACCATGCCTTAAATTGTCTTATATCTCACAGGATGTTTCTTTATTTTCTTATAGTTTCTGTCCTGCTAACACCTCCAACGTGTGTTCAAACCTTCTCCCTGTTATGTTTTGAGAAGCCCCTGTGGCTACTAACAATTAATAAAGAAAGGCCAATGAAAGTGTTTTTCTCCCCGTGACTTGGGGTTTTGTGTTAAGTATATGTTCTTAATTTCTACCAGGGAACACATCTATCAGTTGGATTATGCTCTAAGGTTTTTTGCTACTTGTTCAGGAAGGAAGTGACAATGCCAGTTGATCTTTGTAAAGGGCCTGGCTGCTTTCGATCTCTCGGTTGCCTCCAATTTGGAGAGACAATCTGAATCTAAAAATGAAATCTAAAGATGAATCTAAATCCAGTCTGAATTATCCTATGTTAAATCTGAGAGCTGAATTCACAGTGGCAGTCTCAGAGAGCTCTCTGGACAACATATGCCTTTCCCTTCAAGATTCCTGTTGATTTTGTGAGATCTGCCAGACTAAACTCATTTCTCTCTTGCAGGCTGATGAGCGGTTCAGAGAAGAACAGCTTGTTTCGTTTGATAGGTAACAGTCTCTTAATGTATAGTTTGAACTATGTATAACTAAAGGTTTTGGGGTTATCGTATGTTGTATATATATAATATTGTAACTTGAGGCAGGGTCTGATAGCTGAGTGGAAAGCAAAAATATCTGAGATGCAATTATTACAATACTTGCAAACTGCAATTGAAAAAGTTCATTGCATATGACTGTGTTTTATCCTCCTGAGGTGGAGGTTGGGCAGTTACTGCCCAGAGGGGAACAGGAGAGTCCCCAGCACATGGCAGTAGGAGCTCCTGGTTTTCTGGACTGTGAGCACAAGATGACCAGGCAGGATTTCCCTCACTGTGACTCTTTCCACAAAGAGCTGTGTGTGTATTCATGGATTTGGGTGTTATCTTTGAAGCCCAGTTGGAGCTTCTACAGAGTAATGGTTGAGGCAGCCTTGAATTCAGGAATCCTGAACATTATGCACTGTTAAAGTAATCCTAGAATGTGCATAGGATGAAGGGGAATGGCTTTAAGCTGAAAGAGGGGAAATTTAGATTAGATAACAGGACGAAATGTTCTCCTAGGAGAGTGGAGAGGCCCTGGCCCAGGTTGCCCAGAGCAGTGGTGGCTGCCCTATCCCTGGAGGTGTTCAAGAGCAGGTTGGATGGGGCTTGGAGCAACCAGATCCAGTGGGAGGTGTCACTGCCCATAGCAGGGAGGTGGGACTGGCTGGGATTTAAGGTCCCTTCCAACCCAAACCATTCCGTGATTCTATGATTCTATAAAACAGTGTTATTGTCACCTGCCAGACAGTGATATTGGTTCTGCAGTAACAGTGTGCCTGCAAGATAGGTAGGTTTGTAAAGCGTCGTACCAACTCTACAGTGTGGTAAAGAGAGCTCAAGACACCCCAGAAGTATCTGTGGTCACTGTGTCAGTCTCTATGTATGTGTGTTTGACAAAACTGGGATGAAATCTATTGTCCATAACTGTAGAAATCCTTTCAGTTTCTAAATCAAGACACCTAAATTACATCTCTCATTTCTTCAGCCCTCCTCTGAAAACTGCACTGATGTGATCAGCTGATGGTGTGCATCCCCTTCGTCAGCCCTGAGCTCTCACAGACCGAGTAAAAGCCCCTCGGTTATAGATGCTGTGATGGGTGTGAAGACCTTGCACACTACAGCAGTGGAACTAGAGATTATCTGTTCATACAGAGGCTCTTAACTCTGCAAGATATAGTGGCACACAGAAGCTACTCCACATTCAAAGTTGTTCCTGTGTGCTACATGTCAGAAACTTCTGCCTTAAATACCTGAAAACCCTGCTGTCCTCCCAGAGCTGGATTGCTGGAATAGTCAGCTCTCACCCAGTCATGTAGTTTATCTTCCTTTCTTTTAGCACTTTGAGACTTTAAAACAGTATTGTATTCCTAACACTGGAACATTACGGTGCTTTCCAGCACATTTATCTTTGTTGATCAGAGGGAGATGCTGCCCTTGAAGACCTTTCTACGCTGAACATAAGGGTGGCCTTGTGTCCTAGGTACTGCCCTCACTGTCACTGCTGTGACTCGGGCAGCAGATATGAAGCACCCACTCGGCAGGGGAGAGGTAGACGGGGGTGCAGAGTTATTTGGTTTTTAACCTATCTTTTAGTGTTTGATTTAATTTGAAGTTCTTTCTAGACTCATGAATTAAAATCCTAAACCACTTTATTATTATCTCCAAATGTCAGATAGCAAGTGAGAATCTTTGAATCCGAACACCTTGTCAGGTGTTCTTTTGTTCTGGTAATCTTGTGCTTCTGGGCTCCTCTCTTATCAAAATTCTGATTTCTCGCTTTTGGGGGGATGGTGAAAGGGAAGGAAGGCACAGGTATTTGAAAAATAAAACGGATCTGAACAAAGGTGGTCTCCCCTTTAATGGCATAGATAGCCGTCATGTCCTAGAACAGAGTAGTCTATGCATGTAACTGCTCTCCATTTCCTTCACTTTTCCTGATTGGTCCCTTTTTCCCAGTGGTTGCCACAGATCAGTCCTGTCTCTGTGCAGTCGCATCATCAGGGCCCTGAGGGTTGTTCTGTAGGAAACATCAAGTTGAACTCCCTGGTGCTTTGCTGTAAATGAAGCAAGGAAGTACCCCCACACAGAGAAAGTCACGCTTCCTTTCCATCTCTTTGCAGTGGTGAAGATTGGAACCAAATGCAGTCTCAGGAAGAAGATGTGGCAATAACTGAACAGGACCTTGAACTCATTAAAGAAAGAGAAACAGCAATCAGGCAGTTAGAGGTGACAAGTAGCACCTGCACAGTTAACAGTACTGAGAGATAAACCAAAGGAGTCATGCAGTGGTAACTAATGGGCTGGGCTGAGGAGATCTGAAGGTGGAGTTCCTTGTAGAGAGGATTGATGCCAAGATCAGTCTCCATGGTGAAGGACACTAGGTGTATTTTCCTTCGGTGTTGACAGCTGGTCCTTCAGAGATGGTAGGAGCAGCTCATGTAACTGTAGGCTCTTGTGTTAATCCCAAGTTTTGTAGAGAGCAGTGTCAAGTCGCCTCATTCGGGGAACAATGGCATCTACTCTGACGCTTGAGCAAAGGTCAAAAGGGGTACCAAGAATGAGAATTAGAAAAACTGTAACCAGTGTTCGTTATAACTTGTTAAATTGTTGTCTTCAGGCAGACATTTTGGATGTCAATCAGATATTTAAGGATTTAGCCATGATGATTCATGACCAAGGAGATATGATTGGTAAGTGTGTTTGGATACAGAAAGTTTCTTCACTTGATTATGTTTTGCCTATGTAGATTAAATTTTCCAGTATTTTGTATAAAAAGTATTGTATGTCTAATTAGGGGGTTTTTTTAACACTGAAGCTCTGAAATATTTTACAATTACTTCTCCTATTTTTCTGTAGATAGCATAGAGGCAAACGTGGAAAGCGCAGAAGTCCATGTGGAAAGAGCCAGTGAGCAGTTGCAGAGAGCTGCCTATTACCAGGTGAATTCTGGATGCTTGTGTTATTGTGTTGACAATAACGTTGCCATTGGGCAATAATGGAACAGGCATAACAAGACACATGCTGAGGGCTGCAGCACACCAAACATTGTTAAAAACAGCTTGTGCAACTTGGCACTCGCTCAAAATCATGCTGCAAGGAATAGATAAAGCGTTTGTCAAAAACACAGTATTGAAATTAGCTTTCTGCTTCAGAGGATGTGTGGTCAGTCTGTTCCTTCATGTAGGAGTACTCAGCCAGTTTAGGTGTTTCACCGTCTTTGCTGTGGTAAGAAGTTAGCAGAACAATTAATAAGAACAAGTTCTCATGGTGCATCTGTCTTGTAAACATACCAGCCAAGACCTGATGTGCAAAAATCCTTGCCCAGACTCAAAACTTCTGGTGGCAGGGTTTGCAGCACTCTTCTTTCTAACTGTTGAGTTCCTGTCCTGTAGTCTGCCCTCCCTGTCCCATCAAATCTCTTGCAGTGGGTCTCAATGCTGCTGAAATATCTTTTCTGTACAATAATCCATGTTTTCTATAGATCCCTTCCATCGTTATTGCCCCTGTAGTTTCAGGTTCTGTGAAGGAATAAGGGTTCTGCTTCAATCAATTTCACTGCTGAGACTTCAGGTTTCCACACAAGATAAAAAATGTGGACTCTCTGAAGCTGCCAAGTGGGGAGGTCCTAGAAGGCAATAAAACTGCAGTGCTGTTTAGCGCAAGGGAAAGTAGCTTTTACTACCTGGCAGCATTTAGTAGTGTTCTCTCTCCGTGGCTTCCTTTATAAAGTTTTTAGGTGGGTTATCAACGCAAGTTTGGCAGCTATTGGACAAGTATTGGATGTGTCTTACTGAATGAAGGAGGGAGTGGTTATATACAACTATCTTAGATGGCCTTAGATGCCAAATTAAAATATTTGGTGTATATGGACAGACTGGAGTTTGCCCTGAGGAATAAGGTGATCAAAGCTGGAAAATCCAGATACAGTAACTGTATATTAAATCATGGAAGTGCAATACTATTCCCACATCAACCCCAGGCGGCCAAGAGGATGCGTTTGGGGGAACTGCTTAGCAGTTTTATTAGTCTTACCTGCAAAATCTAAATACCTAGAGATGTTTGGCTTTCCTTTGGAGCTATGGTGGTGTCCTTTACGATGAAAAGCACCTGTTGGCTGTTGCCAAGTTTTCTTTTTGTGGCCAACTTGAAGTAAAGCTGGCATTTTCCTTAAGAGAAGCAAGATTTGTCACATTTTGACTTAACTGTATCTCTTGGACCATTGTGCTCCTAAACCTGAGAACGCTTACCTGTAGGATCACACAGTTTGAGGAACACATCAAAGCATTCAGACTACTCTGGTTTCTTCTCTTGGATAAGTGTGGTATTGTGGGTGTGCTGGCTTACCAAATTTGACAGTAACTCATAGACTTTTTCCTTTTGTCATCTGTTCCTGGTGTCAGTGGCTTTCTTTTTTTTCTTTTATTAGAAGAAATCCCGAAAGAAGATCTGTATCCTGATCCTTGGTCTTGCTGTGGCTTCTGTAATCATAGGACTCATTTTCTGGTGGATAGGAAAATAGTAGTCTCATTGCTGAGATATTTTTTTTCCCCTCGGAGCAAACAGGCTGACTGGTCTCGGAAATGAAATGACCACCCAAGAGAGCACAAGCTGGAACTACTTCTAGTAATAGATATTAGCAACTAATGTGCAGATAACTAGTATTTGGAATTAGTGAACCATGGAGACAGTATTTATCAGTTTATATACAAATTATATTGTTTTATGTAACTAAAATCTTGTGGTTTTGCTTTCTGTAATGTATCATACCCTGTCCCAACTGTATGCTGAAGTGTGATCAATAATTGGAGATGTCTTATTTTTGGCAAGTGGCACAACTTTACCGTTCCTTGTGTGTAGGTAACTTTGTTGGACTGGAATAAGAATGACGTTCAAAGAGGGTACAACACCGACTCACATTACCTTAACCCAGCACTTTCTAAAGTCTCCAGTAACTGCCCCATGGTTTTATTGGTCTCCAAGTGGCTGTGGTTCCAGATTCTCTTGAAGAGAAAGATGTTACAGGTTTGAAAGGCAAGAAGTAGTATGCATGGACGATAGCTGGAACCACTGTGTGCTGCTCAGTTTAGCCTTGAGATTTGTAGCTTGTTTAATTTTCTGAGTGTGGTTGGGGTTGTGTTTTTCCAAAATACATCATTTGAGGACAGGATATTCTTGACTTACAATCTAACAGCACCACTTCCTTAGAGAAATTAGCTGGTGGTTTGTTATTGGATAAATAGATATCTTCCAATGCCGACTCTCAAGCACTAGAAATACAAAATTCAGCTGCTTGCTCCTAATTGTTTTCAGAAGTTTCCAGGGAGAAAAATCACACAGAAGATGAGGAAGTGGGCACCTGAGTTTACAAGCTAGCAAGATAGATGAGTATTAGCTGCAATCTTGCTTCTGAAGAAGTACTCTTGAAGCCCACTTGTAGTGTACTAGTAAATAGTGTGTGTGGCTTGTGAACATCTGATATTTTCCATTCTTTATGAAACAAAGTGCACAAACTGGCTGAGAGGAATGCTAGATTGGTCAGACTGAGGATGTGCGTGCAAGTGAAAGAGATCTCTGGTTCCAACCGTCTTGCTGATAGATCTGGACAAGCACGTAGCAGCCACTCTCCACTTTGATGTAGCTCTGAACTGATGTGCACAGCAGGAGCAGGAATCTGTCGAAACCCAACGGAGTGGGGTACATGCAGCATACTGACCCATTTTGTATTTAATCCTTATTCCATGTCTCCTGTATAATAAAGTAAATGTGAAAAGCTGGGAAGGGAGTCTGTTCTCCCAATTACACAGTGGTTTGCGTTATCGCGCCATCATTCCATCTAATACCCATCAATAAACACTTCAGAAACTATGTTAGAGCTTCTTTCTCTTGCCGTTTAGACAATGGTATGATTGCAGTTCCCTCTGGAAGCCTGGGAGAAGAAACGCAGCAACAGCAGTGTTTCCTCCAGTTTTAGTTTCATGGCTTCTGATTCTTAAGAATGAAAGTAGCTGAAAACTCTGAATTACTTTTATGTGGATGTAGGCAGAAGTGCCCTGTGCAATAGCTGATTGCAGAAAAAGAAATCTGATGCCTGGAATGGTGTTGGGTCAATTTAAGTATTTGCCTGTTGCCAGAACTCGAAGCCTTTGCTGGGCCTGTACAGTAAAATGTGATCTGAAGGCAGGGGAACCAAGTGTTGTTCTGCTTGTTTGAAATACTCCTGAATGGTAGAGCCTGCTGTCTTGTGCGCTTGCCTGCTGCAGGGGGACAGGCATTCGGATGTCACCTCTAGTGAAATGAAAGCGTTTACTTACTCACCATGCTTAAAAGAGACCCTAGGAGTGTTATCTGTAGGGTCATAGAATGCTTTGGGTTGGGAGGGACCTTTAAAGGTCTCCTTGCCCAGCCATCCTGCAGTAAGCAGGGACAGGTTGATCTTGATCAGGTTCCCCAGAGCCCCATCCAACCTGACCTTGAACGTTTCTAGGGATGAGGCATCCACTGCCTCCCCAGGCAGCCCATGCTAGTGCCTCTCCACCCTCAGTGTAAAAAATTCCTTTCTTGGATCGCATCTAAATCTCACCTCCCTTCGTTTAAATCTGTTATTCCTTGCCCTGTCACAACAGGCCTCACTAAAAACTGTCCTCACCTTTCCTGGAGCCCCTTTCAGTACTGGAAGGTCACTATAAGGTCTCCTCAGAGCCTTCTCTTCTCCAGGCTGAGCAACCCCAACTCTCTCAGCCTGTCCTCATACGGGAGGTGCTCCAGCCCTCGGATCATCTCTGTGGCCTCCTCTGGAGCCACTCAAAAGCTCCATGTCCTTCCTGTGCTGAAGGATTTATCCTTACTGAAGCCTGTTTTGGTCTTTCGGAAGCTGGAATTGGGAACACCAGTCCAGCTTGCTGTAATTACTTGACTCCTTTGTCCTCTTTCTTTCCATCACTGAACTTTACAGTGGAACTGCTGCAGATGTTGTTTTTAATGGCAGTCATGACTGATGAAAATCACCATCAGAAGCTTCCATCACTATTGCTGCAGCATTTCCTGGCTTCCAGATGTGTTTCCTACCCATCCGAATGCTGCTGAAATTCATTCTGTGATGCCTGACACTCACTGTGGGAGTTGTAGAAGGGACACGCTTGCTCCCCGCATTGCTCAAGGGTGAGAGGGGCTCTGAGGAACAGCTCTGCAGCCTTTGGGGAGCTGCGACTCCCTGGGTGAGGGTGGAGAAATGGGACTTTTTCCCTAATATAGTCTCAATTTGGGCTGAAGCCAATTGTGAAAGATAAAACAAGGCCGAGTGTTGGGTCCTGCACTTGGGTCACAACAACCCCATGCAGTGCTCCAGGCTTGGAGAAGAGCGACGGGGAAGCTGCCCTTCGGAAAAGGCCCTGGGGGAGTTGGTCGACAGTGGCTGGACGTGAGCCAGCAGTGACCAAGAAGGCCAACAGCAGCCTGGCTGGGATCAGCCACGGGGTGGCCAGCAGGACCAGGGAAGGGATTGTGCCCTGGACTCAGCTCTGGTGAGGCCGCAGCTTGAATCCTGAGTTCAGTTTTGGGCCCCTCTGTACAAGAAAGACATTGTGGGGTTGGAGCGCATCCGGAGAAGGGAACGGAGCTTGGGAAAAGGCAGGAGAACAGGGGTTGTGGGAGCAGCTGAGGGACCTGGGGCTGTTCAGTGTGGAGGAGGCTGAGGGGAGACCTCGTCGCTCTCTGCAGCTCCTGGAAAGGAGGTTTTGGTGAGGTGCGTGCTGGTCTTCTCTTCCAAGTAACAAGAGACAGGATGAGAGGAAATGGCTCCAGTTGCAGCAGGGGAGGTTTAGATTCAGTATCAGGAACAGTCTGTTTACCAAGAGCAGCGAAGCCCTGGCAGAGGCTGCCGAGGCCAAAAAACATGTAGATGTGGCACTTGGAACATATAACCATAGAATCATGGTTTGGGTTGGAAGGGACCTCAAAGCCCATCCAGTTCCACCCCTGCCATAGGCAGGGACACCTCCCACTGGATCAGGGGCTCCAAGCCCCATCCAACCTGGCCTTGAACCCCTCCAGGGATGGGGCAGCCACCCCTGCTCTGGGCGACCTGGGCCAGGGCCTCCCCACCCTCATCGTGAAGAATTTCTTCCCAGTGTCTAAGCTAAACCTTGCCCGCCCTCCAATTGGAAGCCGCCCCCCCGTCTCCCCAGGCCCCGCAATGGCCGCTCCCCCACAGGCTGGAGGGGAGCGGGGGGAGGGCGGGGCCGAGGCTGAGGGGGCGGGGCCGGGCAGAGGCGCGCGCGCGCTGCCCCCGGGGGGAGGGCCCCGCCTGCCCCGCCCCTTCCCGCCGTGCCCCGCGCGGGCTGAATGGGGCAGAGCCAAGATGGCGGCCAGCGCAAACCCCGGCGGCGGCGGCCTGGCGCTGTTCGAGTGCCCGAGCTGGTGAGCGGTGGGGCCGGGCCGGGCCGGGCCGGGCCGGGGCGGTCGACAGGGCTCGGTCTCCGCCAGGCGAGGAGCCGGGCGGGTGCGGCCTCGGGAGCTGGAGTGGGGGGCAGCGATTGCCCTGCAGGGGCCCTGGGCTGAGGGGGGCGGGGTGGGACGAGGGGGATGGATTTCGGCTGAAGGAGGGGAGAGTGAGGGGAGATCTCAGGAAGAAATGATTTGTTGTGAGGGTGAGGAGGCTCTGGCCCAGGTCGCCCAGGGAAGTGGTGGCTGCCCTGTGTCTGGAGTTGTTCAAGGCCAGGTTGGATGGGGCTTGGAGCCCCTGATCCAGTGGGAGGTGTCCCTGCCCATGGCAGGGGGTGGGACTGGATGGGCTTTGAGAACCCTTCCAACCCAAACCATTTTGTGATTCTATGGCACTTTGTTCTCGTGAGACCCCTCCTGGAGCCCACGTCCAGTTCTGGAGCCCTCAGCACAGGAAGGACATGGAGCTGTTGGAGTGAGTGCATAGGAGACCACGGAGATGATCTGAGGGCTGGAGCACCTCCCATACAAGGACAGGCTGAGAGAGTTGGGGTTGTTCAGCCTGGAGAAGAGAAGTCTCCGAGGAGACCTTAAAGCAGCTTCCAGTATGGAAAGAGGCTACAGGGAAGTTGGGGTTATAAGTGTATGGAGGGACAGGATGAGGAGGAGTGGTTGTAAATTGGAAGGGGGAAGATTTAGATTAGACATTAGGAAGAAAGAATGGCCCAGGTCGCCCAGAGCAGTGGTGGCTGCCCCATCCCTGGAGGTGTTCAAGGCCAGGTTGGATGGGGCTTGGAGCAGGCGGTGTCCCTGCCCGTGGTATGGGGAGGAACTGGATGATCTTTAAGGTCCCCTCGAACCCAACCCATTCATTGATCCAGCTTGAAATTTTGAAGTATTTTTTGCCTAGCGTTCTCACACAGTGGTGTTCCCAGCTGGCATTGTATTCAGTGGTGAATCGCAATGACTCCTGTCCCTAAAGGCTATGGATTGAATGGCTGGCGAAGTGTAACTTGTGAAATACTTGGTGTCTGTAACTTGCCTGCTATTTCAGAAGAATTCCTAAATAAATACCATTTGGAGGCAGCGCTGTAGCAGCTGTAACCGTGCTGCATACGGCTTCCTCAGGGCCTTGTGGGTAGGCAGCATTCCTTACTGCGCCCTTGTGGACCTGGATTGGTGCTGAAGCTCAGTCCTGGGCTGAATGATGGAGAAGTGAGGGGGAAGGGGCTTGGGACAGTGATCCCAGCCAGGTTTTCCCACCCAGGAGGGAGAGGGTCGTATTCAGGTGCCTGCGCCTGCTCTTTTCTGAGATTTTTGGTAATGCATTTTTTGCAACCCAAATGTCATTTGTACTTTAACATTCTGAAATCATTTTTTGCAACCTGAATGTCATTATACTATAACATTCTGAAATCCTTCTTGGGCAAAGCAGAGCTCATGTGTGGACTCCTTAGACATTCCAGGCAAGCTCCTCATTTCCCTTGTACCGCTATTGTGCCTATGCGCATTGTAGTGTTTTAGAGACAAAGTTTAGGCAGCTCTGTGTTTGTAGTGCTGTAGTGAAAGGCATCCCTGATCTGCAGTTTATATTGGTGAAATATTTGGGTTTGTGTGGAAAAACTTTAACATTTTCCTTAACCCTGCTTTTGAAATAGCTCAGCTGTTGTTTCTGAAGTGTGAAAACCCCCAAACAACCTGCAGCAGGAAGCTGCTGTGGAAAGCATCCAGTTACCATGTTCGTGTTCTGCTGAATGAGACACTGAAAATGGGAAGCATCAGGTAGTTATGGGTGATGCTGTTCCACTGCCTCATCCAGGGGGAGCAAGGAGCTCTTCTACCAGTGCATTTACTTCTAGTTTATTTTCCTGCAAAAAAAGTAGACTATATTTCAAGTGATAGCTTTCTATGGTTGCTGCTGGCATCTGTAGGGTTGCAGACTCTAGCTCGGAGTTTTATTCATTCTTTTCAGAGCACGCAGTTATTATATTGATAAGTGATGGGTCCTTCACCAGCAGGATCCTCCACAGTGAAGATGGTTCGCAGTGGTAGGCGTGGACCAATAGTCACTCTTACTTGAAGCTCTGACTTCCAGAAAGTCCCGATGTTAAGGGGTCATGCCGGATCCTCTGTGTCTCACACAAGCGCTGGGGTGCTCTGTGTAGGTAATGGTGTCAGTCTTTCTGGGCACTGCTTTGGTTGACCAAAACCCGTGGAGCTGCGTAGGGTCTTTATGGTCAGGAACAGCTTCTGTAGTGAATGATCTTGCATCTCATCACCTGTATTGCAATCAAAAGCTTTACCTATCTGTTTTTCTGCCTCTAAGTAGAGCTGCCTTGGGGACTGCAAACACCCATCATAGGAGAAAGATCTTAAATATAATCAACAAAAATAGGGTTTTTTATGTTCTTGTCTTTAAATTATTGTCCATCCTTTTGAGGTTGCCTCCATCACTGTGTCTGTCCTGTCCTGATGTCGAGAGTGGTTGAGTATCCAGCTCCTAGAAAAGAAGGAGTTCTCTACTGAAAATTCAAGGTTGTCATCGATTTTGAGTTCTGACTTTGATTCAGTGTTCATGCTGTTACAGGCTACTTCTTCATAATCCCTAAAATGTGGATTCTCTCCTGTGTTACCCCAGTTAAAGACTAAGCGAAAAATAATTAATGCTGTTTTAGTAGCACTTGCTATGCCACTACGTGTTTATGCATGCACCATCATTCCTCCAAACGTGTTATCAAGGGCACAGGCTGTGCTTTTAACATTGGAATAAAAACATTGCCAGTACTTTCTATGGATTAAAATTCATCCACACCATGAGGTTAGAAAATACCTTTAGTTTACAATTATGTGTCCTAGTTCTAGTAAGACCTTGCATACCCTCAGAGGTGGGTTTAGTGAGTAAACATGATTTCCACGAAGGAAAGATGGTCTGGGCTGTAGTTTCCATGTGACCATCAGGTTTTTAGTGGGTACTACCTGGCTTTCATTTTGTCCTGGTTTAACCTGGTGAACCTTTCTTTGCTTTCTATCTTGACACCCCATTAGTTAGGATGTCCAGCTTCTTCTACAGTGTACATACATTTGAAATCGTGTGTTTTGAAGGCTGCGATCGTTCCTCTCCAGTTTCTCTGAGCCAAGAACAAGCTATTCCTGGCGATGACTAGACACAAATGGAGATGAGCACTTAAGTTCTGGAAATTCCACCCTGTCCTTGAAGGTGGGCATGAAGGTGTGCACGGGAGTCATGTAGGCCAAGATTTTTAGGAAGAGGCTAAATTTGGTTCTCTGAGTTCACATTTAGAAACCTAAATAATTGACCTAATTTTAAACTAAAACAATAGAAATAAGGTTGTTCTGTCTGTGTCCTCAGCAGCCACAACACAGAGTTTCTCTTTAAGCTGGGTAGGACTCATCTTAGTGTGACAGCTGGGATCCAGCAGGATGGAGCTGTGCTAACCCTGTTGGCATGGTCAGCATTGCACTGGGCCCTGATGAGGAGGTGCTGTCAGCTACCTGGTAACACGTCAGCTCTGCTAGTCAGAGCTTCCAGCTTGTGTCACATCCCAATGAGTTAACAGCTTTGTCCTCTTTTTCCAAAATGTTTTATTGCTGTTACTCAGTGCGCTCCTTCCAAGGATAAGCTCACTTTGATTTTTCTTCCCTTTTTTGACTGCCTGTCCCTGCTTTTTCCCATTGTTCTGTAGCTCAGCAGTAGAGGGTTGGCCATCAGTGGCAGAAATAACCTGTGCAGGTTCCTCACAGGATCACCCTCCTGCAAGGCACAGGGCAATGTGCTGGCCTGTAGAGCACAGGGAGAAGAAACCCATCTTTGTGTTTCTAACACAGAAGAAAGAATTTGTGCTTGTAGATGTTTTAATCTTTTAAAAACTATGCTGGAACTTGTTTTGTTCAGTGCATCCCTCTGAACTATTTTGTTTCTAATCACTCTAAGCAGTAGGTGTCTGCTGTAAGGCCAACAAATCCATACATGCAACCGCTGTGGGAAAAACTGAACTTCACTGTGTCCCGCTGCCAGACTGCAGTGAAGGAACTCAATATTCAGCGCAGGGAAGGAGATGTACAGCTTGGTCAGGTGAGCCAGCTTTCTTCAAGACTCTTTCTTTCAGAACACAAAGGAAACAATGTTCTTGTTTGAGCTAAAGTGGAACCGATTCCCTAAGTTGTTAGTTAAATCTTTTCTAAGTGACTACATTTTGTGGAAGTCAACAACGGGTTTTCAGGCAGCGTCTGCTCCCTGCAGTGTTGAGGCTTAATATTTACAATTATCACTAAGTAATGGGATGGATGGTCTGCAGAACAGCCATCACTGTTACTGGCTCTTGTAGGAGCCAAGGCCATCCTGGAGCTGGTATGCGAAAGGGCAGAAAAAGGTCGCCCCTGCAGGGAGGTGCAAACAGGAGAGGTGGCCGAAACCTGACCAACAGAGCATTCCATGCCATATACCTCATACTTGGGATAAAACTGAGGGATCGCAAGGGACAGACCCTCTTTGATGGCCAGTGTCCAGTGAGGACCTGGTCCATCTGTCTGCTCCTGATCATGCTCCTGTATGCTGCTGAGTCCAGATGGCACCTTTCCCCGTGCCTGCCCTCCAACACCCGCAGCGATCTTGGGTTTGTGTTTATTTGTATTTATTATATTATTCTCTTAACAGTTATCTTTCTTTTATTGTTATAGTTTCATTAAAGCAGCTTTAGCTTTAGTTTCCAACCCACAACTCTCCCTTGGTTCCCTTTCCCTGGTCAGGGGGAACTGGAACACAACTGCTCAGTTCAGCTGCTGACTGAACCAGGACAGACAATCAAACGAGGGGTTCATACAAGCGCTATGAGTG
This sequence comes from Phaenicophaeus curvirostris, assembly GCF_032191515.1. NCBI lineage: Eukaryota > Metazoa > Chordata > Aves > Cuculiformes > Cuculidae > Phaenicophaeus > Phaenicophaeus curvirostris. Next base: position 7,910,396 of record NC_091414.1, read on the forward strand.
TGTGAGGACTTGGCTATGTGGAGGCAGCAGCGAGTGAGCAGAGTCTGTGGGCTGACACTTTAGTATTGGGCGTTTTATTAATTGCCTTGACAAAAGTGACTGCCACGCTCATTAGTGACACCGACATGGTGAGCATAGAGGATGGAGTGTTATCCAGGCTTTGGGGGATAATTTGAAAAGCAGAGCTGCAAAAATACAATGGATTGCAGGAGTGTGAAGTGGAAAACAGGGACTAAACCCAAGAACTTCTTAAAGCCAGAAGCTCACTGTTCAGAAGTAAAAGGCCCCAAGCTGATATTCAGAAATAAAAGGGATGCACAGAAGTGCATAGGCTAATGGCAGCGACCATCAACCACAAGTAACATGTAGCTGTTCAAAAACAGATAAAACCACTATACCTGATGTGTAATAGGAAGTATCTGTGTGTAAGGTAGGGGAAGTATCAGCGCTGTTGAGAAGGTGCTGATGAAGATGCCCAGTCTGTGTTACATGGACTTAATAAAGCTCAATCCAAACTGAAACAGTTGCAGTGGGAAAATTCACTTATAAGAAGACAACGATCTTTGAGAGAGAACAGAGCTTCGGTTGTCCAGTAAAATAAACGCAGCTGGTTTTCAATGAGAGGTAGTATTGGGGAATTTGTTTTCATGGCTGGAGGGAAAGAACAAAAAATTTAGGCTGGAAATCAAGTAGTCAGAATTCACAAGGCTTTGGAGCAGCATCCTGGCAGGCACAAAGGTTACAGCACGATTGCCTGTGGCAGCAGTGCTGGTTCTGGAGGGCCTCTCTTCCTCAGATTTCTGCAGGTAAATTACACTTCTAACAGACCTGTTCTCACTCTGAAAATGTGGAAAATCATATCAAATAACCATAACGTTGTTGCTCACTACTTAATACTCATTTTCCTATTTAATTCAGTGACATCTGAATTAATTGTTTTGATGTTCATAAAAAACTTGTGCATCTCTAATAGAATATTTATGGCCCTGCCCTCAGGAATTAAAATTTGTATAAAATTTCCAAATTTCACTCTGTTCCATGGAGACTTTGTTCCTGAATGAGTAACCAAGGGAACCAGAGTCAACCAGTAAAATCAAGGTCTGTGTGGAGCTGTAAGGAGAAAACAGACCTAGTGCCAAGGTGAAGCTGGGCAAATGCTTTCATGCAAATGGAATGCGTTGTTCAGTTGAAGCAGTGATGTCTCTCATCAGAAACCTTCCAGCAAATATTCCTAAAGCACAGCACGAGTGTTTGTGTTGAGGAAAGGTCTGTAATAGGGAAGTTTGACTTTTTAAACTCTTTCTTACAGCTGGAAGGTTGGTGAGAACTCGCTTAATGCTTCTGAGGGACGAGGCAATGATGAATGCCTTCCGTAGCCTGTGGGTTTTTAAAGTTCAAATGCCCTAACCATCGTATTTCCTCCAGACATAACAAAGTTGGATCCGAATTATTGGTCTGTTCTTTATCCAGCTCTCCTCTTCCACATGGGAAGGCACCATTCTGCATGGGCTAAAATAATAACCCAAAAGATTTTGGCCTTTACTTTTGTCATAAATACCTCCTTGTATGTCAGAATTCAGCTGCCTGAACCGATCCCAGTGACAACCTGCTCTCGGATTCTGTGGTGGGGACGCTGTGCTTGGAGAGGCGTGTGACTCATTTCCATCGCTGATGCATAAGGTCGGCAACAACATCATGCTCAACCAATGTCTTCATAAGAGGAGGGTTCTTCTTTATTCTGATTTCTTTATAGAAAAAAAGCATAAAAGCATTGAAAACAATGTCCCAGAGAGTTTTCTGTCATGCTCTGGTAGTGACCAGTAACTTTATGCGCAAGCCTGAAGTGTTCATCCTCCTGAATGCACTCTTGGCTTTAGCCATCGGCAGCAAAGGGGTTTGTGAGCTTCAGACTCTGTCTAGGTAGTCAGAATGATGTTTTTTGGTTTGTTCCCCAGGATGGTTTCCCAAGCAGTAGCTCAATATCATGAGATTCATTTGCAGCAGTGCATTCTAATTTGAGTTTCCTGCAAAACTGTTGTCATAAATGTTTTTTCTTATTAGTTTGTTGGCTCCGTTTTTCCAGACTGTCTATAAACATCACGAAGCCCTTGCAAAGCTCTCCTCTGTCCTGACTTTTACATTCCCCCACGGATCAGTGTTTATTTTCCTTGTCACACCTTAATTTCCATAAGACCATTTGTTAATTTTGCCAAAAGCTTTTTTACAAATGGCAGTTTCCCATGCTGAGAGCCTTGTTTACATCCTCTTGGTTGTCTCCAGTATTTCTGGTATATTGGCTGATGCTCCTGGCCTGCTCAAAGCCCGTGTGAGTTCTCTCTTTCGAGCAGTATTTTTAAATATTCAATATAGAGTCATACAATGGTTTGTGTTGGAAGGGACCTTAAAGACCATCCAGTTCCCCACTTCCCTGCCATGGGTAGGGACATTTCCCCCTGAATCAGGGGGCTCCAAGCCCCCTCCAACCTGCTCTTAACACCTCCAGGGATGGGGGAGCCACCACTGCTCTGGGCGTCCTGGGCCATTATTACTTCCTAATGTCTAATCTAAATCTCCCCTTCTCCAATTTACAGCCATTCCCCCTCATGCTGATACTCCATGCCCTTGTAAAATGCCCCTTCTCAGCTTTCCTTGAGCCCCTTTCTGTACTGGAAGCTGCTTTAAAGTCTCTCTACAGCCTTCTCTTCTCCAGGCTGAACAACCCCAAGTCTCCCAGCTTGTCCTCATACAAGAGGTGCTCCAGCCATTGGATCATCTTCGTGGCCTCCTCTGGACCCGTTCCAACGATTCTGTATCCTTCTCATGTTGGGGGTTCCAGAACTGGACACCACGCTCTAGGTTTGGTCTCATGAGAGTGGAGCAGAGGGTAGAATTGCCTTCCTTGGCCTGGTGGCCGCACTTCTTTTGGTACAGCCCAATCAAAGCTGTACAAAGCTGTATTAACGACAGTCAGACAGATGGTCCTCTCCAGCCTGGAGAAGGAGCAACTATGAGATGTGTTGGGTGTCTTAAATAGCAAACAGAAGGTCTGTAGGAGACAAGTATTTGCTGTCCTTTTGAGGAGAAGAACTGGAGTTTGCAAAATTAAATTAACAGCAAGCAGATTTGTGGCCAAATAGAGGAGAGGGTGCTCAGCTGTGCGTAGGTGATCTGTGAAATTGTTTGTGAATGCATAAAGTTTACATGGGTTCTTGGAGCGATCCATGTGAGATAGATATGGTACAGATCACCGAGGAGGTCTTTGAGTTGGAAACTGTTGGAAAGTGGGAGACTGTTCCTGTGTGAGGCACCTCGTGCTGGTTACTGGAGGTGGCTCTTATTTTGCAGAGGATTCCTTACTCTGGGTTGGTCGATTTGATCAGCCCGATATGATTGCACAGGAATGTGAAATATGCAGACAGTTCTTGGAGTCATACAGAAGCAGCGCTGCTCTCTTGATTAAACAGGGCACTCATTCTGCAATAGAAATGGTCTAAGGGAATGGGAATACAGGATTTGGGACCACTGTGTAAGCAGCACACATCTCGTATGCAAGTTTTGAAGATTGTCGTTTTAAGGAAAGTTCACCTTTCAATAAAAAGAAACCAAAACCAAAATCCACAGAAGTCCCCAAACCACAACATCCCATTTAGAATATTTTGAGTATGTAACTCCCCACCTGTTGCACAGGTAGTGATCAACAGTCTCGATTCCCTTCTCATTTCTCCTCATCTGTGAATTTGCTCACTTGCTCTTGTAAGAAGGCAGCTGATTTGGCTAATAAACAGTAGTTTTATCCAAATACCACAAACTCCTGTCCCAGGACATTCAACTCGTCTTAAATGGAACAGAAACTATTTCAGTGCTTGGTTGCATTCTGTCAAACAAGGTGCTTTTTCAGTATCATGTTTTTCATCTTGGAATTCTTAAAAAGGCTGAAAGGAGCAGATAGGTGTGATTCAAAGCAAAGTTTATCCTTCTTTACTCCAAGAAAAATGTCTTGCTGGCTTCTGAAGAACTGTCCTGCACCACCTGTCACATTCCCAAAGAGTAATCCCTGTGGAGCATCAAAGTGCAGATTAGGTATTCTGTTCCTTTCTGGGTGCTCGTTCTGCTCCGTAAGAAGTTTCTGCAGCCCTGCTCTGCAGCTTTCTGAGCAGGGGAAGTGGAGAGGGAGGTGCCAAGCTCTTCTCCTTGATACCCAGGGACAAGACACCTGGGAATGGTTCAAAGCTGCCCCAGGAGAGGTTCAGACTGGACATGAGGAGGCATTTCTTTACAGAGAGGGTAGTCAGACACTGGAATGAGCTTCTTGGAGAGGTGGTTGATATCCTAAGCCTGTCAGTGTTTAAGAGGCATTTGAACCATGCTCTTAGGAGGATGTTTTGGCTTTTGATCAGCCCTGGAGTGGTGGGGCAGTTGTACCAGGTGATCATTATAGGTTCCTTCTAACTGAAATACCTGTTCTGTTCAACCAGTTTCCCAGTCAGAACTTGACTTTATTGTATGTGGCTTCCACAACACTCCTGAAAAATGCTTTAAAATTAGCATCACCAGTCAATACTTTCATTTCTTTAACATTGAGAGACGTTTAAGCAATAAATTGTTATATTGTTAAGTGTGGAAAGCCAGTATTTAGTATATCTGAGAATGCTTG